>NC_091793.1:121402500-122027500 GCF_041296235.1 Equus asinus | reverse complement strand
ATACTAAATAGAAAGTAGAGAACATAATCTTTTTCTTCAGACCATTTTTCTCTTTTTAATTTATAACATTTTAGAACCTTAAATCTTTCCATAGAAACTCTCATAGAATTCTCTCTCTCTCTGTATCTTTAGGAAGCAATCACTCACCACTAGAATTATATCTTTTATTGCATCAGTATGTGCCACTATCATTTTAACTCTTCTTTTTAAATATCCAGACAGAGACTGAAAAATCAGAAACGCCTGAAAAAATATATATGAGAATTATATTCAATACAAAATGAATGCTATTTATAAGAGAAAATTAGCTATAATATCTGATGTAACCATAGCAAACATTAACAAATAAGTCAAACTGAGGCTACAGAACATGCTGTAATTTGGGGACTAAATTGGGTAATGTTTAACCTCAAAGCTACGTTATTCAGGACACAAAGGTGACCACCCAGTTCTGTGCTTGATCTACTGTTTACCAAGCATGAGGCTAGATTCTAGGTTTACAACAAAGGATAAGCAGGGTTCCTGGAATAGAAGAATATGAGAACTAGTGAGATAGATGCTCACATAAACAGATGTTGTCAACCTAGTAGCATAAATACTATGGAAATGATTTCACAAGATTCTTTGGAGCACTTAGGGGTTGAGGGAGGTTTCTGGAGAAGGTGACAACTGAAATGAGCTGTAAAGAATCAGTAGTGAGGGGCTGGCCCCGTGGCTGAGTGGTTAAGTTCGCGCACTCTGCTGCAGGCAGCCCAGTGTTTCGTTGGTTCGAATCCTGGGCGCGGACATGGCACTGCTCATCAAACCACGCTGAGGCAGCGTCCCATATGCCACAACTAGAAGGACCCACAACGAAGAATATACAACTATGTACCGGGGGGCTTTGGGGAGAAAAAGGAAAAAATAAAATCTTTAAAAAAAAAAAAATGTGTGTTAAAAAAAAAAAAAAAAAAGAATCAGTAGTGATTATCCAAGAAAAGAAACGTCTGAACTGTTTCCCAGCAAGAAGAGACATCATGTACATAGTTGCAGAGGCTTGAAAAACTTGATGAGGTCAGGGAGCAAAAGCAGTTTGATATTATTAGGGTTTAAAGCACTGCACAGAGTTTATAAGAAAGACGGATGGGGAGAGAGGTAAACTCATGATCATGAAGTATATGGTACACTAAGGAATTTGCTGTTGTTTAGCTTATCATTTATAATTAAGAAGAGAGATTTTGAATAGGGAGGCTTGTTAAAACACTTCAAATTGCTCAACCAAAAGATGCTGAGAGTCTGTATCACAAACCTATAGGTAAAAAATATTTGTTCAATTCTAAGATCAAAAGTCACATTGATTTTAATAACACAATTCTACGATATATTTATCTTTAAGTAATTTATAATGAATGAGCTTATCAAATCTTACTTTGAGGACTCTGTTCTAAAAGTTTCATAGAATTAATGTCTAAAATCACTGATTTTTGTTGTTGTTGTTGAGGATTCTTATCCCTGAGCTAACATCTGTTGTCAATCTTCCTCCACTTTATACGTGGGTCACCACCACAGCATGGCTGATGAGTGGTGTAAATCTGCACCCGGGACCTGAACCCACGAACCTGGGCTGCCAAAGCACAGAGCATTGAACTTAACCACTATGCCACAGGGCTGGCCCCTCACTGATTTTAATCATAATAGCCCCCCATAATCCAACTCTGCTTACTACTTTTTTCTCTAAGGCACTGTTTCTAAGTCCTGGCTTCATGAGTTAGTCCCAGTGTCTATAACAGGATGTGTGCACAAACAACTCCCTCAGGTTTGTGGATATGGATAGATTTCAGGCCTGGGTTTCTGTCCCGCGTAGGAAGCTCCATGTTTTCAGTAACAGGTACCCTGTGAAGAACAGACTCTGCTGCACTGTCACTCATTGTCCATCCTTGGTCTCTTTCCCCAGGACACATTTCACTGTTACTAAACAATTAAATTTTAAAGATGTAATTCTTACAATAATCCTCCAAGATAGATATGATTAATCCCAATTTATAGATTAAGGAAAGGAAGTCCAGGGACATCAAGCAGCTCTTCCAAATTTCAGAGGTATTGGGCTGCAGTTAGGATTTAAATCCACTTCTATTTGCCTCAGCTTCGAAGCCCTAACCATTAACTTATATCTTGAAGTTACACAATTCAACTCAACACTAAAAAAAAAAAAATTAAGTACCTGCTATGTGTCAGGCACAGAACTAGATACTGAGAATGCAAACATGAAAACCAAATTGTTCCTTCCTCAACAAACAGTGTAGGAGAAGACCTGGGGAGATGGCTATCATGCCATGCCATAAGTACTATCAGAAAACAAATGAGAAACAAATAACTCATTTAACTCAAGGAGGCAAAGAAAATCAGGGAAAGGTGAGAAGAAGATGGTATTAGGTGGAACTTTAAAGACTGATAGACTCCAACCCAGCTGGAGAACATTTGTTGGAAGAAAGACCAGCAATGAAGACAGAAGTTGAAAGTTCATGGAGAGTTCTGGGAACAACAAGATGTTTGGTGTTGCCAGAGAGTTTGTGAAGATGTACTCAAAAAATAAAATTGTGAAGAGACCCTGCCCTGAGGCTGGGAAGGCTTGTATGTCATGATAATATATGAGATCTTTGTTTTATAGACAATGGAGAGCCATCAGAAGTTTTGAACTGGAAAAAGAAATTGATTAGACTTATCTGGGCAAGTATTACAACTCCCTCAACACTTCTTTCTTCAAGCCAATTTTGGAAATGAAAATGGATCCTTAGGTTATTCAATATATATGAAAACCATTTATGAAAGCGGTTTCAGATTTAATTCATTTCTATTGTCAATGGACAGAAAACGAGTCATGATAATTGTGGTTCAGAGGGAGGGAGAGTAACAGAGAGGTGCTAACTGCTTCATCTTCGGTATGTCCGACTTTGTTGCAAGCAGAATGAATGGATAGTGCATATGTTTAAGTTTTATTTCCCTTTTATATCAATGCATCTTTTATAAATGATTGCATCATGTGTCTTCCCAAATAGAGCATGCTTTTACAATTTTATGTTTTTAAATTAGAAGCAAAAATCACTAAAAGCAACTTTTGATGAACAACTGAATAAGTGATGTTCCTATTTTCTGACCCAATCTCTTTATTTTAAAGAGGAAGACTTTAAATCTAGAAGTTTAAAAAGATTCTTACAAGGTCATATGTCTTGGTAGTTACACAGCCACAAAGAGTTCTCAAATATTCATTCACTAAACAAATATTTACTAAATATTTAGTAAGCGCTTACATTATCAGGTGTTCTGCTTCTCAACAGCATTTCTGAATATTGTCCAACAATCACACATAATAATTTTTCCTTTTAATGTGAGGCAGAAAGAACGAATAAACTTTGCCTCTTGTCAACTATTGCAAGAAATGTAAACAAGAACGCTATGCTTTTTTCGAAGTGATAGACCATGTAACATAATAGGTATAAAGAAATTATATAGAAAAAAATAGTTGTAAAGAAGAACAAAGATATGAAATGTCTGAAAAGTTCCTAATAAAGGTTCCCTTTTGTTTAGAAATTCTGCTAGCTTATTTTCTGGGTTTCCATTTTAGAAAAATAAGACACTTGCCCCAGAATGTCCCAAGTGAGTTAATAGAGCTATGATTGTGTTACCAAAGACTCACAATATCTGACCTGTGTAATGAAAGGGTCAGAACTTTTCCCATTTTGACGGACTTCAGGGACTCAACTGGAAGGCATAGGTAATCTGTTCTCTTTGCCAGCTCTTGCTTACCAACAGCAATGAGGGCTTGAGGTCCCAAACCATTAGAGGGCTGGAAGCAGTGCAGGTATTAACAAATATTGCTTAGTATTACATTTGTGGTGAAGAAAAGAGCAATGAAATCCTTTTGTCCAGTCTGTTCCTTAGTATTTTGAACTTCCCTCTCACTGGAAAAGGTGAACAATGGAGGAAAAGTTATACATGATCTCTGTCTTCATGGAGTTTATATTTTAGTGGGGTTGGATGAACAATAAAGAAGAAAATTAGTACATAATTACAAAGATATAAAAATAATTACAAATCAAGTTTTCTGAAGAAAAAAAGACGCTGCAAGGGAGAGAAATGATAAACCAAAAAGACGAGAGGAAATAGAAAAGATTAGAGCAGAATATAATGAATAGAAAACAGATAAACAATAGACAAAAGCAAAACAAAAATGCTGTTTCTTCGAAGAAAATCAACAAAATTGGAAAACTTTTAGTTAGACTTACCAAGAAAATGGAAAGAAGAATCAAATTACTAAAATCTGGAATGAAAGAGAAGCCATCACTACTTATTTATAGAAACAGTAAGGTTTGCAAAATAATACTATAAACACCAAGATGCCAACATATTAGATACCTTAGCTGAAATAGACAAATCCTATAAAGACACCAACTGCTGTAATTCACGTAAAAAGAAATAGAAATGTTTGGTATACGTAAAACACATAAAGAGATCAGTGAGTAGTTTAAAAACTCCCAACAAAGAAAAGCTCAGACTCAGATGGTTCTACTGGTGACTTCTACCAAGGGCTGAAAGAATTAATGCCACTTCTTCTCAAACTCTTGCAGAAAATAGAAGAGAGGGGCCGGCTCCGTGGCCGAGTGGTTAAGTTCGCGTGCTCTGCTGCGGCAGCCCAGGGTTCGGATCTTGGGCGAGGACATGGCACCGCTCATCAGGCCACGTTGAGGCGGCGTCCCACATCCCATAATTAGAAGGATCTGCAACTAGGATATACAACTGTGTACGGGGGGATTTGGGGAGATAAAGCAGAAAAAAAAAAAAAAAGATTGGCAACAGTTGTTAGCCCAAGTGCCAATCTTTAAAAAAAAGAAAAAAAGAAAAGAAAATAGAAGTAGAAACTTCCCAAATCACTCCATGAGGCTAGTATTACTCTGATCCCAAACCAGATAAAGATTTCAAAGAAAAGTATAGACTAATATTACTTAGGAATATAGACACAAAATTTCCTAACAAACTATAAGCATACAGAATCGAGTAACAGATGACATGTATTAGACACCATGAGCATTTGGGATATATCTCAAGAATGTGAGTTTGGTTTAACATTCTCAAACCAAACAATGTAATACACCATATTAATAGAATAAATGATAAAAAATACATGATCATTTCAATAAATGCAGAACAAACGCTTGACAAAATTCAATAGTTTTTCATCATAAGTACACTCCACAAACTAAGAACAGAAGGCGCCTTCCTCAACTTGACAAACGACATCTACACAAATCCCACAGACAGCAGCTGACTGACTGGTGAAATGCCTGAAGCTGCTTCCCCACAAGAAAATGAACAAATGAGGATAGCTGATCTTGCTTCTTCCGTTCAACATTGCACTGAAAGTTCTAGCCAAGGCAATTAGACAACAACAAGAAATGAAATGCATGCAGATTATAAAGGAAGAAGTAAAACCATCTCTATTTTCAGATAGCATGATCTTGGATGCATAGAAAATCCTAAGAAATCCACTAAAACCACAACAACTATTAGAACTAATATACAAGTCAGCAAGTTTGCAGAATATAAGATCAAAGTATAAAACTCAGTTGTATTTCTAAACACTACCTAGAAACATTCCAAAAATAAAAATAAGAAAATTCCATCTACAATAGCATTACAAAGAACACAATACTGGGCTAGCCCCAGTGGCCTAGTGGTTAAGTTCAGTGTGCTCTGCTTTGGCAGCCCAGGTGTGGACCTACACCATTCTGTTAGTGGCCATGCTGCACTGGTGGCCCACATACTAAAAAATAGAGGAAGATTGGCACAGATGTTAGCTCAAGTCAAACTTTCTTCGGCAAAAAAGGAAAAAAAAAATGAAAGAAGAAAAAAAGAGTTGAATACTTAGGAATAAATTTAACAAAAGAAGTGGAAAACTCTTAAATGGATAATTACAAAAATTATTAAGATAAATTAAAGAACATTTAAATAAATGGAAATGCATCACATATTTACATATTGGAATACTTAATCTTGTTAAAATGGGAATAATTCCAAAATGGATCTACAGATTCAGTACAATCCTTCTCATAAACTCACCTATCTATTTTGCAGAAATGATGAGCTAATCCTAAAATTCATATAGAAAGGGAAGTGACAGTAAAGGATCAAAACAATCTTGAAAAAGAAGAGTAAAATTGGAGGAATCACATGTCCCCATTTGAAAACTACTTACAAAGCTACAGTAATTAAAACATTGTGGTACTATCATAAGAATAGACATACACATTCATGCAATAGAAATGAGAGTTCAAAAGAAAACTCTTACATTTATGATTGATTTTCTACAAGGGTACAAAGACAATTCAGTGGAGAATAAATGATCTTTTTCAAGAAATGGAACTAAGATATTCACATGCAAATGAATGAAGTAGGACTCCTTTTTTACACTGTACACAATAATTAACTCAAAATGGATCATAGACCATAATGTAAGAGCTAAAACTATAAAGGTCTTAGAAGAAAACATAGGAATAAATCTCTGTGACCTTGATTAGACAAAACCTTCTTAGATAGAATACCAAAACCACAGACAACAACAACAAAAAATAGATAAGCTGGACATCATCAGAATTTAAAAAAATCACTTTTATTACACAAATGATACCACAAATAAACGTGAGAAGAGAATCCACAGAATGGGAGAAAATATTTGCAAATCGTATATCTGATGAGAGACTTTTATCCAGAATATATGAAGAACTCTTATAACTCAATACTAAAAAGATAAATAATCCAATTAAAAATGAGCAAAAGATCTAAATAGACATTTCTCCAGAGACGATATAGTACAGGTGACCAATAAGCACATGAAAAATACCCCATATCATCATTTAGATAATGCAAATCAAAACCAAAATGAGATACCATTTTACAGCCAGTCTGATGGCTATAATTTTTAAAAACCAACCAACAAAACAAACAAAGAAATAGATAACACTCGTTGGAAAGAAAGTGGAGAAATTGGAGACTGTGTATTGCTGATGTGAATGTGAAATGGTGCAACAACTTTGGAAAACAATTTGGCTGTTCCTTAAATTATTAAACATAGAGTCATCACATGACCCAGCAGTTTCACTCAAGAGAAATGAAAACACATATCCACACAAATACAAAGATGTTCACAGCAGCATAAGTCATAATAGCCAGAAGTGGAAACAACTCAAATATCCATAAGTGATGAATGGAGAAATAAAATGTGGTATATCCAAACAGTGGAATATTATTCAGCAATAAAAATGGGTGAAGTACTGAAACATAGTATAACATGAGTACACCTTGAAGACATTATGCTTTGTGACATAAGCCAGCAACTAAAAACAACATATTGTACAATTCCATTTATATGAAAAGTCCAGAATAGGCAAATCTATAGAGGAAGAAATATTGTCTTGGACTGTGCATGAATCTAGTTTCATTCAAAGGTGGTTTATAAGTTTGCATAAATAGAAGAGAACTTCTTACAAGAAAAAAAAATGTATAGGAGAATTAAGATTAAAACCTCCATTTGTGTGAATAAGATTATCAAATTATTGGGGCCAATGCCCCCACTGAAAAAGAATAAAAAAGCTGGGTAAAATACAAAAACTTCCTCTCAAATCATTGCAGAAGTGATAAGAGGGTAAGAAATCTCCAGAACAATAAGTGAAGTAGAACCCAGAGAGGAAATAAATGCTCAAAAGCGACTTTTGTCCTGAGTGCATTTTCACTATCTCAGGAACTTGGACTTAGTTACTGACCCCTTAGCGAGGAGTGTAGGTAGAAATCTCAACTGAAAATCTCACAGGATACCCTCCATCCACAAAGATCGGATTGAGAAAAGCTTCAGCACCAGGGTCAGAGTAAATGGGAGGTAAACTCGGCCTTGCCACCAAAACACAGGTTATACAAGGAAATTTTCCTTACCACAGAGCAGAACCAAGGATGAGAAATCTCCTTGGAAACTTTATTGACAACCCTGCCTTCAGAGATCCTAGAGCAGCAGTACTCTAGGCTCCCACAAAAGCAAACACACATCTTCTTTGAAGAGAGCTACCTTCACCTCAAGCCTCAAATAAATTCTACAGATTATTTTCAAACAAAATGAAGCAGCTCATAGAAGAAGAAGAAAATGGGGAAGTTAGACTGAACCCTTTCTTTGTTGGATATTGGACAAAAATTGAACTCGAGAGACAGAGATAGAGATAGGGATAGAGATAGAGGCAGGGATAGGAGAGAGAGAGAGAGAGAGCACAATCTAGCTTCCAGTAGAAAACAACATACCTAGCTCCCAGATATTTGTTCCTATACCAAGCACCAGGGCATCTTGGATAAATGGCTCATTCTAGGACTACTTGTTTCTATATCAATGGCGGAAAAGGAAAGAAGAGTCTCGAATATTATGTTGTGACAGCAAGTAAGGACACATCTGAAGAGTTATGGACATGTCAGAAATAAAGAGAAGCCAGCTTCAAAAGTCTCCCACTGGCCAAATACTGGACACATTTAGCATCAAATAAACTATGATATTTAATTAATGATATTTTATTAATTAATAAAGTATTGGATCAAATAGGAATCCATGAACATATATTAATGTAAATGAGTAAATAAATGGTAGAGAAGAAAAAAACCTTTTTTATAGTATGACGCAAACCACTAAATGAGGAAATGATTTTGGAATCAGGAAAATGATCACTTCACAAACACCACAGTAATAGTTGATTCAGGCAAAAATCATTAATAGATACTAAAACAAGTGAGTTAAAGTCTAAGGAAAATCAGGGTTTTACGTTGTCTCAAAATATTTCCCCAGAAAATACTTATTATTTATAAAGGGAACTATGCCCAGTATACAGTATAGAATCCTGGCAGACATCACTTTTACTATGTGATCGAAGCTAACATAAGCAGTGATGGTACTAACTGGCATTACGTGCCTCCTGAAATGATGCATCAAGGACATTCCACCACTTCCATGAATTCTTGTGAAAGATTCAGGAATTATCAAAATAAACAATTTTTGCTTAAAAGAAAATGATTTGAAATTAACAGATGATAAACTAGAAAACATATTATCTAACACCAAGGCATCAATATCATGAGCTGCATGTTAAATACAGTAGCCAGTAGCCATATGCGGGTGGCTATATAAATTTTAATCTAAATTAATTGAAATATATTGAGGTAAATATTCAGTTCTGAAGTCACACTGGCCACATTTCAAGTATTCAACAGCCACATGTGGCTAGCAGTGACAATATTAGATAGGGCAGATATAGAATATTTTCAGCATTGCAAAAATTTCTGCTGGATGGAATTGGTTTACAGTTCTAGACAACACAAAAAACTCCAACAACAAGAAAACATTATGGAACCTAATAGAAAAAAATTCAACGGATAAGACATATAATCCACAAAAAAGGGATACTTCAATGACTAACATGGAATCCGATAAGTGCAAAGTAAGACAAGAATAACACAAACTAGAATGCGATTTTTTTAAAAAAAAATAGTTTATGCCTGTGCTGGGGAAAACGTGGGAGGACAAAACTCTTGGGCATTGCTGACGTGATTATAAATTGGGCCAGTTACACTAGAAAGAGTATTTAGTGAAATTATGAATGCATATGCTTGCAACTCAGGAATTCCACTGCTGGGATAATATTTGAGATAAATTCTTGCAAAAGTCCAATGCAACTTTCAATAAAATTTTTGAGTTGTTTGTGGTAGCATGAATTAGAAGGCAATCTAAACGTCTGGATTCCTGGGGAAATGGATAAGTAAACTATGGATGAATTTTACTGATAATGAACAACAGGAAGAAACATCAGCTAGGCATAGAGAGAAACACGGAAAAAATACAAAACAATGACAATTTGGAACAATAATATTTATATACACTTAAAACGTCAAAGACGTATCAAAACTACATATTGTACAATACTCATGAATATTTAAGAACACCTATTAAATTAGTTAGAATAGATGTCTTTTGGGGTGAGAATCAAGGATAAAAAAAGAACAAAACAGGAGTGAGGCCTTATATAAATGAATGATAATGACGTGCTGTGACCTGAGAATGTGATGAACTCATCTATTGACATCTAAGTCTCAATATAAAAGAGGAAAATAACTGTATCCAAAATTTAGGCCAGAGCAGTTTTAAAGACTAAACAACATACATTTTTCTCTGCATTACCTGATTTTATTGTAATTTGTGGTCACATTAAAAACAAACAAACAAAAATATTTGTTTTACTGACAGAAATATGCATTAAAAATAAGCATTTAAGCAACATGGTATCATAACTTCTGGAAAGAACTTGACATTTCTTTAAACTAAGTTCTAATTATACTTTTCCTACTGATCTTTTATACTGTATGGACTTAAAATAGGGTTGAATCCTAAAGGAGCCATATAAGTCTGCCTTTTTTAAGCACACAGCCAAGTCCTGCTGTGTCAATAATTGCCCAAACAGGATATCTTTAGATATCCAGGACCACCCACTGACCAAAGGACTAAGTTGTTACAGCCTCTCAGTGATTTCTTGGATTGGGAGGAATGGATGCATGATTATGATGTAGATGACAGAGAAGGATAAATTGCATAATTAAATGGCAAAGCCCAGTATACTTTGATGAATTTATAGGTCATTAAAATAAGAGAGGCTGCATAAAAACCCTACAGAGTATAATGGATCCTTGATTGACTTTGTATCCTTGAAACTGCTTATTTTTCTACATGTGGTCAGACTGAAAAACTCTCCAATCAAGCGTAGCTGTCAGTGTTAAAAGTTTAGAAAGAATCCTTGACTTCTACAACAAGAAATCCAGGGCTTCACTTATGTTCATGGCATTATCCATGAATCTGAAACTGATGGAGTGTTTTCAGAGGAAAGGAAAACTATTGCCAAAATTGTACTCTTTCCATTCCCTTCAGTATCTTTTTGCTGTTGTAGTGATTGCTCTGTTTTGTGTTTAGTGAAGCCAGCTTCACATATGAGGATGTTCCTTTTCTTCAGACACGAAAGCTATTAGACCAACTGGAGACTATTTTAAATCAGTGTGCTTCAAATTTGAATGTGCATTCGAATCAACTGTCAAAGTGCAGATTCTGAGTAGGTCTGGGTTGGGGCAGAGATTCTGAATTTCTAAGTTCTTAAGCAACATTAATTCTACGAAAATGCAACTTGAGTGGAAAATTTAAATTACTCTAACATCAAATGTTTCAAATATTTTTATTTTTTTCAAAAGGGCTTGAAAATCATATAAAAATATCAGTTTCCTCTTTGGTTGAAACCTCTGATAGCATAATCAATAATCAGCTCCATTCAGAGAAAGAGCAATTAAATCAAATAATCAGTTGACATTTACTCTAAAATTTAAAAAGTATAGCATAGTAAAAAAGAAAAAATCCTCTAATATTAATTCTCAAAATCCATAAAAGAGGAGTTATTAGCACTAACACTAACCATTAAGTTGAATACAAGTTTACTTGTCAATAATATACATACACAAACAGGCAGGTATATAAACAGCTAGTACTGTACTTTTAAAGGAAAATCTGGCTTTTCTCCTTTCAACTATTAAAATCAAATATTCTCTGCAGTTCTTTTTCACTCTAAAAGTAGTTTTCCAAGATGTATGAAATATACCAGTTTTTTTCTGTCAGTATATCCTGGAGATTACAAAACATACTTTGTTGTGAAGCTTTATTCTAACAGAATAAGTATATTTTTATTTCTTTATCCCCTAACCTACTTCCACAAATTGAGGCTACAGTTAAAGAGAATTTGTATCTTATTGTGTCATGCAAGTTTTTCAGGAGTATCTGGTAAAAATTACAGCCACTTGTCCACTCAAGTTGGATTCCACCATCTAGTAAGATGCTGTGTTCTGACAGGAATCTTTTCAGTGCTTCAGAGAACCGAATTTAGTTCTTTAGTAGAGGATGGAAGGTGGCTCACCATGAAGTATTTATATTAAAGTTTTGGTGACTACATAATGCCAAGTACTCCTAATTGTGTACCAAGTTTTCCTTTTAAACCCAGTTCATCATCTATGAACTGCTAGATGGATTAGAGTTATTTGACTACTCACTAAAACATGTCATTATTTTAGCATTCCGCAACACCATTGCGGCACTCGAATTCCTTATTTTAATCACTTCGTAAGAAAAAGGATCTGTCTCAAATGGAAAAAAATTCAGGTAAACATCAAGGCAATTACTTCTATCTTTAATCATAGTTTAACAACTAAAACTTGAAAGCAACACTATGTCAAAAAAATCCTCAGACTTCACCCCTGAAAAAAATATGTTATTAAACCTGGGACTTGTGAGTTAAGCAAACAGATCACATATTTCTCCAGGCAAAGAATTGGTTTATAATATTTTAAAACTTATTTCAAGATAGACTTCTCACAATAAACAAATCAGGTAGATTTCAAAATTTACCTATTAAATAGACACAAAATCATTCACTGTCACGTTTTATCAGATGGTGAAATCTGAAAATATATATATTTGTTCCATACTACTTATAATTACACTTTACATTAGTATTTACAAAGTATAACATTTTTGTCAAGTGGACTTAAAAAGAAGTTTCTTTTCTTATTTTCTAAGTTTAAAAATGAGAAAAATCTAATCAATTGGCTCTCCAGATTAAAAGACAATCTCTAAATTGCCTAATAAAACTAACAATTTCAGTAAAAACAATTTATGTCCCCTACTACTTGTTTATTTGTCTATATCAGATATTATGATTCTAGATTTTCTTCTACTTGCAAGTTGAATGGCAGCTAACTGAAATTCTTTTGGAAGCAAACCAAAAATAATTATTATCTTTGAAGGGAGAGCATACATTTTGTAAGACACTGTTACAATTGTCTCATGAAATGCCTTCTGATAAACAGAATATGTTCCTTAAAGATTCCAGTATGACAGTTCTTATTCTTTAATCTTTAAGATGACAGTGACCAGATCAGTAGGAAATTCATAAGATGATTTAATGTCTCTATGTCTATTAATATGAGATTTTAATGATCCTAAATACTTGTTTATTCTTTAAAATATTTTTCACATTACTAAAATATTATAAAAAAGATTTTAATTTTGTGGTAGCTACTTAATTACAAGTCGTGGATGCACACATATAATCTAAAGCTAAATGAAATATTATGTTATATATAAGAGAGAATTTATATAGATTCTATACATATTATATAGAGAAATATAGTATATACATTATATATATAACTTTACATATAATGTATTTAGAATTAATGAGTTCAAGTTTCATTCTCCCCATTATACTTGAGTTCAAGTATTTCTTCATGAAAAAATTACTACCAATAAATTTTGTTTTACAGGCAATATGTAATGTATATTGTGATGGCTAAGTGCATAGGATGTACAACTCATAAAATTTATGAAAAGGCAAGTCATTTGAGTTTAATAATTGCATGATTCTCCTTTAAGAAACACAATTTTAATGACTTAAGGTTGCATTTACTTCTTTACAGGTCCACTACTTGGTTCAATAATAAATATCCCAAAATAATAATAATAAATATCATTTATTGATAGTCAACATTTAGACTCAAATTGTAAGTAATGAGAGCAAGATGTTACTGTAGTTCCAGAACAGAACTCAAATCTACTAAACTCTAAGTAAAGTAGAGCCGACAGAAGCTGAAAAATAGAGAGGCACAGAAGTGAAATGGACTTAATTTTCTCATTTTACACAGCATGAAGTCAAGAGGAACTGTAAAAATTGATGTACTAGAAAATAAGCATTTAAGTATAGTATTTAAAGGTACAAAAGTAATCAACAGATAAAGCATAAATACTAAAATGAAGAGTGGAAAATTGGAGAGGAAGTTACATAATTCCTTATTTTTCAATAAACAAAAGTTTAGATAGAATTGACAAATCAAGACCTACCTGTATAAGGTATTATTTAGAATTGTGATCACTGAATAACAGACAATCGAAAGGGTAGGGCCTTATTCTTTGCGGAAAGAGGATGGAGACGTGAAAAGAAGGACTGTTTTTATTTAATATCATCAGTTCCTGTTACTCAACTTTTAAATTTTTTTGTTTTGTTACCATGTTGAAATTATACTAGCAAAATAAAAATGTATGTGGACTCTGAGTGTTTTGGATGGAAAACCTTTTAGTTATTTATTAACCATGTGATTGTGGGCTCATTCTGCAGCCTCTATAAGTTTCAGTTTCCTCTGCTTTAAAATGGGAACAGAGAACAACTTATCTTGTTTTTTATTGGGAGGATTAAATAAAATATTGCATAGGAACTTATGTTTTGTGCACTGTACTGTCCATAAATTTATCTAGTATTATTTTGTCATCATGATTATGTTTGATAAATCCTAATCTCATCATTAATCTTCCTTTATGTAACTTTTATATTATTCTTGGTAAACTACTAAATGGAATAGATGGTAGGATGATATGGTCATCATGGTGGATTATCTGACCACCAAATTATTTTATTGTAATTATGCATCTGAAGGAAAAACAAAAATAGTATAAGATATTGGGAGTAACAGGCAGATGTAAATTTAGATACACTAGAATTCCAGTTAATCAAAGTATAACAGAAAAAAATTGGAACATCTTAATGGACTACATAAAGTCAATCATCGTCATAGATATATTTGTTCATCAGTATTATTATGAATTTCACTTTCTTTTGGGAACTGGAATTTCCACATGGTGTGTCACCAACTGGAAAACAATGAGAAATTAGAATATTTGTATATTGACATATATGTCAGATGATTTTGCACAAAATGTGTGTGCAACATGTACACACACACACATACATATTATCATATATCCATTACCAGGTGAATGGAAACATTTATTGTGGCATTTTCATAGAGTGGACTAACACTATATAAAGGAACAAACTACTACTGATTCACTCAGCAATCTGAATGGATCGCCCATATATTGTACTGAGGAAAAGACAGTGGGCACAGATTAGTAATTATTATCTGATTCAAGCATATAACATCTAGAGCACTAATCCAGTTATTGGTTGCCTGGAGTGGATGGTTTGGGGTCAGTGAGACAATTGACTGCAACAGACTCTGAGTAAACTTCCTGGAGAGAGGTTAATATGCTATATTAAAATTGGAGTGACATTTACACAGATGTATGTATTTGTCATGAACAAATAAAACGTGTGAGTGTTTCTGTACATAAATTGCACCTACATGTTGATTTAAAAAGGGAATATTAGAGATGTGTGTGGGAGAGTGCTAGAAAAATGTAACTAGACTTTTCACATTTAACATTATATAGTATTACCTATTCTCCAATGAAAAGGCATATTATAGTCATACATTTCATTTAAAATAAGCTACATCATTTAACTTTCTATATTTTAATAAAACTAGTTTTTCACTCAGCCAAACATGTTGACCATTTTCAGGTTGAATACTTCATTAGGACCTTTCCTGTAGAAATCACTTTTAACAGATTAAAGATATTTAGAGATCTTGACTAGCATATTTTCTTAGGTGAATTAATTGAATCCTTGTCAGTAGGACAAAAATATGTGATGGACAAAATTTCATGTATCCTTGTTCAGATTAAGTAAAAAGTATATAAAGTTAAAATAGCCTCCCGAAGGGTTGACGGCAAACAGTTAATTGTTTCCTGGTGGTGCCATGTATCATTTTTCAACAGATTCACTTTAATACTGTTGCCAAGTAGAAACATGGGTTTGCTGTGAAAGAATACAAGAATAAACAATCACAGCAGGCTTTGATAAAATAATGCTTTTTACAGGCTTTTCTAAATTCTTCAGGTCATAGGATAAGCTTCAAATAAATAATCAACTGGGGTTCCAAGTGCCTATTAATAAAGTTTCAAGGACCTATTAAAAATAAAACTTCTGCCTTGGATGAAGTCAATTAATGAAAAGCAATGTTGCAATTATCTCTTTTTGTTTGTTTGTGGTTTTAAGAAGCAGATGGGAAGGAAACAATGGAAATGCAACAATTTTGATAATTTTTAAGCATTCCACAAATTTAAGGAAAGTAATATTTTGGTTCACTAATTTCCACACAATTTAAGGAGAAAATGCATTTCCCTGTAAGGAAAGAAACTTTATGTTCAAAAATCAGAATAGTAGGAATATCTTAAAGTCTAACTTTAGAAAATCCGTTTCTCATAACACACAACAGGACGCGTTAAATATGCCCATTTAATTCTATAGTGCCTAACTATGTCTCTCTTAAATTACACAAGTTTTCTAAGAGGAAACTGTCAAATATCTTCACAAATTATACAAGTTTTCAAAGTGGGAACTGTTAAATATGTTCAAATAAGTGTACAGTTTTGAAATGTATTAAATTGGCAGCACTCAGTTATTAAAGAAACATATAAGGAAAGGATACAGACAAACATATGCACATATACATACCATACATGTGCATATATGTAATATGTATCTTATCCATTAATTTATTTGGAAAATACAAATCCCACTGTGTCAACTCTCAGTCCTAACCTGTTACTCTCCTACCTGTACCACGGCCTTTGAATATGTATAACAGTCCCTGGGGCCTGAAATGCCACTGAAACGCCTCTTCGCCTGACTTAGCTGCTCAAGCGTCCCTTGCTCAAACAAGACTTTTCATGACCCCTTGACCATTTTGAGGTATGACAATCTGGTGTTTCTTTCTCTTAGAGCCCTGATATCAAACCTGTTGGATAAATGCATTAATTTTTGTATTTGAGTAAGTCTGTCTCCTTCAGTGGACTACAAGGTACAAGAAAGCAGAAAGTGTGACATTTTTGTTGTTATCGTTCACCAATGGATCCCCTGTGCTTAGCAAGAACAGTATGGGAACAATCAGTCACATTCTGATCTATAAACTGCTCTCTACTGCCGTAAAAGCACATCAAACTGCCTATTCTGGTATTTTTGCCAAGAATATTCATATATCACCATGTTTTCCTCACATATAAAGATTTAATAAACTTTGTCAAGGTATACTTTTAAATTCAGCTTGACTACCTCACTTCACATTTTAGTGACCGTCCACAGAAAAGCCCCTTTAATGTTTAAAGAGTCAAAGTTGTAACAGAAATGATATCTGCATTATGTACTGTCACTGATGCATTCAAAATGCAAACATAACATAAATTCGTCCTCATTTAATGAGATTTTTATTTACAATTCACTGAATATAACCAGATGTGTCTCATCTCTCCCTGTATTTTTGAGAAGTAAGCTGCTACACGTTTGGAAACAAGACTGCCAACCAGAGGGGAGACATCCTGTTTTCACACTGGGAGAACATTCCAGACATGTCTGTCAATCTTTGTAAAAAAGAGTTCATCAAAAATGAAATCTCAAAATGAGAAAAAAAAAAAGAAACTTTTCACATTTATATTAAAGCTATCTTATATGTTACTTGCAAAATATATCTGTAAAGGGATAGAATGTATTTTGCTCTTTGTTATTTTAATATACTATTTGAAAGACAATTTATATAAATTTTTCATACCAGCTGGATTCAGTGAAGACCATAATTTTCAGAAATGTAATCTGCTACCTAATATACTCTTGTATTTTTCTTAATTTCTTTTTTTTTGTTGTGGAGAATGATTTTAAAAATATAAGGAAATTATATTACATAAGCAATTGTTACTGACCATTAATTATAACAATATCACAAATACATTTATGCAGCATATACTGTTCTAGTGGATAGGTCATAATTAATCTCTCCATTTCTTTATGATAACATTTAGATTTTGCCATTTTTTAAATTAATGGTATAATGAATAGATTTATGTATATATCTTCTCCATTGGGTTAGGCTCACTGTATAGGATTTGATGAGAGTAGAAATCTGCATAAAACAAAGAGACAGCAAATAAATATGTTTTGGTATGCTTTAATAAGCACATACTTAATTACTTAACTGGAAAACAAATGCTTATTTGTTAATGCCATATTCTTTAGCATGATTTTAATATCAAGAATTTTAGTGTTGATTTATGGTTTGCATGTTTCAAGTTATGTACATGTTAATAACCCAGTTTTTAACATCTGCCTAATGTTTTAATTATAAATATTAGAAATTAATAAAAATAACAAGAATCCATAAGAAATGCATTCAAGTCTACTTTAAACACATTTTGTTTTATAAGAAGCAGCTTACAAAAAGGGACCTCTTTCCTTCAAGTATGCCACCAATGGTGAATGCAGAAATCAATACATTCATAAGACTAAGAAAATAAAGCACAAGAGGGAAAACAGAGCATGTTTCTTTCTTTTCTCCCATTCTAAGGCTATTTATCCAATAACAAAAGAACAAAAATACGTTGTCTATAACAAATATCCCGTTAATGTGTGATATACATATTTTGACAAAAGGATTTAATAAACATCAGTAATAAATCACGTGTTAGAGACTAATGTTATCTCTTTGAATTTATCCTACAGGTCAATGGTTCTGGGATATATCAGTGGTTCTGGGTGAGGTCCTGGGACCACCAGCATCAGTATCATGCTGCCAGAAACTTTTAAATTTTGAGAATCATGGCTCTCTGATTAGAGGACTTCTATGATTGTTTCTATTATTTCACTTTTCTAAAATACAGGTACTCTTCTGCGACATACTACATAACAGACACACTCACAGACACACACATAATACTCTTTCTTTGGGTCAAGTGGAATTATCTCAAAGAATCTTTATGAATAGAGCTATTACTTTGGCTTTTGGATAAGGTGAAATACAATAGTTGACTGGAGCAGCAACAAATTTATTTATCATTAAATGCACAAATATATCTAGTTGCTTGCTAAATATTTAAACTTGCATGTTCCACATGGTTATTAAATATTAATTCTACTAACTAGAATTTATCACTTTTCTTCACCCAAAGACCTATCCTATCTTCTAAAATAGGTTTTGAAATGAAAATCCACAAAATCTGCCCAAGAGTTTATGCAGGAATCAAGAGGTAATCTTAGCCACTACTCTTTCACTCATCTCTTAAATCTAATTTCATGTGTTCGACCTACTTAGTATCTCTCCATTCAACTTCCTACTGTCCCTCCCTACTATCATGGCTACTTCTCCACTTCTCTCCTGGATTAATTAGTCTTCTAATTTCCTTTTTCCTTACAAATACAACGTCCACAGTGTTGACAGTGCCCTTTTTAAGGGCCAATCTTAATTATTCACTGCTCTGCTATAGTGTTTTAATTATCCAATCTATTTAAGATAAATTTCAAGGTCATTAGTTTATCATAATGATCACTTATAATTTCACCCTTCCTGGTCTCAACCTCCCCTCTAAACTCTAACAACTTATGATCCAGTGAGAAGAAAGTACTTGTAGCTACTCAGGTTGATCCAAGCATCCATGCTGTCCCTTATCTGAGTAGAAGACTGAGGGAGAGATTTTAAAACAAAACAAAACAAAACAAACGAACGAACACAAAAACAGAACACACCATGGGGAAACAACTTTTTCAAGAGCTGAGTCATAAAGAATTGGTAAAGAGTAACACTAGGAATCTAAGGAAAGCTTGATTGACAAATGACAGATTTGAGCACATTTAAATGTGGCATAAATTAATGAACATCAAATTCTGAAGTAGTCATGAAGAACACAAAAAAGGAACATATTTGCCAATATGCAACTGTGTTAAGTGACTGGTGCATTAGAAAATGAATAATTGGAAAATAAATAGCCAGGAAAGGAGAAATTTCTGAACTGCTTTTAAGAGATGGAACATTATATTATTATGCTTTCACAATCTTACAAGTATTTTAGAAAGAAATGGAGCCCACTTCTCTTAAGTCTTGAAATTCTCTGATGGAGAAAGTGCCAAATGATAGTTGCTGCCGCTCCAAGGGTAGAACTATATTCCAAATATAAGTATAAGGCAGGACTGATAGCCCAATTCCCTTTGCACAAGGCAATTTGGTGTTAAAAGAGATCTCAAACAGTCATTTGAGGGAATTAGGTATCTTGCTGCCTAGTGACTTGCTGAATCCATCTGGGAACAATTGCCATGTTCTTCGTTTAAGCTAATAAAGTTGTGGCCGTAAGTTGTATTCCATTAAGGAATCTCTAGAGTCTTTTATTGCCTGAGGGGACCTAGAATCAGCAGTGAGGAAAATGGGATGGTGAAAGATGTTATGTTCCTGACTCTGTGTTCACACGCATTTGTCAAATGACAGCCTATGTACTGTACTTGTATATTTTAAAATGACATTTCAGAGCTTTAAGGCACTTGGTGTTTATATGTATCAAAACAAGAAAAATTGACAAGGAGCCATAAACTAACATGCTATAGTTATACCACAAGAACGAAAATCAAAACAAGTCTCGGGCTTTCTTTTACAGGCACCCAGATCTCACTTTCTCATCTCAGTAAACTCAATGTGACAGCACTTCATTCTTTGTAAGGTGTTGGCTATCTATCTTATGTGGCATGATTATTTTAAATATTAGTACATTAATTTTATATTACAGACCCTGTTATGGTTTCTGTCCATGAAAAAAAACACTGTATCCTGAGATTATGGACACAGCAAATGTAAAATATATGAGTAAATTAAAAACTTCTTTAAAACATATCAGTAAATTAATAATTACTTTTAAATTAGATATTAAATAATAAACTACTATACATTCTGATTTTGCAACCTATCTTTATTTTAGAAATATTTTTGAAAATACGAATTACAAAAATAAACTCAAGTAGCAATGTACTATATAGTTATTTTGATAACATGTTACTGTCACTTTATAATAATCTATAATTATGTTTTACTTTAACAGATAAGAAAATGCACATAATTATGAATACAGCAAGACATGCTCATTATTTATTTATTTTTGTCATGAACTCAATATTTTAATTTTGATATTTATTTAATATTTTAATTTCAGGAATATCAAATATTTTGTGTACGCTATGTGATGGTATTATAGCTAGCATGTATTATTTGAGAAAATATTAGATGACAAAATCTTACGCATTTAATAATTATAAGTTAATTTGCTATTTTTTTCAACAGCATAGATACACATCCACAAAAGATGAATATAGATAATTATTTAGTCAGTGGATAATATGGATTTCTGAAATCCTTACAGTAACTGCATTGTTTCTGACTTTCAAGTTCTATAAATTGGTAACCATTCATCAGAACACTAACATTTGTGCCAAAATACTTAAAAAAATTTTACCTTGTTTGCATTGGGAAATCTCTCCCTCAAGTGTAATTTTAATTTTCTAAAAATTAGTTCCTATCTATCCCAAAGTAGAGCTCAGAGTTGAGACTAATAAATGTCTGAATAATGATATGGTGTTGATAGGAGCTCCAGGACTTCAAAAATGTCACGTCCTTGATAGACAAGATTATCCCTTATCCTCAAAATTCTACCTAAACAAAGGAAATGCTTAAAGCCATCCCTATGAAGTCAACATATACGCAAGAGCAGCTACTCAGCTGAAGGAGATCTCATTTACATACGTCAAATTAAGTCCCCATGTTGCAAAAAAAGATGCCAGAAATTTAAGTGGGTTTTAAATAGGTCAGAAAAATCCACTCAAGTTTAGAAGGGCCTCTCAGCTACTAGACAAGTGATTACATCCCAGGCAGCGCTTGAAAGCCAGAAACTGCCATGCTGTGCTGAATAAATTCTCCTCGATGACCTTTTCATGACAACTTTCTCATTTCCTATAATGTGGAGACAATTAGGTGTTAAATTACGTGTTTGTGGAGCAAAGAAGCAACCTTTGAAGCAGAGGTTTTGCTGAAGAACGTATTGGGTAAACATGTAAAAATAGCTCCTAACAAGTAGAATAGTTGTACAATGTCCAGCTCCGTGATTTAACAAATGAGAAAACTGATGTCCAAATAACTTCACTGACTGGATGAGTGTAACAAAGCAATTTTGAATCAGAACAGCACTGGAACTCACAATTAAATTCTCAGGCTGGTGATCTTTCTTTTAAAATGGTAGTTTTGTACTTTTAAATGATTCAAGTTAGCTATTTGTCTTTCCAACCATTCATTCACTTAACAACAATTAATTGATGTATGTAAGACAAACTCCAAATAAAGAAATTTGTGGTACTGCATGGCAGTTTCTACCTTTCAAGAGATTCGTAAAACACACTTCCTACCCTCAAGGAGGTCATAGTCTTCAGTCAATACATAGACTTTTTTTTTTTTTAACAGTATTCTTTTTTTGGAAACTGGCCCTGAACTAACAACTGTTGCCAATCTTCCTCTCTCTCTCTCTTATTCCCCCCAAAGCCCCAGTATATAGCTGTTTATCCTAGTTGTAGGTCATTCTAGCTCCTCTATGTGGGATGCCGCCTCATCATGGCTTATGAGTGGTGTGTAGGTCTGTGCCCAGGACCCCAACCACTGAACCCCAGGCTGCCTAAGAGAAGCACGCGAACTTAACCACTAGGGCATTGGGCCAGCCCCAATGCATAGATTTTTGAGAAATTTTTGAGTCAGCTACTATTTTAGGTGCTGGGCATAGAGAAGTGGACAAGACAAAAAAGTCTACCTTTCTCATTGAGCATAACCAATAACTACACAGACATAAAACACACCATATTTAAAGTGTCCATTAAGTGTTTCAAGCCTGTAGAGGTAAAGAATCTAATGCGTGTACTGAAAGCATCTGAGAAAGGTAAAAGAGATGAGGTTGAATCTTGTTGGGACCAATAGGAGAGGCTAAAAGAGAAAATAACCTACACAATGGCACAATCAGGAGGAAGATCAAAGTATGTTTTGTGACCTGTAATATGTTCTGGGTGGTTAGCACAGGGGCAAGCAGAGCACTCTGGAAGAGAGACCTGTAGAGTCAGGTAGGTGTCACATAACTTTCAATCTTGCTGTAAAAAAATCCTCACAGATGGCTAAATAAAATGGTGAATAAATGACAAAGTAAAGCTATACTTTTTTATTCCCTTCATAAACTCATATTTCAATCAGAATAAAAAAGATCTTTCATCAGTCCTTTAATTCTGCACCCAGTACTTCTTCCTACATTAATAAAAAACTCTCAATTTAGGTAAAATCTTCTACAAGGTGGCCAGATTCTCCAAGCAAATTTGTCATGTTTCTCCTTTCAGAAATGCCCTGTTTTCTATTAATTTAAATTCTGCCAAATTTTCAACATCCAATTCAAATCCTACTTCTCCCAAAATTCCTGATCAGCTGATTCAGAAATGAGCATTGGACAGTTTTGTTACAGGTTTTCTCACATTCATTATCTTTACATGAATAATACATATTATTTCCTCAAATAGATTATTAGCACCCGGAGGTTAGAGGCTAATCTTACACACGTATTTTTTTTTAATTCTCATATAGACTACCAGAGTGCCCTATAAACTGTAAAACAAACAAAAAAAATAACTATCCTCTAGGAATAAGTTCCTGGGTAAAATGAACATGGAAATCTAGTAAAATCCAGCAATAATGTAATGTCTGACATTCTTTCCTGGCAGTTGACTCTAGAGTTCTGGGTCTTTCATCCAGTTTCTCTGATATTATTCACCTCACAATAACACGAACATACCGTTTATATGATTGATTACTTGTACTGTGGCTCACTTACACATCATTGGCAAGATGGAGTTGCGTGATGTAAATACTAGTTCTTCCATTTTACCCATTAATATTTTTATTATTTATTTACCTCTATTTATTTATTATCCCACCAATGATAGCAAACATAATAAAGCAATACTGCTTAGATTTTCTGGTGAATGGGAGAAACTGTCCTGCGTCAACAAAGTAGCCCCAAATGCAGTCAGGGCAACAGCTGCATAATCAACAATAATCTCCTTGGTTTTAATTAATTGTATTTTAGGTTTTTTTGCTAGACAGAAAAATACCTTAGAATGCCATACCTCCAGCAGGTAGAGCCCCTGGCAGCCTGTATTTTGGATGATATGGCTAGGAATTGTATTCCCATGGTTCCTTGTGATTGAAGGCTTTGCTGGCCACGGCCTGTAAACTTTCCTGAAGAGCATCGTTCCTCCGCACTCAACTCAGTGATCCTCCCAAGTCAAATCTGACACCGAGAGTTGTCAGAAAAGAGGAGGACAATAATTTTCAAAAAATCTTCATTCCACGGTGTTTTTTATCTTCATCTTAGCTGGAACTATCATGAGGGAAGGGACAAAAAATGCAAAGAATTGTTTTCTGCTTTGCTGATTTCTGCCTCACACGCAGAGGTCCCCTCTACTTTCTCCTCTCTCTGACTAATGAGATTTCACAGAAACTCTCAACTCTGCCAGTGTGCCCCTCTACTAGGGTCAGCAGAGCTAGAATATTGTGATGGTTCACTCACACTGCCATTTTCCCTTCTGTTTGGATATTAGTCACTCTCAGGATATTATGCAGCTTATGGGGCCAGGTAGCTGATAATCAAATTTGCATGAAGGTGAATATAGAACAGGCTTCCTAAACATACACTTAAAGAAACTGAATATCTTTATAGTTTGCCACTAGCACTGTTAGAATTCAGGGGTCTTGATTTGCATTTTATTTAGATATCGCTATAAGCTACAGATGACTCAAATTACATAAAATAATTAATACTTGGTCCAAGTTTGAGTGATTCCCCTGTAATAGGCAATAGTGTTCTGATCTGTTCTAAAAGAACAGCAACTTATTTGTAATGCTTTTTGTAACTCTCTTTTGAATTGATCTGCATAGCTAGGAAGCAAATACCTAAAATGATTTTTTTGACTGCCATGCTGCAAATTTTTTATTATTACAATATTAATTAAAGTAGAGGCTGAAATTCTATATAGATTCAGTTATACTAAATTTGGATATTTAATTTCTAATATAATCATGGTGCGACAATACATTTATTATTATGCTCTATAAATTGTAGTAAAATAAAAGACAAAGGAAAGTAATTGGTTGTAGTTTAGGTATCTAGAAAATGATGACACTCATATACCCAGTAATATATATATTTGACCAGTTTAGCATAAAACTGAAAAGGGGTGGTTATCATTTGTTCTTGATTCGATTTACCAATAAATTGAATTAAATAGCTGAATTGTGAAAAACTTAGAAAGTGAAGTACTATGAGAGGCTGCTGACACAATAAAGGAATGCAGAGCATGCCACTGCTATGCAGTACAGCTGGTGCTAATGTGTCATTTCCTCGTCAACAATTTTGATGTTATATACCTGATGGGCTTGGCTGAATCCTGGCATTTAATTGTAAACATAATTTGCCACCTTCATAGTGTGCCATCCCCAAAGTGGAACATCTGACAAATGTGCAAGCAGATTTTTTACTGAAAATTTGTGACAACTCAGTGCCTATCATTGAGAAATTCACCTGCAGATTCAGTATCTTATTATTCTTCTCTAATTTGAAAGAGTCTGGAAAAAAACATTGTGTGAGGAAATAATTACATTGTAAAGAAAGCACTAGTGACATTTGACAATGAAAGTTTCTTTTACATATGAAGACGCATTTTCAGACATTCTTTGCACATAATCACTATTTCTACATTTCTTATTCTGGTATAAATTCACATAGTAAAATGGTTTTCAGTATACTTGATCTTACGGGAATAAAAATGTTTCCAATTTTAGGGAGAAATGGTGATAATGACTATTATCATAATGAAATAGTTATAAAACTGGCCAGATTAAGTGTTAAATTAAAAAAATATATATACAAGGAGTATGTGTGCTCATTTGTGTTGATGTAACTGTGTGACTACATATGTGAATGTGTGTGTTGACTGCAAGAAACAGCTGTGAACATATATAACTGATGTGTTAATAACGTAATCCAGATGAACCTTACAACCGGGTTTGATAATCATCAATAGCAGAGGCTGGCACACACTGCAAAAATAGCAAGCATTTAGACTTTACAAGCCATGTGGTATTTGTTGCAATTCCTCAACCCTGTTATTGTTGGGGGAAAAGCAGTCATAGTGGATATGACTGGGCTATAATAAGACTTTATTTACCAAAGACAAGTGGATATGACTGGGCTATAATAAGACTTTATTTACCAAAACAGTTGGCAGGTTGGACTTGGTTCATGAGCCACAGTTTGCCCATTCTCCATCTATGGACAAAAACTAATATGTGTCCTACTTAACAAATGACTCAAGTTGACCATTTCTGAGAATAGATTGCCTTAATCCATTTTACTAATTTAATTCACTGGGGAGTTTTATGGGAGAGTCACCAAAAATCAAAATGTTTATATTTATATTTTGCAAAGATATTTGGAATTTCAAAGATTTATATAGTACACTTATAAATCAAAGATATGAAAGAGTATCTGAAGAGTCAAGGTATTGAGGTCACTTGAATAGTATACATTGTTTATATAATTAAATATACACATATAAATACATATTCATACACACATATATACACACACAGGGATAATTTTATTAGAGCACTTTTAATCCCCACCTTAAAAATAAACACTCATACTGATTATATTACTACTAATATATATATATATAATATATGTCTCAAATACATATATATTTTTTAAAAGCCCTAGCATAATATTTAAAAGTAAAATATTGACATGTCAGAGAACTAAATGGCTACCTTTTGATGGTTTGTAAAACACTTTAAATGTGTCTTTTAAGTTAATAAATGAACACAACCAGGATAAGTGAATCTTCTAAACAAATATGCCAATTATGTTTTTCATACTTTTAGCCTTTGTACTTCCTAGGAAGTTCAGAATACTTTATTTTTTAGCCTATATTATTTAATATTGATTCATATCAGCAACAATATTAGGTATATGTTTTCCTTCCTGCATCACTTTTCTTCTACTCCCTCTTCCTTTGATTGGGTCTTTTTAACTTAGGTGTAAATTCTATAAATGTTTCATTTAAGGACATGGAATCTTACAAGTAAATTGTAAAAGAAAAAATCTTTTTAAAATTTATTTAACTATTTGGGAGCAAGTTTTTTTGCTATAGCAATCTTTTTAATTTTAGGGGGTGGAGAGGTGATGGGGGAGGAAGATTGGCCCTGAGCTAACATCTGTTGCCAATCTTCCTCTTTTTGCTTGAGGAAGACTGTCACTTAGCTAACACCTGTGCCAATCCTCTTCTATTTTTCATGTGTGGGACGCTGCCACCAGCATGGCTTGATGAGTGGTGTGTAGGTCCACGTCCAGGGTCCAAACCTGTGAACCCCGGGCTGTGGAAGCAGAGCACACAAACCTAACCTCTACACCACCAGGCTGGCCTCCTGTTAAAATATTTTATAACAAAATTAATGCCTTATATTTTTTATCTTTATAAAATTATATCCATTATACCATACACAGCATGGCATATGCCTTCTCCAACTGGTTTACCCAAATATTATCAAAAAGATGCTCTTTCAATAATGAACTCTTTCAATCCTTGATTTGGGTATACAAAATATTGTTAAATTAAAGCTCTGATTGCATTGAAAATGGTTTCATACAAAGTAACTAAGGCAATATATTTTAATCCCCTAAAAAGTCAAACTTCAGGAACTCAGAGTATTATTTTGTTGTCCAGAGAAAGAAATATGTCTAGAATGGACTGTGTTAAGAAATACACTTATGAACATATATGCCAGAGGTGGAAAATAAAAATTAACTATTATAAATAGATAATGTTTCAAACATTAAATGTCATTGTATTTTGTAAAGCATTTTATTAAACTTTAATTTATTTATTATTTCCGGATTCTAACATAAGTTTTTACTAAATATGTGGGCTTGACATTTCTATTTGACTATTACTTAACTCTTCAACTGTTAAGTATTTCATGCCTTTTCAGCCATAAAAGTGTATTAATTAATTAAATGTTTTTTATTAGCACAAATTAAATGTTTTAAGAATATTATACAATACAAATAATTTGAGAAACAATACATGCTTTAGCACTAAAATATAATCCACTCTTTCATATCTGCATTATTTTAAACCTGAATACTGAATTCAAGTTTATGTCTTGCTTTAAACATGCTTCATAGTTCTTTCTGAAAATAATTTCTCTCTTCAAATTTTGTTTAGTATCACTTCTGCCAAAATATGTGATTTTATGCACAAATCAATTTAATCTTCCAACCAATAAAAATTAAACAAAAAATAAAAATAAAATGTATTATGTGTGTGTGTGAGGAAGATTGTCGCTGAGCTAACATCTGTGCCAATCTTCCTCTATTTTATGTGGAACGCCACCACAGCGTGGCTGAGGAGCAGTGCTAGGTCTGTGCCCAGGATCTGAACCTCTGACCCCGGGGCTGGTCACGTGGAGCACATGAACTTAACCACTATGCCAGCAGGCCAGCTCTAAAATGTATTTTTTAAAAAATAATAGTTTTAGTTCTCAATGAGCAGAGAAAAAGTATGTATCTAAACAATTCTAAAGCATACTATAAAATAATAAATATAATTTATTATTACCATAAAATAAAATATGATAAGAAATATGAGATTATATAATATATGCTTATAATATATATGTTCATTCACAATCCTATAATATTTAAAATAATTAAAGCTAAAGAAGTCTATAGTGAACTACCTGATAGCCTCATATTACCTGTAAACTTTAATATTGATCTACACTCTTCCCATAAAGTTAAGGTATGTTACCTTTTAATTGGTAATTCTTCAATTTAAAGGAAATACATTTTTCACATACAAATATACATATCATTATAAAATATAAATTTTCCATTTTAACTGAAAAATAAAATGAAAAAGTGATAAAAACAAAATACTAATACTTCCAAATTCATGCTTGCATTCTAAACCTAAAATTGAATTCAAGTCAATTTCTTGCTCTTTCTCATTAAGAAATATTAATCTTCACAAATATGCAAGGCTAAAAGGAACAGCTGGAAAAGTGAATGATTTAGGAAGTGTTTTTCCTAGGCTACACTGCTATATTGGACACTAATTATAAACAACACAAGTTACACTCTACAGAGACAATTCTACTCATCATCAGTCAATCACCGAACAAGATTGAAAAAAAAAATCTGTTGCTGGGGCTGGCCCGGTGGCGCAGCGGTTAAGTTCACACGTTCCGCTTTGGCGGCCCAGGGTTCATCAGTTCGGATTCCCGGTGCGGACATGGCACCGCTTGGCACACCATGCTGTGGTAGGCGTCCCACACGCAAAGTAGAGGAAGATGGGCATGGATGTTAGCTCAGGGCCAGTCTTCCTCAGTGAAAAGATCAGGATTGGCAGTAGTTAGCTCAGGGCTAATCTTCCTCTAAAAAAAAAAATCTGTGGCATTTGTTTCTGCTTACTTTTTAAAAGCACAAATATGATACCATATCAAGTTGGCTGTCTTGTACTTCCTATTTAGCATTTTCTGAGATTTTCTTTAAGCTATGCAGGTAACTTTTTTCCTGATTGTGTAGACAATAAAAATTCTAAGTTCAACAAACAAGTTTTCAATTATCCAATATTCAGGCTGAGAATTATTTTTTCATTGCATTTTGATAGAAAGACACCTTTACAAGTATCTTTCATGCAGCTTTCTCCACCCTTTCGCCCCCTCCTTTTCTTTCTTTCACTCAAAATAAAATGGTGAGCTATTAAACCAGGTTGCTATATTTGGTGCATCCAAACTTCAGGAGTTGATAGCATAATGATTTTAATAACTACTTTAAGTGTAACATGGTGACAAGTTGACACCTGAGTTTTGTGTCCTGCAATTTTATTTTCTAGAATTCTATTGTTACACTACAGGAATAGTAATATGGTTAGAATGAACGTTACAATGTTTTCTTCACCTCTGATTTAGATCTGATATACATATGTAGCGTACATTTTTTTCAAGATAGTCAAGGTAAAGCATGTATTAAAATCTTGCCGTTTGAGACAACGTGGATGAACCTGGGGGGTATTATGCTAAGTGAAATAAGTCAGGCAGAGAAAGACAAATACTGTAGGGTTTCACTTATATGTGGAATGTGAAAAAAAAACAAAAACAAAAACACAAGTCCATAGATACAGAGATCAGATGGGTGGTTGCCAGAGGTGGTGGTGGGGGGCGGTGGGCAAAATGGGTGAGGGGGGTCAAAAGGTACAAACTTCGAGTTATAAAATAAGTAAATCATGAGTATGTAATGTACAGCATGGCTACTATAGTTAACACTGTATTGCTTATTTGAAAGATGCTAACAGAATAAACTTGAAGAGTTCTTATCACAAGAAAAAAATTCTGTAACTATGTATGGTGATGAATGTTAACTAGACTTATTGTGGTGACCATTTTACAATATGTAGAGACATCGAATCATTATATTATACACCTCAAATTAATATAATGTTATATGTCACTTATACCTAAATTTTTACAAAAGCATGTATTAAATAGGATAGGGACTATCTGGAAAAAACACAGGTAATATTTAGTTATAAGACTACTCACACTACTGTTTCCTCATCATTGAAAGCAAAATATAAACACATGATTTCTTTCATGACTTTTGATAATTCATTAGAATTTAATTCAAACATAACAATGCAATTTCTGTTCTATTTAAATAAAGGCTTTCATATAATTGACTTTTACTTTCCTTTTTAGTCATTGATAATCCTATGGGCAAATTTAATTTTTCGTTGAGAAAAATATTATCTTTAACCATCTTAGAACTCAGGGTCAGTGCAATAAATTCATTTTTTTAATACTATTGAAACAATAAATGTATATAAACAATAAAGATGGTATATATTAAATATTAATATATATTAAAGAATATATCCATTATTATATAGCTGTCATGGCAATTTGTCCTATTATTTTATCTTACTTGAAAAAATTCCTGCTCATCATCCTGATGGTGATGATCAACCAGGAACACTTATCAAATCATCACTAAAAGTATTCCTAAGAGGAAGCCAATTTTTTAAAAATCTGTTCCTTTAAGGGGCCAGCCCCATGGCTGAGTGGTTAAGTTCGCGCGCTCTGCTGCAGGCGGCCCAGTGTTTCGTTGGTTCAAATCCTGGGCGCGGACATGGCACTGCTCATCAAACCACGCTGAGGCAGTGTCCCACATGCCACAACTAGAAGGACCCACAACGAAGAACATACAACTATGTACCAGGGGGCTTTGGGGAGAAAAAGGGGGGAAAAAATCTTTAATAAATTAAAAAAAAAAATCTGTTCCTTTGAAAAAGTTTGATGAAATGTTTTCATATATATTAAATATACACACACATGTTTATTTATGTCACTAAAATTGTGTGAATTCTAAAGGATAGCAATATTAACTTTCAATATTTCTATTAATAATCCCCCATTAAAAAGAAATGAACTCATGAAAAAAGGGCTTATGAAAGGATAAGAGTGGGACTACTCTGCTAGCAGCTGTAGCCTTCGAAATGTTTCCTCTCCCATATTGTGTTGGAAGCTCATTGTTGTTCTATTCTGAGTTTCTCAGGAATTGCCCACTTATTCAATGCCATTTATTAAGTGCCTTCTAAAGTCGGTAGTAATGAATACACAAAATAATTACTAGTCTTATTATAAATATCCCAGGGAACCACAGTGAACATTTTCTCATTCCCTTTGATACGAATTTATCTTCTCTGTTTGTTTGGTTCAGAGTTAATTAAACATTTTCAAAGTCTTAGTTCAGGTTCTTGATTCTCTATGGAATAGCAGATGATAGTTGCAAATACTAAAAATCCTAATTAGTGATATAACAGATTTCTACATATTGGTCAGAAACATAATTTCTTATAAGAGACTAATTTACTTCCTAGATGTTTCAGAAAGAACAAATTCCTTGGCCTGAAAATTCACTGACTCAGTTTATTTTTTAATCCTTGCCCCAAACGTGATAAAGGGCAAAATTTCAAACTCATTAAATGTTTGCATACCTCTCTTTAGTTCGGTAGCTGATGGCTTCTTATTTTTATGCTTCAACTCTCTTTACCGAAATCAAGGCTAAAACCTTTTGAAAAACAGAATGTCTCATTGATTTCAAAACAATTTAAGCGTTTTGACTACAATGATGAAGTGCCTACATTTTCCCCCTGAGATCTCTTCAACTTTCCATTGGTGACATTCTTTTTTTTTTATTTCAAGATTTTATTCTTCCTTTTTCTCCCCAAAGCCCCCCAGTACATAGTTGTGTATTTTTAGTTGTGGGTCCTTCCAGTTGTGGCATGTGGGACACTGCCTCAGCGTAGCTTCATGAGCAGTGCCATGTCCGCGCCCAGGATTCGAACCAACGAAACACTGGGCCACCTGCAGCAGAGCAAGAGAACTTAACCACTCGGCCACGGGGCCAGCCCCTATGACAATTTTTTAACGGAAAGACAGAAAGCATTGTGGCTCATGGACCAGTAGCATCAACTTCACCTGGGAACATGTTAGAACTGAAACCACTGGGGTCTGCTCCACACCCACTAAATCAGAAACTCTGAGGGTACACATCAAAATATGTGTTTTACCACGATCAGGTGATTTTGATGCACTCCTGATCTGAATGGGGTTAAAGAAGATAGATACAGCTAATCTCAGCAAAGTGTACTGCTTTATCTATAGGGTGGTTTGTTTGTTCCTGTTGCTATGTAACTCATCTGATCAAACTTTCCTTTCTCTATAGATTACCTGAATTCTGCTCTCTGAATTCATTAAACTACTCACCTTCCTTTGCTTTTTCAATGTATGTAATTTGCCTGTCACCTACTTTCATAAAACTTGTAACATTTCTCTTCTTTTCGTTTCAAATTTAAATAGCTCCCTAATTTCTACGTGTTTTTACCTAGGTTCTGTTCCACTCTTTTCTACGTCATGACTTCTCAAAATTTAATGCGCATATGAAACAGGTAAAGATCTTATTAACATGCAGGTTTGACTTAATTACAAGATTAGGGGATCTGAGATTCCCCATTTCTAAAATGTTTCTGGATGTTGCTCATGTTGCTGATATAGAGACCAGACTTTGAGTAACAAAGTATTTCCTATACATCTAGACACAATTAAGAAAGTGTTTAAGCAATGACACCAAATGATCCCATCTGTAGTGGATTGAATGGTGGTTCCCCCAAAAGACATGTTCACCAGCAACTTGTGGAGGTGACCTTATTTGGAAAAACGGCTTTAAGGATGTAATTAAGTTAAAGATCACAAGTTGAGATCATCTGTGATTACACAGGTGGGCACTAAACCCAGTGACAAATGTCCTTAGAAGAGAGAAGAGAAGACAGACAAAAAGGAGAAAGCCACATGAAGACAGGCAGAGTTTGGAATACACAGTCTCAAACTAAGGAATTCCTGAAGCCACTGGAAGCTGGAAGTGGCAAGGAATGATTTTCCTTAGAGTCTTTGGAGAAGCATGGTCCTTCTGACTCCTTGATTTTGTATTTCTGGCCTCCATAACTTTGAGAGAATAAATTGCTGTTGTTTTAAGCCACTAAGTTCACAGCAATTTGTTATGGTAGCCCTAAGAAACTAATACACTGTCACATGCCCACATTCTGTAATGGAATGCTTCTTTCTTATGTAATTATTAGATAGCGGTATTCAAACTTTAAGTAAGAAGTTATTGAGCGCAGATTATATATAAGATATTATTCTAGATAATATTGAGAGAATTTTAGACAATACAGAGAACTCTGTACTCATGGAGTTTAAATAAAGATGGAAGAGATAGAAAAAATATTAAAAATAAATAATATAGAATTTTAGGAGAAAAAAAATGTTATGGGAAAGTAGAGCATGGTAAGAGGGTATCAAGAGTGTAATAGAGGGTGGTGGATGTTGGTTGCAATTTTAAATATGATGGCCAGGATATGCTTCCATCAGAATATGATATTTGAAGAAGACTAGAATATGACATGAAGGAGATGAGGAAGTTATTTCTGCAGTTATCTGTGTGAAGAGTTCTTCAGAGTGAACAGACAGGGCAAAGATCAAGGGGAAATACCTGATATGCTCAAGAAACAATAAGGAGCCAATGTGGTTGTAATAGTCTGAGAGTAATAATGAAAGTAAAGATAATAGTACATATTAATAGCTAACATTTATTTAGGAATTAGTTTACTATGTGCCAGATAATTCACATGGATTATTTTATGAAACCCTTCCATAACCCTACGAGTCAGAGGTTTGCACTCACTTTTTAGATGAAGGTTAAACCTTTAGAGGTAAAATCACTTTCCCATGGCTATATCTAGTAGATGTGGAAGTCAGGATTTAAATCTAAAGTCTGACTACAGAGTCCATCCTCTTAACAGGATACACTAATGACTCCTAATTGGGAGAAGTTAAGAAACTTAATATCTGGAAGATGAATAGCAAATATTTAGGAATAATCAATTACAATTGTATGACCAGGGAAATTTTTATTCTAGCTCTGACATATAAAGAACTTAGAAGATAATATTTTGAAGCTACAAGAAGAAAAAAAAGCTGAACAGAACAAAATCACATACTTTCCTTGGGCCCAGAGAACTGCAGTTGCGAGGCAAACCACCACCCTCAAATCTGGAGAGGTGAATTCAGAGAACCACAGCCAAGATGTGCTTACCTGGAGCACCTGTCGCTGGAGCCATAGACTGTTATGAACACTTAAACAGTGATGGTGATGAATTGCTAGAGACTACATGTGGACAACAAGAGAATGAGAAGCTCTTGGAGGCCACAATTTGAGTCCTCACATGCTGTGGGTTTTACCTTAAGGAACTCACCGGATTCTCACTGTGAAGGGCCAAGAAAGATCCTTAAGAGTTTTTTAGTAATTTAGGGCATTTTGTATAATGAAGTTTTACTTTCCAAGGAAAAAAGACATAGGCAGAGTCTAATCCCACTTGGGTAAAGGGCATTTCCCCAACTCCAGCCCCTTCTAACTTTCCTAGGAGAGGAGGAAGGGAAAAAAGACATTTGTGAAAGTCATAGCATAGGGACAAGAGTCAATAAGGTTTAATTATAAGATTATGGAAGGTGTCCTGTCTCCTATAGCTTATCACCCTGACAACAGATCAGAAAAGTAACAGTGGAACATAGAAGAAAGAGTTGCAAGACTCAGACTCCACCTTAGGATTAGTTCTTAAAGAATCTCAAAGACAACAGTGGAGACAAAAATAATAAAGATAATAAAAGAACATGAGGAATTTGAAGCCTCTGGTACTTATAGCTATAGCAACATGAAACACAGCCTAACTCCTAGCCAGATTAATATAAAACCTCAACTGAAGGCCTATTACCCTCAGTGTCTAGCACCCCTAACATTATGTATAGCTTTCAAGACAACCTTCAATAGGTGAATGGATAAACAAATTGTGGTGCATCCACAGAATGCAACAGTATTCAGCAATAAAAGTAAATGAGCTATCAAGCCACAAAAAGTCATGGAGAAACTTTAAGGACACATTGCTAAGTGAAAAAAAAAAACGAGTCTTAAAAAGCTTTTACCATTTGATTTCAATTATATGACATTCTGGAAATCATAAGACTATAGGGGCAACAGAAAGATCAGGGATTTCCAGAGGTTCAGGGAAAGGGGTAAAGTTTGACTAGATGAAACATAGTGGGATTTTTAGAGCAGTAACATTATTCTGCATGATAGTGTAATTGCGGATATATAGTAATATGCATTTGTCTAAACCTATATAACTTTACAGCACGAAGAGTAAACTCTAATACGTGCAATTAAAAATTTTAATTGGGAGGTTGAGAGAATCTCAGTGTGGAATGTCAAATGTGAAAAAACAATCTAACTATAATACGAGTGTATGACACAACATCACTGAAAGGAGTAGAGGAAAGGGTGCCACATAACTTTTTAATTAAGTTCAGTCTTAAGACTGAAAGCAAAAAAATTGTACATATGCACTGTATTCTACTTAATAAAATGGCTTCCTACTGGAGTATGGGTTAACAATTCCTATTCTGAAACTTACAGAAATATTTATAGATATGTTATATATACAACTTAGTATACACACATATATTTCCTTGCTCTATCAGCTAAGAAGACCAAGAAGCAATGACAACCCAATAGCAACACATACACCTAGAGTCCAGATCTTAGTTTCTAATGCCATTCTCCCATAAAAGGAATCAGAGCTCCTTTAAAAAGTGAATGATTCTAGGATGGTAAAGGAAATACATAAAATAAGCTTGGAGCACACTATAGTGACAGAAAGCAAGGAAGCGCTCAAAAACCAACAAAAGAAAATGCACGATGAGGGAGGTAAAGCAGGGACATTCAGGAGCCAATTGACGGAGTTCTCAAAGGTAAAGGTGCAATAATTTGAGCACCAAAATACATAAAGAAGTGTTAATTATAACCCAAAGTATAAAATCAGTATTAATGAGCCTATGCTGACATAAAAAAATAATTAAATAAATAAATTGGGAAGAGAGACAAATCTCATGTACAGAAAAATTCCAAATGTTTTATGTAAACACTCTACCCTCCAAAGGGTAGAGCATAAGTCCCCACTCTTTAAGTATATGCATAAGTAGTGTGTACAGTGACTTCTTTTCCAAAGAGGACAATTTTGAATGGCAGGAGGTGAGGAACTGTACAGAAAGAGCCTAACAATCATTATCTGGGCCAGTTGACCAAAAATAAAATCAACAGAAATAAGTCATGATAACAACACGTAGCCTTGTGTTGACGTGATGAAAATGGCACTTTACCTGGGTGGCATTCCTCCCCAAAACCCAAAACCCCAGTTTAATCATGAGGAAAACATCAAACCAATCCCAATTGAGGGGCATTCTACAAAATGCTTTACCAGTATACCTCAAATATATCAAGGTAATAGAAAATCATAAAATTCTGAGAAATGGCCATAGCCAAGAGGAGCCTAGGGAGACAGGGTGGATAAATGTAATGCATTATTCTGAATGAGATCTTGGAATAAAGGAAGCAAATTAGGGGGCTGGCCCACTGGCGCAGCAGTTAAGTTTGCATGTTCCGCTTCAGTAGCCCAGGGTTCGCTGGTTTGGATCCCGGGTGTGGACATGGCACTGCTTGCCAAGCCATGATATGGTAGGCATCCCACATAGAGAGTAGAGGAAGATGGACATGGATGTTAACTCAGGGCCAGTCTTCCTCAGCAAAAAGAGGAGGATTGGCAGCAGATGTTAGCTCAGGGCTAATCTTCCCCAAAAAACAAAAAAGCAAATTAAATATAGCCTAAGGAAATTTGAATAAAGTGTGCACTTTAGTTAGTAATCATGTATCAATATTGGTTCATTACTTGTTCTCAAATGGACCATATTAATGCTAGATAATAGCTGAAACTGGTTTTGGAGTATGTAAGAACTCTCTATACTATTGCTAAAATTTTTTGTAAATCTAAAAATATTCTAAAAAATAGTTGATTAAAATAAACACATTAAAAATATGACCAGATCTGTAAGTATCTTGGATGCAAAGGTAGTCCAGGATACACAAATCAATAAATATACTTCATCACATCAACAAAATAAAGGATAAAAAAAAAAAATATGATCATCTCAGTAGATGCATAAAAAGCACTTGACAAAATTCAACCTTATTTCATGATAAACTCTCAACTAATTGAGTATAGAAGGAATGTACCACGACATAATAAAGGTTATATATGAAAATCCCACAGCTAACATCATACTCAACTGTGAAAAGTTGAAAGTTTTTCTTCTAAGATCAGGAAGAAGACAAGGGTGCCCACTCTCAACACTTCTATTCAATGTAGTACTACAAGTCCTAGTCAGAGCAATTAGGCAAGAAAAAGAAATAAATGTCACCCTAATTAGAAAGGAAGATGTAAAATTGTCTCTGTTTGCCATAGGCACGACCTTATATATAGAAAACCCTAAAGACTCCACCAAAACATTGTTAGAACTAATAAATGAATTCAGTAAAGTTGCAAGATACAAAATCAACACACAAAAATCAGTTGTGTTTCTATACACTAACAACAAACTATCTGAAAAAGAAATTATGAAAACAATCAAATATTCAACAGCATCAAAAAGAGTTAAATATTTAAGAATATCTTAAACCAAAGAGGTTAAAGATCAGTACACGGGAAACTCTAAGACATTGATGAAAGAACTTTAAGAAGATGCAAATAAATGGAAAGATATTCTATGTACATAGACTGGAAGAATTACTATTGTTAAAATGTCTATATTATCCAAAGTTATGAATATACAGATTCAATGTAATCCCTATCAAAATTCCCACGGTGGGGCCAGCCCTATGGCTTAGTGGTTAAGTCCAGTGTGCTCCTCTTTGGCAGCCTGGGTTTGTGGGTTCACATCCTGGGCATGGACCTATGCCATTTGTCAAGCCATGCTGTGGCAGCAACCCACATACAAAATTGCAGAAGACTGGCACACATGTTAGCACAAGGCTAATCTTTCTCAAGCAAAAAGAGAGGAAGATTGGCAACAGATGTTAGTTCAGAGTGAATTTTCCTCACCAAAAACAAAAACAAAACCCAATGGCATTTTTCCCAGAAACAGAAAAAATAATACTAAAACTTATATGGAACGACAAACACCCCAAATAGCCAAAGCATTCTTGTGAAGGAAGAACAAAGCTAGAGACGTCAAGCTCCCTGATTTCAAACTATATTACAAAGCTTTAGTAATCAAAATAGTGTGGCCTGGCATAAAAACAGACAATAGGCCAATGGAGCAGAGTAGAGAGCCCATAAATAAACCTACACATATATGATCAACTAATCTTTTTCTAAGGACACCAAGAATGCATAACGGGGAAAACACAATCTCTTCAATAATAGTGTTGGGAAAACTGGATATCCACATGCAAAAGAATGAAACTGGACCCTGTCTTACACCATACAAAAAACTAACTCAAAGAGGAATAAAGACTTAAATGAAAGATTTGAAACTGTAAAACTCCTGGAAGAAAGGGGAAAAAGCTCTTTGACATTGGTTGTAGCAATGCTTTTTTGGATATGACATCAAAAGCACAGATAATAAAAGGAAAATTAAATAAATGGGGCTACATCAAACTAAGGAGCTCCTGCCCAGCAAAGAAAACAATCAACAAAATGGAAAGGCAACCTATGAAATCAGAGAAAATATTGTAAACATATATCTGATAAGGGGATAATATCAAAAAACATAAGCAACTCATACAACTCAATAGGACAAAAACAAATAATTCAATTAAAAAGTGGGAAAATGACTTGAATAGACATTTTTCTAAAGAAGACACAAATGGCCAACAGGTAAATGAAAAGGTGATTAACACCACTAATCATCAGGGAAATGAAAATCAGAACCCAATGAAATATCACCTCAAATGTGTTAGAGAGGCTATTATCAAAAGGACAATGGATAACAAACATTGGAGAGAGTGTGGAGAAAACGGGACTCTTGTATACTGTTGATGGGAATGTAAATTGGTGCAGCCATCATGGAAAACAGTATGGAGGTTCCTCCAAAACTTAAAAATAAAGCTACCAAACGGTTGAGCAAAATCCATCTAATATACACGTATATGTATGTATACTTCTGGGTATACATCCAAAGGTAATAAAATCACTATCTGGAAGAGATACCTGCGCTCCCATATTCATTTATATTATTCACAATGACCAAGATGTGGAAACAACCTAAGTGTCCATCGATGGATAATGAATAAAGAAAATATTATATACAAAGGAATATTACTCAGCCATAAAACAGAAGGAAATCCTGCCATTTGTGACAACATGAATGAACCTGGAGGACATTACATTAAGCAAAATAAACCACATACAGAAAGACAAATACTGCTTATCTCACTCATACGTGGAAACTAAAAAAGTTGAACTTGTAGAATCAGAGAGTAAAATGGTGGTTGCCAGGGGCTGGGTGGTGGGGGAAATGGGGAGACGTTGGACAAAGCGTACAACCTTTCAGTTATGAGATGAATAAGTTCTGGGGGTTTAATGTACAGCATAGTGACTATAATTAAAAACAATGTATTGTATACTTAAAATTTGGTAAGAGAGTATATCAAGTTTTCATATCACACATACATACACAAAGGTGACTGTGAGGTGACAGAGGTGATAACTAACTTGATTGTGGTAATCAGTTAATGATGTACTTATGTATTAAATCATCATACTGTATACTTCAAAAAACATCATGTTGTGCAACCTAAATATACACAATTTCTTTGTTAGTCATACCTCAATAAAGCTGGAAAAAATACTTAAAGCTAAGGTACTGCTTTCTGTAAACTTAAGTTCTTTTAATTTCTTTAGTTATGATTTTCTTTAGAATCACAAGACGTTTTTTCATGTCTTTTCTTAATTTACAATCCCACGTTTTTGTTTTGCATCATCTAAGACACTCTGCCTCTGACCTCAGTTAGATCATAATTTAACGAATATTACAAGTATTGATCATTTGTGCTCCAAATTCTGCCGGCTGCATCTGACATAAAGCAGCCTATCTCGTGCAGATGACTAAGCGATCTTAACTGGAGAAAACTCAAGTTGCCTCAGCTCTTTTTGTTGACTTCTATTTCCAAAGTCTATCTAATATAATTTATATATGGCATATATGTTTCATACATATGAATGTATACATACATTGATGTGCGTGTGCACACACATATGTGTACTTACAAATGCAGATCTATATCTATGCCTCTATCTATATGTTTACACGTCTTTCACAATCTTTTTTTAACAAGTTAAACCAATCTTATATTAGATTTTCATATTTATGATGAATGGCTTTCTACATAGCCTGATCATTTACAAGTTAATATAGAATTTAAAGTAAAAGAGCAGACTGTCTTCATTTGAAATTTTAATAAATATTAATAACTTTTGCTCTTCTCAGTAATATCACGAAACCCAATGGTGTGAATAATAAATGCAGTTTTAACAGATGGAAAGTGATAGTTATTTGGGGCACATTACACTATCAAAATGTGGTGGTTGGATTTCATTAATAGTTATATTAATTGCACTTAAGAGCACTTAAATAATAACAGCATATTCAGACTTGGAAAGCTCTTTTCATTTTTAAAATAAATTACTATTAATTTATGCAGATTGATGTATTAAACATTTTAGGGCATATTGCTGGTCCAAGAATTATACTCCTGATAAACTTAGATAAGTAGATGGGTAAATAGGGGATAAGGAGGCTGGAGAGTTACTTGTAGATACTTGAGAGCGCTGTGGACTGAATGGTTGTGTCCACCCCTAGAATTCACACGCTGAAGCCCTAATCCCTGATGTGATGGTATTTGGAGGCAGGGCCCCTGGGAGGTAATTATGACTAGATTAGGTCATGAAAGTGGGGCCCTTATAACGGGATTAGTGTCCTTTATAAAAAGAGGAGGAGACACTAGATCTCTCTCTCCTCTCCACCTTGTAGGGACACAGTGAGACAGCGGCCGTCTGTAAACCAGGAAGAGGCTTCTCACCAGAACTTGACCATGCTGGCACCCTGATTTTGGACTTCCAGTTTCTAGAACTGTGAAAAATAAATTACTATTGTTTAAACCACACAGTCTAAGATGTTTGGTTATGGCAGCCTAAACTGACTAAGACAGGGAGTTTTGCTTTCCGGGACCGAAACTCTAAGAAGGCAACCTTATAGGGATACCAGCCAATGATACAGGAATTTCTAAGAGCTATAGAAATTTTTATGTGAAAACAAACTTTTAGATATGTAGCATATGGATAACAAAGGTAGCAAAGGCAGGGAGAAGGGCAGGGCCAGGAGGATGAATGGGTAGTCAAGCCCATATCTCCAGTGACTAGATTTGGGAGGCACTGGGAAAGCTCCCAGCCAGCACCCAAGTCCAAGTTTATTTACCTTTGATGGAGGTCTTGGATTCTACTTTCTCAGAACTATGGCTTTGTTGCTTTCGAAATGCAAATATTCCTGGGATGGGTCATATGTAAGCAGAAATTTGTTATAAGTGGTGAGTTAAGAAACTAAAAATAAATTTCAATCATTTCAGAGAAAAAAAGACTGACAACACATGTCTCAGGAGGGCAAAATTTAGAGCCGAATGCAACTGTTTCACAGAAAAGAGAAAACTGGAGTACTGAGAAAATTTCTCTTACTCTACAGCTTTGCCCACTTCCAAACTTAGAATCACCATCGTATGGTACTACACTGGGACCATGGATTCTCTTACAAGCCATTTCAGCACAGGTTCAGCTGCTGAGAGTGAAACCTACTCCCCACAGCCTTAGATAGAAAAAAAAAGACTTTTCAGAGGTTACAAAGGAGAATGAAGTAAAAGAGAATGAAGGGCACGCCAAGCAGATCTTTAATGAGAATACTTCATATTTATATTATAAATATAATAATATATAATATGAAATATATATATTTATACAAATGTGGGATGTACAGATAGATAGATGTTAATATCTATTTATCTAAGATTTTATGTAGCAAAACTATTTTGCTACTAAAAAGAAGTTTGAAACCCAATATTCTCCCGGAACTGCCATCTTAGGGCACTCAGGGTAACATAGTCTTCAACGTTTAAAAGACAACGTAGCTCACACTACCAAAACGGTATTGAGCCACGTGGAAAACATGAAGCTTAGTGATTTATAATGACCACTTTTCATCTCTGTTTCTTTGTGAATCTATGTAATAGTAACTTTCTGATAACCAAACTGGACGTTTGCATGATGAGAATTTCACTAGTAAACACTATTTTGAAAGAAAACTAGAAAAATAATTCTCTAGTTCTAGCAATACTGTGAAAAAACATTTAATACTTTATTTCATCTAAACGAGGCAATTGCCTTATCCGCTATTGTAGAAAGTAGCAAACCACTTTCTCTAATTCCAACAGGGACAGCTTCAGCCTAAATAGAGGAGGACAATAGTGATGTCATCCTTTGAGGATTTCCATGTGGAGAAACAAAGGGGACACGATGGCTCCTAGAGCAGAGACATGCTCGGGGGGGACACTGCGGGAGAGGTGGGTTCTGCCAGAGGTAGGGATGCTAAAATTTTAAGGCAGGATCTTATCAACTTATAAGAAAACCCAGAGAAGCTGACTCTTGAGGAGATTTCCTATTCAGAGATATATCAGAAAATCATAGGGGAGAAAGAGCAGAAGACGGAAAAGAGAAAGGAGATGGAGGGGGAAAGAGACTGGTTACCAAACTCAAGTGCATTTGTTACATAACAGGAACCCGTGACTCTAGACTTACCTTCTGGTCTAAAAGGGAGCGGAACAAAAGTAACAACACTTACAATTTACTTTACAACGATTACTCAGTGTATCATGAGTTCTATTGCTTTTGCAAAAACATTCTCTGGAAATGTATTATCTTTAATTTTCATGGTCATTATATTTTAAATGATACTTAAGATTTAACACATAGAATAAAGAGATGCCTATTTTATATTACAAACTTGGAAGATTGTGGTAATCACTTACCTCACTTATTTTTATATAGATTTCTGGAACTTTAGGGCTATCATATTTTTCTGCCCTATCTTGTACCCCACCCCCATACTTTATTACCCTGTGCTAGTCTATCTACTTAAAGTGTAGGATTATCCACCTTTAAAAATGTATTACCTAAAAAAAAGAAAACTCACTCTTCTTATAGAACATATTTTTTTAAAACATGGAATAAGTCACATTTTATACATATGCAAATTTTTTAAAGATTTTGAACACAAATTTGAAATCTGGGGGAAAAAGGACAGTATTACTACTAAAATCAAATACGAACAAAAATAGAGCAGGGTAGGCGGGGAGCGTGCTAGGTTGTCGACATCATCATCAATGCAAGTCAAACTTTTTCTGTTTATTCTAAACTTCAGAAACCAAAACAAAGAGAAAGAGAAGAAGCCAGGAAGAAAAAAATCTCTTTATTGGAAAACTAAATGTCAAATGCTTACTTTAGAACTCTGTTATGAGCTACATTGTGCCCCTCCCACCAAATTGATATATTGAAGTTCTAATGCTGGTACCTCAGAATGTGACTGTATTTGGAGACAGGGCCTTTATCGAGGTCATTAAAGTTAAATAAGTTCATTGGTATGGGCCCTAACCCAATATGAGAGATGTCCTTGTAAGAAGAGGAGCCTGGAACACAGGCCTGCACAGAGGGAGCTGACGTGAAGATACAGGAGACAGAGGCCTACACCCCAAGAGAGAAGCCTCAGAAAAAACAACCCTACAGACACCTTGATTTTGGGCTTTAAGCCTCCAGAACTATGAGAAAATAAATTTCTTTTTATGTATGGGTTCATTTCCTATAGTGATGTCTCTGTATTCTCAAAATCTTAGAATTCTGGGAGAAACAAAATGCATATTTCTATTGGCAAGATCTAAATATCTGTGAGCAGTGTCCAGCATGTTCCAGGTACTCAAGGAATGTTTGTGGAATGACTACAGATAGAAGCACATTATTACAGAAAGCCTGGGGGGACCTTGGAAACAGGTTACACCTTAAAAGATAATTGCTGTCTATAGTGTTTCTCATTAATTAGCAGGAATCCTAGCTATTAGCATAGACTCTTGTCAATTTTGAGATATTTTTTTAAATGGTGTCAGAATTATGAAGGCGGTACAAACAACAGGTGTTCCCTGACAGCCCCATCGACAGTAACGCCCATCACCCCTGTCCCTCTCATTCTCTTATCCTGCTCTATTGCATCTTATCACCACTTGACAAGTGTTTGTTTACGCACTTCCTCTCATCACTACAATGTAAGCCCAACAAGAAGTGGGATATTATTAGGCTTCTCTGCTACAATTTTCCTAGTGTCTAGAATAAGTGCCACCTGGAAGTTATGGGCTCAAAAATATTTACCAAATGAGAAAATTATATAATGGGAAAGAAATCATTATAACAGAACGAAGCCACCACCAATTTGTGCACGTCAAAAGCTTTTTATCAGAAGGCAAAGCAAGACAATACTCAGGACTCACGGGAGCTTTAACATAGTTGCTTGGCAGCATAATTCTGGAATTAGTCTGAAGCAAAGTAGATTCCTCTAAAGTGCAGGGGAAAAGTCATGCCAGAAAAGCTAACATAATCCCTTAAAACACTACTTCAATTCTAATTTCATAAATGAGTTATTAATCACATAAACTACAATATGCTGTTCAGTCTATTATATCTTAATACTCACTGGATATACTCAAAGAATTTAGCTAATATTTTAATCAACTCATCAACATCATTTTTTAGGGAAATGAGTGACCGGGTTTTCGGAAATAGTTTTTAAAGGGAAATTTTAAAAGGCAAAGAGTATCAGTTTTTATTAGAACTAGACACTTTCTTCTCCCAAATCAGAGAAAACTAATTTAATTGTAAGTTTACATGTTTTAGTTTGTGAAGCTTTAAGAGAATTTTGCAGCTAGTGTTGAATATTTAAGTTCTCTGAGGTTAGGGTAAACATTTCTGTAGTTCTGAAGTTGAATTAGAGCTATCAGCATGAATTTATACTGTATTTAATTTCAAAAATAAACCAAATAACCCATATTTGCTAACTTTGCCCCTTACAAGGCCAGGAAACAATTTTTTTAAAGATCTAGCAGCGATCAGCACCACTGACGTCCCAGATTGTGGTGTAACAACCCAGAAATGAGTCTGTAGTACACCGAAAGAATAGAAAGCATAAAAGCTATCAAATGCTAGCAGGGTTACGTCAAAGGACTCAGCAGCCATCTTAAAGAGGCTCCCAATGACCAAAGATTTTAAAAATGAGCATAAAACCTTCAACAGATTTAAACACATCAAATGTACAAATTCATGAGTTCATAATGATACACACACAGCCCCATCATCCCCTTTGTGGGATGCAAGGGAACCAAATCCTTAGTTTGGAAACTGGTAAATAAAGAGGAAGAATGTTGTATTTATTCTACCTTTCCTAAATGAACCGCCTGTCGGTAACAAAACAGCTGATACAAAAAGTTTCCTTTTTAAAAGTTTTCCAAATAATTAATGAAGAAGTAATGGTAGAACTAGAATATCATCAGTTTGAAGCCTCTAATTAATTGATGCATTTAGGCAGTCATCATGAATGGCTAAAACAATGCAGAAAGAGGGCCTCCACACAGGGGCCTCCCAATGGAAGACACATCAACGAAGTCACCTTGAATCACAAGACTTCAGAATAAACTCTCAAAACAGTGGACAGAGGATGATGTTAAACAACACCATAGAAATCTGAGAATGCATCCATCAAGGAAAAGAAAAAAAGACTATGGGAAACTCTACAGGACAAATAACTCAAATACAAAATTCACTTTATGAAATTATTTGACAAGCTAATGAAAAGGGAAAGATGGGGGTGAAACTATAGATTAGAAGATAAAACACATATCAACAAATGTATGGCTCTTATTTGGATTCGAATCTACTCAAAGTTATTAATAATGGTTGTAAAGAGTTGGTTCTTTTTTTTATTTTTGTCTTGTTTTTAAAATAGGGCTCAGCCTCCTTTACATAGAAGCAGAGGAAGTGAATCCAGTAAGTATTTAGGGTTAAGGTATTGTTGGCGGGTATGCAGTAAGGATAAACGTGAAAGGTGATTGTGAGAAAGCAGCTCAGACACTTCATCACGTCATTTAAGCCATGTAGAATAAGAAAATACAGCAGAAAGGGTGAAAGAGAGTCAATAATCTGAAAGGAAAAAATTAAGGCCTATGAGTCTTTCTGAGGTTCAGAAACAAGTATAGTGGCACTAAAACCTGAGACGCTAAAGGATAAGAACTGTTATCAGGAATTAGGATAAATGACTTTAAGATTTCTGAGTTGGTACATCATGGATCCAGTTGGTTACTATGTGAATGGGTGACTGAAGAAAGCAGAAGCAGACATTGTTATAGTTTAGGAAGTGAAAGAACTCTGAGGTGTCTTTTGGGAAGTAAGGATGTCCCATGAAATCAGTGAAATGAAAATGAAAATAGACCCATGTATCAACGTTGTCTACAAACATGCTGGAATAACCCTTAGATGAGAGCAATTCTCTGTTCTTTCCTGCATCTAGATAAGCAAGAAAAGAGAGAGTCAAGGATACTGTTGACCATAGCAACCAAACTTTAGCTAAGTGTCTCACATATCAAAATATAATTTTCAAAAAGTTAAAATCATGACTCCAAATCCAATATAAAATAAACATGCATTGAAGAATTTTTTCTACTCATTAATTAATGAAGGAAACAGATGTTAAAACCAGTCCAAACAATATTTACGAAGCTAGGTAATGTTAGAATAACTGATTAATGTCCAATAGGACCATGAACTCTAATATCTGGGGTTATTAGTCCCACTTGGAGCAATATACAAATTAATATGCAAATTCATTAAGTCTGGGACTTTAATCAATAGCAATAATGAATGAACTAATTACATTTCCCTAGCTAATCCTCAGGTGACTTTTTTCCTTTTATGACATTGGAAGGTGTGTCTCCCAAATTTGCCTTATTTCAAAAGGCACGACTAATTTTTCTGACAAACAGAAAAATTACTCATTCTGAAGAATTAACTTTTACATAAAAGTTTACAAGAAAGATAACGAGGTCTATATAAATCAGCCAAGAAAACCTGGGCCTCTAAAGTGCCATCTATTCACTCAGAATGACAAGAACTTCTTAACAGAAGAAAATTCAGAAGAAACTTTGAGACCCTCTCCATCTGCACCAGCACCCTTCTACTACTAAGTCATTCCATATTGACTCTTCCTGTCATTCCAGTATTTGTTCAATGCCTGATTTCTGATTTCTCTCTCAAAGAAAACTTTCCTGGACTCGTTTGTATCCACAAGGCATTTTCTATCACAAAACTGTTTCATTTTATTTATTGCACATATTGCTGTGTATTTCCTCATTTGTGTGTACAACTGTTTATTTGCTTATTGTTTAAATGTCCTCCTAACCCAAGAAAAAGTAAACCACTTTGGAATATAAATACTTTCTCTCTTATTTCTCCACTGTATTTTCAGTGTTGTCTAAAATAGTACCTGTCACAGAGAAGCTGCTTAATAAATATTTGTATAAAAGTGAACGACCTGGGGCTAGCCCAGTTGCATAGTGGTTCAGTTCGCACTCTCCGCTCTGGTGACCCAGGGTTCATGGGTTCAGATCCTGGGAGCAGACCTATGCACCTCTCATCAAGCCATGCTTTGGTGGCATTCCACATACAAAATAGAGAAAGGTTGGCACAGATGTTAGCTCAGGGATAATCTTCCTCGGGCAAAAAGAGGAAGATTGGCAACAGACATTAGCTCAGGGCCAATTTTCCTCACACACACAAAGTATGATCCTAGTTCTATCAGTTTTGTAAACACCGTCAATAACTGTGATATAATAATGTTTCAAAGAAGAATTCTTCTGGAAGGTCATTAGAGTTTTACAGTTTTTGCGCTTGGTGAGTCATCCATGAAATACTAATATCTAGCTGAGCGCAGATTTGCTCTTATATCCAAACATCTATTGCTCCACCCCATTTACCCGTCTTCATTTTTGGTAATGAGACTTAGTGCAATTTTATCTGCTGCATGGCTAGGCAATGCTTTAGCAGTACAAATCCTTCACCATGTCATTATAGATACCAAATAGTCAAGCTTTTGTGGACAAATTATAGAGAGTAGCATGAGGGAAGTTATCTCAGAGTATGAAAAGAAGAACAACTTGGTTTTTTACCAATATTCCTAACTCTCAAAAAAGAAATGTTCCTTTTACAAGCATTTACCAAAATCAACTCAGAGTTCGGGATCCTGTGACATTCATAGAAGATAGTACGGTGTTCTCTATAGAGGGTGTTTAGGACCCGGAAATGTCAGCCTTTACTCTACAGCCCTAGCAGGCAGCTAAGATTAACACAGAGAATCACATGTACTTAACTGACTAAGCTATGACTTTACTTCAAAGTGACTATCACCACACTTGGCCCTATTTAATGAAAATTAGGAGTCTCTGCTTTCTTCATGGTTATTTTGGTTTCACATCATGGCTTTTTGAACTGGGTAAATAACCTGTATTTTTTAAGATAATCATAAACAACTTGATTTCAAAAGATCCTACGAGCTCTCAGTGAGATGTTTATAAATTTGAATGACATTTTAGAAATTTTGCCAATATACATATTTAAAGTTCATAAGAGCTCAATAATGATTTTAGAGACTGTTGAAGAAATTATACGTATTAAACATGCTCACAGTCACATATTTACATGAGATTTTACAATAAATCAGAAGGGAATATTAGGAAATGTAGATTAAAATATCTTACAATCATTCTCTCACTGGTACTAAGGCAATTCTGCTAGAAAACAAATATAGAGGTTTTTAAAAAAAATTTTATTTCATTTTCATGTAGAATGTAAAAAATAAAATCTGGCATTGAGAAGAAAAAGAGAGAGAGAGTAATTATCTCTTCCCTCATGGTGTGTAGTCTCTTTTCGATTCTAGGTCGTCGTTAAGGATCTCTAATATTATCAATATCCAGAAGACACCTGCTGCGATCCTTTAACTCTCTCACTCTGATTTTCTCCACACATCTGTATACTCACTGACCCCTTCCTCTTTCATTACTATCACTTCATTCAAGGCTAAATTGTATTGCTGGGGGGCTGGCGCAGCGGCAGAGTGATTAAAGTTCCACTGGCTCCACTTCAGTGGCCCAAGTTCATGGGTCCAGATCCCAGGTGCAGACCTACTCCACTCATCAGCCATGCTGTACAGGCATCCCACACACAGAAAACAGAGGGAGATTGGCACGATGTTAGCTCAGGACTAATCTTCCTCAAGCAAAAAAAGAGGAAGATACGCAATGGATGTTAGTTCAGGGTGAATCTTCCTCACCAAAAGGAAAAAAAAATGTATTGCTGAGATCAGGTGCCCTTAGACAGAGCAAGTATTTTAAAGAAAGGGATTAAAAAATAGAACTTATCCTTTTCCAAAAAACTTTATAAATGATTAAGTGTGCTGTTTTTTCATCTTACACATGCAATCTACCTTGGTGAACTGCAGAAATGGACCTTGAAGGAGGTATTCATATAAGAAAATATGCTCTGCCGCAAGTTGAAGGAAAAAGAACAGAAGTGCGAAAGTTCAAGCACATGGTGAGGAGGGAAGACTCTTCTTTCACAATCTCTGACTAAACCAATCCAATCACTAAAAATTTAAAAAGTTCTATGTTCTTTCCTGGAAAGATTGTTTTTCTCTTACCCGTGAGACCCATCCAGAAAGAAAGAAATAATATTTTCAAAACATAATCCTTTATACTCCTGGAATGAAGAAGTATATTGTAACAATATATGTTCTTCCTTTATGTCCACAGGAGCAAGACATATGCTGTATACATAATTTTCATTCGCCAACCTTGATATCAGTTGCCACTGGATTACATAATTTACCAGTTACCTTATGATAGATGTTAATTATGTATATTTTTATTATGTTTAAGATTCACCAGCAAAAAACAGTTTAGCCATCACCAACAAAGTGATAGAATTAAATTTTGTGTATTCTCCATGGCATTTACTTTAGAAAAAAAATGTAGAATTGCTTTCCTAACATTTATCTAAAACCCAAATTACCTCAGAGAGACAAAATTTCAGAGAAGTTGATGACAGACAGCTTTGAATAAATATCTATGGAGTACAGTAGACTATGCATTTTCCTCACTTTTATTGATAAATCTCTCTATCCAGATTCAATGTGTGCAAATGAACAGAGTGATCAATATTTCCCTAAATTCTACCATTTTTCTCCTGACTTTATGTTAACATTTAATAACAAATTCCAGTCTCATTGGAGTTTTCTACTTACTCTTTCTATGTCACATTACATCATTATAGCTATGAGTCTTGATCAGTTACTTGGTTTTTCTTCCTGATTATGACTAGGTGATAGATAATATTAGGTACTAGTATATTCTCTTTTTCTTTCCCATTTAGTGGAGCATCAGTTGGAATAGAGACCAATGGCAATGATTCACCAAGACTTCCATCTTATTGGTGTATTCACACAGCAGAGGTGGGAGAATGCTGTTGGTGACTGGAAGGAGAATTGATGACACAAACAAGAAAAACCAAAAAAACTGCTTTACATCCATATGGACTGGGTCTGAGCAATTATGATTTTCTATTTCTCTGCACATCATAGGTAGCACCAGTAACACTGTTTTTAAAATAACCTAACGAATTATAACATACAGAAAATAGTTAAATCACAGGGTATAACAATAAATTTTCTCCTAGTAAACACATCCATATTAAAAAAAAAATCATCAGCCATCAGGGTAATGCAAATTAAAACCACAGTGATATACCAGTTCACATCTACTAGGATGGCTATAATAAAAAAGATAATAACAAATGTTGTCAGAGATATGAAAAAATTGCATCCCTTGTACATTGCTGCTAGGAACCCAAAATGATACGGCCCCTTCGGAAGCAGTCTGACTGTTCCTCAGAAGTCTAAACATAGATTTACCATATGACTCAGAAATTCCACTTCTAGGTATACACCCAAGAGAAATGACAACATATGTCCACACAGAAACTTATATATAAATGTCATAGTAGCATTATTCATAAAAGCGAAAAAGAGGAAACAAGCCAAGTGTCCATGATATGATGAGTGGGTAAACAAATGTGAAATATCCATTTAATGCAATATTATTTGGCCATAAAAAAAGGAATAAAGTGTTGATATATACTACCGCATGGACGAACCTGGAAAAGATTGAGCTAAGTGAAAGAAGCAAGTCACACAAGGAAACATATCGTTCCATATAAATATCATTATATATATCCATATTAATATCATAAATATAACATATCGTTTCATATAAATTCCATTTATATGAAAAGTCCAGAACAGGCAAATCTATAGAGACAGAAATAGGATCGTGGTAGCCTAGAGCCTGGGTGGAAGAGGAAGGAGAGTGACTGCTAGTGGGTATGGAATTGTTTTTGAAGGAGTGATGAAAATGTTCTAAAATTGATTGCGGCTGTGGTCGCACAATTCTGTGACTGTTATGTGAGTTACATCTCAGTAAAGGTGTTACCAAAAAAGAAAAACTGTTGTCTATTTTGAAGTAATTGTAATACCTTACATTCATATACAATAATAAAAACTAACAAGAAATAGAACATTCCATTGAAGTAGACAGACCCTAAGATGTCTCCCAATGATCTTTGTTTCCTTATGTTCACACTTTGGAGTACGTCCTCCTCCAGAGAGTGAGTGAGACATTTGGCTTGCTTATAACCAACAGATTATGACAAAGGAAATGGGATGTGACTCTCATAATTTGATTGTTATACTGCTAAGGTGATGAGATCACTCCCATGATTATATTATGTTATATACGACTCTATCTTGCTAGAGTTTTTCTCACTCTCTATTGGCCTCAAGGAAGCAAACAGCCATCTTGTGAACTGTCCATGAAGAGGTCTACATGCTAAGGAGCTGCAGGTTGCTTATAGGAGCTGAGCAGCTCAGTCCTACAACCGTAAAGTACTGAATGCTACCAACTTGAGTGAGGTTGCCAGTGACTCTTTCCTAGTTGATCCTACAAATGAGAACTCAGCCCAGCTGACACCTTGACTGCTGTCTGATAACATTCTGAAGCAAAGAACCCAACTAAACCTAGTCCAAACTCCTGACTCACAGAAACTGAGACACTCAACGTGTTGTTTTAAGCCACATATGTTTTTTTTAAGTTTACAGTGATTTTTTATATAGCAATGGGTCATTAATAAAACCACTATCTGAGAAAATTCCTTTATCCCCTCCCAGGCACTGCAGCCCCATTCCCAAAGGTAAGAGATATCTTTGTTTCTAACATGTTGGGATAGTATTGCCTATTTTAACTTTATATAATCGGAATCATAAATACTTTTGAGCCTGGTTTCCAGTGCCCACCATCATGGTTATGAGAGTCATTTTCCTGTGTGTAGCATTAATTTGTTCATCTTTCTTACTGTATAGTGTCCCACTGTGTGAATACATCATAATCTATTTATTTCATATAAATTTAAATGAGAGCTGTTTCCAGGGTTTGAGTTATACTACTCTGAACATTCTTATTCGTGTACATGTCTTTGGTGTAATACACACAAACACAAACACATACTACAATTGGATATACCTACAGGTGGGATTTTGGGGTGATAGAACATAGCGCATTTACATATTCAGGATTTTAGACCTTGCCAAACAGTTTTACATAGTAATTTTACTCTCACTAGGAGGGTGCAAAAATTTGAGTTGCTTCATCTCCTTTTTTCAGATAGTCTCAATTTTAGACATTTGGCAATCGTAATCTATAGTTCCTAGTAAATAACTTGCTAACACATTATGCTTTTTTAATTCTCTGACATTTTTCATGTTAACTTATTTGTTCATTGTTTATCTTTCTCTTCTAAAAACCGTATATGTTTCTTGAAATAGTAACTCCGTCTGCTTTTTTTACACTTATAGACTCAGCATCTTATGCAATGGCTTCATAAATTAGTAGACCACTCACACAAATAATTAGTCATTTCCCCTCCCCATGTACTTTTTTTAAAAGTACTTCTAAAGAGAGATGTACAACAGTATATGGCTACTAATGCTATTACAAGTAAGCTTCTGACCAATTTGTGGAAATCTTATAACCCATTTTCTCTCATAAAATTTAAAATTTAGAGCAATGGTTTATCAGATTATAGTAGAATATGTGTTTTATAGTACTCTGAGTAGTTTGTATTTGAGAAGTATTCGCATTCTAAATATGAAAGGAAAGGGAAGTTTAAAAACTCCCACATACTTTGTTATTGTAGTTTCCCTAATATTCAATCATTTGAGTCACACAATTCTTAGCCATAAAATTAGACACATAATCCTTAAAGTAGATGGTGGCAGTGTGCTCATTCCATAAAGAAAGAAGACAAGAGCCTTGCAAAGAGAACATGTACATATGGTTCAGGTCATTCTCCGGTAGGCACTTGCCAATCTCAAGAACATTCAGTGGCTGTGAAGCAGAAGCAATGTGATAGAGACAATATCACTACCCTCTTCACAAGACAGGGAGGTACTATAAATAATTGCATAAAAGGATGATCAGAACAAGAGTATGATCGCTGAAACCTGATACATCACACCTAGATACAGCATATTTCTCATTCTGTAAACCATGGGGATTTGATTATTGTATTATATGTATGCAGTTAAAAGAGGGCCATTAATTAAGATGATGTATGTTACAGGATACATTTATTAGATAATGTTAATAAATCTACATGTAGATACTTTGTTATTATCATTTGGGAATCATTTGTATAAAATGTCACGATAATTACTAAATTCATATAAATATCAAGATAACAATAGCCCCAAAATTATAGTATTTTAATTCTATATGTTCTAATTTCAATGACTGAAAACTTACTCCTTAATATCCCTCCATATTTTCTATGATAGCGGCTTTCAAAATGTGGTCCGTAGACCAGCAGCATCACTTGGAAACTTCTTAGAAAGACAGTTTTTCAGATTCCACCCTTGACCCACTGAAACAGAAATTAAGGGAGTTGGCCCAGTAATCTCTGCTTTAGTAAGCTCTCAAGATGATTCCAACGCATCCTAATGTTTAAGAACCACTACTCTTTGAAATTGAATTTCACCTTCTTTTATATGTGCCCCAAATTCTCAACCATAGATCTTCAAAGGATGTATTTTCAACGTGTCATAGAATCCATTGGTTGTATATTGGCTGTGATTAAAATGTACTGTGTAGTATCACTGATTACTTTGTGCCAGTTTGGTTTAATATTCATATTTGGTTTAATGTCTATATGGCTATGATTACTAGAAAAAAGCTGTTGAAATCTTTGTGTTTAATATACAACAGCCTATAAAGCACGACAAAAGAAGTTGAAAGGGGGCTTTAATAGTGAACAGATTTTAAACCACTGACAAGTGCCTTATTTATTCGCAACAATTGGATTACTCACAGCTACCATTCACATTTTTCACCTTTGATTTTCTTTAAGGCTTGAACTTTTGGACAGAATGGACTCCTTATAGTTTCTTACATTTCACTTAAGATACTTTTGACTCCTAAGACTTAAATTATCAATTCACTTTGAAATTTCAAAAGCAAAAGTGAAAACCGTTTTAATGACTTATCTTTATCTTATACCATGATCATTGCTATAAATGAGTGTTTTTCCTCTGATTTTTTTTAAATTGTGGCATATACTCATAGCATGAAATTTACCATTTTAATCATTTTACAATTCAGTAGCGTTAAGTATATTCACATTGTTGTGCAACCAATCTCTAGCACTTTTTTATTTTGCAAACTGAAACTCAATACCCATTAAATAACAGCCTTCATTTTCCTTTCCCACAGTCCCTGGCAAATACTATTCTATTTTCTGTTTCTATGAATTTGACTATTCTAAATACTTCATATAAGTAAAATCACACAGTATTTGTCTTTTTGTGACTGGCTTATTTCACTTATCATAATGTCCTCAAGTTTCATCCATGTTGTAGCACATGAGAATTTCCTTCCTTTTTTAAGGCTAAATAATATTCCATTGTGCAACTATACCACATTTTGTTTAGCCATTAACTTGTCAATGGGTATTCGAGTTGTGTATTAGTCAGTTAGGGCTACTATAATAAAATACTACAGACTGGGTTGCCTAAAGAACAGATGTTTATTTCTCACAGTTTTGAAGCCTGTAAGTTCAAGATCAAGGTGGTGTCAAGGCCTTGCTCCTTGGGTATGAGACTACCACCTTCTTGCTGTGTCCTCTTGTGGGCTTTTGACTGCATGCACATACTTTAGTGTCCCTTCTTCTTTTTATAAGGACACAAGCCTTATTGGAATAATGTCTTTAATTATCTCTTTAAAGGCCTCATCTCAAAATACAGCCACATTTGGGGTTAGGGCTTCAGCCTATGAATTTTGAAGGAACATAATCCGGTCCGTTACCAGATGCCTCTACCTTTTCATTATTGTGAGTAATACTGCTATGAATACAGATGTGCGAATATCTTTTCAATTCTTTTTCAGTTAATTTTCTATTCTTTTGAATATATACCCAAAAGTAAAACTGCTGGGTCATATAGTAATTCTATTTTCAATTTTTGGAGGAACTGCCATACTATTTTCTATACAGGCTTCACTATTTTACATTCCCACCAACAGTGCACAAGGGTTCCAATAGTCCACATCCTCATCAACACTTGTTGCTTGTGTTTTTTTTTTTTTTTTTTTTGACATCAGCCATCCTAAAAGTGTGAGGTGATATCTCATTTTGGTTTTGATTTAGATTTCCTTAATAAAGTAAGTATTTTTTTAAATATTTTATTTAACATTAAGTGAAAAAGAATTACTGATGTAACTGTTTAAAGTACACAAAGATGATCATTCTGAATTAAAACTGAATATTTTTTGCAATTCACTATGGACTGATTCCATCAGTCAGTACAAGTGGTGAATTCAATATAAACTTTGCTGTGAGCATAATACATATCTAGAATTTCTAACCTCCATTTAATGCATGCCATTAATATCTTGCTAAGTTACATTACCAAGAAGTTTTACTAGCCCCTTGACTACTTTTCTCTGGATTGAGATGGAAGCAAAATTGTTAAGTTACTTCAAAAGGAATCTTATATTCTGCTTCTCATCTTAAATAGATATTGATTACTATAGAATGTTAGACTTTTGAGTTACAATTAAGCAGAATGAGTATGTTAACATAACAGACCACGTCTCACTGAAAGGCTATACTTTTAAATTAATGATTAAAGATCAATTTATAAATTAGTAATTAAAAGTCTATAGACTATTTTATAATCTGCATTAAAATATCATACTTTAGTGAATTGTTTACAAAGAAAATTTAATTGCAATACAATTGAAAATATGTACATCTACCCACACATCTATGGCCAGATAATTGTTGACAAATGAGCCAAGAACATACAATGGAGAAAGGAGTCTCTTCAATAAATGGTGTTGGGAAAACTGGAAAGCCACATGCAAAAGAATGAAAGTAGACCGTTATCTTATACCATACACAAAAATTAACTCAAAATGGATTAAAGACTTGAATGTAAAACCTGAAACCATGAAACTGGGCAAGGAAACAATACAAAATATAAACAAATGGGACTACATCAAACTAAAAAGCTTCTGCACAGCAAAGGAAACCATCCACAAAACGTAAGACAACCTAACAACTGGGAGAAGATACTTGCAAACTATGTATCTGAGAAGGGAGTAATACCCCAAATATATAAAGAACTCATGTATCTCAACAACAAAAAAATTAACAACCCAATTAAAAAATGGGCAAAAGATCTGAACAGACATTTCTCCAAAGAAGATATACAGATGGCCGACAGGCATATGAAAAGATGTTCAACATCATTAACTATCAAGGAAAAGCAAATCAAACCTACAATGAGATATCATCTCACTCCCATCAGAATGGCTATAATTAACAAGACAGGAAACAATAAGTGTTGGAGAGGATGGGGAGAGAAGGGAACCCTCACACACTGGCTGGTAGGAGTGTAAACTGTTGCAGCCACTATGGAAAACAGAATGGAGATTCCTTAAAAAATTAAAAATAGATCTACCATATGATCCAGCTATTCCACTGCTGAATATTTACCCAAAGAACATGAAAACATGAATGTGTAAAGATACATGTACCCCTATGTTCACTGCAGCATTATTCACAATAGCCAAGACTTGGAAGCAACCTAGGTGCCCATCAAGGGATGAATGGATAAAGAAGATGTGGTATAAATACACAATGGAATACTACTCAGATATAAGAAATGATGAAATTTGGTCTTTGTGACAACATGGATGGACCTTGAGGGCATTATGCTAAGTGAAATAAGTCAGAGGGAGAAAATCAAATACCGTATGATCTCACTCATAAGTAGAAGATAAAAACAATGACAAACAAACACACAGAGACAGAGATTGGATTGGTGCTTACCAGAGGGGAAGGGGGTAGGGAGGAGGGCGAAAGGGGTGCTTCAGCACATGTGTGTGGTGATGGATTGTAATTTGTCTTCTGGTGGTGAACATATTGTGATCTACACAGACATTGAAATATATAACGATGTAGACCTGAAATTTATATGTTATAAACCAATGTTACTGCAATCAAATAAGTAAAAATTTTTAAAAAGAAGAAGTAGATGGAATTCAGCATCATGAGGTCACTTTCCTAAAGTTGTTCTGTCAGGAATGAGTGGGGCTGATGGGGCCTTTGGGGAAGAAAAGAGAGAAAAAAGAGACGAGAAGGACAAAAGAAGGAGAGAGAAACCAGTCAAGAGAGAGAGGGGTTGCTCATGAAAGGCAGTGGTGTGGATCCACCTACTCATGACCCAGGGCTGTAGCAGGCCAGCTAGACCTCAGAGTTCTATAGGAAGAGAGTCACTCAGGGCCTCGGCAACTCACCAATGACCTTCTGTTATGTCCTTTGGAAATACGTGAGGGGTTTTGAGTAATAGCTGCCCTTCTAAAACAACTACCACTATCATTACTGCTAGTTGTTATTAAGCTCCACATGCTCTGGGCTGTCAGGCCAGTGCATATATATATATATATACACACACACACATACATATGTCTATAAAGAAAATATGTATATCTAATTACTGTTTTACGCTATGTAGTAAGCATGTTATAAAGTTTATGATATATATTTGAATTACCTTTCCCCCAAAAGTGATAAGAAGTTATAGTAATATCCATTAGAGGAAAGAAATAGTGATTTGACCTACAGGAAGAAATCAGAAACAAAATTAATTTTTATTTAGTTAGTCAATAAAGATAATTCATATTATAAAGGAAATGAAAGAAGTGGTAGCATCAAATAATGATGAATTTTATATTTTTCTCATTTTCAGTTACCATAATACCTGATCACGTGTCTTCTGATTGTTTGTGTGTGTGTGGTGTGAAGGCTGAGAACATAGATACAATTGACTATTATTTCACTTTAGAAAAAAATGTAAGGCTTATAATTATAGGATATGTATAGCAGTTATAGTCAAAACCCATTTTCAGTCTTTGTTTAGGGTCCTGTGCCTAATTACATTTCATTACACATGCTCTTGAGCATAAGTTCTATTCTTCTAGAGGCTTAGCTTCACTTTATAAATTCTTTTATTTCCAAATAGCTGTCATGGCTTGTCTTTGATTAGCTTCTTTCTTTTTCTTTTTCATGAGTTATTCAAAAATGCTCTAACTGTAAATCACAGAAACATCTGCAAGGCTGGACTTAAGATAGAGTATGTTTTCACTGAATAAAATTAATTTCACAGTAATTAAGTCAAGGTTGCTCAAGTATTTTATAGTCACTATATGACAGATTTAGTTGGATAAACTTATTAGTTCCCAAGTACTCAAAGACAAGGTTAAGTACTCACTTTAAATTTGAAAGCTCTATTAGCCTAATTATCAATATTTATGTTTCCTAATCAAAAACTGTACCATAGAAAATAATCTAAGAAATCTTTTGAGTATCCTTATGGTTGTTTATTTGTGTTTAGTCCCAGAATCTAGGAATTATCATTCAAGTGATGTGTGATTCTATATAAAGGCTTCAGGATGTTAAATACATTATATTGAATTACTAAGATTCAAAACCTCTGAATGGCCATCTTATCATCAAAAGATGATCTGCTATTTAACTAGAAAAATAATGATTTACCAATGAATTATTTTGGTTTGTTTACCAACATAAGGATTCCAGTAAAACAAACTTAATAAGTTAATAAGCAAATTTAGACATGTAAATCCTTTTGAAGTGATATATTACACATTGATATATAGTCAGGCACCACATAATGACACTGGGGTCAATGACAAATTGCATATATGACAGTGGTCCCATAAGATTAGTACTATATAGACTAAGTGTCTAGTAGGCTATATCTTCTAGGTTTGTGTAAGAACATTCCACGATGTTTGCAAAATAATGAAATTGCCCAATGACGGATTTCTCAAAACGTATCCCCGTTGTTAAGTGACGCATGACTGTACTTGTGGAGAAAAAAATGGCCTACTTTTCTTTAAATTAGAAGCATGTTGGTATTTCATTTCTACAAAAAGAATTTTGCTTTGCTGCTCTAGACAAATAATGTAGAAGCAAGTGTTATGTTGATTTTTCTAAGTAATTTTTCAGTAGAAAAATAAAATGGTTATATAACTCTACTTGAAATAGGTAAATTCACAAAGACCTATCGGTCCTGTTTATTGTGGGAAATATTTTAGAGTCTCATCAATGGGATAAAAAGTAATGGAAGTGGAAGGACTGACTTTTCTTTCAGCTTTAGTCTCTAACCGTAGAACTGTGGTTCAGCAGCATGTTCCAGTTTAATCCTGTGTACTTGATCAACCAGGTCAGCTATTCACAGCTACTGAAGTAAGAGATCAAGTTGGCTTATTCACTATCATTTCACGATTCTCTACAAAAATTTTCAGAAAGCAATGACACCAACAAAATTATATTGTTACAAATATGTTGATAACAAAGACAACTCTAAACCTGGTTCAAAACCACTTACTTGTATGAATTTTCAACATCAAATTTAATTCATAGACATTTTCTTAAGGAAAGAAAATATTTTTTGATAGCTTTGTATTTATTAAATAAAAATTTTACCAATATACTCTAGTAGCTTTAACATTTCCTTGGAACAGTTATATTAAAAAAATGACTACCATAAATTATATGAACTATAAAATTCAGAAATTTGAAACAGCATAAATTACACACACTTTTTTCAGAAATTATTACATTGATTTTAATTTCAACTGTCATTTTGTAACTGACAAATGTCAGGGGAATGATTTGGTACTATAAAAACAGTTTCATTGTCATGCTTTTATATCGTAAATAGTCTATTTATAGATGTTACATTTCCGTCTGGGAATGGAGACATACTTATATAAATTTCTGTTGTGGACTCTTTCTAAAGCGAAGTGAGGAAATCACACATGTGGATTATACAGCAAAAAGTTCATGAAGTCCCGCACTAGATGTCATGGAAGATGCAAAGTTCAGTTGCTGGCCGGTTTCATATGTCCAGTTTGAACCCAAAAGTCAAGTCACAGTTTCTCCTAGGAGTGTGTTTGATGGTTAAAGCGTCAAGAAAATAAATGTAGTATGTTCATAATGGGAAAATAAGGAACAAAATACAAAATGCTGAAATTCCTTTGGTTGGTTCTATGAGTCTCTTAATTCAAATCATCAATGCACACAAATTTTTCGCTATAATTAATGAGCAACTAATCAAAACATTTTCTCACATAAGCCCAACTAAAGATGGTTTAATAACTATTTTAGTAAAGACACATTTAGCGTGTAGACCAGAAAAATGAAAAAAAGTTACATGGCTTTTATGTTTTTATTTATTGAAAAGTGGTTTTGATTTTCACAAGTCTTCTGTATTTAATTGGGTTTTATACCACAGATTCATTGACTTGAGCTATTTACAAAATAATTGAGCAATGATTATGTGTTTCAGGGATTAGAGATTCAGAGCAGTGAAGACTCAGTCCCAGTTTTCATGTGCAGGAACGAATATGAGTTAGAGACATACACCATTAAAGACGAAAGCTCTTTGAAGAAAAAAGGAAAGTGACAGAGAGTGGTGGAGGGGCAGTTACATTAAATATTCAGGAAAGGTAATTAATGATCTGGATAAGTGATGGGTTTGGCTGGGAAAAGCCTGATTTTAGAGGGGTTGGCAAGAATGAGAGAGGAGAAAGTCGTAAGAGTGATATTTAGAGAAACAGAACAATAACTAAGGAGCTATATTGAATCAGCGTGGTAAGTCTTGTGTTCTTCATTTTTTTCCTTATTAATAGCATAGCATTGATAAGGATGCAGGGGATTTAAAATAAACCATAACCTCTAGGAATGCAAGTACAAATTTAAGCATGTAGCAAGAAATTGCCATTTCTTTTTTTTACACTCAAAGTTGTTTAACTTAATTATATATAATTTTATAATTTACCTATTCTATATATTATTAATTTCTACTTTGGTTAGAAACAATATGCTTATGTTTACAGTTTGTTATTCAATATCACAGTACTTTTAGATAGCTAACCAGTACAACTGTAGTTTATATTTGAAACAATTACCATAACTCCAAAAAGAAACTTTATTATCACACTTTTGAAACGATGTGTTAATTTTACTACATTATTGCTTCATAATAGTAAGTTATGAGAAATAATTTGTCAACTGTATATCCTCAAGCAATTTTACTTTGATTACCAAGAAGTTTTCATAGCCTTAATCTTTTTTCCTCTGGATTGAGACCCTATATCTGAAGTTCTTGATCAATCCTATATCCTGCTTCTCATCTTAACTATATATATTATTGATTACTCTAGAATTTCAGAAATTTTATAGGAGTGTTTGTTTCTGTTTCTAAACCCAATTCAACCTTGCTATTGATAATTCTTGTCTGAACTATTTCCTAAGAAGATATTAAAGTTCATGTGTAATATGCACCATTTAATAACTTTTATATTGTTATCACATTTTCCCAAACCGAAAACCTGAAAACACTATTCAAATATAAAAAATAAATTTTAGTCTTGAGTATTATTGCCTTATTTTTAGTTATTTGTTTGCCAATATTTTAAACTCAACATTATCTCTTAAATGCCTACAACTTGAATATTTGCAGTCAAAAAGAATCCAGCTACTCCAGATACCAAACTATCATTTATTATATGAGAATTCCTTAATCTCAAAATGCATTTCCTTTCTGGAAGTCATTGAATTTAAAGAGAATTATTATGATGATGATCCATAATATTATGCAGCATTTTATATTCATAAAAGAAACCTTATTTATCTAGAATTCATGGCTAATACAAGAAGTAAACTTATGATAATGTGATTGTCAATTGTTTACTGAATAGATAATTGTGATATTCTCAGGATATATATCTTGTAAAAGGCAAATATGTCCCTGACTTCGTTTAACTCAGAGTCTATGAGGGAGAATGATAAATAAAATGTTGCAATAAAATTTGATAAATGCAAGAATCATAAATTCCTATCAGAATTCAGAAGAATGTTCCCTAATTCAGGCTAGGAGAGCAAGGAGTTTGCATATAAGGTGGATTGTGCACACTACAGCACTATAAGGCAACCTCACTATAGTAATCTCTGTGAATGCTCCCCCTAGGGTCATGCACGGCACTACCTTTACAGTAGTACCTGGCAGTCATGTACTGCATTAATCCAAGCTAGAAACAGTGTTGGCCTGGTGGCTTATTTATTAGTTTGCTAGGGCTGCTGTAACAAAGTATGATAACCTGTTAAAAACCTCAGAAAGCCTTGTCTCACAGTTCTAGAGTCTAGAAGTCTGAAATCAAGATGTCACAGAGCGATGCTTCTTTTGAGATTCTATATAGAAACTTTTCTTGCCTCTTCCCAGCTTCTGGTGATGCGCAGCAATCCTTGATGTTTTTTTGCTTGTAGCTGCATGGGTCAATCTCAGCCGCTGTGATCTCATGTGGTCTTCAGATTATCATCCTGCTACATGTGTCTGTCTCCACTGTTTATGAGGACTCTAGTCATATTGAAATAGGACCCGCCCTAATGGCTTAATTTTAACTTGAGTACCTCTCTAAAGACCCTATTTCCAAATAAGGTCACATCTGAGGTGCTGGGTATTAGGACTTCAACATACCTTTTTCGGAGGATGCAATTCAACCCATAACAACTTAGATCTAGAGACAGCCATAAGTATTGAGATAAATGGAAAGATTCAAGAAACATTTAGGTAGATGGCATGATTTCATACACATGTAAAAAAATACACTGTTTAAAGTTATATGATATCATACAAAGTTAACATACTCTAACGATTAAACGGTTAGAAATAACATTTCTATTTAAAAGATGCAAAAAATGCTTGGGCTCCTTGCATAGGAATTTCACAATTGAAGAGATGCTTGGAACTTGTCCCCTTGCAACTGTAAGCTTTTGAATCATTTGTTAAATTATTATGTTGTGAATACTTACTTGCAATTTTATTTCCTTCTTGGTTAGAAAAAACTGGAATTTGAAATTGGGCATAATTGAAAAATAATGAGTGATGATAACAAATTAAAATAGACAACTGTTATACTTAATGGGTCCTTGCTTCACTTTGGCATTTGATAAAATGTATAACACATACACAGATTTCCAAAATTTTACATAAAATTTAGGATGGAAATCTTATAGACTATTCATCAATGTCATATATATAATACAGGTGTGAGTTCACGGGCTTGCATCAATGTATGGAAACTACTTTGGTTGCAAGAGATAGAAATAATTGAAAAAGGCAAAATAATTTTTTAAAATGGAAAAATCCCTTAGACGGTAATTTTGAGAGACTCAAACAGTATATGATTCTCCTTTTTTAAATACAAATATACATTTGACCTGAACTAGGGCAGTTAAATACTACCACCTACAGGTCACTGATTCTTTCTTAAGTGAGGCCTCAAAGAAGTAGGAACATTTCAGAAATTTTCCTCAAAAGCAGCAGTGCAGGGTCAGCCCCAGTGGCCTAGTGCTTAAGTTTGGCACGCTCCATGTCAGAGGCCCCGATTGGGTTCCTGAGCATAATCCTACATCACTCATCCATCACTGACCATGCTGTGGTGGCAGCCCACGTACAAAAAGAAGATTGGCAGTGGACGTTAGCTTAGGACAAATCTTCCTCAGTAAAAAAAAAGAGGGGGAGGCTAGTGTGGCTTAGGGGCCCCAGCAGCAGCAGTGTCAAGTGTCCTGCAGCTGTACTGTCCAAAGTCTTCTTGGCAGCATGGCCACGTGAAGCCTTAAACTAGATGTTTGCGCATCTGACAGCCTGTTTTATGTGGCTCATTCTTCCTTCATTCTTGCCATTTTTCTAAGCCTGTTCTTCACTCCAATTTTATTAGCTACCTCCTATGTTCCCATTAATTTCCTTTTCCTGCTTCTGGTATAGTCAGTTTTTATTGCTTATGAATAAAAACCCTGATAGGTGCAGATATAATTTCAATATTTTTGCCTTAATCTATTTCCTTTAAATATCCATTCAATTCCTAGTCTCTGAAAAATCAAACTCTTTCTTCTCCTGAGTGGAAGCTTTCAAATATTTGATACAATGTTGAACATTCTCAGACACTCTCAATCTTTCCTCTTATTATCTCCTCACAATTTGAAAGTTCAGTGATTTGTGGCATTGTTAAAATGTGACATTATGAAAGTTTCAAATTTTCATTTTTCTGCCAATAGAAATCCGATTCATTCCTTAAGTGTAGATTTAAGTATTAATTTATTTCTTCCAAGGTTTTGTCTTTTAAACACCTCAGATCAAAATAAATTTCCTTCCTTTGCATGTATGCTCACTTTAATTCACATTTAATCTAGTGATAGTATATAAATAGTTGTTTCACAAATTTTTCTCTCTCAGTAGATGACAAAATTATTTGCTAAGAATTGTGTCTCACTTTTCCTCTGTCACCTAGACCTGGGGTTGTACGAAGGGATCTCCAAAATATCTTAGATAAACACAATGTTTCAGATGTAGTCTGAAAATTCTTACTCACAGCGGGGTTTAGTTGACTTTAGATCCTACGCTACAAAGCAATTTATCAGTCTAATAAATGAACATCCTTTTAGCTATGATTTGGGTCTTTCACATAAGTAGGCACTTTGTCTTTGATGTAACTGCACACATCTTTGGCATTCCTTACTTGCTGGGGATCACCCAGGGACATTCAGCTGAGGGACCTCTCTTCCAGTTATTTCTAAGTGTTTCTCCATCTAGTTAGGTCATTTCTCCTGGGGATTAATTGTGTCTTGGCTAATATACCTATAGTTTTAAAGGTATAGCTCTTTCCTTAGACTCTTGTCATCCATGTGAAGTATTAATAACTTTTAGACAGTATCTATGAGCCTCATAAACCAATTCATAAAAAGAAGCTGAGGCATCCAACACAAAAGCCTAGTCCTGTCTTTAAATGTTTATGTCATTAAGTGGTCATGTCTAAATCAAAAGTGAATAAACAGACAAATAAATAAGTGATTGAATAAATTAATTGCTCTTAGAAATAAGACTCTTTAGATTTGATAGGAGTTGATGGTACCCTGTGAAATAGAATATCAGCTAGAAAAAAAAAATCAGATGCTTTTCCTTGACTTTTTTTCTTTGTTAACATGTATTACCTTATAAGATGTATTCATTAAGACCCAGAAGTGTAAAGATTTTTGTGTTTTGTACACTGCTATATTCTCATCACTGAGAACAATGCTCAGCAAATAGTAAGTGCTTAATAAAAATTTACTGAATGAAGGAGGAAGACCACGGGCAAAGACAGCATTAAACATTGCTATGCAAGGTGGAGAAAGATCAGCACTAAGATGGGCTATGGGTGGGGCACAATAAGAAGACACAGAGGGAGAAGATAGATGGAGATCACGTGAAAAAAGGAAAAGAGACATCATGGAATGTAATAGAAATATCTCCATCCTCTTTTCAACATCTAAGGCGTGTATCAGCAGTTTGGGGGAAGTAATAGCTGCAAAATACGCTTCCGTTGGGTTGCAAGGATTGAGGATACAGTCTTCCTGAGAAAAGTTATGTCAAACGCTTAGTCTTGTAATTCCAATCTCAGAATCTCACTGGGGCCTGAGATAACTAGCAGCCAGGACCACTGTCAGGTTCATACAAAATATCCAAAGTCCATCTCATGTTATGGCTAACAGACCCGACCTCGACACCCTTGCACAATCTCAGATGCTTCTAGTGCATACATTCTGCGTATAAGCACACTTCCATTGTGGCGTCTAGAAATACTGCCCAAAATTTATTTGCACTTCTCTGGTGATATATGGAGAGTCGAGAACTTGTTTTCTTTTTGTTTAGTTATATGTTTTTATTTCCCACTTGCCTTCTAAGCCTCTTGCACAGTGACTAGCACGGAAAGGACTCAATAAACAATTGCTGGATTGATTTTCCCATTATGTTTAAAAATATGTACCTGAATAGGCTGTTATTAGTAGTAAATTGTACTGCCAGTATTGCCTTGAAAACTCGCAATGTTATTTTAACCACTTTCTGTAAATCAAACTAACCTATGCAAGCGCCTAAAAACCGTCCTGAAAGCTTTAAGCTTTTGGTTTGAGCATTATCTGGCTGTGCACAATTTGATTTACAAATGTATCCTGACATTCAAAGAAAGAGATAACAAAACTGGGGAAAAGCAATTTTTTTTTCATAAAGCCTTACTACACTTTTTAAAATGCAAACTTGACAGACTGAAAATATCTCAACTGTACTTGCCTGTATGCATAATGGTTTTATGCCACTTTTATGTTTGGCAAAATTTCTATAGAAATCACAAACCAGCTTTATCTCTTGACTTTCAAACAGACCTCGAGTAAAATGTGCTGAAGTAGTAAACCTAATTTAACTTCTGGGAAAAGTATTTCCAGTAAGAACTCAGAAAGCAAAACATTATTCGGCTCTCTAGCGCTTCCCAACTGCTCTGATACTAACACAAAAAAAAACATGGTTTTAGTTACATGACAAAGAGAAAAGTAAATTAAGTGCAAGTTAATTTTACAATAATAGCTAACACTTCACGTATGCCCTGTGTGAAGCAGTGAGTCAAACCCTCTTCAGATGCTGACACTGAAGCTGGGAGAGTGGAAAGGTCTCACACATTTGATGAGACCCTGGGGTTGAAAGTCGGGCAATCAATATGGTACACTGGGGGAAGAATAAAAAACAAAACAGGAGAACTACTGAAAAAACCTGAACAACAAACAAACCCTTCTAGGGGTCTTGCTATAGCATTTGGGTTGCCCAGTCATCTTTCTTCCAAACATGCGGCCAAATGCAGGCAACCTGTGATAGAGTGTGCCTCTGTTTCTTGAGGCAGGAGACGGGGGCAGGGGCTTTGGGATACCTTTACATGACCCAATATTAAAGAAATGTTATAAGGTTTGGCCAGTATAAGACATAGCGCCTTAAAATTCACACATTAGGCCCACCTACGTTCTACCATAAACAGACATTATGCCTTGCTAAACTCTTTGCAATAGAGTAGAAATAGTACAGAAGTTAAATGTTTTTCAAAGTGAAATTATCCCAGATTTCATTTAGTTCAGCTACATTATCTCAGTAAACAATTCTATGTTTTTCAGTAAAAATATATACATACATATATATAATTTTGGACATATATATATATATGATTCATTTTTGATAGTATGTAAAGTCATAACATTGATTTTTTAATGTCAGTTTTACATGATATATCCTATTATTCATAGAGAATAAATAAAAAATTGCTTAATATCCATATAACAAGTTATTTATATCTTTTATTTTCCCCAACGATAGAGATTCACTATTGAATATTCATGTTATGTTTCCTTTAAAGATTTTTTGTGTTTTGGAATAATTTTATATTTACAGAAAAGAGGCAAAGGTAGTATGCAGGGTACCCATGTACTCATCATAAGTTTTCCTCAACAGCAATAATCCCATAATTGCAGTACATTTGAGAAAACTAAGAAATTAATGTTAGTACATTACTATTAACTAAACTACAGACTTTATCTGGATTTCATCAGTTTTTCCACTAATGTCTTCTCTCTGTATAAGGATTCAATCTAGGATAAACTGCATTTAGCATGCTATGCATTTTATTTGCTTTATAAATTTATAATGCAATATTTCATGAGTTAATTGCGCAAATTTTATTTTCAATAACAAATACTGTTCTTAATATTTAGTTCCCAAAGGTTATTATGAGAACAATAATACCTCCATGAATATTATTACATATTATATATTACATGTTACATGTATATAGCTTATGTATTATATATTATATGTAATATATAGCTTACATATTATATATATCTTACATGCTCTAAGAACTATAGTACTACCATACTTATATAAAATATTGTGCATATATATTTTATATAAATATACAATAATGCATGTGTGTGTTTCTGAGTTTGTATCCCTCACCAAATAAGTTTGAAAAAATTGCATAGTCTAGTACTTTCTCGCAGAGATACAATATAAATAAGTATAAATATAAAGGCTGAGAAGTCGAACAGTAAACAAATTTTTAACCTTGTGAAATTCACAATTTCTTTTACCTAAATTCTACTTCTTAAGTTATAAATATAAATACTTATTTAGTTTGTGGTCCATAAAATACAATGGAGAGACGCTATTCTATTTTAACAGTGTAGTGTGTCACATCATTGTTTATGTCATAACATAGAGACGTGTGTATGAGTATAAATCCATTTTTTAATTTTCAAAATCAGCTTAAGTGAATGAGACTGTTGCTTGGAGAAACTCTCCCTAAAATATTGGATTAGATAAAAACATAATTACTTGTAATTTTGTGGTTAGGTTCTTGAATACAAAGGCAGACAATCTGCTTGGAATCTCAGCATTATTATTTACAAGTGGCCTTGAGAAAATCAGTTAATCTCTTTAAGTCTTAGTCTCCTTACCTATAAAATTGAGTTAATTATAGTATCTACTTTATAAGATTATTGAAAGGATTAAAGTAGTGAACTCATATAAAACACTTAAAATAGTGACTTGTAAATGAGAAGTACTATTAGTTACCATTTTTATATATCAACTTTACATACAAATGTTATTAGTGATCAGTCTTTTGCATCGCCAGAACACTTTCACATTATCTTATTTGCTATCTCAAATGATATATTTTCATTCCTTATGTCACAACACTAAAAACAAATGAAATCAACATTAACTGAGGCTTAACATTCATCTTCATGTGATTCTTCAAAAATCCCCAGAAAAGCACAGCAATAGACAAAAATAGATTTCAAATTTCCCCATAGTAGTTTTCAAAAACTCATTACAATGCCTTCTTTTAAAATTCTCAAACTATAATAGCCTTTCCAGCACAATGCTAATCAGCGATACACTTCAGGCTTTGCAATGTTTGAAATAGAGTTAATCAATAAAATAAAAGGAGGTTACACAGTAGGGAAGCTCTTCAAAAAGTTGCTAAGTTTCTATAATTCCCTTCAAGAAAATCGTGGAAACTCCAAATGGAAAGAGACTTACATGTGTGTTTATTCATACTCTAGAGAGATCAGCAAGTTCGTTCGGCTTGCATTAGGTTTTTTGTGTTTTTTTCCACCACTTTTTCAAATAATCACTCCGAAACTCTTGGAAAGGATGAAAGAATAAGTAGGACATCCTCTGGAGAACATTTTATTATACAAATTCAAGATAATTTTGGAACTGGCTAATTTTTTTAAGTTTAATGTCCCACTCTTCAAACTATGACAAACATCTTATTTGATAACAACTTCCAAATCATTTGATTGCATAATGTCATCATTTTCCATACATACACAGGACATTTAGAGAGACAGAAAGAGAAAAACATAATAAACCTAAAATGTAAAGATTATCTGGTCTTTAAAGAAAAGGGCACAATCAAGAATCACTGGGAATACAGAATATTGACTTGCAAGAAACGGATCTCTCAAGGAACCAGAAAGACCAATGTGGAGGTTGCTGCAATAATTCAGACAAAGGTGATGAAGAAATTTAGATGTGTTTAAGAGGTATGACCTGGTGACTACAATTTGTAGCCTGTAGGAAAAGGAAAAATAAAGGCTGTAAGCAAGGATTCAGATCCAGTTTCACCTTTGATCCATGAAACAAAACATGGAGTTGATACTGACCTAAATTTTGATGATCTTCTGAAGATCACTTTCCTGATTCTTCACTGAATGATGAGCGTGGGAAGCTGTGTTTACAATATTTAAGGATGTGGACATGTGTTCAGACGATGAGATTGTATACTTCTTGAAATTGAAAGAGTTCATAATGAAAGAGGAAGCAAGAAGTGGTCTCAGGAAGAAGGTGGAAGAATTTAGAGAGGCCTTGAGAGTTGCTGAATGTTTAGACTAGACTTTGAAGGAACTGGAGAGGTTGTTGATCAAATCTACATAAAAGGAGTGTTAAGAAAGACTGAAGGCTGAAATGAGGTTTAAATTCGTAAATTTGATCGCATTAAACTGTTCAATTTCCTACTTTTCTCTAGTGTGGTCAACATTCCAATTATAAAAGCAGAGAAAAAAATTAAGGATAGTATTCAGCAAAAATACCAAGTTAGAAATATGTAGAGAGAGACATTTTACACACACACACACACGTATATATATGTACATACATTAAAATCATTTAATCATTTTCTGGAGTATTATTTAAAAATGTACACATTAAACAATCCAGAGACATTTTAGTCTTGTTTTCCACTTTAAGCACTCTTTTATGGATATCAGATATGCAAAGTCATATTATCTTTCCAAAAATAATCGAATAAAACATTGCCCTGCAAATCTGGGAAATTTATATATAAAATAAATAAAGAAAATCTGAAGGGACAAGAGCATATCTTAAAGTATTTGCAAATATAGCAATTTGATATGTGAAGGCTCAAAATATTATAATCACAGAAACATAGTTACTAAATATAATTTAAGCAAATTTACCAAAATATTTCATTATATAATGAACACACAGCTTCAGCCAAGAAGTAAAAATTACAGTATGAAAACTACTGAATTAGAAGGCAAGAGTAAGAAATAAATACTCATAAATACTGAGAACTATATTTCCCTGGGCCTATAGTGAAAATGCACTGTTTTTTTTAAGGGTTAAACACAATAAAACAAACTAATCTTTTATTAAACATGAAATAAATTATTTGTATGCAATGAAGGGAATGTAAATATTTCTATACTTTATAATGACAGGATTTAAATGAATGACATACTGTTGCAAATATAATTTCCCCTTTTCTAAAGGTAGAATTCAAAAATATTTCTGGTTGTTAAAGCATTATTGGCCATTCTGGAACAAAGCAACTAATCAGGAATGCATTCGAAGAGAATAAAGCCAGAGACGGTACACGAATCTTGTTCAAATGCACCAAGAATTGATTACTTTACATTAATATGTGCTTTTAAAATATTCATTGCTAAGAATCAGGTGTGTTAAGGTTCACTTTATCCACAAGTCTGTAGCTATCTATCAATAAATCTGTAAATCACAGCACTATATCTCTCAGTATAACTTTAAGAACACTATAAGAGTAATGAACCTTTTTTTATTGCCTTCTAAAATCCACCATTTAAATTCAAGGGGAAAATAAAGCCCGATATAGGAAGCAGAAGGGTTCATCCCGCAGCCTCATACATGTGTGGAGAACACAGTACAAAAACAACAAATGTGCTGAGAAATAAAAAATATGAACACAACTGCGTTAGGGGCAGAGTTAGGTGCATTGTTGGAGTTCGCTGAAGCTCCTGTGAACAGACAGAGACAGGCCCTCAGTTCATAGAAAAGATTCACCTTATAGAAAGTTGGCCAGAATTGGCTCTAAGTCCTAAGGAGAAGCCTTGATATTTTCTAGTAGGTCAACAGTATTTTCCAGTATTAGACCTCCATCGAACATGCTCATACATCATGGATCACAGCTCATATTCCCCAGAGAAGGAAGGGCCACTTTGTGTGTGAGGAAGGCAACTTTGAAGACTAAGCTTGGTTCGTCTTTCAAATTTGTCTTGCTGTAAATTGAGGGTCTTCTTTAACACTGAGATAATTTTGGTCTTAATTGCTGCTATTGGCATTTCCACAAATATGGCTTTATTTCTATGATATTACCCTAAGGGAAAATAAGATTTAAAAGACAAATGCATAGCAGAAATAGGGAATGTCTTGAAATTTGTCTTTCCTGAAGACGTATGAGTAAGTGACCTTGAATGACATATGTGTGAACACTAGACAGTTGTAGGAGAAATAGTGATGAAAGGGTTGTATAAGTGAGCTTAGATACAAATACAAATTTTTCCAATCATAAACTTTTTTACAGATTGGTATTTTCTAACCTCACATTTTCACAGATTGGTATTAGCCTGTAAGTGAGTAAAATTTATTGCCAAGTATAAATATGCGAAGTTGGAACATTACAACTGAGCTGTCCAATATCCATCAGAGCTGTTTTTTCCAATGTTTAGCAGAGAAGGAGCACCTAACTTTGCTTAGATAAGCCACGGCCACATCCTGAGGACAGGACATGAGATAAGGAGTACCAAGGATAGAGGATAGTCTTAAACCAACCACACTTATGTCCCAAGTAAGGTTACCAGATAAAAATGGCAAGCAATAGGATATATTGGAGAATATGAGGAAGCCATTTGGTATAAACCTAATTCGGCCTGACCTTGTCTTTCCAAAAGGGCCTGACCGTGGCTGTTGAGCATGCATTGTATATCTGCTTTAGATATTCCCTATGGCAAGAACAAAGGCCCTCGAGAAAAAGGTGCAACTTCTCTCCCCCTCCCAATGTTGGCATCTCCTTAAGGATTAAGTATTTTTCCTTAGGCTAGAAACTGATTGCTGCGCTCACCTGTGACCCCCCCAGCTCGAGACAATAGACTTGCCTCCTGCTACGCCCTCTGAGACAGCAGACCCACTACCTGCTGTGTCCATCAAGCGCTGTGCTGACAGGGCAATCTTGTGACTATTGTGGGAGGGACATTTCAATCATATGTGAAACGTCCTGCTTGGGGGTATATAACCACTCTGCACACCTCTCTTCTTTGGTGCCCTTTCTTCCTTTGGGAAGAAAGGCCCCGGGCCATGGTCCTCAGATTTCAGCTTAGAATAAACTCAGCCAAATTTTCATTTATAGATTGGTTATGGATTACTTTCGTGGACAAAATACAGGATATTAAATTAAATTTCATTTTCAGATATATAGATATAGATATAGATGTAGTGTGTGGTGTGGCCTATGCAACATTTGACATTACTTAAACTAAAAAAATGTGTTTATCTACAATTCAGATTTAACTGAGTATCTTGTATTTTAATTTGGTAATCTGGCAACCCTCATCCCAGACTATTCTTCAAGGAAGAAGAATAAACTTTTGTCCTTCCTCCATATGTTAGTTTAAGACCTACTTCCTTCGGGAAACTTTGTATAGCATTCTCCCTAAGCATCTTCTCCTGTTTTGAATTTCTGTCAAAATAATGTTAGAAATTACTAAATTAGATTTAGGAGAACATTCAAAGAGAAGTTGCTAACATTGCTGAATTAACACATGAATTATCCACAGTCAGCTTTTATTGCCACAGGTGAAACTAGACTGTCAGGACCCCTATCTGCCGTAGATTAGATTTCAACCAGAGAATACAGAGTGGCAGTGGCAGAGGATCACATGCCAATAAAGGCATCCAAGAAATGCAATCTTAGCCCTAGATCATAATATTTAGCTCCTTTCATCACATTTTTTTTTTTTTTAAATGATGGACAGAGCTGCATCTTTTGTAAATTTATAACAGGATTGGCATTGCCTAGAACTAAGAGAGTTGAATTGTACTCATGATATGCCATTCAGCATTGTTTTCCAGATTATACATTTGGCTATGTTTAAATTCTACTGTCATTCTAGGAGGCCATGGAAGGGGGAACCCTCCAGCCTACTGACTTCAGAAGCAAACTTCATCAGCTTGATTCTCCAATTTTAAAATTGGCATCAAATTTCAAATATTTTTCTTAAAATAAGAAAATCTGATATTAAACATGTATGAAACGATAAAGGCAAATATCAGAACCCTAATCAAATCATTGTGTTATCATCAATTAATTTCAGAATCGTGCAGCCATCACTTCTACCTAACAAACATGACATGGAATCTTCCTTTTGTGGTCCTCTTCCTCCATCTTTATTACCCTAGCATCACCACCTTATACCACTACTTATATTATTGTGTCTGGGAACTGACTTTTCTGACCATGTCCTCAATGGGATTCATCACAAATAAAACCCAATTAATTTTTCAAAATGAGACATAATATAGTGATTGGCACAAGACAGGATACATTACTCGACATACAAATACTTTTTTCACTATGAGACTTGAATATTTTCCATTGCTTAGTCAATGACAGCTAAGGTGAGTCTGGCCACACAACTACGCCACACTGAATTGTAAATAAGATTATTTTCTTTGTGATTATCATATACCCACATTAGTTAACAGAATCATTTAAAGAATGTAATAAAACTAAGTCATCAGCCATCTAGGAACTCAAAATACAAAACTTAAAAAATCAATAAAAATAAGTACAGAACACAAAAATTTAATAAAAAGGAAAAAAACAGCACATTCTGTACAGTCTTGAAGTTTGGTAATCCCCAATCTTGAACTGTCCAAAGGACCATCATATATTAGAAATACTTTCAGAACTAAATAATCATATAAATATTCATTATCTTTATACAAATCCAAATAAAACTCTTTTGCCAACCGTGAGAATTAACATCTTCTTTGTACATTTATGGAATCTTAAATCTTTTGCAAGAGTTTCTTAGTATTAAGTTAATCAATGAGCACGAATCTCAAGTGAAATCGAAATACATGGAAAAGCAATGTTTTATTTGAATACTGTGTTAGTTAACTTCAGTAGAACGTATGAGACCAACAAAATAGCAGAAATGCATAAATCCATGAGTTACAGAATTCATCATTTTTCCTTCTAAAATGTGGCTAGTCTATTCCAAAGGTTAATAATAAATAATTAAAATTGTGAGCTAGTCTTATATACTAACCTTTAAAATATAAGAGAGAGACATACTTCTGAGTGTAGGTGTTAATAACAAGAGTAGAATCTAGTTGTAGATAAGTTCTTAAATAAATTAGTGGCATTCATTATCTGATATGGAAGTATTTTGTTCTTAAAATAAATTAGAATTTATTATATTAAATTTAAACCTATTTAAAAGTAAATTCCACTTTTCTATTTCAATGTATTTTAGGTAAAGGAAGATTAAGTTGTTCATTAAATATGCAAGGGTACAATCAACTTATTTCATATGTAAAATGTTATTCTAAATATAACATGTAAGAACATATTATAAATGTGCTTGTTTACATGTTTCAAAAGGTGAGAGAAAACTATTCTATTTTGAAAACATTTACACATTTAAAAGTTGTTTCTCTATTCAAACATTTCATATATGGATTTCCATTTTGTTTCCTTTGTACTTGATTCTTCAAAGACTCAAGCAGGAAAGGTTGGACTGTGCAACTTTTCCACTCTTTGAAAGTAATTAAATTTTACTACCGTTATTGCTGAACCAGCTTTAAAAAACTCCCGATAAACTAACAAAGGAAAGGTAGGGAAAATATCTTAAAGGCTATAAAAAAACAGATTCCTGTATGATTCTGGAAGAAGGATTTGGGTTTATTCAGATAAGTTTTCAGTAACCATGTAATCCTTTGTGGGCTTGTCTGAAATGAAATGAAAACCTTTTCAGGTTGATTCATCAAAAATACCCTTTTTGATTATGATCTTTACTGGTAAAAAACCTGATTCACAAAAGAACGACAAAACTTTCATTTAATTATGTTAGAGTTTCTTATATTTGTGACAGAAAAAATACTAACATATACTTTGAATAATTCATACACTATATGATATTTTATATGATAAAATTGATTTTATTTATTGCCATAATTTATTTATCCAATGAACATATTCCACTATCTCCTCTGTCCCAGGCACTAACTATTCTAGGAGATAAGGGAAAAACAGGTTAAACGTGATCTTGCCCAGGAGAAGTTATAATGCAAGTAATACTTTTATTTCTAACATTGTCTCCACATCTGTGCTAAGAAAATGAAATATTCTAAGAATGGGATATTTGCTAATCCCAAGAGGAGAGAAGAAAAATTAAATATGCATGAGTTCATGCTCTGTTTGTACATTTGGTTGGAGGACTTTATTTTCATATAAATAAGACTTGGGGCTTTTGTTCTTGATATCTCAACACAAATAAGTTAGTTTAAATATGATCCCTGAGGGATAGTGATAATTACATTCTTGAAAAAACATGTTTGTAGAACATGAACATCGACTTAAATAAGAATTTAAAACATATAACTACCTGTTTTTGAAAAAAATTATTGAATCTTCAAATTGCTCTTTATACGGAAAACTTTAGCTAGTAAACATGGTAAATGGCACAGCAAAACTCGTATTTATGGAGTATCCATCCATATGATCGCCCCAGTCTCATCATTTGGATCAAGGTTACTTTTAATCTAGAGCATAATCTCAGATTGAATAGTGTTACATTCTAGAGTAATATAATATCAATAGCTATTATTTCTGAGCAAATACTGGGCATCTTACGTGTTATCTCTATTTTGTACTACCATGATATAAAAAAACAGCTGAAATATAGTAAGCATGTAGTAGATACAATAAAGAAGCATTATAAAATGCTATATGAAAATTCACTTAACCCTTAAAACAACACACAAAAAAATGATATTTATCATCTCCATTGGATATATTTGCAAATAACTTGCCTATAGTCAAAAAGCTATTAAATAGCAGAAACAAGATTATAATCCAGGGCTTTCTGATTGTATTGACTGAGCTATTAGCAATTTTATTTTTCTTCCTGCACATGATTATTTGGGCTTAGCACTACATAGGGCAAATCTACTGAAAAAATAAAAATAATTGGGAGCTGATATTTAAGAAATAACTACATATTTATACGGATATTTGTTTGGCAGATGAGTAATCTTGGAGGTAAGGTTTGTATTTGCAGTTAATTAATTCCATTTTATACATACTGGTGAACAATGTTTTCTTGGGGTGTTAGTACTTTTCTGAGTCAATCATATTACTCTATTTGAAAACATTCTATAATAATATTTTAAATTTGCAGTTGCACTCTACTTAATAAGAGTAATTTTAACATGTTGGTTTTGATCCTTATAATAGTCTGTGAGCTACAAAGGGCAGGTATGTCTAGCCCTAATTAGTAGATAAAGGAAATGAAGACCAGAGAGCAAAAGACATTTATCTAGGTTCAACTGACTAGGAGGTGATAAAACTTAAATAGAAAATCTGTCCACTTCCCTGTTATTTTTGCCTGTTAACAGGTGAATATTTCAAGTAACATTAAATGGATTCATTATAATATTTATTTACAATTATATATCACTATATAATTTTGACACTAGTATTGGCAGCTGAGTTCCATAGGAATTATTTCACCGGGGCATTTATGTTTCTGGCACATTCTAGGACTAGTATATAGAACGTTGATATAATGGTGACCACATATTACTTATAGGATTCCCAGGCAGCTAATTACTTCTTATGCTACTAAATTCACTTCACCTTAGACTTTTATAATTCATGCCTATTTTGAATGTTACTACTATTGTTCCTCAAAACATTCTTATCTAACTTCCAGTATTTCCAATTTTTTCTGTTACAAATAGAAGAAATCTCAATAAGAATAAACTAAGGAGAGATATACACATAATATGCCATCATTAAATATTGATATTTTATAGGTTGAAAGTCTCCTATTTCTCCGATTTTAATATTTCATGTAATATACATTTATATTACATATAAATATGTATTTACTTATATATAAATATTTAATAATTTACACAAATTCAAAATTGTGAAACAAATTCTTTTCTAAAAATTTGATATTTATTGAGCCTATGACATATGGCATCATAATTGTATCCAGTGATACAATTTCATTTTGAATTTTAAAGTTTGTTTCCTAGCTTTTAACTTTCTCCATCTTTAATCTATTTCAAATATTATTGCACTTCAAGAAAAAAATTAGGATAATGGTAGCTATCCCTGGCTAGACCTGTCACTTGGAAAGCCCCAAGAAAGAATCTAGATTGTAATTATTTCCAGAGATCAAAATTAATGCCTAAGCAACCATAGTTTAATGAGAAGTTGCCTATGCAATATATAGAGAAGTGAGTCAGGAATACCATTTCTGTTAGAGACAAATAGAGGTGTGGGGACCTAGAATTGGCCACCCCAAGATATGTCTCTTTGGCATCAGGATTATTTGAGGCTGATTGCTTTCCATAAACTGGGACAGGGAAGGAGGCTCTGAGGAATGGAACTTGCCCTTTGTTAGGACACGTTTACATTCGTAAGGTAAATCTCTATCTGTAAAAGGTGCCTCCCTCTCTGTAGCAGGAAGAAGAAAGGAGATGACCTTCTCTCTAAAAACTCTTAATCAATACCAAAGGCAAGGACTTAAATCTGCATTTTATTGTGCTTGTCTGGTAACCTCCTGTAACTGACTTCCCTCCCCCTCCCAACTTTGGCATTTCTGTAAAGATTAAGCATCTTTCTTTAGGCTGGGAACCGATTGCAGCACTCATCTGTGACCCCCGCCCCCCAGCCCGAGGCAACACACCTGCCACCCTGCAGCGCTCACTGAGACAGCAGACCTATCTGCCGTTTCCATCAAGAGCTGTGCTGACAGAGCAGCCTCATGACTGTTGTAAGAGGGACATTTCAATCACATGTGAAACATCCTGTTTGGGGGTATATAACCACTATGTGCACCCCACTTCTTCGGTGCCCTTTCTTCCTTCGGGAAGAAAGGCCCCGGGCCATGGTTCCTCATAAAGCTTTGTTTAATTTTCTCTTGCTATTCTGTCTCATGTGAATTTAATTTGTTCCCTGGCCATTTGGGGAGAGGAAATGTCCCCCATTTGGGGAGAGGAAATGTCCTCCTCCCCTACAGAGGCAAATCGAGGCATTCAGGAAAACTTGCTCATTCATTGAATATGTTGAGTGATGGAAAGAAGAATTAAGGATAATTGAGAGATTTTAGCCTGGAACAATTGAGTGGATAATGGTGGAGCTTACTGAGCCAGAGAAGAGTGGAAAACATGTACATCTAATGATTTGGAGAAGGAAAAGAGGCAGATATAAAGTTGTAACTAGGTCATGTTAACGTTGGGTGATTATTAATGAAGAAACAAGAAACATCTGCTGACCAGAGCTCACAGTTCCAAACTAGTTGGCAAAGACGTGTACCAGAAATTGTCAGGGCCTAAAAAGAGAAAAGCTTTCAAACATAAAAAGACTCAATACTAGACAAATTGGATGAGGGTAACATTTTGTGAATCTCAAATTGAGAGCTATAGAATATTTTTTATTTGTACACAACGTGGCTCACTTTCACCAGGTTATTTGAGATGTGTTCTACTAGACTCTTGTGTTCTAGCAGTTGGGAACTGTATCTGTAGTCTTTACGACTAGAATCCCAGGACCTAGTAGATTTTGATCAATAAATATTTATAAATGGTTATTAACCAAGTAGCCATCAAGCACGTTCAGAGGCAGTTCAAATCAATGTGACATTAAAAAACAAACAAACAAAACCTTTCAAAAAAAGCAGTTTTAAGAGATGGCCTGGTGGCGTAGTGGCTAAGTTCACGTGCTTCTCTTCAGCAGCCCAGGGTCCACAGGTTGGGATCCTGGGCACGGACCTAGAGTGGTTCCTCAAGGCATGCTGAGGTGGCATCTCACATAAAATAGAGGCAGGTTAGCACAGATCTTAGCTCAGGGCCAATCTCCCTCAAGCAAAAAGAGGTAGACTGGCAATAGATGTTAGCTCAGGGCCAATTTCCTCACCAAAAAAAAAAAAAAAAAAAAGAGAAAGTAGTTTTACTGTAGAGTCATGCTATTTTTATCAAAGTAACATGTAATAAGCCAAAATTTCTTACTTTTTCTTATCACATGATCAGTTGTCAGAATCAACTTTGTTCTAGCCTTTTTTCAGTTCTACCCTACACTTTACTCTTTTCTGATACCTGCAAAACATATTCAAAGGCAGCTGTCAGGTATTTTAGACTGAATACAAAAAATGAAATTGAATACAAGAAAGGGAATATATTACCTTAGAATTTTATGCCATAAAATTTTTCAGAATTATGGTAATTGAAACACTTGCACAGGTTTAACAATGCAAAATAAGAAATAGAACAGCTTTTATCTCTTTAAGCTTATTACCATAATGATTGAAATGAATGCACAAAAATACCTGTTGTACAGTTACACATCATATCTGAGACTAAACGATTAAAAAGAAAGGTTACTTCTTTCAAAATGATATGTAAATTAGTACTTTGCATTTACACCAACAGTGCTACTTTTTTAAAAGCACACTTTGTATCTTATTGATAAAAATCAATACCTAAAACTCAACTTCAAATAAAAAAAATAAGATTAGACAACATGTAAATTAAAATGCTAAGGCCTTTATTATAAACAAGCACCAAATGGCAACTATATTGCTTATCTATAATTTGAAAATGCCTCTTACTATCCAGAGGGCAAATAAAATTCTAGTTGGTTGTGCAACAAAACAGAAACTACTTTAAAGCACAATTAACATCTTGCTTCTAAAAAAATTACTGGTTTACTTCAATGCAAAACCTAGGATAAACAATATACTATTAATTATTTTACAGAACGGGCAGCTGCAATCACTAACATTTAGTTTGTCTATACATTTTAATTTCCATTTAAAATACTGACATTAGCATCCAGCACTTTCAAATGTATAGTAAACAGTTATCCTAGCCCAAAGAGAGATCTGGCCTTTGCCTTCAGCTCCTGGGAGGTAATCTCTACATCCTTGGATTGTCTTGCTTGATAAAAGTGTCTTTGTTCAGCTAGGGGCCTGGGGCCATGCTAAATAATCTATTGATGGGATTTATGATAGAGTCTTTGGGTCTTTCAGAATTAGTTTACATTCAGAGAAGCTAAAGACTAAAGTTAATCACATGGGTAGTCAACCATATTTACATGACAAAGCCCCCATAAGAGGTCAGATCACCAATTTTCCAGTGAGCTACCCTGGTTGGCAATATTCTGTGTTTTCAAACATCATTGCTGGGAAAGTTAGCAATGTCTGCAACTCTAGTGGGAGAGGACAACTGGAAGCTTGGCACGCACGTGATACTTTCCTGGACTCTACCTCATACATTGCTTCTCTTGGCTGATTTCAATATGCACCTTTTCACTGAAGTAAACTGTAACTATGAGGATAACAGCTTTCAGTGAGTTCTGTGAGTCCTTCTGGCAAATTATGGAAATTGAGGGTGGTCTTGGGAAACCCCTAAAGTTGCATTTGTGTTGGAAGTTGTGATCTAGAGGACCCTGAATTTGCAATTGGTGTGAGAAGTGAGGGTAGCATTGTCAATTGTTTTGTAATTTTGTGACGTTAAAAGTACTTTAATCCTCATATTCATAATCTTATGACTAATATTTATTAAGTATATCCATTGGACATTTAATCTTTGAAATATTAAGTATTATTATTAAATTCATTTTACAGATGAAGCAACTGAAAAGTTTGAGTAATTTACATTCTTTGTAGTTGAAGTTCCCTTTACCTTGTGATGAGAACTTTTAAGATCTGCTCTCTTAGCAACTTTTAAATATGCAATACAGTATTATTAACTGTAGATACAGTTATAGTTATTACTATATATAGTTAACTATGTTTAATAATATAAAAGTTCTCATCACCAGAAAATAACTTTTTGTATCTATGTCTGGTGACAGATGTTAGCTAGATTTATTGTGGTGATCATTTTGCAATGTATACACATATTGAATCATTATGTTGTACAACTGAAACTAATATAACGTTATATGTCAATTATACCTCAATTTAAAAAAAGAGAAAATTCCTTATACCAACTTCATGATGTTATTTAATCTTGCACATAATAAAAATTCTTGAATTAGGAACAAGTAGAATATAAGACAGAGTATTATTGAATTTTTAAATTTACAAAAAATACAAAAATTTGAATACACTCCTCTCTCTTGCCCTAATCAACAAATGAACCTGTGACTCTATTCTGTTTCTGAAAGATATAGTCTTTATAGTAAATTTCCTGGTATTTTACATAATTATAAAGAAATAGAATTTTAAGAAAAAAATAGCACTTTGGCGTTATGCTTGGGAAACAAAAGATTTGGTTCTGAAATAGTCTGTGTATTGAGACCTGTTCTCCAGAGTCATCACAAAGACAGCGTGCGGTCTTTGGATAGTGTTCAATAAACATATGGGCACCATCAAGACGCAGATGCTGGTACTTCTTAACATCCTCACAACAACTCCCTCATCTCCCTTGCTTATGGCAATCTCATGAATCATTTGGGTATTTCCAGAAAACATTCACCTGGTGTTAATCACATTCCATATCTCTAGTGGAATGTACATGAGCCCTACTCTGGAAGAAGGTAACCAGGGAGTCTTAAGAATATATAACACATGTGAAATTTCACTTATGATTTGACTGAGGATTACTAATCCTGGCACTAAAGTAGCACAGTCTGAGTCCATGAGGCTCTTGAAAAATTGATATTAAAAAAGTGTTGAATGAGTGTCAGGATTCATTTCCCAAAACATGAACACAATTGTTACAGATTGTTGGCTAAAATACAGAAAACTAACAAGTGATATGAAGAGAACTGTCTGTCATCCCTTGTTTCAACTAATTCAACAACTGAGTTAATTTTCTAAAGAAAAACTCTATTTGAATATGGCAGTGGGTGCTGGAGAATGCCTTCACTCGTTCTAATGATACTCAGATTTCCATTATTTGATTATGTTTGACCCAGAAAGGACTGAAGCATACAGGAAGAGACAAAAAGGCTAAAACATACAAAGTTTTTAAAGTAGGGAAGACGAAGTATTGGGACATTGGGTGCTGGGGAATGGCTCTTGTATCACCATATTTGGCAATACTAGTACCAAGAATAGTTATAGAACAGTCTGTCTTATTTGGTAATCACACAACACAAGGCAATTAATAGTGAATATTCTTAGTCTCTAAGCTTTTCAAATCAGCATATAACTACAGTTCAGAGTAACCTGTAACTCTGGTGAATGAACAAATGGCTATTTTTTTCTGAGTGTGTAATTATATAAGCAGTGTATAAAATTAAGGACTGAATTAACCTAATTAAATCAATATAAAACTTTAATTTTCTGTTCATACCACTATGTTCCATGTTAATCATTTTAGCTAAAATAAGATCTCAAGCTTTGAGTTTAGCCAGCACAATAGTTTACTGGATCAAAATTCTTATTATTTATACTATAATCAAATTGGAGAATCAAGTGTGAGATTTCAGGCATATTTATTTGCTAATTTTTATTAATGATCCTCCAAAGTAAGATAAATAAATGGTGTACTTTGATAACACAAGTGTTAACTGAATTTTAATTAAGAATTATTTTCATTGTTCTTTCTCTGTAGAAAGTAGTCTCTTTACATCTGCAAAACATACATACAAATATAACATGCTCAGCTCCCTCTTTCACCGAAAGCGCGTTTACAAGAGTGTTGCTCCCTCTTTCACCCACTGTGCGCTTCCAAGAGTGTTGCTTCAATTTTTTGTTTTTGATCAAGTGTTCCACACATTGTGTTTGCCAAATTTTGCGTGGACAACCCATTTTGCAGCTACATTTGAGTCTTAGATAGCATCTCTTCCGGAACTCCACTTGTTAATTTGATAATTGTTTATGGTAATTTCCAAAGGCAGGGTCCATGGAATCACCAGTCCTTAAGATGCACAGAGGAAAGTGAATGCAGCAAATGGAGCATTAAAAAGACTAAAAAGAATATATTAATGCTAAGTTGGCCAAGGGGTGCAAAATGAAGTATGTTCTGATTTATCACAATGCCATATGTCTTTGCACAGTAACCATTTCAATATCCTTGGGTAATCTAATTTATCTAAAAGGACATCAGAGATAATTTGATGCCAACATAGTCCATGAACTTTTAGTTCTTCAAAATTCCTAAAAGCTTCTACAACTGCTCCTGAATCTGGGCGCCCTAGGAAGATAAATCTAAGCTTATACCGTTAGAGTTTTTGTCCTGAGCAATGCTCATCCATCAATTACTCAAAGCTTATTTAATTCTTCTTTCAACTTTCCTTGCTGCTAATCTCTATTGCTTATTTTCCCACTACAACTTTCATTTCATTATCTTTCATTTCTATTTGGATCTTTTTTGTCTTTGAGAAAATGTATTTGCTCTTCTCAAAAACAATTCTAGTCCTTTACCGAGTTAATACTTATTCAGGTCAAGTTCATTCATTCATCTAGGCTAGACAAATGGACTTTATCATTCCGAAAGCCCAAGTTTTGTGAGTGAATATTTACTATACCTCAGTTCTTATGTATGGTATGGACCAATAAAATTCGAAATAAATATTATAAAGAATAATGGACATACTTATTAATTAAAATCAAGTCTACACTCAGATAATCAAAGTATATATTGTAGTTTAGAGAGTCACTAATGATGATTATATAAAAATGTAGCTAAAAATTATAGCATAAGGTGTCACATCAGAAATAGCTATCATTGTAATTCACTACATTAATAAAGTAAAGGAGAAAACATACCCAATTTATCATTTGTTACAGAAAATTCATATGACAGTTTCAATACTTTCATGATTTTTAAAAAATGATAACTATTAGTAAATGGAAGTTTTCCCATTTTGATATAAGTAATACCAAAACCTATAGCAAACCTTAGGCTTAATAAACAAATGTTTAACACCTTCTCTTTAAAATTGAGCAAAGGACGAAGATGTTCATTAACCACAACCGTCTAACATAATACTGAGGGTGCTGGCCATCAATGTGTAGAAAAACAGAAAGAAATAAGGAATCTAAATATTAGAAGGGAAGAGATAGAACTCATGATTTATGAATGATAAAAGCATCTTATTAGAAAATGAATTAATCAATATTGAGTAAAAAATACAAAGAAATACTAGAATACTAAGCATTATTACTTATACTATAAGTAATAATAGTATCAATATACTTATACTAAGTATAATACTAAGTATATTATAGTACTAGACTATTAAGTATTCTTTTATGAAAATGCGGCTGTAACAGATGCTTATTATCTATTAATAGATACTATTATCTATATACTTATAATCTATTACTTTCATATTTTCACAAAAGAATGGTCATTTTGAGTTCCAAAGCAGCAAGTATAAAATACCCAACAAAAATATTATCAAGAAAGAGAGGTTGGCAAGATTTTCTCCCCCTCACCATACTGAGAAATTCATAAGGTCAGGATTACATCTTAATCATCTTTGTTGCCCTAGGCTGTGTTTTTCATCCTGTAAGCAATCAATACAGAGCTGAAGGCACAGCCTAGACATCAAGGGGCATATGCATGTGTTGGAATCAATCTGAAGGGAGACTGAACATCAGAACTGAAAGACATGAAAAGTCCTACATAATCAGTTAGCCAAAGTTTCACTCAGGATCTGGTATGTTCTCCTACTTAAGGCTATTTAAATCTCATCTCAGATTGCAGTAAACTACAATGACACAGAAAAGAGTAGGACTGTTTACCCATACCACTCTGTGTCTCTGTGCCTGGCAGTGGTGGAAGCTACAAGCATATAAAGAAATATTTGTCTTTTTGCGTCACCATTTCCCACAAAATTCTTCCATAATCCAGGTTCTGCCACTGGTAAAATGTGTGCATAGTCCCATTACGTTCCTCATTTTGATTTATATTCTTCAACTCTGAGGACTACAAAATTTATTTAATAACGTGTGTATAAGTAAGAAAGCTTGTTTTTGTGGGTAATATAAATATTCCTTTTGTTGACCTGGCCTTTAGTGTATTTATAGCCTGACTTTGGATCTATGAGAGAAAGAAAAAGAAAGATTTTTGAAAATGCATTTAAAAGTAACCAAGTCAAAGAATCTTGTCTTTCTAGTCAATTACCCAGAAAACAGTTTAAGCTTCTGAGATTACAAACTTCTTGAAATTGAAGAGGGAGGAAATAATTCCTGAAGCTTAGCTGAATCTCAATATCAAGATTTTTCAGGAGTTTGGCCAAGTAAGGGTAACCCTATTAGTAGCTACATTAATAGTATTAGTTACTATTTATTAATCTTTTATTATGAGCCAGGGTCAATGCTAGTAATTTCCGTGACATATCTTAATTATATTAGTATTTAAGTTGAACATGTGAAGAGAAAGTCACACCACCATAATCTAATAATAATACCCAATGTCTGATCACACAGGGTGATTTATTTTTGTGTTTGCTTTTGAATAACTCAGTACGCCATATGGTTTTCCATAGGCTTGGCCAGAGAATATAGTGTTTTATATTGGCATGACACATTTGTCAAGATGTCTAGACACTATAGTAATAAGTGCTACATAAATACATATAATTGAGGAAAAAAAATGTGTCAGTAACAAAGTGATTTCTACATTCTACATTCAACATTCGATTGAACAAATCTATTTTTTTCAGTTTTGCATTCAATAATTTGCACAGCAACATGATTTTTAGATTACTTGAGTTTGTAAATTGGCTTACAAGGGATAACACTGAGGAAATTAAAACACTTTAAAGATAATTTCGAAAATAAGAAGCTGAGTAATGAACTGAACCAACTGAGTCATTTGGAATCATGGATTCCATTTCAAATGGACTATTTTTAAAGATAGCTTCATTGTTGACATATACTCGTGTATCTTTTTTGGGAGATCATCACGTAGTCCTTCTAGGTTGAAGTCTTCTAATTTCAAAAAGTGAGATTCTACTAAAGGGAAACAAAAGAGATGAACACATTGTGATTATTTTGTCTTTTTTTAAGCAAGCTAATCAAGATTTCCATGCCTCTTTTCCAGAACTCCAAGATACAAAGGAAGCATAAACCACCTCATTTCTTACTTGAATCTTTTTTCAGAAACTATGGTGATTTGTTTTTCATGTTTCTATTGCAGAATGGAAAGAAACTTTTCACTCAGTGTCACTAATGAAATAAGAGATTTGTGACAATTTTCCACAAGACTCAGACTTCTGCACGGAGGGATAAGAACACCACCGGTCTGTGGAAAACAGTTTGTCAGACCAGAAGGAATCTCCGGTGTAAAGCCTTCGTACCTTTTTCTTCCTCCCAGTTTTATTGAGATATAATTGACATACAACACTGTATAAGTTTAAGGTGTACAACAATGATTTGATAGCATCCAGTCCCACCCAAATCTCAACCCTAACCAGAAAACCCCAGGCAGCCTTGGAACCCATCCTACAGCTGCACTTGTGCTGCAAACCAGCAGTCCTTGCACGTTCTTTATTTCCCATTCTGAAATCACCAGGTTAAAGCTGGAAGCAGAATGGATATTTCCTATTATTGGGAACTAGTTTGATGGGTCATAGAAGCAACAATACACATTGACTGATCTCTGTCATTGAGTGATTTGAGTTTTCCTATTCATTGTAATTGAAAGGATCCAACTATAGCGTAGCTTACAGTGGGAAATCAGCTTTAAATCTGGGGTATCCCCACGTAACATTTTATTAATATTTGCATCATACTTGTCTTTTTAAATTAGGTATTTGGAAAAGTTTGTTGGGTTAGTTACTTATATTTCTTGTGATTTCATATATCACATGTTTACTTTCCACAAGAATAACATATTGAAATACTTTCTTAATTTTATCTCTTTTTTTTAAACTACTAAATATATTGTTTGAAACTCTGTTCAAAAGCTTTACTCAACCAGCAAACTTTTAGGTGTGGGACTTCTGACGGCTGTATATTGGGTTTTTCCTATCATAGCATTTGTTGTTCACAGTTGATAACCACCCAAGGTTGTTTTGAATATATTCTCAATGCACAGATTGTAGTTGCTATTTACGAGTTTTATGTTCTTGGGTAAGTTATTCTCTGATGACAATAATAATAATACCAAATGAGATTCTGAATATAAAATATCTAGTATGAGATATGACACATTGTAGATGCTCATAAACTGATAACTCCTGTCACCATATTTGACTGTAAGTAAAAGTATTTAGTGTAATTACATAAACAGCATTTGGCATTCAAGTATCCACTATAAAATCATAAAACATTGCATGCAATTTTTTCCTTAAAATTATTAATGTCATGGTATATAAAATCATTTCTATTTATGTTTAAAATGTCTCCTCTGGTATATTATTATAGTAGATCTGTAAAGTGGTACTAAAATAAATAGTGAGCTAGAAATGATTTATCAACTACAGACACAATAGAAGAATAAAATTCACAGTATCTTATGCACAAGTACTTGAAATGAATTCAGCACCATGAGTTAGTACAAAAATGATGAGACACAATAAAAGTTCAAATGAGTACTTGTAAGAGTCTACTTCATTCCTGAAGGAAAAATCCAACAATATTTAATGACTTTAATATGTCTAGCAATATATTAACGCTTTTGACTTTAATTGCTTTGATTAAATTTTAGTACTAAGACAATTCTTTCATATTGCTTCTACTATTTACTTAATGAATAATACATTCTCTTGGCAAAATATATCTTCTGTGTCATATCAAGCACTGTTAGAAAGGTTAATGTGGTATTTTATAATGCACAAGATGTGTGAGGCAGTGAAATTCTATTCAGACAAGCAGAAATGCCAGGGCATTTTTAATAAGACCCTAAATGAAATGCTAACATATGTTCTCAAAAAAATTATAACGTTCCTTTTAAGAAAATGCAAAGGAAATGTTATGTGTTTCTTGTGCTATTTCAGTTATAGATGAGATTTACACTGGTGAAATTACCAAGGAAACTATTTTCCAGTTCCATTTAATTCTTTAATGTTAGTAATGCTAGAAAACATAAATCCTGAGTTTTAATCTATTTCTGTTATTATGTTATATTATCACATTTCATACTAAAAACAACTGTTCTTTTAATATGTTTTACACATAGACTTTTTAAAAAAAATTAGAGGATATGGAGCTGGGATTCTTAGAATTCACAACTATTGCTAGGAATATACTTTTCTATGATCTAAGACAGTCATACCCAAGGGATACAACTCTGTATGTTTTCAAAAGTATTCTTTTAAGGGCTATATTTAGGTAATTAGTGTAAGTTCTGGGGATGATGCAGTAGGAAGACAGATAATAGACATGATTTAGTATTATTATTTTACAATAAAAATTGTCTATTTAAGGTGTACGACGTGATGATTTGGTACACATATACGTAGTAAGATAATTACAATAGTCAAGTTAGTTAACATATCTACTCTTCACATAGTTACCATTTTTTGTGTGTGGTGTTAGCAAATTTCCAGTATCTACTACAGTATTATTAACTATAGCCATCCTGCTGCGCATTAGATCTCTAGACTGTTCATCCCATGTAACTACAGCTTTGAACCCTTTGACCAGCACCTCTCCATTTCCCACACCTCCCTGCACCTGGTAACCGCTGGTCAACTCTCTGCGTCTATGTATTCAATTATTTTAGATTCATATATAAGTGAGATCAGTTCTTTTATTTTGTCATTGCTATTCTTGAAACTCATTGCTAAAATTATTTATTTTCTCATGAGAATGTGGAATGTCTCTTAATTCTAGTCCAAAAATCAGGTTTCAGTCTCAACTGACGTGAAATAGATGTTTTTTCCTCATATTTCTTTAATTCCCTGATAACTTACAGCAAAATGATCTCTTTTCTACAAATGTCAATTCAACGCTCTATTTTAAAAAGACAAAGAGTTTCTGACCTATTTAGAGATCTGTTTCTATGAAAATTAGTATTTTTGTTTGATATAAAATATCTTGAGACCACAATGAGGTATCAGTAAACATCTATTAGAACAGCTAAAATAAAACAATAGTGACAATATCAAATGTTGGTGAGGATGCAGAAAAACTCTCATATATTGCTAGTGGGAATGTAAAATGGTACAAACATTCTGGAAAATGATTTGGTAAATTCTTAAAACTCTAAAAATAGACATTTCATACAATTTAGCAATTGCACTTCTGGGCATTTATCGAAAGAAATGAAAACTTCTGTCTACACAAAAAACATGTAAATGATTGTTCATAGCAATTTTATTTGTGATAACCCCCAAACTGGAAACAATCAAAATGTCCTACAATAAGTGAAGGGTTAAGCAAACTGTGGTACATCCATACCATGGAATATCGCTCAGCAAGGAAAGCTATCAACTACTGATATACACCAACAACTTCAATAGATCTCAGAGACATTATGCTGAAAGAAAAAAACAGTATCAAAAGGTCACACAATATATTTTATCATTTATATAACACTCTTGAAATGAATTATACAGATGGAAAATCCATTATTGGTTGCCATGGATTAGGGATGGTGGATGAAGGAGAGGGTTGGGGTGACTATAAAGGAGTAGCATGGGGGAGATCTTTTCGTGATGGAATAATATCGCATATTGATTCCGGTGGTGGTTACACACATTTACCCATGTGGTAAAATGACAGAATTATACCCATATTTTATATCTTTGTCATATTCTGGTTTTAATATGTACTATGGTTATGGAAGATGCAACCAATGAGAGAAAATGGGTGAAGGGTACAAGGAACTCTCTGCACTATTTTTGCAACTTTCTGTGAATCTATAAATATTTAAAAATAAAACAATTTCCAAAAATTCTAATTAAAAATGTTAGGCAGTGGAAGATTATGATTGGAAGTAGGAGAAGTTTACTCAAATTGATGTCAGAGTCATATCAGATTTATGTTCATTTTATTCCCCCATGTAATAAAAATCCTATTACATATGATGATAAGCAAAGTATATTTAAGTTTTATTAAATAATAGAGAAGATAATAATGATGCCTGCAGACAGAGAATTATGTGTTCAATATCTTCTTCACAAAATTGTCTCATTCCAAAGCCCTAGCAGCTAACCATCTATGTTTGGTGATGAAAGCTTCAATTCTTAAAAAATTCTAAATTTCCCCAGGAATAATTCCATGTATTCAATAAATTTTTTAAAATTCTCTGCATAAAAATGAAATGTGACTGTTTCACATTAATCTTATAATTAAGGCTTTAGCCTAGTGCCCTAAACCCACAACACTATTTTACTTCTCAAAGTAAACTTTTCCAAATATTGTTATTCTTCCTTGTAAAATTACTCTCCTGTCTGTCTGACAAACTTCTACCCATCCTTCCACTCTTTCTTTATCTGTGCTACCCCCGTACTAGGTACACTTTCCAATATTAGCATCTTTTTTGACTTGAGTTGTTTACCAGGTAATTTTACTTAACGTACATCCACCTAAGTTTTCTCTTGCTTCTATGTAGTACCGTATTGGGAGATCCTCTGATTATTGACCTGATTTCCATTGTTATGTAACCCTATCACAGCCATGATGCCCTCCTTCTGCTTTCTAGGGGAAACAGCATGATTTCAAATTCATAAATTTTCTTTTAAATTGAAGCCAGTGTCATTTCCTTGCCACTTAAAACTCAAATAAATGCACATGAGCATCCAAGAATATATTCTATATACTTCATTTACTTACATAAGGTAATAAGTGTAATTTTAAGTCCTTTCTTATTCCATCTTTTAAGGATTTATGCACATGACTCTATTAATGTATTTCTTTTACTGCAAGCTGCTTGAGGCAAGATCATAATGACCTTTTCCTGGTACATAGCTTAGCAAAAATTAATTTATATACAAATGTTGAGAGATTTTGAGTAGAAGTAAAACTGAAACAAAAGAATAAACAAAAATTTATGAGGGATATAAAACTGCCAAAAGTACCTTGAATCTCACAAGTTTAACATTATACAAGGATTTTGTCAGTTTCTAATACTACACAGTGATGTGTTCAATTTCAAGACAGTGTGCCAATTAAAGCTTTTGCAGAATAAAAGAGACTTTAAAAATCTATCTATCTATCCATCCATCTAATCTGTCATTTACAAATATTTGAACAACAGGAAAACAAACAATATTTTCAAGATAGAAATACTCAGATTTCTAGACCATCATAAGCCAACCTAGTGACCGAAATATTTTTGGAAACATTGCAAACATTAATGCTAATCATTGCAATTTGTTATGCATTGTACAATATTGTTGCTTAACCGTATGGAAAGCAGTTGTTGTTTTCATAGTGATTAAAATGTGCATTTAACAGACTAATACATGAACTGAAAGCAATAAGCAAGACGTATTTGAAATAAACAGCTTACTTAAAGAAATATCCTCATTAAAATATAGCAGGATTTTTGCAATTTCAAACCAAAATACTAAAGTATAATATTGAGAGGTTTGTTATCTCTAAAAATGAGATTCATATCCATGTAAGATAGTCTCAATATTTGTAATTATATTATTCCTAAAGTAGCCTTTATGAATCTATGTAAAATGAAATGAGCCTTTAATCCACGTATACCTGTTTTAATTTCTTCTCTACAGATAGGTTTTATCCTTTTTGACATAAATAATCCATAACAAATCCATAAATTAAAATTGGAGTACATTTACTATGCACCACTTTAATGCCTATAGCCTGGGAGAACTTTTTCACCAAGGGAAGCAGCTCTCCGAAGAAGTGGGACAGACAGAGTAGTTATATACCATCTTGCAACAAAGAGCACATGTCACATATGGCAGGAATATCTCTTTTACTACTGTCACAAGATGCTTTCCTATCACAGCAGGTCAGTGGTCACAAGGTGAGAACAGCTAGTAGATGGTCAGCAGATCCTTTGTCACAAGACGAGTTAAAGCAGGTGAGCAATTAATCCTTAGTTTCTGGGAAGAAACACTTATCCTTAAAGAAATGATAATATGGGGGAGGCAACATCTCTATCTTTAAGGGCATCGTTCCTGGCTTTGGGATATTGCAAATGTTTAAAGCAGATGTACAATGCATACTCAACAGGTCACGTCAGGTCTTTCTGGAAAAACAAGGTCAGGCTGAATTAGTTTTAAACCAAGTGGCTTCCTCATATACTCCAATATATTCTATTGCTTTTCATTTATTCATCATCTTTAAACATTTGGTGAGCCTTTTTATGCTAACACTGAGCAATAAAAAGACTCTCTCTTCTGTAGGGGTAAAAAAATAATTTTCCTTCTACCTTTCCAGGTTCTTGGCTGAGACCTCCCTGTAATACAAGACAGACTAAAGGGAAAAAAAACAAACAGAAGTTTAAAAGCATGTATACCTCCTGTATATAAGTGAGACACCCAGGAAAAGTGAGTAACTCCTCAGAATGGCCCAAGCCACCACCTTAAATACCATCTCCAGCTAAAGACAGAAGATGATGTTGGGGAGGGCAGGGAGTCAGTTACGGGAGGCTATCAGGAAAAGCACAGTTAACAAAGAGGATATGATTGCTACAGAGATTTAAGCCTGCTGCCTTCTTCATTGATAAGAATTTCTCGAGATGTAGGCATCCTCCTCTTCCTGGTACAGAGAGCGAGGTATCCTTACAAATGGAGATTTCCCTTATAAATGTTAATTTCTCTTAAAAAAGGGTAACTTCTATTTGGTTTTCAGAGCTTCTCTTGTATATGCTATGTCTTAAAAAATAACCAGCTCAAGATAATCCTGGTGCCAAAGAGGCTTATTTTGGGATGGTATATTCTGTTCCCCTTCACTTCCATTTGGAGAACATCCTCATATGCCAAACAGTGAAATATGTGGGTATGTTGCTAAGCATGTGATATGTGTCAGAAAATGCAGTTTTTTTAAATTCCTGTCATGTAGATCCTTTTCCACTTAAATGTATGATTTATTTAAACATAGCTTTAGAATGAGTTTCCATTAGGAAAGAAAATATACTATTTAATGTGCTTGTATACCTACTTTACCTCCTGGGCTTGTGATAATTTTTAATATTGTACAGAGCCATTTAACAGATTATCTATGTTATTTTATACTTTCTTTAAAAATCCATAGTAAAACCAATCCTGCCCTCTAGATTCTGTATTATGCCAGATGGTGTCTTCACAGTAATATGTTCTTAAATTGGATGATTACTTTAATAGCCTAGGCAAAGTTATGCTGTTTTGAATGGCTGCACACTGTAAATGAAGCTTAAATTTTCCTGTAGGGCAAATACTACTAACATGAAACAGTTTTAGAACTATTTTATGATCTTGCTCAATGTCCAAATCTTACACTCTGATGAAACTTTTTTGGGGATTTATTATTTTATCTATTTATTACTATATTATATTATATTATTATTATATTACAATATCATTTCAGTGTTAAATTGATGGCATCTAAAAAATGTGGGAGATCAGAATTTGCCACCCCAAAATGTCTCTTTCTGGAATGATTATTTTGAAGAACAGAAGACTTAGAAAGACACTTTGACCTTCCTCCTATCTTTTTATTGAAGATAGAAGGCCTGTCCGAGGAAGCAGCTATCACCATAGATAACTCTAGGTGTGGTAGACTGGGAGGAACCTGGCAAGGTCCATTTTTATTCAAGTTCTCTCTCAGGTCACATTGTCTATAGAGAGCCCAGAAAACATTTGTCGGCCAAACATTTGATTTTCCATCTCCATGTAAATTTCCTTCCACTCCTTTGAAGTCCCAAGCCACTATCCCCAATATCCTCCTCTGTCTTTAGCTGAAGGTGGTATTTAAGGTGGTGGCTTCAGCCATTTTGTGGAGTTACTCAGTTTTCCTGGGTTTCTCCCATGTATACGTGTTATTAAACTTTGTTTGATTCTCTTCTGTTATTCTGTCTCATGTCAATTTATTTCTTAGACCAGCCAGAAGGACCTAGAGGGCAGAGGGATAGTTCTTCCTCCTCTACAGAAAGATAAAACAGAACTTCACCTTAATTATCAGTATAGAGCTATCTGTGACACTGAAGTTATAGATATATAAACCAAAAGAGATAATTTCCATTGTTGCAGTATTTCAATGACATTATTTGACTTTCAGAACATATATTTAGCAATTTCATGTGTCAATATTGAGCATAGCATCTTCATTCTCTAAGTCCTCTGAGGGTGATTCTGGGCAATTCTGAAATAATTACAAATGTAATTGGTAAATTAAATACAATGTGCTTAGTTACAGATGTGAAAGTTCAGAATCAAATTTCAGTTCTTGGGAACATTCACAGTAGCTTTTACTAAACATTCACAGTTTCTAACTAACGAAGTTTTAACTCAAAGTTCTTAAAGCAAACTTTTCAGATAGAAAATTTCTCTGTGCACTATTTATTTTCCAGTCATTTTGGACAAAGCTTACATACAGAAGAAAACGTAAACTTCTGTGATGGCTCATGTACATTGTCCTCAGTATTAATTACAATGCAGTGTTTAAATTATTTGCTGCAGCAGTAGACACACAAATAGATTACTTAAGCATAGGATAACTGAGGCAGCAGAGGCGAGCCTGGATTTATTTTCACACAGCATTTTGATGTCAAATTTATTTTTGAGCAATAAACTCTTCTCTCAGAAACATAAAGTTAGGTGTTGCAGACCAAAGCAGCCACTTCTTACTATCTGGAAAAATTATCTTTGCTTTTGCTGTCAATATTCCACTGATTTCTCCAGTTACTAACAAATACATATAATTATGAGTACACTAAGAAAAAGGACCGTGGGTTTCTTTGACACCTTCTATTTAATGTGATAACTCCTTTTCACCAGTTCCAGGGATGTAGGGCAACAAAAGAGAATCTTGTTTGTGTGAATTCACAACCCCTCTCTTCTCTCACATATCATTGCCTAGGAAAAATTCTATGCTTGCCAGATTGGGGCTGGACATTTATTGTTAAGACTGTGAAAAGTGGACAAGGTGAAAGACTGAGATGCCATGAAAGAATCTTGACTAACTTGTTTTGGAAAGACAGGACAGGGTTACTGTATAAACAACAACAACAACAAATAGATCTACAAGGAAGGGGAGATGGAAAAAGGTAAGAACATTCAAACAGAGATGTACTGTATACCATAGTGCCTATCGTTAACAATACTGTATTGCATACTTAAAACTCTGCTAAGAGGATATTTTTATTTTAAATTAACATATGATTGACAATTAATATTATATTAGCTGCAAGTATACAACATAATGATTTGATATTTGTACATCTTGAGAAATCACCACACTGTCTAATTAACATCCATTGCTGCACAGTCGCAAATGTTTTTTTCTTATGATGAGAAGAAGTTATATCTTAAGTGTTCTGATCACAAAAAAATAAAATAAAGAAAGCAGGAGGAAAAAATAATAATTGGAAGGAACTTGGAAATTTGGAAATAAAGAGATTTTAGGGCAATTGAAAGACAAGAGCAATCTTGAGAGACATACCACACAAAAACTCATTTTAAGAAGATTATTTATACTATTATATGAATAGGACTCCGTTTTGCCATTTCCCAACAAATTACAGTAAACAGTTATTCAAATTATTTCATGATGTCTAACTGGTTTGTCTTTATGTCTGACATCCTGCTAGGATAAGACGCCTGCAATGTTTTGGGTTTAGGTGTTATGATTTTAGACGAATTATGATATGGTTGGCACATAAGCTCTTCCAGAGTGTTCCATACTGTCGTCAGAAGAGGACATGGAGTGGAGGAGATTTTATTAACACATATAAAACACAAAGGACCTCACCTGACATTTTAAAATCACTTAACATTTATCCTCTTCTCTCCATTTATGCTAGTTGCACCTTTCTATATTTTTGCATGCATGTGCACACATCACACACACACACCCACACCCCAACCACAACTTTTCTTAAATCCAGTTTTACCTGGGTGAGCTTTTATCAAGTCTAGCAATAAAATACAGATAATTGAAGGTGAGTGGCTCTAACCTGCACACCTTGTATCCAATAAGTTATATGCTTTAAAACCAAATGATATCTTTACCTCACAACTGAGATCTTCACGTCATTCTGCCTTTCTACATTATGAGCCTTTATTTTGTTGATTGTAATTTTTAACGATTCTACCGGTCCACAAATTATTATACATTATACAACTATTACATTGATTATTTAGATACTGTCACACAATCAAAAGAAAATGTAACATGATTGACATGCATGTATTAAAAAATTAGTTGGGCAAAACAGAATATAAAATAATATTTGCAAAACCATCACAACAATGTAAAGTACTGCCTGGGGAAAATGCACGAAGGAAGTAATCCTAGATATTAATAATCACGAACAATGGTAACATATGAAATTATGGTTGTATTCCTCAGAGAAATGTTTAGTGACTCCAGAGCCATAATATTTCTTTTGTGTTCTAAATAAGTCTATCACTGTTCTTAAGGTTAAAAATTAAATAATAGTTTCTGATATTTATGCCTAAGTAAGGTGATTTAAATTAAACACGATTCACTACTTATAAGTAACAAAGCTGATAGGAAGCATGGAATTTTGAGGGACTTGTTCACAAAAATGTTAGTCTCATTGGTGTTAGTCCTGTTGGCATAAAACGATGCTTGAGCATATGCTTGAAACATGTTCTCTTTCATTGCCTATTATAAGCCAGTATCTGTGTGAGGCGATGCAGATTCAGTGAAGAACTATCAATGTGAAAATCTCCTGATCGTTTATCAGTCCAAATCAATCTACACCCAATTTTTCTTTAAAATAAAATTATTTATCAAAACACCTGTAACATATTGATAAACTTATAGAAATACTTCGGGGAATAACATCCCAATGACCTTTTAGGAAGCATTGCACTTATGTCATTTAGTCTTCTTTATTGCGACTATGAAGAACTACAAAGCTCAGGCCAAATTAGGTATATTTACCTAGAAATGAGTCCTTTAACTAAACTTTAAACATCTTGGGTACTCACCAACTTGTGTCTGTGCCACCTAGTCCTCATTACCCAAGAACAATATGTTCTCCAGGTTCCCCTCATGGTGCAGAACATTCATTCTTGCAGAAGTAATAACATGTGAGGCCTCAAGCTATTTTGACCCTTAGGGACTAGAAAAACTTTTACTCCGGAGATTTTGCAATTTTGCTAAAAAAAGAATCCAAAGTTTTCCATACCCACTCCCTTGGGGTGCTGGTTATTTAATAGGTTCTTAATCTGGCTACCAGTCATACGAAAGCATGCCAAAGCCAGAGAGAAAAAGTTAGCAATTCTCACTCCTTCCAACATTCATCCTTTAATATTTCCTTCTTTTCTAGCATAAATAAGACATGGAGAAAAGCAAGTAACATCAAATCTCCTTTATCTTTGTTCTTTATCAAGTGTATCTAACCTTAGTTTATCCTCTTGATAAAGGAATATTTACCTGGGTTTTCTTATTATAAATCTTGAATGGGCCTTATTATTTATTTTAATGATCATCCTCAACACTACAGCCCTGAATACGGTCTTAACACTCACTTTTCTTTTTTTTTGTTTTTCAGGGTTACTAACATTTTATGCTGCAGTGTCATCATCTATTAAATAAAAATTTTGAAGGCAAGGATCATTAAGATCTATTTAAGGATGAAAATTTTGAGACTATACAGAAGAGTATCATCTTTATCCATGTATTTCAGAGTAAGCTGTCCTTTTGCAAGGAAGCCAGGGAAAAACCCATATTAAAAAAAAAAATTCAAATTCAGACAAGCCAGATTATGGACCATTCAATCTCCTCACAAAACAAGGTTTTCTGGCCATGCTGGCCTGCTCTGATGATTCTAATAGATACCAGGCAGAACTTTTAAATTCTGTTTGTGTTTGATTAAATATGTGACATGATGACATGTGAAGACATTCACTTTTCTATAAATGGCTTTGTTATCAATATTGAGGGAGTTCTTTACTGAATGCGCCCTCTCAGCTGTTTGGAATAGTTCACAAGTTACAGAAGTCATCTTTAAATGATTAGCTTTTATTTTCTGATTAAATTTAAATGTGTTTTAACATACAAAATCAAACAAAATATGGTAGCAATTATAAAACTTAGAAATGTAGCTTCCGGATATATAAATAATAATGCATATTTAACAATTTGCAATCATTAAAATAAAATGGCAAATTTAAATGCTGGCAGCAAAGGACTAGCGTATGCATGTGCACCTGATTTTGTTTTTGCTGATTTGAGATTGTCAGAGAGAGTGAGAGGAACAGTAAGTGATGTAGGAGGAAGACATCTGAATCTTTCTGGATCGCTTTTATATTTTAAGTTAGATAGGCAACTATTCAGAACAAATAACCCATTTTCCAACACAATTTAACAATAAACAACCCTATTGTCTACAAGTAATTCTAGTTAATCAAAGGTCTTTAGAGTTAAAAATTACAATACAGTAGAATGATTTATTACAACTGTTAATGATATAATCGATTAAATCTTTACACGAAAGTTTTCTAAACAAAATCTTATTGCTCAGCCTATTCTTTAGTAAGCATCTGCACATCACTAAAATGTCTCAGAATGACCTTGGTTAATTCCTCATGTGTATTAACTTGAATATGCAATAACCCAAATCAAAATTTAATTTCCATCTCAAAAGACACATCATTTCCTTTTTTGCATTAAGGACATTTTTGCATTGCCTTGTACTAAATATGCATTTCATATAAAAGGAAAATGAACAATAACAATATAAAAGGCAGTATTTTAATAGTTGATTTTAGATAGAATACCTTTTATAATGAAATATCTAAGAAACGAATGCATCATTAACATTTTTATTGTCTAGGATTTTGGTAATACTCTTGTAATGTAATCTAACTAATGCTTTTATTTCCTCTCAAAATATTATCCAAATATGAGAAGCAGACACTGTAAGGTATACAATGGCATATGGCACACAGTTACTGTTTTAAGGAGCTTATGACATAGAGGGAAAAAAAGGAAAAACAAGTATGACTATGTAGATAAGTTTCATTAGGGCGCCATACACAACCTACTATTATTCATAGAAGAGAGACAGTATTTTTTCAATACTGAGATGAAACGTTTCAGCAAGGGAGATTTCTACATAATTTGCGGTACTTGAAGGATGGGTTGGATCCTTTTATCAGTTAAGCTTAAATTGCAGAAAACAAAATCCAATCCAGTTATAGTAAGCAAATAGAGCTTTTAATAGAGGGAGCTAGACACATATAAAGTCAATGGAGAGTGTGGAAGACAGGCTTGCCCAGAGTGGCTCCCAGAGCAACATGTACAGCTGACTTGTGAAGAAAATAGCAATCTTTGTCAAAATCAAAATGCTGGGAAATCAAGAAACAGCATCGTAACTGCTGGCACAGATCCACACTACCTCAGAGCCAAAAAATACCACTTTGAAGGTAATAACATGAAGATTCTTCCACGGTATTAAGAAAAAGAAGATGGCATGACAAATATAAATTAGACACAGATAGCTAACTCCCTCTAATAAATGTTAGTTGAACTTCTAGTGTGAAGCCCACAAGCAATATAAATATTATATCTTCATATAAAATAATGTTATATATAGATACAAAATAAATAAAAACAATTTCCATAATTTATGGTCTTACATATTTTTGTTGTTGTTGTGTCGGCTCCTATGGTGAAAATATATTTGTCTGGCACCAAAATATGTAATACCAAAAAAAAAGAAAAAAGAAAAAGTATAGAAAGGAAAGCTATACACTATAAACCTTATATTTAGAACAGAGAAAAAAAAAAATTCACCTCAAAAACAAACTTTACGTATCTTGAAACCACCTTTAGGGATTATCTTACAACTTCTTATTTATTAAAATAATTCTTTTTAATTTAATCCAGCCATTCTTTTTGTCTCTGACAGAAGACCATCAGTTACTTTTTAAAAATTCATTAGTTAGGGAACTTGAAACTCATATGCAACCTGTACAATTTTTAATTATTTCAAATATACAAAAGTACTTCTTAAATTCAACTAACGTCAGTCTTCTTAAATTCCCATTCATTTACAGGACTGCTCTCAGAATAACAGTGGAAACAGAGGAAAAAAGATTCAGAGAGGACAGATATATGTATATGTTTTTAATTAACTTAATTTTCTCTAGGAATAAAATAGATTAATAAAGTCTAAATACTTTCCAATTGTATTAGTTAGGATTCTGCAGCAAAAGAGAACCAAGACAATGCATATATCTATGTATCTATCTAGATACAGTCATGCACCACATGACGGCGTTTTGGTCAATGATGAACAGCATATACAACAGTGGTCCCATAAGATTAGTACCATATAGCCTAGGTGTGTAGTAGGTTATTCCATCTACGTTTGTGTAAGTATGCTCTATGATGTTCACACAGTGACACAATCACCTAACAACGCATTTCTCGTAACACATCCCCATCATTAAATGGTGCTGACTATATATCTATATTTACATCTATATCAATCTTTATCTATATATAGAGAAAATTAGTATATATATATATATAAATATACATATATTTATATAGAGAGATTTACTATAAGGCATTGGCTCGATATGATTATTGAGGGTATCTCCCACATGCCATAATCTGCATGCTGGAGCCCCGTGAAAGTCAGTCCTATAGTTTGAAGGCCTGATCATCATATAGCTGATGGTGTAGATTCCAGTTCGGTTCTGAAGGTCTGAGAACAAGGAGTGCTGAAGGCAGAAGATCAATGTCCTGCTCATCCAGGCAGGCAGAGAGAATTCAACCTTCCTCTGCTTTTTTGTCTATTTCAGGCCCTCAATGGATGGGATGATGCCCACCCACTTTGGGTAGGGCCATCTATTTTACTCAGTAGACCAATTTAAATGGTAATGTCTTCTGACAACACTCTCACAGATACACCCAGAAATAATATTCAACCAGATATCTGGGCATCTCATGACCCAGTCAAGGTGACATATAAAATTAGCCATCACACCAATATATCTTTATGTCTATTTCATATCTACTTTGCTTGGACTTATTCGTGAAAGTAAAAGAAGATCCTAAGAGAAGTTGCTTCTTGAATTAAAATTCCTTAGTTTCAGAGAATGAAAACAGACACTGACACTTTGACATCAAACTTCACACCTTGTGGAAGATTGGGCTATACCCCAAGGAGCAGCACAAAGCCTTTTCAAACCTTTCCACATCACAGCAAAGACACTAATAAGGTAATTTCACATGGTGATATATTTCCTAAGAAAATAAAGTCTGTGAAGTCATAGAAACTAGGTGCAAGAGGATTAGATTTGGTGGTCAGTAAAGTTCTGTCTAGGGAAACGATGCTTGAACTGAAAGCTGATTGACAAGAAGGGACCAGCCATGCAAAGGCTCACAGGCGTAAGGCTGCAGTTCAGAGAGTGTGAAGTGGGAGATGGGATTGGAGTAGCAAGCAGGTCATGTAATGACTTAAAATAATAAGTTTGAATATCATTCTGGGTGCAGCCGGAGATTCTTGAGATATTTTAGGCAGGAAGGAAACATGAAGTGGTTCACATGTTAAAATCCCATGAGGCTTTTTATTAAATGAGTGAAGGTTATTTATACATAGTTTACATATTTATACAGGTATACATTTTCTTATCATAGATCATAATACTAAATGCTTATTGAGATGATATTGTATAAAACATTTCCCTACGCATACATATTGAAAGTACCTAGATGGATAATTTTGGGTTAAGGCAAGAAAGCCTCCATGCTAAAAAATATTTAAATATTTTCAACTTGATGCATTACTATATTTGGATGCTCAAGGTTAGTCCTAACGAGCCAACATGGGTTTTAAAGCAGTAGATAATAATTAACCTTAAATCTGTTTATTGCTATAAAGTTACTAAACATGGCACTTTGGGTAAAGAATTTTAATATAAAAGGTGCCATACAATGATTTTTGGTAGACTGAGATTACTTATTAAACTATTGAAATATATACATAAACTATGCCTGGCTTGCTGCTAAGATATAGACATAGTTCTAGTTCTATCTTGTAAAGCAAATTAGTAAATCTATAAGCAGTAATGGGACACATTTTCTACAAAAGTTCCAAATGTTTGAACACGTGACTCAGTGACATAGAAAAAGTTGAGTATTGTGAATACTAGATATCCAAAAGATATTAGAACATAGGGCCTAAATAAAATCCTGTTAGCATATTTCCATGAGAGGATACATGGCCCAATACATAGTCCTGAAACATAGCAGTCCTGCTGGTTGGGTATTACAAAAGATAGGAGATAATTATCTGAAGCCTCCCTGGGCTCTCATTGATATGTCAGCCCAGGCAACTCTCGGTCACTCACATGTCATTAAAGCCAGATGCTCAGTTACCTGACCCACCAAGCCATAAAGTTGGGCGTGCACAGCAGCACTACATCACAAAATGAAATAGCATATATGAGAGTAGGCCCAAGCAAGCCCTGAAGGCACAAGCAAGTTACATGAAGTGGCCCAAATGCCCGTGGTCTGTACTCCTACTGCATTATCTCCTCTCTCCCATCCTGAACCTGTGACCTCACAGGAAGTTCCCTTCAACAAGTTGACAGAGGAAGAGAAGACTTGGGCCTATTTTACTGATGGTTCTTCACAATATGCAAGCACCACCTAGGGGTGGACAGCTGCAGAACCACAGCCCCTTTCTGGAGCATCCCTGAAGGACAGTGGTGAAGCGAAATCCTCCCAATGGACAAAGCTTCAAGCAGTGCACCCGGTTGTTCATTTTGCTTGGATGGAGAAATGGCCAGACATGTGATTACATACTGATTCATGGATTGTGGCCAATGATTTGGCTGGATGGGGCTTGGATGGAACATGATTGGAAGAATGGTGACAAGGAAGTCTGGGGAAGATGTGTGTGGTTAGAGCTCTTTGAATGAGGAAAAATGTGAAAATATTTGTGTCCCATGTGAATGCTCACCAAAGGATCACCTCAGCAGAGGAGGATGTTAACATCAAGTGGAGAGGATGACCCGTTCTGTGGATACTGGGCTGCCTCTCCCCAGTCATCCTTGTCCTCACCCAATGGGCTCATCAACAAAGTGACCATGTTGGCAGGGATGGAGGTTATGTCAGTTATCAGTTTGTTGCTCAGTTAACTTTCATTCAATAATAGCTATTCTTTTATGTTTTTAAGCCCTGAACCACGTTTTCTCCCACTTCAACACATGAAATATTCATGTACCAAAATTCATAGTTATTGTGTGGGTGGGGGGGGTGGGGAGTTATTTTTCTATAAGAAATTCTATAGAAACTCTCTGAAATTAACTTTTGATCATGCAGCATAATCCTACACTTTTTGGAAACAGAAATAATAGACATCATTATTCTTTCAGAGAAAAGTCATTCTCTGACCCCTTGGGTTACTGCTCAAATGAGTAAGATTGTAACTGTAGTTGTACTCCGAGAAAGGAAGCAGAAAATATATTTACTAATTGTGGAAATGAGAATATATTCTATACTATCTGTTTAGCTACACTTTGTATATATACATGGTTAGAAAATCTTTAATGAAATCTGTGCATTTTGAATTCTGTATGTCTAAAACATATTTAACATGAACATCTACTTGGGAAAAAAAAAGACAACAAAAACAAAAATCATTTCCTGTGGGAACAGTATCACCATTCAAACCAGGCTGAAAAAACGTAATGTCATGTCTACCATTCCGTATCCCGTCACCTACTAGGCCCTGATATATATATATATATTTTTTTTCTACAACTTCTTATAGTCATTATTTTCTTCCCATTCCAAATACTACTATATTAAGGAAGGTCTTCATATATTCACCTAGGCTATTTTTTAAAAATTTCTAATTGGGCTTCCTGTCTTTACTATCTTTTTCTCAATTATGTTGTCATGTCAGTTTTTCCAAAATATCACTATATCAGAAATCTCCTATGTATTTCCTACCATTCATGCCTCACTTGCTTGCAGTTCCAGCTCTGTTAGGCTCTGATCAACTTCAAACAGGCACAATCTGACACTGCCTCAATTCTTGTCCGGTTTACAATCCGGAAAAGGAGGAGTATTAACAACTCATGAGTGAACGTTTAACCGATGTAATTTGAGAAGATGCGGTTAAATTATTCTTACTTTCTCCTTTCTCTTCTTGAGGAACAGTCTTGACACAGTTTATATGGCTTCTCAGGGAACATCCTCAAGAATGGAGCAATCAGTAGCTTAAAAGTGAATAGCCTAGTTCCACTCTTTGTGCTCCCCAGCTCTAATCCCTTGTCCCTCACTGCTGTTCCTTGAGATACACTCCCTAAGAAAGTAATAGCATATCAGCTTATGCCTCAGGCTCTGCTTTCTTAGGAACCCATACTGAAATATTTGATTTGAGTTTCTCATTCTCTCTCCAAAAAACTTTATTAACAAAAGTCCAGGCCCCATAACTCCTTAATTCCAAGAATTTCACAAACTAAGGACTCTCTAGCTTTCTGATTTACTTTTCCATATGAATTCAACCTAAACTGTTATTTAAAGCATCTTTTCAAAACACTGTATAATCATCTAAGCCTTCAATGTCCTTCCTCTCTATTTCTCCTTTGGAAATCTTACCTATCCTTTAAGGATGCATTTCTGCCTCTTTTATGAAGGCTTCCGGAAACTCAATCTTCTTAATCTTCTGAAACTCTCTTCTCTATAACTCAATAATTATTGTGAATTCCCTTATCAACTATGGTCTTATCTTGAATGTATTAAAATTGGTGGAGATGTCACCCCTACAACTCTCTTTAAGTGAGGAATCGTACTTCATACTCTTCCCATCTTTGAAATAAAACAAGTAGTTTATACTGAAAATTCTGTGATTTTGATATAAGCATGTGCTTCTGAGTTTCATCATGATGACTATCTAGATTATTTAGAAAACAGATTTGTCTTCAAAAAGCATTATTCTGTATTTTATGTAAACACAATTTTGTTTGGCATTTCCTTCCAAAGCTAAATGCACACCTGATCTCCCTACATCGTACCATTCATTCAAAATATACAGCTCCTATTTGCAAGCAATTTATCCCCTAATATACCTCATGCAAGGAGATTTTAATTCCTATGATTTTTAACTATAGCTACAGTGAGTATGTTCACTTTCCAAATATTTTATGTAATAGTATTTAGCAATACATTGTTTGTGGTTGTGTTTATTTTAAATGAGACAATAACAGATCCATTCACATTAGATAGGTTCTCCACAGTAAATAAGACAATAAGGAAGCAACTTTTTTTTTTTTTGAGGACGATCAGCCCTGAGCTAACTGCTGCCAATCCTCCTCTTTTTGCTGAGGAAGACTGGCCATGAGCTAACATCCATGCCCATCTTCCTCTACTTTATACGTGGGAGGCCTACCACAGCATGGCGTGCCAAGCGGTGCCATGTCCTCACCCATCATCTGAACCAGTGAACCCTGGGCTGCCAAAGCGGAATGTGTGCAGTTAACCACTGCACCACCAGGCCGGCCCCAGGAAACTACTTTTTACCTACGGTAATTGTTGTTCTGAGAAAATATATATGACACTCAGAATTTTAATAGTAAATAGTAGAATTTTTTCCATTAAAAAACATTTATGTGGTGAACTCCTCATGAACATGCAAGAAAAAGAAGCTATCATGATAAGTCCTAATGTTTATGTAGTAGTCTAATTGCTCATAATCAAATGGGAGCAACTGTGAAAAGAAAAAGCCAGATACACACTGGGTTTTTTTTTTACATGTGCTCATGACTGTGAGGGAAAGTAATGTTAAATTTATTGCTAATCAGGATAATATCTTTATTATAAACCAGAACAATTCTAAAATCAAAGTTTCAAGGACATGAGTATTGTTTTGTTCAGAGTACATTGCATCAGATGGATTTCATAAACACAGAAGCAAAGAAGGGTAAGTAAAAGATATATACAAGAATATAGAGAATAGAGGGAATAGAGAAGCCAGATCGAGAGACTTAAATTGCTGGAAATGGAGGAAGTAAAGGGATATTAGACTTCGAAATTGGAACATGAAGGGTAAGTTGGAGAAAACACATGTCAAGAGATGGCTGCTTAAAGAGCTAAAATATGAAATGCACCTAACTGCCACTAAAAATACTAGCTTCAACTGTCATTATATCTCCTTCAGCCTAAACCTAAATACCAGCGTTTCTTAATGTTATTGACACTTAAAGGGGATCAATTCTTGGTTGAGTGAGACTGTCGTGAACATCGTGCGTGTTTAGTGTACCCAGCCCTTCCCATTAAACGTTTATAGTAGCCCCCACTCCCTGAAATCCTCAAACATCCTCATACCCAGATGCCATCTGAAGGATGCTGCAGTCTCTAGTTGAGAATCGTTATCAATAAAAGGCACTTCTAATAAAAGCCAATTGTATAGCTAATCCAGCTTTCTGAACTTTTTTGTTTCTTCATGGCAGTGTCTATTTTGTTAGAATAGGAGAGCAGCGGAAAAGTGAATACATCCTACTGTTGGCATGCCACTTGGAATTAAAGAAAAAATAACTCTGAAAACTTCCTTAACATCTATTCAACTATATATTTATACATGTATATATATAATATATACAAACATGAACACCTGTAGCTATATTTTTATATATATGTAATATACACAAACACAAACACCAGTAGATATATGTATAATATATATGTATATGTATATATACACATACACACATATCACAGTGATACTTATGATGGCAAATACGGACCTATTAGAAACTTTTTGCTGAATTTTCTAATTACTATCAGATTGCAAATTTGCACATGAATGAGTGCCTGCACCTTTTAGAACCAAGACGGGTTTCTTAAGTATGTATGCGTAGTGCAGTGTCGTTCAAACACTTTCTTCAGTGTGGGACTACATAGACTCATTAATATACCTAATCCAGTTCCAAATAATTTTTAACCTGTAGACCCCCAAAGAGCTGGTAGCTCCGCCTCCCCATTGTTTCTTGAAGTCGGCTCTGCAGCACTTAGAAGGGACCACACATACACACACACACACACACAAAGCCAGTTTGAAAAGCACCAGTCCAGATTAGATCCTCAAAGCAAAAGTGACATCGTCTATTTTCATCTATGAATAAAAGTGATATTACAACACAGAGAAACATGACAGTATTAAATACCTGAATAAATTAGCATTGTAAGTCTTGTTTGCAGTCCCTTCTCATGTAGGACTCCTTAATAACCCTAGTGTCTCTTCACACTCTGTTTCATACTCTACCCTGTTTCTAAAGTGATCTTTCTAAAACGTACACTTGTCATTCCACAGCTTAAATATCACAATGGCTTTTTCATCATTCACAGGATAAAGTCAACATCTTTAGCATTCCATTCTAAGACTCTGATGATCTACAACGCTTCTACTTTCCCAACTTTAACTCCCATTTGTCTCTTTCCTATATCTTACAATGCAGCCAAGAAGCACTATTAAAACACAGTTTAGGTGTCATCATTACCAGGAGTCATTTCCTGTTCCTGCCAATCAGGGAGAGGTGTGCCTTCTCTCACAACCCTCATCATATCACAGTCATGGCCATCCTACACTGTATCATCATTATCTCTTTATATCCTCCAATACACTATGAACTAATATAGCGCAGGGGGTATACTATATTTATATATATACCTGTCTCACATATAGCAGGTACAAAATTTTTTAACTGAATTAATTATTTGATTAGCCTTCTAGAAATTTTGGTAATGATTCCTAATTGGAAAAAGCCACTTTTTATCAGATCCATTATGCTCTTTATTTAAATTGAATTTATCGGGGCCGCCCCGTGGCCCAGTGGTTAAGTTCGCATGCTCCGCTTTGGCGGCCCAAGGTTTCACTGGTTCGGATCCTGGGCGCCAATATAGCACCACTCATCAGGCCATGTTGAGTTGGCATCCCACGTGCCACAACTAGAAGGACCCACAACTAGAATACACAACTATGTACTGGTGGGATTTGGAGAGAAAAACCAGAAAGAAAATAAAAAGATTGGCAACAGTTGTCAGCTCGGGTGCCAATCTTTAAAATAAAATAAAATAAAATAAAAAATAAATTGAATTTATGGTAGTCAAAGTCACAAAACTGATTTATTGATGCAAAGTACTGGATGTTATATTTATTCTTGTTAAAGTTCATCATATTATTTGAACATTTTTTTGTCTTTAGAGATACTCTTTCATTCTAATTCTGTCATCTATCATATAATTCCTCCTGAAAAGTTTGATGAAAATTGATTCAAAGTCTTTATGATAGATAGATAATAAAGAAAGAGAGAGAAACAGAAAGAGGGCATTGTATGAATTTTAGAGAACTCTTACTCTCCTATTAGCCTCATTGGAGCCTAGAAGTATCTTTACTTCTATAGTACTTCTGATTTATTCTTGACTCAGTTTCTTGCCTATAAATTCATATTTCTATGGTATGCAACAGTTTTTAAACAGTTTCATTTCAATTATCTTATCAATCAAAACTTGACAAAGACTACTAAAGGAGATTATCACAAACGAAGGGTCCATGCAGTCCTTGATTACAATTAAAGTATACTGGTACATATGAATTTATGCATACATGTCAGCAGTGGAGAATTCAGGATTCTTTATAAAAAAGCACAGTTTTTATTCTACAACTAGCTTATAAAGAGTAATTTTCCTTGTAGCTCTTATTTTAAGTTGGAAATGTAGTTGAATTTCCCAGAGGACCTATAATTACTTCAGATTTATAAGAGTCTAAACTCTAAAGAACTCCTTTTGACACCAAATCACCTTGTCAAATGAATAATCATTAAATATCTCCATTTATTCACTCAGAGAGTCTTACTATTAATGTAAGGAACACAAATTCTGGGATCATATAACTTGAGAGAGGTAAAGTGGCCTTACAAGTAGCCACTCAGGTACCCCTAATTGCAGTAATTCGTTCGTGGTTAGCAATTCTGCACTAATAGCAATTCCCAGGGAGACTGTTCTATGAATTTGTAACATTTCATTTGCCTTCAGATATTTATGATATTAAGTTGGAGAAAAAAAATGAAGCTGACTTCTAAGAAAATCAAGCTGTTAATGCCCACTCGATTATTTTAGAAATCCGGTGGCACTAAATCTTTTTTTCCTTTAGATAAAATGTTTCCAAGGCACAATAAGATGACTGAAAGGACTAGCAGGCAAACAGCTAAACTCTTTTGAATCAAACTCGATGCTAATTTGCCCTCTTACCAATGAAATAGGCAGCAATCTAAAATGACTAAAATATAATTGGAAGAAAAAAAGGCACACATTCAAATTGTTCTGGAGAAGTTTTGAGTTTGAGAGAAACGGAAGATTTATTCCAGTAGACTGGAAAGGGCCCTACTGCCTTCCTATATTGTCTTATAAAGCATCTTTGTAGTTAATCCCTAAAACTTTGCCATAGACACTCTGCAGGTCTTTGGCTGTATTTTTCTGTAATATCATTTTTGTGCCTCTTGGTACTCTATTCACTATAAAACTTTATTTGAGGAGGGTTTAATCACTGTCTTACATTGATATCCATGCCAATATAAAAAGGCACACACTGCAAAAACATTCTCTTCTTTATCTCCAGTTTAGGCTAACAGTGACCAATGGTCCTTTCCACATTGTATACACATATTCACCTACTGTTTAGAATCTCTGCAGGTTCTTTGCTGATGCAGTTCCGACTTGGTTCAGACAATGCCTCATGTCAAGTGAGAAGTGCCCTCCTCTTACACATGTTTCCAGTGGCAGTTTCTAACAGTTCAGTCTTTTTTGTTGAGTTTGTTTTCCAGAAATTGCTGTCTTCAGGTTGCTTTTATGTCATTCAAGGCTGCCTTTGAGTCGACTTCTAGGGTGAAACTTGTGGCTTCCCTGATGCCATTTCTTAAGTCTTTTCTTCATGATTTAAGCCTATATTAAATATACGTTGCTTATTATTTCACTGTCAATCATTTATGTTTAACTTTCATCACTTTCAAATGGACTTTATAGGATTTTTAGTATTTGATTTTGATTATAGGCTGTCTAGAACCTTGAAAGGCTTACAACCTTATATGAGCTCCAAGGATCCTGAGAAATAGTTTTTATACAGAAAATATTTTTCAGTAGATACAATGGAAACTGTAGGACTGACAGATGTTCTATCTGTTAAGTTAAATTTATTTATTCACTTAGGCATTCATGCATTTAATGAGAACAATTCTGTATTCATTAGGCCAATTATGCATCTAATAAAAATACTGGACATTATTTTTAGGAGAAAAAATTGACCCAGACTTAAAATAATTTTATAAATTTGATTTTGGAATTCTGGTGTTATTCTTATGAAATTACACCAAGCATACTTCCATATTCTCTAAGAACTATGTAGTTTGGAAACTATTTGAAGCAATATGACTTTAAAAGATTTCACTTAGTAATACAAATAAGCACATATTATACTGCAAACAGAAAAAAGTCAGCATCTAAATAATATTACAAAATAATTTATATAAATTCATTTTATATCTTCTAGAATAATAAAATAATTCAGTTTTGACAGACTCCTTCTCCTCTCAGAAGTGAAGCCAGTTCTTCATATTAAAATTTCATCTTTCTTCTCCCATGCGTCTCTGTTAGAGGCAGGATAGTACAGCATTGAAGAGTATGTGGGCTCTCGTGCCATGTTGCTTGGGTAGGACGACCAGCTCTACTACTTACTAACCACATGCTTTCCTACCTTTTCTATGACTTGTTTTCTCTTCTATAAAATGAAGATGATAACAATAATAACAGCACCTGTCTTTTACATTTGTCACAGAACCGGTACCGTACAATAAGGATTCAATAAATGTTGTCTATCATTGTTTATAATTGTCTATTTTACATCTTAGCTGCTCTCATTCAATTTGCTCAGTGGAATTATTTTGTTTGATGATCATGGCAACATGAGCTTGATTTTCAGGACTACATTTATGGTTATCCTGGTATGCCACTCAGCATTACACAGGGCTCCCTGCTAAAACCACTTAAGTAGTGGGAGTGTAAGAGCTGGCTCACCATGGAAAACAGTACGGAGATGTCCCAAAACATTAAAAATAGAAATACCATATGACCCAACTATTTCACTACTGGGTATTTATCCAAACAACATGAAATCAATAATACAAAAACATACATGCACCCTCAAGGTCACCGCAGCATTTTTCACAATAGCTAACATGTGGAAGCATCCCAAGTGCCCATCACTGGATGAATGGATAAAGAAGACGTTTTCTTTCTATTTATATATATATATAAATATACATATATATACATATGAATATATGTACTTTTATTTATATATATATGAATATATATATGAATACTACTCAGCCATAAAAAAGACAAAATTTTGCCATTTGCGACAGCATGGTTGGATCTTGAGGGTACTACGCTATGCAAAATAAGTCAGACAGAGAAACACAAATACCACATAATTTCACTTATATGTGGAAGATAAACAAACACATAGATAAGGAGAGCAGATTAGTGCTTACCAGAGGGGAAGGGAGTGGGGGGAGGGAGAAAGGGGTAAAGGGGCACATATGTATAGTTATGGATAAAAACTGGACTGTAGGTGGTGAACACGACGCAATCTGGACAGAAACTAAAATATAGTGATGTACACCTGAAATTTATACAATGCTCTAAGCCAATATGACCTCAATAAAATACTTTCAAAAAAAAAAAAAGCTGACGGCTTCAAGAGCAGAGATGGTGCAGGTCTGCAGTTCAGCATCAGCTTTGGTCATTTTCTGTGCCAATTTCCCAACGTCATTTGGTTACTTGGATTCACTGTTTAATTTTCTCTCTAATAAATGAATCATTAAGCATCGTGATGCCCAAATATTTAATTCATTGAAAGCCCTCAGATTAGTATCACCAATGCAAATTTGTTCTTTTGTTTTAAGCTGATTCTAACAAAGGTTTAAATGGTAGAGAAGGCTTGGGTAGGAATGCCTACAAAGATATTTGAGGACTCTATTCAAATTCAGATTAGTTTTACTTGGTCTGATTTCATTACCATTTGTAATTGCTGATTATAAATATAGCCATATGCTGTCAGCATTGTGTAGTGGACACGGATATTTGTCTAACCATCATCATTCCTGCTCTCTTTTCAGTCACAGATTCCCAATGTTATCCAGGTGTCCACCTCCATGCACCATGTACATAACTATGTGTTTCATGGTAAAGTGAACCTACATCCAGTCCCAAAAGTGGCCATGGATGGTGCACTTCCTCTTCCTCGCCATTGACTGGTACAAGAATATTCATGTGAATCACTTCTAATCCGTCAGACATGATGGCAAGTCAGCTGGATTGCTTCTACAAAAACATTATTATCTTCTATAAAAAATTCATGAGAAAATATATTTTTCCATCTACCTATGGACATTCACTGGGTCTGGATATGCTACCTAGAACTTCTTCAGGCATCTTATTACTGGCCAAGAATGTTGCAAACTCAGACAGTACCAGACTGAGATGAAGAGATCGTGCGTCACACATGACATACTTGAGCTGCTGAGTCAACAAACCTCAGATTCTACCATATTTCTGCAATTTCTATTATGTGTGGTAATAAATTTCCTCATTCATTAAGCCAGTTTAAATGAGCACTTTACGCCATTTGTAGTTCAAAGCGTCCTAAATGATACAAGACGGAAAGGGTCATTTAATATCATTTAATCCTCCCTTCATGAAACTGATGAAGGCACAAAGATTCACGCCGAGTAGGTTAAGTCAGTCAACGAGAACTTTTAGTTTTATACTGCTGAGTGATTATATGGTTTAAATGGTAGTGGGGATACATTTCTTTTCAGTAATATGATTGAAACTTTTTTTTTAGGTTTAAAGGAGAAATTATCAAAGGTATAATTACCACATCTACAGAAATGAAGTTTGAGGATTAAAATTTAACTTGATAACTTTAAGAATATTAACCTTTTATACTGGTTGAACTGTTCGTGTTCTCTGTACCCCAAACTAGACCGTATATTTTGTATTCATTATTATGGTGTAGTGGGAAGAAGACCATCCCAGCACTCTTAGAAGACAGGTCTTCAGGTGCACACAGACAGTGATGATGTGCAGTTGAAAGGGTTTAGCACTTGTAGAAGCCTTATTATTGGTTCTGAATTAACCAGTGTATGAACTTGACTGGAATGATCATTAATTTCTCACATAGGACATAAAATAGGACCAAATTAAATCCGAATTTTTCACCTCATTTTTAATGAAGTTAACATTTTTTCCAAATAAAATCCAAAGGCAGAAGTCCAATAAATACGTGATATAAAGTAGATATGCTTTGGCACAATTGAGAGCAGAACATCTAGAGCCACTCAGTGAATATCCACATCACATTCTGACGTCTCCTTCGTGAAATCTTTATGCTCAGCTGAGGACAGTTTAAACGCCGCTGAACTAGATGGAGGATCTCCTAAGCCCTCTTCTAGCTCTTAAATTATAAAGTTTTACAAATCAAAGGAAAAACTAAGTATTAAAATATTACAAAATGCAATCCATGCTTGATGATTTTTTTATGTGTGTTTGAGTGATTTTTCCTATGGTAACTTCTCACATTATTTAATTTTAGAACTACGAAACATTCCTTTTTGATAAGTATTAGTTCTTTGAATTACTGTACCTTGATCAGTGGGTTTTCCATAAGAGCATCTCCTGTGGATGATATTATTCTGTGATCTAACACTGTACTTAGATTTGTACATTAGCAGATTAAATACAATAATGTAATCAGCAATATATTCTGATTTTCTAACATTTTTAATATAAATAGTGGTTGCTAATCATCTGGGACACCAAATTCAGGAATTCATTTGGATTTTGCAATTATTTCATACAGATTCCATGACCAGAAACAAAGGTAGGACATACAGTGGATGATTCAATTGCTTCTTTCCTTCCTCATCTCTTCATGCTACAGAAAATGGCTTTCTTGAGCTTCAGTATTCCCTTGACAAATCACATAGGTTCTCTTGGTTTTCTGATGACATTTGTTTTTTCTGCTGAGGAAGATTCACTCTGAGCTAACATCCACTACCAATCTTCCTCTTTCTGTATGTGAGCTGCCACCACAGCATGGCCACTGACAGACGAGTGGTGTAGGTTTGTGCCCAGGAACCAAACCCAAGCCATCAAAGTGGAGCATGTCAAACTTAACCACAAGGCCACTGGGGCTGGCCTATCTGAGGACTTAAGTCAACATTATGTGCTATTTAATTCTATATCTTACAACAATAATAGCTATAATTTTAAAATTGGGACTTGTTTTAATAGAATTTAAAATACAATTCCCTCTTTCATGCATGAAGAAATCATCATATAATTTTTTCATTGTAAAAATTAGCAATATTTTATATCAATGATGTGCATATTGATTTACTGGAATGACTATTTTTTAAATCATGAATAATAATAAACATCCTGAAACACTAAAATAGCAATAGTTATTTTAGGTTATGAGTGATATTTCTTCAACAAATGTAATTGTTTCTACATTTTCTAAATTACTTGCAACAAGCAAATATTTATTTATAATCAGGATGAAGAGATATTTTAATTGGCATATTTAATTTTATATACAGCATTTGAGCATAATTAAGTAAAAATGATATGCAAAGTAAAAAGACAGGAAGAGAGAAAAAAAGGGGTTAATAATTGTTATCTTGGAGTGATTACCTAAGGCTGAATTTTTTATAGCACATTTTCATATCTCAAATTCCCATGAAGAAACATATGTTAATTTTATAATAAACCTATACTGTCAACCTATTTAAAAGATTGGTTAATTGATTTATTTGGATAACTTAAAATATTATTTCAATGGGAAGTAGGCTGAATGATATCGCATTTCCAGGACTAACAAGCATTTTATAACAATCTATATGTGGGTGAGGTGGTATATCCTGAACCTCTGGTCCTTTGGAGCAAACCTCAGAAATCCAACACTGGCAAGTCCCAGACACATCTACAATTCCCAATAATCACCTGACTTCCATCATCTCTCTCTAACCTGCCCTCACCTTCGTGCCTTGTCTCCACTAGATTATAAACTAGATGCTTTATACACAAGGCTTCAATTCTAGTTTGAACTCTATGCTGTTACTTGGTTTTTCCATCATTTGAAATTAATTATTTTCCTAACACATAATTCATTTGGTATTCACCTTCTGGCATTCTTAACCCAATCCTATCTTTGCTGAAAAAGTATTATTTGACCTACTTTTAGCCCCTTAGAAATCAATTATTTTGTCCTCTGGCCAGGCAGGTGTCACTTGGCACAGGGGACACACATATGCATCATATTCTGGGAAAAGGTAAAATATCTTTGAAATTAACATTATTATAGAAGTATAGAAATGACACTTCTCCCTCAGTAGTAATATAACCCAATAAATATTATAATTGGTTACTCTGGTTAGAATACTTATATAGTGTTTATGTAAATTAGAACTGCCTTATAGAGAATATAAATGTTGGGAACAGATAATAAAACAGTCATCTCACTCTGTTCAACAAATCACGCAACCTAAGTTTTGTAAGAATAATAATCAAAGGAAAAAAAAAGGCGGGGGCTGGCTCTGTGGCCGAGTGGTTATGTTCGTGCGCTCTGCTGTGGAGGCCCAGGGTTTCGCCAGTTCCAATCCTGGGGGCGGACATGGCACCACTCATCTTGTCATGCTGAGGCAGCATCCCACATGCCACAACTAGAAGGACTCACAACTAAATATACACAACTATGTACTGGGGGGCTTTGGGGAGAAAAAGGAAAAAAAATAAAGAATAATAATCAGAGGATGTAATTGTTTCAATTATTAGTAAAAACTATTAAAAATTCTAAAAGCGATTCTAAAAGACAAAGAGATAATACTACAAAAAACAGGAACAAACCTAAATCTACCTTTTGATTATGAGATGCCCTAAGTGCCTGCTATAAGAAGGCATTCCTTGTATTTTGTTGATAATCTGTATCCCATTTGATAGGATACACCTGGCTATTTCCATCGCAGGGAAGATGAGGTACGTTTATAGGTTTGTGGGCATGAACACATAAACACATCTGTATTTAGAGTGATTGCTGCCTAGTAACCACTCAAAGCTACCGCCTTCTCTAGAGAATTGCCCTTGTTAGAATGGGAGTTGCCCACTCAGGAGGTTATTTCCCTCCTAATCCCACCCCAACCCCTCACAGCCTGCAGACAAGGACTGAGCGGTGCTGGTACAAAAGCTCAGCCCCAGTGTGGGATCAACTTCCCAGTGTAGTTCCTACTTCCAATAGAATCAGTGCTCCGCACAGAATCAGGATGAAGCTCCGGGCCAAATGACCCCACACCTTTCCTTAGCTCCTTCCCTTGCCTTAACTTTCTTCATTCCCTCTCTCGACTAGGGGCATCAGGTAAAATAAAGGACTCTGAGATAAATTTGAATTTCAGAAAAAGAATGAGTATTATTTTAGTATAAATATGTCCCAAATATTTCAAATAAATATTCACTTTTTATCTGAAATTCAAATTTCACTAGGAAAATTTTATTGGTTCAATCTTATAATCCTATTCCTGAGAGCATTTCTTCAATAAATTATATGTACTTGAGTTCTTGTCTCAGGCTCTGCTTCTAGGAAAACCAATCTAGACAGCGCCAATTACATACTGTTAGGTTATGAAACGTATTTCAAAACTATATAGCTCTATATGCATATACATGCTAATCAATTTACGTAAATGTATGCTATATACACATATCTGTATGTTATATAACAATAGTAATGAATATAGAGCATATATGCATTATACAATTAGTTCTGGAGAAGTAAACACCAAGCTGCTGAAAGAAGTAATTCACGGACAAGAAAATAGCATTTGTGAAAGAAGTTTGTGGTGTCTCCATTTTACACTGAAATTCTCAGATCATCGTCAGTCTACAACAGAATGTTACGTTAGTCATTCCAGTACATAACAATAAAAGTAAACTTAGTTGCACCATTGATTTTGTTCTCATAGTAGCTGACCATTAGCAAGATTTTCTTTATCTTATTTTGTTTTCTATTTTTTTATGTTGATATCCATTGACTCCAAGCTGACATCATATGTAAAAAAGGGAAAAGGAGTACAGGAAGATAAAAAGGCGCAGGAAAATAATTTATCAATAGAGAAACACTAGCCACATACATGTTTAAAAAAGAAATACAAGAAGAAAAAATAAAGAAAATGCAATGCATAGGCATAGATGGGAACTATTGTTTTTGAAGTGGATTTAAAATTAAACATATGTCAGAGCTAAGGCCTAAACCCCCTAGAAGTCAACATTGGGCAACTGAAGTTGAATTTCCTCCTGGGAATATAGACAAGTAACAGGAGCCAATTGTAACAAATGCTGCATGTATGAATATTTATCCAGAAATTGGGCTTCAGAGGAAACAGCATGTGAGTGAAAAATAACAAACAGACAAATTATGAGTTTGAGGTTATAAAATACAATATAAGTAGAAATCACCCTGGACTCAGAGGTAAGAAGGTGTGAGATCTAGCTATCATATCACTCATATTTAGGTTACCTTGGATGAGCCTCTATGGGCATTCGATTATTTATAAAACCAAGTGTATGTAGTATACGGTTTTTAAAGGCCCTCCAACTCATAAATTCTATGACCCTTTAAAAAAGATAGTTGAGAATGCCCTGATCTAATAAATTATCTTAATCTAAGATTTTCCTCCAGCAATAGAAGGAATACAATAATACAAAGAAATAAGAACGCTACATTTTAGTAAACGTTTGGCAGATAAGCAGAAATAAGATATGCGTTCTGACTCCACAGCAAATTATTATTGCACTTCCTCCCTTAATCTTGCATGATCATACTTTCTCTAAGACTTGTAATATCACATGTAAAGATTTCTACTCCTATAAGAATAATATTTCCATTTGTCAATATTTATATGGATGTCAAAAAGGCATATAGCTTTATAATACTTCAATAATTAAACAATTCATTCTTTATAAGGTGATAGCTGTGAATGTTTTTTTATTTATCTTAAAGCATTCTTATTTTAGATCTTTATATCCATGACAGAATACAGAATCCTAGTACTGGGAAACATTCTATTATTAGAATGATATTGGTAAATCTTTAATATGAATTTAATTGGTTAAAAATAGATGGGATTGTTAAATGGAGACTTCGTTGAATAATTAAATACACTTATGGGAAAATCAATAAAACAGACAGATCTATGGTGCCAGCATCCTTCAGCTTTCTTTGAAGCTGTAAAAACTCAGGCTCTACTGTGAGACATTGAAGCGACATATGATATTACACATAAATCCTGAGGGCTGCCACAAAACCAGAGTCAAGTGTCAGAAACTATAAACCTCCAGCATCACTGACTAGGAGTAGTGCTTATTATTTTTAATACACTGCTATGAATTATTTCCACTGGATAATTTCTTGAATTTGTGCTCACAATGAAGGCCAAACAGACAGTTATAGGTGGTTGGCAGTAAATCTACATCTGTGAATAAACTCTCCTGGGATCCTATGAAAGACTATAATGAATTCAACACATGGTGCTAGTCCTGGAGGCAGACACATTCACACCATGAGGGAAGACGGTTAGGGGTTTCTAATAAAAATTAAGTGCTGAATCAGTGTGTGTGAACTGTTGCTGCCAGTAACTGCTGTGCACTGGATTTAAACACACACACACACACATACACACACACCAGTTACTATGTATAAAGACACACTGTTGAACTGTTATTGCTTTTGTCTCCTAAAATGTATTTCTATGCCCAATTTGTTTTCTAAACAAAGACATACGTAAGTGAATATGAAGCTTTTAGTACGTTATATAGTTCAATTCCCTTTTTAGAGGAAATAACATTTAATATACACCTTTAGAAACCATCTTTCACTGCAATTTACCGGCAGGTTATCTAATGAGGAAATTGTAAAGTATCTCTTACTGTTTCTCTCATCAGAAAGTATGGATCATTTCTCTGTGTTCTATTTCCTCCAGCTGGACAGGAGTATTGTCCTCTCACTTGCAGTCCTTGGAGCGATATACAGAAAAAAATGTGTACCAAAAAATAAAAATAAATATAAACCCAAAATAAAACAACTAATAAAACAGAAATATGCAGACTGTTCTTTAATTACACTTTACCTATAGTAAAAAACAAGCATAAATGCTATTTCACAATAGCATAATGAGATTAAAAGTGAAAGTTCATATCAATACTATGTCAAAATCAGATTACTGAAATTTGTTTTTAGAAACACTAGGTATGTCACATAGAGGTGTGTCCATGATTCTGTGCATTTATGTATGTGTTTATGTGCAGACTCACGTTTGTAAATTAATTTGTTTAAATAGAGGAGACATTTCATAAATGAACATATAGAAACAAATACAATCCAACTCTGTACCTTAAATATCAACATTTAGAATATATCTTTTTTTAATTGAGGTCACATTGGTTTATAACATTATATAAATTTCAGGTGTACATCCTTGTATTGCGACTTCTTTACAGACCACGTTGTGTTCACCACCTCTTTTTTGTAGGTGACCTTATATCTCATAGTAATTAGCTTAGAATATGAATCCTGTAATGCATTAGCTTATTCTATTATTGGTATTTTTTTCCTAGTTTATTATAAACAGTGGTACTTCTGGTAAAAATGATAGAAAAGCTTTCAAGGATTTTGTGCTGAGCAAGTTGCAAGACCAGAGTGAATGTCTCTTCTCTTGTCCTTTGACATGAACTGTAGATATTAACATGGGCCCTAAATAACACCTTATCAAAACTATGCTAAGGAAAATAATGACCATCTCTTCAAAAGTGCCAACAAAAAAGTGGCATACACAAAGTGCCATACGGATGGAGTGGGCCTCACTAAATATATCTTAATTATAAGATTATACTCAATAACTCTATCTTACTTTAACAAATTACTTGGTGGGGGGGGGAGGAGGCTGTATCCAAAATAGGTATTGTATTTTTCTATGAATTATTTTCAAACAAAGATTTGGTGGAATCTGTTTTTATATGCCTGCTTACACAATGTAGTTTAACATGTATGGTTACAGAAGCAAATACAAAAGAAAATACAGGAGTGATATTTTTCTAAGCCACCCACAGTAAAACTGGACATGTCTCCAAAGAGATGTTTGCTTTCAGTAGAGGGCCAATTTCAGTGATGACACTAGTGATCAATGCATCTTAATTGAAGATTAAGTAAGAGAAGACTACTTCAGTATACTCAGTAAGTATTTGTTGATTTAATAAATGGCTTACTATAGGAGGGCTAAAAGCTGTTTCTCTGGAATGACTTGAGTAATATTTCACAGAGTGGCCTGCCATTTCATAAGGAATTTCCATTGTTAGAATTTCTCTTCTGAGTTAAAATATTTTACTAAAGAAGCAGTCGTAAGTCTTATCTCTTAATAGGTTATTGCCAACTCACTTAAACTCATTAAACAACAGTTTGTCAAATTATTCATGTATCACTGTACAAGGCTTGTAACTGAATGATAAAATACAAGGCATGGAGGATTTGACGGATGACTAGAAAGCTAATAGCAATCACATTACATAATCAAGCCTTCCTTGAGGTCTTTACAAAATGCACAGAGCTATGATAGTCAAATTCTAGGTCCCAAAATGCACAATAGTCTTGCCACCATTCATCCTTTACAAACTCATGGTAGGTTTAATTTTTTATATTGCACCACATTTTTTCTGAGACGCTCTTAAACCAATGCTACGTTATCATTGATTGGACAAACTAATTCCTATTCCAGGTCTCCCTATAGACTATAGCTTATGAAATGTTCTGCTTCTTAGAATTCATATTTACTGATATGAATCGTTCTTTTAGCAAAATTGTTCTGTAAAAATCTGGGATAGTCTACTTCTATATATATTTCCAAGAAAAAGAAAAATCATTCCATCGAATGGCTAACTGCCCAATTCTTTTGTTTCTACATTATATGTTGTTTTACATACAGCCATGGATTTTATACCAAAGAGTGTATTCCAGGCTACACAGAATATGAGAGAAGAAAAATTCTAAGGAGCCACTTGCATATATCCAGTTTTTGTTTGGAAGTCATGTGGAAGGGCAGGACTTTAAGGCTAAATAGGACGTAAGAAGAGCTTAAGATTTTATGTTTGTAAAAATCTCATTACATAGATCTAATTACATATTCAAATGTAGTAAGGATTAAATCATCTATCTCTAGAACTAAGTGTTCTCATGTTGTCCTAAACCATGGCCCTACTGTTATAATCAAGCTTTTCAAATTACTCTATTTTCTTAAAATATATTATTGCTCACCAATAGCTTCCAAATGTATTTTGTTTTAAATTCTTTCAGTAACTCTAGCTATGTTATTAGTGTATATTTAATAAAGTAACTGTAGAGACTGAATGTATTTCCAATGGTCCCATAATTAATAAAGAGAAAGGGTAAGACTAAAACTTGAAAAACTACCTGCTAATTTCAAGCTTATTTTTACTTTATTTTGAGAAAAATTTTAGGTGAACATTATTTGAAAATAAATCATCTAGAAATCTCATATTTGGAGTATCGTTCAATATGTGAATATTTTCAACTGAGAGATGCTTTGACTTTCAGAAGACTTAACATTATAAAGCAACAGTGAGTTCAGTGCTTGTGAGGATGGCACACGACCTGATGGATGCCATATTCTTACATCAATCGGTGTACACAAGTGTTTATTTAAGGTTAGTAATTTTTGTTTTGATTACACAGAGTATAGATTCATATCCATATCTGTATGAGTCAACAAATTGGTTGGTTATTAGGAACAAGAGATCTAGAGCTTCTCTCCATAAAAAATTAGAAGTTTTTCAATGGTATCAGATATATGCTGCAGTCTATAATTCATTTCTCTTCTTTTGAGTTTTCTTAGAATAGGCAATATGTAGCATATTTCAAACTGAGACTTTTAAAAATAGATTTAAAAGTATCATTGAGTGTTTTACTTTCTAACTTTCTAAAATGTTCCTTTTAGCATGAAAATGCATCGTTATTTCATTTAATTGTTCATGATATTTTATCTATGAAAATGATCTTTTCCAGGGAACAAAAATAATTTTATACCCCCAGGCACATAAACATTCTAAACAGCTTTAAAGCATTATGTATTGAGGAAAATTTAAAACATAAAATTATTAAAAACAGTTAAAATACTGAAATAAGCAAGAATGACAAAGCAATCCAGATCTTCAGCTTGAGTTTTGCTGATAGGTTAGAAGGAAAGAAAGAGATTTAGTAACTTGAAAATCATTTTTTTAAGAATTTTTGAGCATATTATTAAAAGTGTGATGAATTATGCATACCAGATATTAAAACATATTGTTGAATTTGCATAGGAGAAAGAGACAGACAGAGAGAGAGAGAGAGAGAGAGGATTACTCCATTAGTACATAAATTTTGCTTACAAACTCTGCCAGGCATCCTGAACAGAGAAAATGGAAAACAAGGTACATCATTCATCCTACCATTAAATTAAAAAATATTTATTTTATATTGCATTTATCTTGTGGCTTAGAAATGCTTATTGAATATATGTTCACAAAATTGTCTTCACATTTGGTATGCTTGTCTGAATATTGTTATTGTGTTAAGTATACATAACATAAACTTTTACCATTTTAACTGTCCTTAAGTATACAATTCAGTGGCATTAGTTACATTCACAATGTTATATAATCATCACTAGCATATATTTTCAAAACTTTTTCATTAGCCCAGGCAGAAACTCTCTCTCTCTCTTGTTTTTTTCTGCTGAGGAAGACTGGCCCTGAGCTAACATCTGTGCCCATCTTCCTCTACTTTATATGTGGGACACCTACCACAGCATGGCTTGACAACTGGTGCGTAGGTCCGCACCTAGGATCCAAACCAGTGAACCCTGGGCTGCCAGCATGGAATGTGTGAACTTAACCGCTGCGCCACTGGGCCAGCCCAAGCAGAAACTCTTAACCATTAAGCAATAACTCCCCATTTCCCACTCTTCCCAGCCCCTGGTAATCTCTAATATGCTGAATTTTATAATTTCACTTTTAAAACAAGGCAGCGGATGTTAGTCCTTATGTTAAATCCTTTAAACAGGTATGAATTACAATTTATATTTCATTTCCTCAAAGATTTCAACATATTGACATCTTTCAGCATTCACTATTGCCTTACCTGTTGTCCAGACTTGACCCTCAATAAATCTTTTCAAATGATAACAAATGCTGAATAAATCAAATATAAGTAGGTATTGACCTTTGACAACTTCCAGCAATACATGCACTACCATTTTTCTTCATGTAAATACACAATATTTCCAAAACAAGGAAAATACAGATTTCATACATGCAATGGCTGTAGGGTTTATATGCAAAGAGTAAAGATGCCCAATAAAATCAGAGTTTCACCAACCCTGTAACAAAATAGATTTAGTTTTATATTATAAATTTTCTCATAACTGTACTAATTGGGTAGTCATTAGCAACGATATTCTATTCCTTCACATAAACTTAATTTTCTACCCATTTATGTCATTTGTGTACCCCTGCTGCCAGGAAATGAAATAATCACATAGAAATGCAGGTTCCTTATTCTTAAATGTGTTTATGTTCAATGTTTCTATCTTCATGGGACTAAAAGGCCTGCTGTACAAGCTCACAAATCATTCAATATGCCTTGGGCCAGGATGGTTGTGGAGCCACATCTTCAGGGGAAGCTACTTCCTTATCAGAAAAGAATCACTCTAGAGCCATCTGCCTCTTTTATCGTTACATCTGGCCAGACTTATGCTTTAAAGGAATAGCTAACTAAATAAGGAAGAGGAGATCAAGCTAATAGACATTTCTGGCAGTCAATTAAAGGTTACCGAGGAAAACTAATCACACATGCCACAAAAGAAACTGATGAGTACAGGATGTTATCTAGAGCAAAGGACAATGACGCGGCCCCAATTAGATATTACTGAAGACATTAAATGGCACATATGATAAGAGTACTGATAATGTTACAAATGTAATAAATTAAAGGCTTTGCAATATTAAGGAAAGAAATTATAGGATATTTTTTCCAATATAATTATTAAAATCTTTACCTATATTCACATATCCTCGGATATAATACTATGCTCCTAAATCTAGCATTCTACAATTTTATGTTTTGTTTTGTTTTTTCACCTCAACCTTGCCTCTATTTGTATACATTTTTCCATTTAGCAACTCTGCTTTAAGAACTGTTCTAGCCTTTGAAGCTGAAGGGTAAAAAAAAATCATGCCGTGCAATATTCTGAAAAATAAAAGTCCTTGGGGCAGTGATTCAGGGAAATAAATAAGGACAATAAATTGTAAAAGGGATTACCATGGGAGTAAGTTCAAAATGCCTGCTGTTTATTATTATGGGTGTTTATCATTCGTTCAACCTCCAACATCAAGTATACACTGCATAGGTGGAAAAGAGTACCGAAAACCCACATGTGAAATTTCACTTAGTAACTTTAACTAAAAGTTGCATAAGACAACACTAGTTTTCTCTAGCATACTGAAACCTAGAAAAAACAATTTTTTACCATTCCTCAGACAACTGAATTATTTTCAAGAGTAATCATGAAGTGAAACAAAGAATAATGTGAATAAAACGTGTAAATTTTGCAAGATGCATTAGAGATTTATTCCCTCAATAAAACCATTTTGAATTTTTCTCTTATATGTAAGTTTGTTGTTGGTTGGTTGGTTTTGTATGCTCAGTGTTTTTGGCATTGTAGTTAATTCCCAACATCTTTGCCATGTAGATGATCAGGTACCATCAACTTTGCTCACGATAATATCATTTCTCTTGCCAGAGATAGCTTCTTTGACCCAACTCAGGCCAATGAGATGTGAGGGTGAGAGGGTGAGTCTGCTGCTAACCGGAAGAGATGGTTCCTCTTCATCTTCTAGATATCATTATTTAAATGATGTGTTCGCAATTACCACAATCAGCACCAAGAATGGCAGGCTAGAAAACTACAAGAAAATTATGTTACTGCTGAGATCTCCTTAATCAACCATACCTGGAATCCCTCTATGCTCTAAAATTCCTGTAGGTGAGATAATAAAATCATGTATCCGTTGAATCAGCCAGGTTTCGTATTTCTACTGGTTGTAGCCCAAATCATCAGCTTAGATATATCTGGTGACATTAGAGAAAAAAAGATTTTTTTCTTTTCTGTTTTACTGCATTGATAGAACCAATGTTTAGCCAAAGGTCATACATTTTTATCACTTCATGCATAAAGTAAAAGTACCTGTAAATATACAAAGTTTCATTTAAATTATGCAAAACTAACTGATTTTTAACAGCCAGTATTACAGATTTATCCCATCCTTATAACACCATCTAACCAATTGAGTAAGTTTAAGTAAATAATGTGTTAATAAATTTAGTTACACATATGTATTTCTCATTAATGTTTTTTCAAGTGCTTTTAAAAAATATTTCCAATGTTTGATCTTTATTGTTTGGAAAAAGTGAAGCAAAATATATTTCTCCTTACTAAAGAATCCATATAACAGGCATGATAAAATATTCAACGCAACATAAACTCTACTTGATATTTTTTCTAAGCACATTTTCATTAAAACTAAACTTCTCAACATTCTCATGGGATGGAACCATATTACCTTTAACTTAACAAACTAAATTATTTATGAGGACTCTTTATAGCAGCTATAGTCAACAGGATTCAGTTACTTTCACTTTATTTTTCATGTTATTACAAAAGTAATGCATAAGTAGTGAGCGTAAAAGCCATTACTATACATATTGTCACTCTTTCCAGTATTGTGTCATTGAAAGAGTTAGTGAATAATTGTTTTTATGTAATAAATGTTCTTAAAGTTTCGATTACTACAACATAAAAGCACGAACAATTAGTGATACTATATATATTAAAATGTATGTACATTTTCTTATCCAGTTAAAAAATTATATTTTTTATTTTTCGTTAACTGTTTAGTGAGGAAAAAAATCTCACCCAATGACAAGAGAAATGATAGGAAAAATACAGGCAGAATATGGCTGTTGAAAACAAGGTACTGAATTGTAGTCCTGGATTTTTTACTCATTAGCTACAAAACCATCAGAATATTATTAAATCTCTCTGTGCTCACTTTCTCCTTCTATACAATGAAGATTAAAAATAGTAACCATCAAATAGGATAATTGTGAGGATTAAGGTGAGTTAATAGTGAAAAATAACTCCAATAATATCTGATAGATAGTAAGGTTCAAAAATTTTTAAATTTTATTAATAATATCAAAAACAACATTGGCATCACATTTTTTGCTCTATAATCAGCGGTTTATTGTATCACCTTTTAAAAAATAATTCTCATATATATGTAACAAGATAAAATGAAATGCATCATTCTAATATTTTATAATGTTGGGTTTTCTAATACATGTGATTTCTTCTTAAAAAAGCTGTATGTTTTTTGTGTTTGTATGTGTGAACATAAATCAGATTTATTGCCAAAGCAAGGTTAAAATTAACACAGTATTCGAAAAATTTATGTTTATACTTCTGTAACAGTAATTTGTAAGTCCTTTTTCTACGTTTTTACCTAAGTGATTTCCTGCTAATGACTCATCATTAGTTTGGAGTAAAACAATATTTTGTATGTGTGTTGGCTTTTTTTAAGATTTAAGTTTATCAGCCTCAGACATACTTTCCTTCCTTCAACAAGAATGTTGTCAAGGGAGAGTGCTGGATGGTGGAGACAGGACAACAGAGGTAATAGCAGTAAGGGCAGCACCTGTAACAGTGATAAGGGGATCAGTAATGACAACGATATCAACAGGCAGGCACTCAGTGCTTTCTGTATGCTAAATATCCTACATATTTCATTATATTTAGTTTTGACAATAATTATTTGAATTGAGTATGATTATTATTCTTAATTAGAGACGAGGATATTGAAGCAATGAAAACTGAATAACTTGCCAAGGTCACACACCTAGTAAGAGGTGTAGCCAAGATTTCAATTCAGGTATTGTGATTTCAGAGTCAGTTATCTAGTCTAAAGCACTATTTAATGTCATCTCAAGAAATTAACATATTACACTTAGTTGCAACTCCTCATGCAGCTAAAAACATGTAATAACTTTTTTTTTTTTTGAGGAAGATTAGCCAAGAGTTAACATCCATCACCAATCCTCCGCTTTTTGCTGAGGAAGATTGGCCCTGAGTTAACATCTGTGCCCATCTCCCTCACTTTATAAGTGGGATGCCTGCCACAGCACGGCTTGATAAGCGGTGCATAGGTTTGTGCCCAGGATCTGAACCAGTAAACCCCAGGCCGCCAAAGCTGAATGTGTGAACTTAACCACTGTGCCACCAGGCTGGCCCCTGTAATCACATTTCTGGAATTGCAATTAAACATATAGTTTGTTAAATTTAATTAAAATAACAATGATTATTTATCATAATATAATTATCAATATATTTTTTTAATGAATGTATTATTTTTCATAATATATACATGTATGTGCATAATATACATGTGCAAATAAATATATGCCTATAGTCTCTCTCCATACATATATATACACACACACACATCCAAATGCATGTATCTATCTTCTATCATGTATCATCTATAATCTATTTATCTATCTCTCTACCTATCCCTAAATAAATATAAGTACATATACCCATATATACCTACATACACACATATATGATTAAGGTATACATAAGATTTAACAGAATACTGTGTGGCTTTAGCTATGAAGTGGGTGGGTGAGTAGGTACAGACCACTGATATAATTTTATTTTGTTCATGATTGACTCAACAAATACTAGATAAAAATTTATAATATTTTTTCTTTAATCCTTTAATATAAACAGCTATGGATGTGAGTTTTTTTTTTTTTTTTTTTTACAGCGTAGGCTCCTTATTTTCTTACTTAGATGTTTGTGGATTTTTTTTTTAGATTTGGGATATTTTCTATAATTTTCTTTAAATTCATGTTTGTATTCCTGTCCTTCTGGTCTATAACTCAGGAAAATACATAATTTTTAGGTTGATCAGCATTTTCTTTACTCCACACATCATATTTTCTCTAGTTATCTCCATCCCATAGTTCAATTTCTCCTCCTCCTTTTTCTCCCCACCATGGTCTTCACCTCACGTGTCTATATTGAAATCCTCTCATCACTCCTCCTCATCCTAAAATTAATTTCCCACAATCTCAATTTTCATTATGTTTTCCAATGCAATGCATTATGTTTTCCAGTGTTTTAATTTTCTCTTTCAAATTTAGTCTCTTGCTTCTTTTATATAGTTACGTTGCTTTATAAAAATGCATTTCCTTTTTATTCGTACTATGGTTTGCTGGTTCTTCATTTTCATGCCTTCACATAACATAGCGACGCATTTTCTTCTAGTTGTTGTAAGCTAACTTGAAAGATATGCTTTTTCTCATGCTTCAGGATTACTGTATTTCTACCACTCTCTGACAAAGATGAAGTCAGCCAGTATAAAAAAGTCAGTAGTAATAATGGCATAAAAATCTTAAATTTTGACAATACAATATTTCACATTTTTAACTTTAAACTGCTGTTCTGAGATGCAACAATATAAAGAAATTAAGGGAACAGACACAAAGCAGTAATAATAAAATGTTTTAAATCTTCAAATTTATAACAAAAATATGACTTGGCAGTTTAGGAAGGTGGGAGTTAAACTCTAAGGTGCTTTCTCTGTGTATACACATAAAATAAAAGACCTGACATGAAGAAAGGAATAAAACTACAATAATGTCAAAGCAGGTAAGATATTTTGTGTTGATTGCAAGAAATATAAAATATCAAAGTAAAATTATTGATTTTAGAATAGAATTCAAGTCATTCTATTACTTATTCTTCTGTAAGGTGTTTTAATGCAAACTTTTAAGTTATTTTCTTTACAGTTCATCCTTGGGGGTACTAGCAGAAATTCAGTTTTACCTAATAAGTCATTTATCTCCCTCCAAATTGTGGTGCTACCACGTTTCCCTTTTATTCATTCTTCTTTGTCAATCTATTTTAATGGTAGTAAAGCATAAAGCAGTAAAAAAAAAAAAAAGCAATAATGAAGGAAGAGACACACAAAGTAATACTTAATGGATTGTCGGCACATGAAGGCAATTCACAAGCTGTAGCAAAATGAGTTCTATGCACAAAAGAAATCAATACTTATTGTAGCATCGTTCCTGCTACACTGCAATTTATCAGTAAACAGGATACTGTCACATCTCATAGGCCTTAGAAAACTAGTTGCTCTCACAAGCAATATTTATTCTGCATAAGTTTCACCACAGCTGAATCCGATTTAAGCAAGCAAAGCTTTCCTGGCAATTGAGGAATCAGGGTATGGTAAATGTGTACCCTTATTCATGACAAAGGTACCTGAAGTAAAGACAAAAGCCATATGGAGCTATGGAGATTGTAAACACTGGGGAGGGGCAGATATAGGTTAATTACAAAGCATAAAAATGGGCTATGAAATGCCTTTTGAATACCAAACATAAGCAATGCCTTTCTTTTTAGTTGGGAGGAATGTACACACATGAGAAATAAATTGGCTCTGACTTTTATTCTTTTCCTTCTCCCTCATCCCTCTCTCCTTTCCTTCTTTCCTTCTTTCTACCTTCCTTCCTTGCTCTCTCTTTCTTTCTTCCTTCCCTTCTTTTTTCCTTCTTCATCTAAGTTTTTCTTCTTTTTCCTATGATGAGATTTAAAACATTTGTAGAAACCAAGTTTGCCCTTTGCCCACCTGGCAAATTGTCATACTTGCTTTCTTATCATTAAACAAAGTCATCCTAATTCTTACAAAAACTACCATGCAACTGAAATTAAAGAAGTGAATTTAATAAATTTTCATGCTTAAATTTCCAGTCATCATACAGAATCCAGAGGATTTTTTTGAATGATAATACATTTTATGAAATTATCATAAAATAAATTATTTAAATACATTTTTATTGATGTTTTCAGGGTTTATATGTATCTGGGTACAGGCTTATACACATTATCCTAAATTTAAATGATCAACTGTTAGGAATTTAGGGCATGGAATAATCACAACAAGCAAGGGCATTATAGAAACAGCCTAAGAGCTGCCGACTGATGCGTCATCTCTCCATAGGACTTCTCTAGTTTCTTTCTGCCTGATTCTGGATCCATGATCCAATTCATCTCCAGTTCCTCATATTCTTATCTGCTTTTCTTTTCTGAATTTGTTAGGTCTCTAGGGTATGAAATACATGCAACAAGTAAGGATATTATAAAAGTAGCCTATATTTATCTTTATAACTCCACTATTTCCACTTCACTTCAGGAGTCAGCCTTTGAAGACACTCATTTGACTTTCATTCCCATAAATAGCTTCCTGGGTAATTTGATGGTATTTTCCCCCACCTATCACAGGTGTAAAATCTTAAGTTTTCTCTGCCTCAGAAACTTTAATACTGCATAAGTAGAGGAAGCCAAGAGATCGGGCAATATAGCATTTTAATTTCATTTTATGAACAAGTGACTCACTCTACCGCCTGCTCAAAGCACACAGCAATGATAGAGGGATTATTTTGGAAACGGAGAATGGCACACTACGATAAATCTCATAAACTGAATTAAATATTTCATCAGACGGATATGGAAGAGAAAAACAAAGCTAAGTGGATCTGAACCTGCAGATGAGTGAGACCATTGCTTCAGCATCGAGCAAGGGACACTACAGTAGGCCTGTGGAGAGATGGCTTATTAACCAGTCTGCAGAAACTGGTGCACACTGACATGAGTTCAGGAAAGTCTGCAAAAGGGACTGAATGCCGACTAATGTCAAAATATTGTGAAAACACTAGGGCTACTTCTGTATCCCAGGGGAAGGCTGTTATCACTCTAGATCCCAAATCATGAAGGGGAACAGTGGTTACCAGAACACGAAAGGTTAGGGTCATACAGTGTAAAGTTGGTCAGCTTAGTTGAGATAAAGAGCCATTCTCTCTTGAGAACATCTCCAGTCTCTTCTGACAACTCAGGGAAGTATCCAAAGTAATAAATACCTCAGCCACTCTCTCTGTCTTCCCATTTATCTCTGACTGTGGCTTCCCATGGCTGAATCCAGTCAGTAGTCAGAGGACAAGAAAGACCATTGACTGGCTCCATACAGGTTAGTCTCCTTGAATAAGATCGGACTGAACACCACAATAGTGGATAGAGAGGGGCCAACATCATATCTACATAGATGGGGAATAAAAGTCTGGGCTTATTGACTCAAAACAAAACTGGAGGTGACACACCCCCATCCAAGGAAATGGCTGAAAAGCCTGCACTGATCACTGTCTGGGGCCCTGACTTATTATACAAACCTGAGCACTTTAGAGAGGCAGGTGAGCCAGCTGTAAGTCCATAATTAAGACCTGACAAAATTATTGATTAGACATCAAATATATAATATAGCTAATATTACCACAGGAAAGGATTCCCAGGTAAACAGTAAAACCTGGTTTGAATGAGAACTACTGGGAGTCAGAAGAAGGCATCTGCAAATATACCAGGCAAGGAAGAAGGGAGCTGGGAAGGAGGAAGAGGGGAAAAATGCACGCATGCACACATGCGCGCACACACGTGCACACGCATACACACAACACACAGCAGCATTTAAAGTGAATCTATAACTAACATTCTAAAATCCAAAAATTAAAGAAAGACAACCAGCAAATAAGCAATAGATGTGCTTAGCTAGAAGAAATTCGAGTGCAATATAACGCAAATTTAGAGTCCTCCAAGAGATAAAATCTAGCATCCATAGAAATAAGAAAACATTGAATTATATTCAACAGATATGGATTATTAGTGGAAATATTAAATGGTAGTAAATAGAAATATACATATTTAAACAACTTAATACACACTATAATGTCTAAGACAGTCACAGTCAAATAGGGAATTAGAGAACTGAAATAGAGAATATCACCCAGGATGCAATATTAAAAAAAAGAAAGAATAAAACCTTGAAAGACTCATCAAAGACATGAGAGTCAAATTGACAGGCTCTAATATATGTCTTAATGAAGTTCCAGAAAATAAAGGAAGTGATCAGGAAGCCCTTTTTTAGGAGGAAAAATTAAGATTTTTCTGGAAATATAATGACAGGAGTACTCTGATTAAAGGTACACACTATGTGCTGAAAAGGTAAATTAAAACAAATCAGCAGCTGAATGCCTTGGCCTGATAATAGATAACATTCAGAAAAAAGAGAAGAATTAAAACTATCAGATAAAATAAAAAGAAACAGCACATAGGCTGACAATAGACTTCTCATGTGATACAAACGATGACAGAAAATTATGCAGTAAAATCTTCACAATGCTGTGCGAAAGTAAATATTAAACTAGAGTTTTAACCCTGCTGAACTATTATTCAAGAATTAGTGGAAAATAAACACATTTTCATATAAACCAACAGTAGGATAGTTTAAAAGCCATAGCCCATCACTGAAATAATTAACAAAGTATACCACTTAGAGGGTAGGAAAGGCAAGAAAAAATTCTTGGATCTAGAAATTATTCATATTTGTTAGAGAAATGTAATGAACTCAAACGTAAAAAAACAAATTTTTTCTTAAAAATTTGAAACTAATTTAGAGAAAAACTTAAAAAATTCTGATTATCTATGTGTGTGTGTGTGTGTGTGTGTGAGTTCGCGCGCAAGTATGTGTGCATGCCTAGGTTGAGTACTTTCTCGGTCACTTACTAGTAGATGGCAATTAACAATAGCGTGTTCTTCACAAAATTTTTCTCAGTTTTAAATGAGGCAATTTATGTATTTAGAACAGTTCTTAACACCAAATAAGCACTGGATAATAACTTTTAGAATTATTCCATATCTTCTACTTGTTCAAGAAGAGTCTATTTTTATTGGAAACATGAGGTGGCATTACCCACTTAAATTTACATTATTATATTTGCTTTCTGCTTGTTAAGAATCATGTCCAATTTCATTCACAAGTTCCCTGATATACAAAACTAGATTTGGTAACTAAATCATCTAAAAGGTCACTGACACATGACTTCAAGACAGTTAATATTATTTTAAAATTAACTATAAAAGAGTTTGAAAAGAATTCCCTTATTCATGTGTTTATTGATCTATTCAGTTATTTTGTGACTACCCATGTGCCACTTTCAATGTTTCAGTGTTGATAGTGGATATTCACATAGAAAAATGGTGGTAAAGGAAGAATTTAATAATTATTAGAATTCCTCTTTTTTTCTAGAGTAGACTTTCTTTTTTTTTTTTTTGAGGGAGACCAGCCCTGAGCTAACATCTGCCACATACTCCTCTTTTTTGCCGAGGAAGACTGGCCCTGAGCTAACACCCATGCCCATCTTCTTCTACTTTATATGTGGGACACCTGCCACAGCATGGCTGGACAAGCGCTGCTTGGGTCCACACCAGGGATCTGAATAGGCGAACCCTGGGCCGCCAAAGGGGAATGTGAGAACTTAACCACTATGCCACCAGGCCCGCTCTAGAGTTCTTTTTGTCAGTCGTACCCTACATGTTTTAACGTGAGCAATATGTATTATTAATTCCATTCCATAGAAGAGAAAACAGAAGCTCAGAAAAAAAATCCAATAATTTGTCTAAGGAACTAGAGCTAATAAGAGGTAGAATGTGATTTAAAACTCTATCTCCTCTTTTAGAACCCACGATCAGGAAGGCAAAGACAGATCTATAACCAACAAACAATTACACAATGTGTGAGAACCTCATTTGTAGGAAGTAATTTATATCTCACCTAATCAATAAAGACCCAAAACCTCATGTGACTACATTTCCAGGAAAAAAACTTTACCCACTATATCAGCATAAATACAGAAATGGGTATTTATCCTTTGGAGACTCTGCCAAGATTGTCACCACATGAATTGTTTTATAAAGTTTCTTTTTTTGTCTCATAATCTCATTTTCATACAATGAAAGAGCAGGGGTGGGGGGAGCATAGTTGTTACTTTTGTTTTCAGCAACCACCAGGAGAGCTCCCTTGCAAGGCCAGGAAAGTCGGTGCAAGCTGGAGACCAGGTGTGGAGGTCAGTACCTCTCAGTGAACTGGTACTGAATGGGGAATAGTGTCTCTCAGACATTCTGCTGACCAAGAAAGAAGCTTAAATGACAAATTCCATCGTCTAAACCCTAGGCTCTTCAATTTTAGGGCAATAGTAATTACAATGTTAATGAATTAAACTCAAAAATTATATTTATTATTTCTATCTACGGAATATGTCCTCTGTGAGTTTGTAGATATACTCTTCTTTCTAGCTGTTTTAAATAATAGACAACTGCAATCAGGAAAGTCTTTTGACCTTGGTTTGAGCTTAGCTAATCTTGATCATCGCAGTCAAGTAGTATAACTTTCCAAATAGCTCTTCAAACAAATATTTTCCCTCCTTCAAGGACCCAAAATAGTATATTTCATGATTCTTCAAACCTTCTGAGTGGCTCCTGTTGTTTCTAGCGACTAAATTTCCTGCCAAGCTTTTACTGTGGAAAAAAAGAAAACCATAGGATTCCTTTTGAAAATTGGTAGGTGGAGGAAGTAATAATGTTATTTCAATTATATAATCAACTAAAGGTCGATGTTCTGTTTAAATGTAATTGCAAAAAAAATAAATGTCATTGTATTTTAATTATAATTTATTATAAACAGAAAATAATATCTCTGAATTGTTAAGGGATCTCATAAATGTTCTAATTAATATTTTTAATTTAAATCTGAGATAACTGGATTTTATTTTTTTAACTTTTTGTTACCTTTTCTAAATCCTTTTTGAACTAGATAACACCAAAAACTAGTTCACATTCCAAGAAATCACATTGCCTCAAACAATGAGTATTGATTTTAAGAATGCTTGATATTTTGACATTTTTAAAGATTGTTTTTTAATAATTTGAAGATATCTTGAAAAACATGTGATTTTAATTTTAATTGGATAAATTACACAACAGCTTTTTAGAAATTTTAAAGCATTTTCACATGAAAATTATTTCATTTAATCCTAACAAGAATTCTCTGATATGTGAATTAACATGTATTTCCATACTACATATAAAAACACTGAGATTTATATAGATTGGTTATCTGGATTATGTTACTGCTAAAAATCTAAAAAAAGAAGCAATATAACTTAAACAGATTGTTGACTTTAACTCTTTAGTGGCTTTTCCTCTTCTTCTAATATATACATGAATGTTTGAGGGCCCGTTTCGTTATGTAATCCTCCCAGAGGGTAATATTCCCGTGCAATAATCACTCCCAGGATAGTGTCTGGGACACAGCAGATCTTCAACTAAAAGTTCAGATGACATAAATCATTATATGTCAATATGTGTGTGATAAGCTTTACCTAACATAAAATCTAACTCTGGCTAACTGGGTCAAAGGAAGAAGAGAAACCTAAAAAAATCATTAATTAGTCACTGGTGTTTCACAACTGCTGAATGTCCACAGATCAAAGAAATAATGTTACTGAAAGTTAGTGAAAGTCAGTACTGTAGATCTAAATCTTGAAATGTCAAGAACAATTAGAATTATTGTTTAACAACTAAAGATGATACTAATTAAAGAATTTGTTGTTAGTGCTGTCAAACAGATTCTGACTCTTAGCAACCCTGTGTACAGGGGAATGGTACCCTGCCTGGTCATTTTGCACCATCCTCTCACCTTCCTGCGCTATATCAGACATGCTCTGCTGCTATTCATAGGGTTTTCGTAGCCAGTCATGTCGGAAGTCAGTGGCCAGCTCCTTCTTCCTAGTCTGTCTTAGTCTGGAAGCTCTACTGAAACCTGTCCGCCATGGGTGACCCTGCTGGTATTTGAAATACTGGTGGCAGAGCTTTCAGCCTCACAGCAACACGCAGCTATGACAGTATGACAACTGACAGTTGGGTGATGTGGTTCCCTAACTGGGAAACAAACTAGGGCCCTGGTGATGAGAACGTCAAATCTTAACCACTAGACCACCAGGGCTGGCTAATTAATGAATGATATAAAGTAAATTAATAAGATACTCTTAAAAGGCTATATTTACTGAAAGTATAGCATACAGCACTAAAATTCAAATTACAGTCAAACGCTTAGATTTTCTACCTCATAACATGCATTTTAAGGTAAGCACACTTCACAAAAGAATTCAAATTATCCACTACTCAGGATTATTTGTCTTCCTAGACCCTCAATGTTATAAACATTCAAAAGTTAAATGTATCCTTATTTCAATCAAAACCAAAATTTACATGTGGTTAACAAAAACCATGTTCCATGCAGGTTTCTTGTGGAACTACTTTCTAGATAGCCAGTTTCTGCAATTCAATTTTCATTGCAATATATTTTGTAAACAAATATTTTCTTCCAGTTAAGATATCCTAAGAAGTAAATTCTGATATTGATGCAAAGAGAATAATTAATAAACTCTCCCATGCACATTATAAGACTACTGTAAATGCAAAATAATGTGTCAAGTTAATTTTCCTCCCTTGCCTCTAGCTAATTAGCACAAATTAAATTTTATGCTAATCTGCCTCAGACGATAGCATGCAATTTGAAAATTTAGAATTTCTGCTGATCATGAGAAAATATAATCATACAACTACTGCAATACAAAATTACCACAAAATCATTTTACTGCACTGTTTAACTATATTACAACATATAATTAAAATTGGGAGTACATGGATATAATTTTTCATTTTAGATAATGATTGTTTATTTTGCTATTGGTACATGTTGTTACCATTGAATTTGATTAGTTAAAAATTTAGGGTACTTATTTCTTTTTTTTTTTGAGGAAGATTACGCCTGAGCTAACATCTGCTGTCAATCCTCCTCTTTTTGCTGAGGAAGACTGGCCCTGAGCTAACATCCATGACCATCTTTCCCCACTTTATATGTGGGATGCCTGCCACAGCGTGGCTTGCCAAGCAGTCCTATGTCCACACCCTGGATTCGAACTGGCGAACCCCAGGCCGCCAAAGTGGAACATGTGAACTTAACTGCTGTGCCACCGGGCCGGCCCCAGGGTACAAGTATTTTGAATCTGGAGTAATAGATTATAATATTGTACTTGTACATTAAGATACTTCCTAGTATTTCTGTGCATGCTTTGGAATGAATCTCTTTTCCCAGCTTCTGAAGAAAGAATATATTGCCATTGTAATTAAAAAGACTCTATTTTGAAAAAATCAACTTAGAATATACATCAAAACCTGCAATAAATAAAATTCACATTCACATTCGATCATATTTCCTTATACACTGAAATTGCTCTAATTTTTTATTATTGATTAAAGAAAATATTTGAAAATAAATGAGTGTCTTGTATTAAATGTGCCAATCTCCTTTGGAAAGTAACTATGGTAGGCAGAATTCTGGCCTCCATTATCTCCACTTCTTGGTGTTACTCCAATGGTTATATTTTATGTTACAGGACAAGAGGGACTTTGCAAATGTAACTAACTATACTAATCAATTGATCTTAAAATAGGGAGATTATCCTAGATTATCTTGGTGGGTAATTACATGAGCCCTTAATGGCAGAAGAAGGAGGTAGAAAAGAAAGCCAGAGAGAGATGTGGCAGAAGGGGAAGTCATTAAAATTCAAAGCATGAGAAGGACTCAGGATGTGCTTTTCCTGAACAGAAGATGGAGAGGGGCTACATGAGAAAAAAAGCAGGCAGCCTCCAGGAGAGAGCGGCTCCTGACTGACAGTCAGTAAGGAAACAGAGATCTGAGTTCTACGCTCTCAAGGAATTGAATTTAGCCAACAACCTGAACAAGCTTGAAAATGGGTTATTCCCTACATCTTCCAGATAAGAGTCCAGCCCTTCTAAGATCTTGACGTTGACTTTGTGAGAACTGAGCAGAGAATCTAGCCATGCTGCGCCAGACTTCTGACCTACAGAGCTGTGAGATAATAAATGGGCATTGTTTTAAGCTGCTAAATGTGTAGCAATTTGTTACACAGCAAGAGAAAACTAATATAGTAACTCAAGTCAGTATCTCCAAATTAAAATTCCCATCTTTATGAGTGCTTTCTATTGGTGAGCTGCTTAGGTGAAGAGAGTAGAATTGTTCTCAAAAGAACCTTGAGATGGGGCATAGAAATAGCATATTCCATAGAGGCAGGCTTCATGTGCATTCTAGCATCCCCACAGGCAGCTTCATGATCATAAAACATCACATAAAGCAGTAATTTTAACTAGTTTTAACTAGGTCTCCATAACAGAACGCTAGTTCTTGTCATCAATAACTGCTGTAACTGCTTAAAACCTATTACTCACTATCGTTTTGAAACGTTTGAATTGTTATCTTTAAGAACTCTGAAAATGTTTTGCCGTTAGTATTTTAAATCATTTTTCAGCAGCAGGAGTTTGTATGTGTGTAAATATTCATGTAGCTCTCTGAAAGATATGTGACACAGCTTCAAATTCTGTTATTTTACAGTTAAACTAATTGAATACTAAGCTATATTTAAAAAAATAATAATTATTATTATGAGCCAATCCTGATGGTGTAGTGAATAAAGCTTGGTGCTCATCACTTCAGCAGCCCAGGTTCACTTCCTGGTCAGGGAGCCACACCACTCGTCTGTCAGTTGCCATGCTGTGGTGGTGGCTCACAGAAGAATGAGAATGACCCACAACTAAGATATACAGTCATGTAGTGAGGCTTTGGGGAGGAAAAGAAAAAACAAAAGAGGAAGATTGGCAACAGATGTTAGCTCAGGATGAATCTTTCCCTGCACACACACAAAATAATAATAATAATTATTATAAAGCTTTAGAGATATCCCAGATTCTCGTATACCCTGCTGAGTTTAAGTTTCAAAGTCTTTACATTCGGAATCATTTACATCAATGATTCAATTATTTAATTAATATAAAAGGACACATAATTATAGTCTATAAAATATAAAAACCACGGCTGCAAGAGTTGCAGTAAGGACAATATTGTTGTATTGCAAAGTGGCCAATGCAAGAACAATACTTCCTCTGGCTCAAACACTTTCTGAACAAGAAGGATGTAAACATGATATATTGAAACTGATACAGCGATTGTATCAAGTTATTCTTCTCTACATAATACAACCATTTCCTGGTGGTGGAACCACATCACCCTTCTGTCAGTCGTGATGCTGTGGTGGGAGCTCCCACAGAGAACTAAACTAACAACTAGGATACACAACCAAACCATGCACTGAAGCTTTAAGAAACAAAAAGAATATATCTAGAAACATAAATAAAATTTAATTTTAATGTTATGTATGTGGATTTTTAAGCTGTTATTTTAATGTATAATTCATAATTTATACTATTAAGCATATAAAATGAATGACTGTCTAATTCAATGATTTCTATTTGTATAGAAATTTCTTTGAAACGTATAGTTTGGTTCTGCTGCATACTTACTTCCACTGATTTATTTAAACTTTATGAAATATGAACACTTCTAAAAATAAAATACTGATATTGATACAAATGCTGTCATTTAGTTCTGGTGTGTTTCACTACCATTCTTTGAAACCTAAATGAATGCCTTCACAAACTAGACAGGTAACAGAAACAAAACATATGGGAAATATATGCTCTATACAAAGATGTTTAAATAATTTCTTAACACAAGGCAAAAAAGACAAAATATACCTTCATGCCAAATTCATCAGTCAAACTACTACTTTGTGACTTCAACTATTTCCCATTGCCTTCCATGTTCTTCTAATTCTTCTGCAAGGATTCCTTTCTCTTCCTTTTTATTCTATAATTATTCTCTCTGCCTTTTGGAAAACTGTTAAATTAAGCTGTGTGCTCTGAAGGATACTGAGATTAGTACTAGATTCCCAGAAAAAAACATTCTTTCATCTCACTGCTATAATCTATTTGGGATGTCTGCCTAGGGCAGAGAATGAGGGGGTGGCAACATATATGCATTTGCCAACCCTGTCCTAAGCCATACGCACATCAACTTACCCTTAGAGTTATTCTCCAATTATTCATCTTTACTCAAATTTACCATATTTACCAGTTTCTAAATACAATTTTGTATGGGCAAATGCATATGTGGTATTAAGGTTAAGTGTATTCAGACACTTTTTTTCTACCAAGACTTACAAAGGATTCATAGGAAAGTTTGGGCTTTGGAAATTCTTTAAAAGAAAAGAATCATGCACGAAGATAATTAGTAATTTTCCTTTATCTAGTAACTCTGAGTTTCATTCATAATTTATTTTCAAAAACACTATTTTGGTGACTTGCTTTCCATTAGTTTAACTGCGATACCAAATGAGTAAGAATAGACGTTACTGTGCATTTTCTAACCACCGCATGACAGAAGTTATGATAACAGGATATAGGAGCAGACACCAAACCCAGATTTTACCCGATATTAGAAGTGACCTCTATTTGCTCCCCAACTAGATTGTGGCCTCAGAAGGCACATTGATTTTGGATAGCTATTGCTTTTCCCCTCCCATAACACCCAAAAGTATATAGTCAATCACTAAAGTGTAGCAAGGACAAATTCACACCAAATTGAAAAGGTGTTGCAAGCGGTCTGCTAGGAATGAGATGAGAATTTCAGGATTCTTATGAAAATATAGCTGGGAGGTTATACTATGGAGATAAGGAGGGAAAATCTAGGTGAATATGGGGAAATGAGTGGACATTAAGTAGAGACAGCTTACAAAGACAGGATCTCTCCCTAAAGACTCAGTGTTCAGGTAATTCTGTCTGGCAACAACTTGATTTAATGTTTAGTTTAATAAACACATATCTAATAAAGTATTTTAGTATTTTAATCTATTACAGTATCATATCATCATTTTACAAGAAGTCTCCTCCAGGTCAGTTTTGAGATTCTTCTGATATACATATTACCAAGCGTTGGCATCAAAAGAAGGGAAGAAATACACTAAATCTAAAAATATATACAATGCTATTAAGAATCTAAAAAATGCTTTAAATATATATGCTACGTGTGTGATCTGTGATTGGAATCTGGATCAAAGCAAAGTGAAACAAAGCACAACAAAATAATAGAAAATGCTCATTTAAAACACAACTTGTGACCACTGGAAAAATATGAATATGGAGTGTATATCTTAATAATGAGAAATACCTTGAGTGTTAATTTATGATTATCTAGGTGAATGTCTTTGGTCTTTGAAATAGCTGCTGGTGAAACGTAACAATTTCTCAAATATCTCTCAATGATTCTGCTTATACACACACCCAGAAATACGCACAAATATAAAGAGAAATAAAGAAAATATGGTAAAATGTTACTGACTGGAGAATCTAAGTTATGTGAGTATTCATTGTATTACTCATATAGTTCAAATTTTTTCAAAATAAAAAGTTGGGAAAACTAATAAAATGTATATTAGATAGATTTCCTACAAATAGCATTCTAAATACTTGTCAATTTTTCAAATATTATAAGGTTAAAATAAATTAAAAGGAAAAAGTAATACATTGTTCAGAAAGACTTGGTGGATTAAATGGTTACCCCATGGTTAAATTGCATAACATATTCAAGATCACTTTCTGCCATAAAGCCCTTATTTAATTTTTCCTGAGGCGATGTGTGTTGTGATCCTGAATTGTGATACAAGTTTAGAATGGTTTTCCATAGTCACATTTATTATTTCTACCCATAATAACTACTAAAACTTTGCTGATATGAGTTTCAAATAAGACAAAATACATCTTAACACAGATATTAATGATACGACCTTCTGATGAATATTTTCTTTAATTAAAAATATAGTAAATGAAACATTATTAATATCCTAATTGTAATAAATTCTCATCCATATATATGTAAATATTTAACAATACTATTCAGTTGATGCATCTCTCAAATAACATAAATAATACATGGAATTGATTAGCTTTATTTCAATAGTTTTATCTAATTAGGCAAATAAAATTACTAAATAATAATTATATATCAAATTCTCAGTTGCTGAATTCAGTTCTCTTTATATATAAACGTGTATAAATATAAATATTGACATAAATATTTAGATTTTCATTTCCTTTCTTCTTCTTTCCATATTTCCTTGAGTTTAGGCTGTGAACAGGGTTCATTTACTAATTTTATTTTTCTGTGCCTTTTTAACTTCAAGTCTCAATACAATTTTTCTGACTTAAAATTTCTCACCCTAAATTTGCAAGAAGAAATTTAATTTGGGGGAAATACACAGACACACAAACAATATGTTTTCTGGCTTGTCAAGTTTGAGCTGAAAAAGAGAAAAGCAGCCCCTGACACCTAGGAACTAATGGCCCTCACCACTGAGCCCTTGTGTTCTCCTGTCGAACATAATTTCACAAATCATGAATATCAAACAAGGCCACTCTGTCACCATGTTGGGTCAAAGCAAACACAAGAGCACTCTATAATCGTATCTGAACACACTGGCCAAAACACAGAAATGATCAGCATTCTCCATCAGGCTGATATGAATCACTGACACTTCTTTACTAATCATAGATTTAGCCTCACCCCAGTTTTTCCTCCTTCTTGATAAGATTTAAGATAGCCAGTCATAAAAACACCCTGCTCCTTAATTCAGAACAAAGACTACTTCCTTAAACCCTCCCCCAAATCAGGTACCACAAACTCAAATCCCATAATATGTTATTCTAACACTCTTATACCAGTATGTCCACAGTCCCCTACGGTGGTGGCGCTTCAGTGAGCTGCAAGGAGCGATGAAGGGTATTCGTTCAGGCACAGATGTCTTCTGGTGGTGTTTGGAGAAAGGGCAATGACAAATGAGTTGGAAGTTCAGATAGTAAATTATTAAGAATATTATTTCCATGACATATTGGTTCGTGATTGCTAGAGATTTCCTGGAATTTTATGTCCTAATCAGAAAAAAAAAAAAAAAATTGAGAAAGGGCTACACAGAAAGGTATAATACAATATATTTAAGTATAATAAATGAAAACAATTGGGAGCTGCAACACATGTTAATAATCTAAGGTGTAGCTTATTTTAGATTTGATTCACTATGATTATAAGACTAAAAAGATGTCTATTATGTGAAAAATTCCATTTTTACCATAATGAGGTACTTTCCCTTGATACGATAAGAATCATACTAAGAAATTTTCATAGGAATCCTTATTTTGTTTCTTTTTTGTTTTGTTTAACCAGTTGTGGATTTGGGTGTGAAAATAAACTTGGAAGAAAGCATTAGTTAAAAACTGCATGAAGATGCCATTTGAACTACATTCAAATGGCAACTCAAAAAAATCTAACAACGACATTAAAATACCAAAGCCAAGCAGCAAGCTTAAGGAAATTTCACATTCAACAGTGAGAATGGTTGAAATTTCAATTTATTACTGGCATGAAATACTGTGGGGAATCTTCCGAACTTCTCCTTTGGGTAAGGATACAGTAATTTGGACATATATCCCCATATCATGAATGAGGTGAATATTAAGTTCAAAAAAATAAAAGTCAGAAAAGAGCAATACTTTTGTCTTTAATTGCACACTCAAGATGTTAAACCAACAGAAAAAACAATTAAAAAAATCAATGTCATCTGATTAATTTGGTTTTCAATTCAGTACAAACAGTAAAGTAAGCAATTCTACATAAAAAAAGACTTGTGCTTTATTTGAAGCAAGATATCCAAGTTTTTGTGTGTATGTTAAAATAAAGGCATCATACTAAGGAGTTTATTTCATTTGTAATACTGTAAATATGACTGTATTTCATGTGCTGTAAAGTTAAATGTTGTAAAATTTAATATTTATTTTTATATATTTTTAATTACTAGGGTGAGAATATCTTACCTTGGAAAGTATTGCTTCTTTTAGCATCATCACCAAAAATCAGTTTTCTCATGAGAAAATATTATCCATTTATAAGTTTAATTTTAAGTTATGAAATCTAATAGTGTTTGGAAATGTATTTTATTAACTGGGGTGGACATATCTTATCTTGGAAAGGACTGTTGCTTCTTTTAGCATCATCACCTGCAATGAGCTTCATCACCAGAAACAACATCTTTTTCGTAAGTTTAAGTTTGTACTATATGTAGAAAACGTGTTCTCCTGGCTTACAAATATTGAGATAACTTTTGCTGGTACTCCATTTTTGATACTGGAAGATACTTAAGATAGGATTGATTAGCGGATATTTGAACATTTTCCACATTCCACTTGTCTTTTTTCTTTTAGAAAGATTAGCCCCTAAGCTAACATCTGCTGCCAATCCTCCTCTTTTTGCTGAGGAAGACTGGCCATGAGCTAACATCCATGCCCATCTTCCTCTACTTTATATGTGGGACGCCTACCACAGCATGGCTTGACAAGGGTTGCGTAGGTCTGCACCAGGGATCCAAACCTGCTAGCCACGGGCCGCCGAAGTGCAATGTGAGAACTTAACCACTGCAGCACTGGGCTGGCCCTTCCATTTGTCTTTAAGTGTTCTAAAGAGGAAATGTTTTATTACCTCCTAAAATTCCTGACGTTCCTTTAAAAAAACAAACAAACAAACAAAAACCCTTTCCATCAAACTTCCCTTTTCTGGATTTGAGAATACAAATTGTTAATAAGATCTTTCTGTGATGCGTGATCATTTAATATGCTTTTTCCTCTGTGTTCTTCAATTATTTGTATGTATTAGTAAATGAAATGAAGCATAAAAATTTGAATAAATTAAAAAAGAAGTGGTTATAACATCTAAGTCTTATTTTAATGAAAAACAGCACCTGTCTTTTGTCATGGAAGGATGGGTAAATATGAGACTCTAAAAATATGTGTATGAAAAGATGAAAGCAAGTTTGGCTTAGAAAAAATAAATGTCCTGAGACAGTGTTCAGTATAGGAAGGAATCATTTCAGAAAACTTTTTGAATCTTCTGAAAAAAGGAAAAAATGTATGGTTTCATTGAAACAGAAGACACAAGGCTCAGATGAGAGGAAAAAAAGACAAAAGAAAGGGACTCAGATGATATTTAAAATATAATTTGGGACTAAAATAGACCTAGATGCAACAAGAACTATACAAATGTAGAAGAAAAAGATAGAAGAATTAAAAATAATGAGAGAAAATTACAGAAACCACACCAACTGGAATAGAAATAAAGTTCAAAATCATAATTGAAGAGAATTTTCTCATCAAAAAAGACTGGAAATGGGAGACGAGAAAGGTATAATGCATTTCCAGCGAAATAATTTAAAAACTTCCAGCAAGCATTTGAATGCTTAAAAATAAAGGTAAGTATAAAAATTACATTCTAAACATCTGATATCAAATTTAGAATGTCAAAAATAATCCTGACACCAAACACATTAGGTAATCTATAAACATTTAATTTGATTCCCCCATCCCAGATTATACGGATCTTCAGGTGGAAGAGGGGAAAATCTTGGGGATGGGATAAAAGCACAATGAATTTGCCACGTCACACAAAGAGCCAAATGAAGATATCTCTTTTGTGACTTAGATGACTGGGAAATATAGATTGAATCATATCTTTTGATTGTAAAATTGTAAAATTTTTGTAAAATTCCAAGACAATTACTATTAGGTATACTTAAAGGATTGTTACTTTCAAAACACTGAATAAAGTAAAACAATCAAATAAAAAAACACTATATGGCAAACGAAAGTTTAAAAAAGAAGCATATAAAAATACTAAGAAAATGATACAATTTCCTATTATTACAATGAACTATTCTCCCATGACTTAAATTAACCTTGAAATAAAAGCTAATTAGAATGGGCATAAGCTTTCCTTATGCACACATTAGGTCAGAAAATGTTTAAGTAACAGTCAGAAAAGCATAGACACCAAAACTTCATAGTCTAACACTTTCAAACTGAGAGAAAAACAAAGTACCCATGTGTAACCACCCTTTGTCAACTTTGCTAAATTTTAAGGAATAGGGGCACTATATTTATTTTTCAAAGAGAAAACACTGACATTTGTAGTCAGTAGACTGACTAATTTAAAACCCCAAATCACATAATGCATTTGTTGCAGATTTTTGACATTTTGCAAAATACTACAGTGCTTTCAGTGGCTACTCTGGGAAATATTTGACTTGAACAAGGATCTTCATTTGACAGACACCTTAGAAAGGAAAGAGAGTACGGTTTTTCAGGTCTAATAAGCAACTTCCTTTTAGTGTTTCTGATTAACAAATTTCCTTCACTAAAATGCAGTTTGACAACCTTAAGCAACAACAAACTAATTTCCCTAGTAAATTCTCCTTCTCTTTGTCCTTCGATTGCTTCCCTATATACTGCTCTCCACACCCCATTATTCTTCCCATCTCTCTCTCTGCAGTGCTCCATCACCTCCCCCCTCCTCGTGCCTAGTCTACACTCCTATATTTTCCCAATGACTCTCTTAAGACCCCAAGAATACAGCTGCTTTTAAAGTTCCATCCCTCCCCTGAGCAAGGTACGCAGGCAACTGTAGAATTTAAACTTCAGACACAAAGTGGATTAAGAACTACAATTAAGAATTTCCCAAAATGCAGACAAGAATAGCACTATTAATAGAACAATATATAATTCATTTTAGTGCCTATAACCCACAATTACCTGACCTATATTAAATTGTACACATAGTTAGGAATCTCAAATGCTGGATGCTGAATTGCAAAAAGTCAGTTGGACGGACACCATACCTGCCACTCTATGGCTTTAAAATAGCACTGAGTAATATTCCATTGTCTGGATGTACCATCGTTTATTTATGTATTCACCTACTGAAGGAAATCTCGGTTGATTCCAAGTTTTGCCCATTATGAACAAAGTTGCTATAAACGTCCATGTGCCAGTTTTTATGTGGATATGTTTTCAACTCTTTTTTGTAAATACCAAGGAGAGAGATTGCCAGATCACAAGGTAAGAGTATGCTTAGTTTTGTAAGAAACCACCAACTGTCTTTCAAAGTAGCTGTACCATTTTGCACTCTCACTAGCAGTGGGTGAGAGTTCCTGTTGCTCCACATCCTAGTCAGGATTTGGTGTCACCGACATTTGGTATTGTTCTGGATTGTGGCCACTAAACAGGTGTGTAGCAGTATCTCGTTGTTTTAATTTGCATTTCCCTGATGACACATGATGTAGAGCATCTTTTCATATGCTTATTCGTTCTCTGTATATCTTCTTTCATGCAATGTCTGTTAAGGTCTTTGGCCCATTTTTAAATTGAATTGTTTGTTTTCTTCTTGCTGAGTCCCTTTTTACACTATAAAGTTTTCCCACTCCCTTGCCTGTCTTTCAGTCTCTGTCAAAAAAATTTACTGGTATCTGAACTAATAGCTACAGTAACAGCCGAGGAAATATCTTTATTTGTTGTTATTTGGGTTGTCCTTGTTTATATCCAAAATGGCTGTGTACTATGGGAGTAAGTGTAGACACTTAAGTGTTCAGGAAATTTGTATACACAAATATTTAATTTTTACTTTATTTTATAGACCATTAAATGAGAACACCTAACAGTTGTTTGAATCTGCAATCAAGCAAAATGACTTCAATTGCTATCACATTGATTTACACCATAATGAGGAAACATGAAAGAACAAAGAAGAAAGAGTTAGAGACAAAGATCAAAAGATAACTCTACACTAAACAAAGGCAGGACAAGTGCTTAGAAAGATACTGGAGAAGTGTGCTATTTAATAAAGGAACTCAAAGGGCCCTCTTTCATAAATAATTTATTTCAACCACCTAGAAATCAACCAATCAAAGATTTCATCAAAATCCCACATTCTCAAACTCCAATGAATGAAATAATTAAAAAGTTTAAAATATTTCATTAAATGCTGTTAGTGTCTTGCTCTCAGTTTGTAACATTCCCTAGCTGTTACAACCCTCTAACATAGTAAGCATTTCTTTTTGAATTCAGTGTAATGCTTTCTTCTTCAACTATTTTCCCACTAAAACTTTATTTTTAAAAAATTGTAAATAGCTGTATCCAAGAAATGAATATTTAAAAAATTATTGTCTTCCTCTATGAAAAACAAAAAAGTCACTTTAATTATCTTACTAATAAAATGGCTTTGTTTGGTCACCATATCCTTAGCAATAAACCAGAGCCAATATAACTTTTCAATGTAAAATAAAACGTTATGCCAATAAGTGTCGTTGGTGTTGAAAACTACATTTGCAGCTAACAGTCCACATGGATAGTATTGCTTTAATACATAAAAGGATAAAATGTTGATAGAGGAGACAGAAAGAAAAGACTCAGGTTAATACAATCACATTAATATGATTGTGGCCTTAGAGTTTCTTTAAACTTTCAAATTATTTAAGTACATACACAAAAAACAGAATTCACATTTTATTTAAAAGCAAAAAACACCTAATATATCAAAAAATGTATGAACCATTTTACCAGAGATGAAAATACAGAAATCATGCAGAAAGTAGTAAACACGAAACCAATGAAACTGCTGGGATGCTTTTTGTCATTAATTTTAAGATAAATATGCCACAAGTAGGTTACACTAATGTGGTTATGCCATGTACAGGATTTTAGTGGCTGACCTGGTCCCCAAAATTCTTTGATGAATCAGAAGCGTCTCTGTATTAGTTTCTCACAAACTACAAACAGGTAATAGTTTTGAAGTCAAATGTAGGAAGAAAGGAAATGTACACTTCCTGTTACTCTTTTAAATAAAAGCCAAACACCAGGTACTTGTGATAGACTTTTATTTAAGAAAACTGAGCTTGCTGACTGCTGCCCCAGTGTGGTGCAATATTAAACACCTGAGACCTAAACAGTAGAAGCAAAGTATCTGCCCAGCGCATTTCCCTGACATGGTCCTTTCAATAGTTTGAGAAAAGCAAGCTGAGAAGTTAAGTTTTACAGCTTTTTGAGAAAGCAGCATCTTGTTTACCTTTTCACAGGGTTGAAATGCTTTCATATAATACAAAAGGGTCTTTTCTCTGTTTATATAACAGATTGAAAAGGAACAAAAAACCTTTCCTACATCAGATGTAAATATTAAATATCAGTATCGGATTTAATGCCTACAGAATTTTTTTTCTGATAAAATCTGATCTTATGTGCCAGACATACACTTGTAGATTTTATTACTCTATAAATCAGGATGAATTTTTATGCCTTTTAATATTTTACTTTACAATTAGCGCATCTACACTTAAAAAATAAAGACTGGTTAACAAATGCTTTCCAAAACACAAAATAACGAGAAAGTAAAATTATATACACACGAGCATTTTTATTTTGGCATTAGTACAGATTAAAAATGATATTTAAATAATCTATTCAATTATTCCTTTTGAAAATGCAATGATCACAAACTTTTTAGCTATATTGCATTCTTCGTATCTCTCATTGGTTCTTGCTTTTCTGCCAATGATTATCATACTGCCTCTAACCCTGACAGCTAAATTTCTGCATATTTCTTTTACTATTTGTTTTCTAGGAAGTAGGACAAGAGATTCCTAACTCCATACTCTACTCCCTCCACCGAAAACAAACAACTGATTTAACATGATTCACTCTAAAGGCACTTTAAGGTGTTCTGAAGAATTTTATGGTAAAAGGCTTTTAGAATCAAGCTGGTAATGGAAGTTATTTTGCGTTGGCTATTCTTTTTTTTTTCTTTCTTTTTATTGGCACCTGAGCTAACAACTGTTGCCAATCTTCTTTTTTTTCTTCTTCTTCTTCTCCCCAAAGCCCCCCAGTACATAGTTGTATATTCTAGTTGTGAGTGCCTCTGGTTGTGGCACGTGGGACGCTGCCTCAGCATGGCCTGATGAGTGGTGCCATGTCCACACCCAGGATCCAAACCAGCAAAACCTAGGGCCACTGAAGCAGAGTGCTCGAACTTAACCACTAGGCCACAGGGCCCACCCCACATGGGCTATTCTTGACTCCAGGGAACTCACACTGTCAGTGGGTGGGGCTCAGCTTCCCAGTGCTTTTTGCTTTGCATTGTTTATTTTTTATATCAACATTATATATACATATATATCTATATAGAGATATATATAGTTACTTTCTACAAGATTAGTAACTTCCTCAATATGTAATATTAACATTAGAAGAATCAATAATAAAATGCTTCTTCTAGCTTCTATGTTCCTTACTATGAGAAGAGCCAGAAAATTTACAAATACACTTTTATTTGAAGTTTTAGTAAAATATGTCTACTATACCTGTTATTTATTGCAAATATATTGTAAAAATAAGATAAAATCAGGAAACCAAGAGGACTCAAATGTGTATATTAGTTATTCAAAGCAAATTTATCAAGAGCATATTTTATGTTCTTCATAAATTCACTGTGAGAAAAAGCCTGCTAGAAAGTATTTTAATTTTCATTTATAACAGAGAAATCCAAGGTTCAAAATGTTTAGATGTCTTGACCAAGATCATACGACAATAGATGACAAAACAGAACTAAGATCTAGGTTTCATTCTTTCCACTGCACTATTCTCTGCATATCAACATGCTGCTGTTTATCACAGAAAGAAAATAAATAAAAAAGTAGTATTTAATGTTAAAAGGAAAATAAACAATAGGGCCTTAAGTGATATTTTCTACCAGGATATGCTCCTCTATGCTGTGTCAAAAAATGGGTAGATGTGTTTTTCTAATGTGAAGTTCTGTGTCTATAATTTTTCATCTAGTTTTACCATTCTAGATAAATATGGTTCTCATTACAGAAGTAGCAAATCAATAGAATAGAACTAAAATCATTTTTATATTTATGTTAACTTAATGTCCGATAATGTAAATCCTCTTAAATATATCATACTATCATGCACGATCATATCAAGAAAATTCAAAGGCCATCATTCTAAAAGATCCTGATTTTAACATGCAAAGAATCTACCTTTGCAAGAATACAGGAACAAGAATTGAGAGTGTGCTCTCAGGTATGAGCTCTTAGACTTCTTCCATATTTGGCACACAAGAAATTCTATAACTGTTATGCCTAAATTGTGTGTATAGGACTGGAGTGGTAGGAAGAATGAGTTGGGGATGTTGCCAGAGCCTTTAATGAAACTTGGCTTCCTGAGCAAGTGGTTGCCATATGCCTACACAAGATAATGTAGAAAGAGAGAAAAACAAAACAGAAAAGAGAAGAAAGAAGTAAATATATTTCCTGACTTTTACAGTTCTTTTTCCTGTTACATCCTAACTGATGTATTTTGAAAACTATTATAGTTTATTTTCAGAAGACATTGTCCTAAATAGACAAGCAAACTTTGAATATTTAGAAGAGTATTTGAAAGCAAATATGACGCATCATCCTTTGTTATAGAGAAGAGTAATATACCCTCTGCTATATGTCTAAGATTTAATAAAGAAGAGAATATCCATTGAAAGGAGAGTCAAAGGAATGGAGGACAGAGGCTGTTGAGTATATGGCAGGAATGTTAAATGACGGCCACTTGAGGACAGATGAAGAACAAATAAAAGGAAACACTATTTCTCTTGGTAAATAATGAAGTTAGAGAACTCATTAAAACAATTTAATACCATAAAAAACTCAGTAAGAGAAACAAAACACAAATACGGAATTATATAATTAAACTTAGCATCAAGAAAAAGAAAACAGTGCCTGCAAACATTGTAATTTGTAGGTTGTTTGAGGATTTTCTGCCCTGGAAGAGAATTTCTAGCCAGGTGAACGGGAGGCATATCAAGAGTGTGTGTGTGTGTCTGTGTGGTGTGTGTGTGTGTGTGTGTGTAGTGTTTGTGTGTGTGTGTATGTCTTGAGAAGACAGGCAGACATTGAGAGTTAAAGGAGATGACATTTCAGATTATAAGATCAATCACAGAGAATTGTGACGCTGACTTATTCTGTCAGTGGTCTGGCAAATCTGTTGGGGTAAAAGATATAATATACATTAACATAGAATACTTGATTTCTAATCCTAGGTAACCAATGAAGCCAGAAAACCTACCATAAAGAGCATATCTCTATGAAGAAGAAAAACATTCTCTCTGCATATGTTGCAATTAAAAACCAGAAGATGTAATGTAAAACACCATAAAGGTAAGACACAGGCTAAAAGTTTTCATGGCAGAATTAAAAATCCTTAAAAGTTAAGAAACAATTCGGTATACTCTTTCAGAAATCATTTGTTATTAAATGCAGTGATATCTGTGTGTATATATATTTTCTATACCATAATAAAACAATGTACTTTCTTTTTTAAAATAAACATTTTGAAGTGTAATTTGCATATGATAAAATGTACTCATTTTAAGCATGTATGTCTATGAGTTTTGACAAATGTATACAGGAGGTGACCACACTCAAAAATATAAAACATTTCCATAGCTCTAAAGAGCTCCTTTGTTTCTCTTCCTAGTCAATTCTGTCCCTGGCCTCAGGCAACAACTGATCTGCTTTCTGTCACTATAGATTATACTACTGCATCTAAATGCTTTTGTCAGCACAATGTTTTGAGATCTATGCCTGCTGTTCCTGTAACTGTTGTTTATATTTTATATTACCAAGTAGTACAATATTGAATAAAAGTAGTAAGAGTGGACATTCTCATCTTATTCCCAAATTTAGGGGGAAAATCAGTCAGTCTTTCATCTGTAAGTATGATGCCAACTGTGGATTGTCTATAGCTGCCCTTTTTTAGGGTGGGAATTTCCCTTCTAGTTTATTTAGAGTCATTATTATGAATCAATCTTGAAGTTTTTCTACATCTTTAAGATTATGTGTTTTTTTTCCTCCCTTAGTTTAATAAAACAAATTAAATGATTTTTATTTGTTAAACCAAACTTGCATTCCTAGGATAAACCTCACTTAGTCATCACTTGGTCATTGCATATTATTCTCTCTATTTCTTGATGTACTGAATTGCTAATATTTTGTTAATGATGTTGGTCTCTGTGTTCATGAGAGATATTGGTCCATAGTTTTCTTGTATTGTTTTTGCCTAGTTTTGGTGCCAAGGAAACAGTGGCTACCCAAAATAAGCTGAGAAGCATTTCTTCCTCCTTGATTTTATAAAAGAAATTGTGTGGTGCTGGTATTATTTCTGTCTTAAAAATTGCAGAATTCACCAATGAATCCACCTGACAAATTACTTTAAAAAAAATGGAAACCCTGAATCAAAGCATTTTATGTAACTTTTTAACAATGACGTATAAAATAAAGGTCATCATCTCTCTTTTTCATAAGAAATGTTAATGATGTTCATTTCCTAGAACTGCGTTCATTCATTTCCATTTTGAAAGATATCTGAGTTTATATCTATGACATTACCAAGGCCAAATGAATATGTTTCCTCAGTTACCTTGATCTCTACTTATCTATCTTCCCTGAAAATAAATGTCTAACAACTTTAATACTTAAAATACAGATGAATTTTAAAATGTGTCAAATCTGACAACTTTCCATTATTTGTAAAATATCTCCTGTGTTGTTCTTTTTCATCCATTCACATAAAAGTCACTCACTGATAACTGCAACAGCTGCTAGAAATCCAAAAATAAATTCAATAAATACTTAATATTCAAGAGTATCAGTATCCAATGGTGTAAGACAACTGAAGCATCATAAAACTCTATATTAAGAACAGTGGTCGAGTTTTACAAACTATAGTTTGGTGTTGCTGAGGAGGTTCATCTCATGAATCTTCAAAGTTTAAAAAAGACTTCCTAGAGAAGGTGATGCCTGTGCTAAATCCAAAAAGATAGTTAACAAATAAGTAGAAACAAAGCTTGTGAGAGGCCAGCCTGTGGCCTAGTGGTTAAGTTCAGCAAGCTCTGCTTTGGCAACCCAGGTTTGGTTCCCGGGCATGGACCTACAGCACCTGTTGGCAGCCGTGCTGAGGTGGTGATCCACACACAAAATAGAGGAAGATTAGCACAGATGTTAGCTGAGGCAGAATCTTCCTCAGCAAAAAGAGGAAGATTGGCAACAGATGTTAGCTCTGGGCAAATCTTCCTCAACAACAACAACAAAAAAAAATGAAAGAAAGAAAAATAAACCTTGTAAGAGTGTGTTTCAATGAGAAAGAACAGCACAAATAAGTACATGAAGGCAAAGAACGACATGAAGTACACAGAGAACTATAAAGAGTGTTGATATACTTTTCGTTCAGAGCCTCCCAAAGGTGTTTCACAACAGTGTTAGAGAAGCTCTGCCCTAGAGAAGCATCATACTACTTTAGGGTTAGGTTAGACTTCAAGAATAGATGACTCAATCTCCTCAGCCTTGGGGGCTCCTTGGGGCTCTGTCATGGTTTAAGCCCCACAGATAGTCACTCACTGCAGTAAGTATCTGTTACCAAAGGACTTCTTGTATAAATTTGCTTGGATTAGAACCCTGCAAAGATGAATGAAGTATGAAGCTAAGGGAGGAAGGAAGTGGGGCTAACGAGAGAAGCAATTTCCAAATTATTAGAGACCTTGTAGGCCACATTATAGAACCTGGACCTAGTTCTCGGAGTGATAGTGAAAAACGGAAGACATATATGCATTTCAGGTTGGACACTCTTTCAGCTGGGAAAGGCTAGAAGCAGGTGTGCTCTTTAGGCCATCTTCTCTGTAGGAAATGACAAGCAGTACAACTTTCACATATACACCTCAATACTACGGACATATCCACATGGTTTACTGTTTAGAGAACATAGAAGATGAGCTGCAATTATGTGAAATTTTTTTCCCTTTAAGCACTTCAACTTCGAATGACCTTAATCACAAAAATGTGCACATTTAAAGTACAATCTTCCAAATTAAGCTATGCAGGTGACATTATTATTCATCATCCGCCAGTTTTTCTTAAGGTCCATTTTATATAACATAAGATTTTCAAACAGCACCATAAAAGATTTCCTTTGGTCCATTAGCACTTGTAAAATTTAAACATTTGATTATAATGAAGAAATATTCTGTGAAGAAATGGAATTTATTAGAGAGAGACATATTTTGAAATACAAAAATTAAATAATGACTCTAGTATTATCACTCAAGCAACTACTAAAAATCCTATTCTAAGAAGGCCCGTATTCAAACTTTAACGTGGAATTAAGAGTCTATGATTAAATCTTCTTGTTCTGAATCGATCTTGCTAGAATTAAGGATTCACGAAGAAAAGTAAAGGAAGGAAAACGTGAGCATGTAGCCTTTGGGACTATGAATGGTGGATGGTAAGCCGCAATGAAGAGATAAACATAGAAATGTCCATCATTTTTACGCCTTTGAAGTACCCATTCTTCTTTATTCTCACAAAATAATGAGAAAAAATGGAGGCCGAACATTGGAAATGGTGATTTTTATGAACCACATTCAGTGATAATACAATAAAAAAAGCCACCTAAGGTTATATATATCAAATCTAAAACGCTCTATATTATAACTAAATGTATATACTCAGTAGTCATGTAAATGTAACTAAAATCTGATAGAAAGCTTTTTGAACTTCAATTTTTTAATTTTTTTATTTTTTGTGTGTATAAAGAAGATGTGTCCTAAACTAATAACCATTGCCAATTCTCCTCTTTTTTTGCTTGAGGAAGACAAGCCCTGAGCTAATATCTCTGCCAATCTTCCCCTACTTTGTACGTGGGATGCCTCCACAGCATGGCTGATGAGTGGAGTAGGTCTGCACCCAGGATCTGAACCTGCAAACCCAGGTCACCTAAGCAGAGCACGTGGAATTTTAACCACTTGGCCATGGGGCCAGCCCCTTGAAATTCAAATTTTGAAGTTTGTACTGAGTTTAAAGAATACCCACAAAATGACCAAAAATATACCCAAAGATCTAACATATTTTGTAAACCACTCATTATCATGTCTCTGTGAATTGAAGGCCCAGAGTAATATCCTCAACTTTGAAGCCCCCAAAAATTTTTTATAAGACTGGGTCATAGGTAGACCAATGAACCCTGATGCAAATTTGATTCACATACAAAGTCTGCTTGTCATCAGAAAGAGGTGACTTTCGAACTCTGTCATTCAGATTGTTCCCTAATCATACCTCAGTGGATTCACAGCCATGAGTGGAGGGTATGGAATAAACAATAAGTAAGAAGGAAGGGTTGTATTGGTAAAATCCTTGCGAGACCTGGGCAAACTCTACGTTGTGGGGCAGGAAGGATCAAAGAACCATGTGACCGCCAAGGGGATGATAATTAGCACACAGTACAGGGAACGATGGCAAGTTCTGCAGTATGCAGGACATCCATGCAGCCAATTCTAGACAAAGAAAGTCTTTAATAGGCAATTTCCAATATTCACAAGCCTAACTGGGTAGGAATGCACATGACCACCATTGGAAGTGGTAGAGAAGAAGGACACCATTCTCTAGTTTCCCAGGGATCCAGAATGAAATGGTATGGAGTAGGATGGAGGAATAGGGATTTCCTAATTTTTCGTCCGTGAGTACTAGATTAGAAAACTTGTTTGATTCCTGCTTTTACAATTTTGTTACACCCTCAGGCTACTGTGTCCCAGCAAGACATTGGTTACAATTTTTTTAAGATACATTAAAATGGTTAGTTCAAAATAGATAGCTTAATTATTGTTAAACACTATAATTCTGAAATCCACTAAAGATTTTATTTTCTAAAAATACAGAGAAGAATGTATTATGCCTGCAGAGTATTTTATAATGTATTAATTCTGGGTAGAAATGCACACAACATAAATCTATTTTAAGTTACTGCACTATTCCCATTCCTGCTTTAAACAGAATTACTAGCAAATTAGAAACCTGACCATAACTCATTTCAGATGATAATACTATATTATTCCATTTCTGAATATTTAGAATACAGTAATAAAATGTTAACTAGTTATTAAACAGAAAATCGTTTTCAGCAAATATGAAAAAGTTTTAAATATAATCGCTCAGACTTTATTGGGAATGTTCTCCTAAGTCTCTCTCCCCAGAGAATATCAGGTAGTCATTGTAAACATTATGCATGTTTTAGCATAGCACTCAGTCTCCTTCGGCCCAAAACATCTTCCAAGGCTGGGGAAAATAGTTCATGAAGTAATTCACATCTTATCTTCTCCTCATTTACTAGATAATTACCGTGAGTTCTAAAAGAACCACCTACATCAGATTAAAATTGGTCTTTTAAGTGAAAAATGCCCCTAGTACTAAAAGTAGATTTTAATTTTAAGCTCCATCCACTGCAATTAAAAATGAAATAAGACATACTTGAGTAACTCGAAGGTTAAGAAACTGATATTGTTTCAGAAACAATTGAAACTACATGGTTACAACATTATGAAGCAATGTAAAAACATTTTACACACTATTTTAAAATGCCATTGAATTCAAATAGCAATAGTATATATTAGGAAGAAAGTGAGCATGATCTGACGTATCATAACTTTTAAAAAGTAATACCCTAGAAAATGAACCCCATTTTCTTATGTAAGATGTTTCCTTACATCTTAATATCCCAAAGTACCTAAGAACTTAATTTTGATAGTCATGAAAAGTATAGACTCTGATAATTAAAAAGACTTCATAATTAGAAGCATTAAATGAATTGAACACTGAAAAGTATACTGAGAAAATAACAGGAAAAAAAGAATAGGTGACGTGGAGAGGTTGCTGTGGAAGAGTTTGCCTTACAATTGGGTAAATACACACACACACACCCCCCACACACACATTACACACGTACCACACACACCCAGACCTTGTGCCCATCTCCCATGCTCTGTCTTAGCCCAAGCACTTAGTTGGGATAGAGAAAATTCAAACATTTATCACATTCATATCTCAAGATCTCTCTGGTTTTCTGATACTTTCATACAAACAAGATAATCAGTGTTTAATTAAGAATTAAAATATGAAATAACATGATATGATTTCTAGTAAAAGAAAGTAAAACAAGTGAGGTTAAAAAATAAATCAGAGAAGATAAAAGAAAAATGGAATTAACTTAAGTTGAATCTTCTTTTATAAAATTGACCTTTAAGAACCAAACTAGTGCCATTGAAATGCATTATTAAAAATAAAAAAAACCACCGTGAACATTAAAAGTTCAAGGCTCTTGTGTGCTAGAAATAGTAGGGCAAACAAATGGAAAGAAATAATGGAAAAGGGAAAGGCAAGTTATTTAACCCCTAGGGCCATATTATTCTATGCATTTAATTTCTTACAATCCACTGGAGCCTTTGAACATATAATCTGACACAAGGTATACTACGGCAAAGTAGAAAACCTGGTTTACTGGAACAAGTTATTTTCAGAATTAGGAACATTTTCCAGTTTGCCCCAAAACGTTTGTTTGACCGTACTCAAATCATACACATGTTGAGGACATCAGTTTCCTAATCTTATCACTGAGAAAGCTAGAAAAAAACTAAATTTCCTCTGCTTAGAGGACCAACATTAAAAAAAAAAAGCATATATTTTAGAAAAATATTATTCTTTTTCCAATTACCTATAATTCGATGGTAAATTTTAAGAAAGAAAACAAATGAATCTGATGTCCCATATGTCTTCTTTGCTCCTCATACCAATAAAAACAGAATGTCTGGAGGTGAGAACCTGGCACCCTTATTTTTAAAGATCCTCAGGTGGTTCCAATGTGCGAATGTTGGGACCCACTGAACTCATGGATTCTCAGGGTTTTTTTTTTTCATGGTTTTTAATTTATTATTGTCCATATTGTCGTTTGTTCTGAGGTTCAATTCATCACAGATTTAGTTAGTGTAAGTCCCTTCAAACTGGTCCCTGAGTCCTTGTCATACGCCGGCATCATTTTTTTGAATACTTTGTTACTTTCTTTCATAATAAAATATTCCAGATTCATCTTGTGTTTTCTCTGACCCAGCTCTGGAATCAGCCATTTCTCTTAGGTGTCCCAGCTCCTTTTAGTGGGAAATGGTATTAGAAGCCAAGATCTGGCCAGTATGTGTGTGCATTGGTATTGGGGTGTCTTTGCTTCCAGACTCCTTCACTAGGGATCAAATGCTCAGAGCTGGCACAGCGCAGTCTATAACCCTAAATATTCACTTCTGTGACTGACAAACTTAGGCCCCAGGGAAATCTTTCTCAATTCTTACTCTTTGTCCTTAAAATAAAGATGATTTCATATAAATGCCCTGTTCTGTTTTGATGTTGCCAACATCAGTGGCAGATTTATGCCGAAACAGTATAGATAGGGAAAAGATAACAATTAATTTGTCAAATTCATGATTTCAGAGAGCATGAATAGGTTCTTCCATATGGAAGTATTGTTTTCTAGTAGTGCCCATGCCTCTCTATTCAACAAAGATGAGAAACACTAATATAGAATGTTTGTGTGATATTCTTAAAAGAAGACTATTCTATGTCCAATACATAGTCATACACAATAATATTTTTCATAAACTGTCAGCAAAATATTTACAGGATTTCTAAGGAAAATTTCTAAGTTTAGTAGAAATAACTTTGAATTTTTATGCTAGAATAGCTGTGCATGTAGATTTAATACAAAAATAATGATCACTATCAAGTACAGTTAATTCAAAGTGAATAATTAAAGAGTAATAAAATGAGAGAAAACATCATCTATTAACATAGAACAGTAAGTATGTATTAAATTATATTGCACCAGGGTCAAAAATTATGTTGAACAACACAGATGCCTAACCAGAGGAAGAAAAAAAGAAAGTTTAAATTAATGAGTATTTCACTGGCATGGTATTCATTTTGCTTTAATGGAAGAATCATTAAAATAAAATTCCATTTTAGACACTGAGTCAATGAACGTTTGAATAAAGACATTTAGATTTTTCAGTCCTGACTAATGTTCATCAAAGCAAGTTGTTTTCCTTCTGTATAATTTACATAGCGGATGTATGTGTCCATGCATATACAAAAATTAAGAGCTATTTGGAAACATTAAAAATAATTTTCACTTACTTTAAGAATTATTTAATAATCCATGTTAGAATTATAAAATTGGACAAAGAAGAGACAATAACAAAATACAAATATGAGAGTTCTAATGTTTTTAAACAGTGAAATTCCAGAAATAAAGTTTTTCTTTCATTTTTTTATCAGGCACAATAATTGAGAATTACTAATATTTCTTAGTCCTTCCTTAACATATCATTATCTATCAACTACTTCAATAAGTGTATGCCAAGTCTGTGACTTTAAACAGCCCATTGTAGATTGTGGGGCACTAAAAACCTAGCATGCAAGCAGACAAATAAACAAACAAAACACTTATTCATGCCAGAAGGATGAAGTAGCATTATGATTCCCAATAAGAAAACTCTTGCACATTTTTAGTCCAAGTATTCTGATAAAGACAAAGAGATTTACAAAAAAAAAATTTAAAATTTAATTCAGTTAGAATATTTCAGCAACTAAAAATGAGATACTGAAATGTTAAATTAATCAATACCCATTGAGCTCAACTTATTATTAACTAATTCAGATTTACTAAATTATAAGGGGTAAGACTGCGGAGAACATAATTTTTTTGCCTCTTTAATAATACTTTCAGATATAAATATGATTCATTATTATTGTATCTCCCATACTTGACGCTCTACGCAAGGTGATTACAGTACCTTGAACAGTGGTAATTAGTTACTTTGCTGTAGTGCTTAACGACTTCTAAATAAAAACAAGTAGACAGGTTTATAATGTTACTGCCAAGCTACTCCTTATTCTTGAAGTGGAGCATCTGGCTTGACTTAATTGTTAAACTTCCATAAGAAATCCTTTCCGGTGTTAGACAGACAATATGTAGTTGTTTTAGATGAAAAAGTGTGTGCATTGTCAAAGAGGAGAAACTCTCTTGTTGAATGCGTATATGTTATCTTCTCAACAGGTAGAGACCATTAAAGAAGAAAATGAATTACAAAAGCTCTAGGTCTTCGCCAAAGCACTTTCCAAAGGAATAATATCTACTTGATAACCAGAACACTATATTGGATTATTTAAAAAGGAAAAAATAGGCTGTAAAATTTAATCACTCTTCTATGCAAGGGAAGATCCAATCTCTGTAAGTCTCGTGTTTATACAACTTTTTTTTAAGAAAAAGAAAACAAAACCAGCAATACAAAATTTCAAAACAAAATAAATATTCAATTTCAATGAAGAACATAAAGAATAAATGAAAATTTAGTGCTGCCAAACACGGCAAAAAATTCCTTTCAGTTTGTATTAGTTTCCTATTGCTACTCTGACAAACTACCTCAAACTTAGTTGTTTAAAACAACACAAATTTATTACCTCATTCTGGAAGTCAGAAGTCCAAAATAGGTATTATTATTAAATAGGTATTATTTAGCTTATATCAAGGTGTTGGCAGGGCTGTGTTCCTTCCAAAGGGGAATTCATTTCCTTGTCTTTTCCTGCTTCTGTAGGAAACAGGCTATCCATTCCTTGAATCCATCTTCCAATGCCTTTCTCTCTCTCTCGCCCTCCCTCTTACATCTGCTTCTGTCAGCACATCTCCTTCTCTGCCCCTGATTCTCCTGTCTCTTTTTCCTATAAGGATCCTTTTGATCACACTGAGTTCATCCAGATATTCCAGGATAACCTCCCTATCTGAAGATCCTTAACTTAATCACATAAAGTCACTTTTCTTATACAAAATAATATACCCACAAGCCTGAAGCTTAATATGAGATTAATATAAGATTAATATGTGGACATCTGTGGGGAGCTATTATTGTGTCCCCCATACAGATAGTGTCTGTTTCCACCAGGTTAAGGCTCTTCTATTGTAACAGAATTTGCATATGATCAATGATTCTTTAAAATATACAAAATTTATCAGAAATTAAGGCATATAAAAGAGCAATTAAAGTGAATTTGTAAATTATTGCTACATTGTATTGAACCACATAATCCTGTAAGCGATTTACTTTTATCTATCAACAGACAGTGCGGAATTGGAAATTTGGGGAATATCAGTTTTATAACTTCAATATTTTTTCCTCAGTCCATGTCACTATCAGTGGTGATTGTACATGTTTTTTCTGGAACCATCAGACTTCCTATAGCATAAGAAATGTCAGATATACTACGATACGACCTATATATTTGGGAGAAATTGAAAAAGAAAACGTCTTAACCAATTGCAGTTAAAATATCTTACTTTTGCAAATTTTACAAAAACATATGGCTATATAAACACATTTCTAGGGTCCATGCTAGAGCTTGGATGGGATTCATTCAAACTGGGCGAGTAATTCTAAGGTTTAGCGTTAGAGTAAAGCTAACTCCAACTCTTAACCCTCATATTAAACTTCACTTTATTTTATTTTACTTATTTTGTTTTTACAAAAAACAATGTTAAAATGTAGAGGCCTGTACAAATATCTTTTTGCGCGTTTGTGATTATATACTTAGGTTAGGTTGCAAGAACTGTATCAGGATGTTGAGTGGGATTTTTAGTCCTCAACAAGAAACCCAAGATCCTTATAATCTGAAGAATAACCAACATTTAGGGTTATTTACATCCCTTCAAGGCCACTACTTCAATTAACTTATTTTATCCTTCAAAGCCACCTTTATCCCTTTCCTTTGTCCAGTTTTTCTAAGTGTAGAACTGAGGAAGGGAGGAAGTATGTGGTTTCCTGTGCCTGGTGAGAAACATAGTAATCTTAATGAGGGGTTCCCCAACTAGCTCTGCAGCAACTCATTTTGAGGAAAAGGTCCAAAAGATTCACTTATAGACATGGGAGATATTGGCTAGATGGAAGAACTGATATTTTATCCCAGGTTAGAATTCTGCTTAAGCAGTAGATCCATTTATCCGCCCCTGATTACAGAAAGTAAAATTAAGAGAGGTAGCAGGATAGATAGGGGGCAGAACTGATGTAGCTCACAAGCTCACTGTTGGGAACAGCAGGCAGGATAAGTCTCCTGTTGGTCAAGTAGACACCATGGAAGGAAACAGGATTTGAGCCATCCTTCTAAAGCTCTATCCAAGAGGGTTGTCTATAGGGAAATGACCTGCCAGAAGGAAGATATTTTGGGAAAAGCTCCTGGTAAGCAAAGCTGAGGTCAGGTATTTAAGGTTAACCCTCATTTGGCTATCCCACATCAGAGGATCCTGCAATAAAACAGCCAAACATAACTTTTCTGAGAGCTCATTCCCAATACTCAATATATCTGCTACAGGAAGGCATGCCGAGGTAGTCATGGTTAGATTGAAAAGATTCTGTATAGGACTAAAAGGCTACAAGTCTGGCCAGACAAGGAAATAAAGGGATACTTACCTCGTTTCCTTTCCCTTTCCCTTCTCCTACCCCAATTAAATTGGGTCTGCTGAGGTTTAGAAAGAGGACATAAGGTGGTTTGGAGATTTCATTTGAATACGAGATTGACAATTAAAACTATAAATGGTATTTAATGCAACAACTAAAAGCTACCAAATGTAGTAGAATCTGCCAAAGTAGTCATTAAAGGAGAATGAAGGATAGATGAGCAGAATAAAGTTGAACTCAATGATTGAAAATATAAAACTGTCATATTTATATCTCACTGGAGAAGCCTACTCAAAATTTGTTACAAATAGGATTACTGAAGTGTACGAACATTTAAAATTTTTGGTAGATACTTCCTTATTTCTTGCAAAAGTCCTGTATCATTATATATTCCTATTAACCACTTGTAAAAATACCCACTTCCTGACACCAGTGTGAATATTAAATGTTTTGTCAAGTCTGATATTCCATTATTATTTAATAATGTTTCTGAAGCAATTAGTGCACTTTTCTATCTTTATATTTTATTTGACTTTATATGCCAAATGTTAGTTATGTTTTATCTCTTAGTTCTTCATATACTTTGCCCCTTTTCATGGGAATCTATTTGCTTGATCCAAAAAACTATATTTACATTCTCCAAATCCAAGTGTCCTGCCTCTGAGGTTCACAAAGTTAAATTTTTGCTAGTTTAATATATAATCTGCCTTTATTTCAATACAAGAAACCGGAGGAGGGGGTGCTTTTTGTTTCATAAACCAAAATTATCTTTTTTGGAAGAGACAAAGAAATCTGTTGATTAAAATTCAACTTATCAATTTAACAATGTGATTACTGTTTCATACATTTCATTTCTTTTATTTGGAAAAGTGGATAAATATCTTCAACCCTGATATTAACTAGGTACCAAGTGTAGGTTATGTGCTGCCTGTATCTATTTCGTTTGATCAACGTGTAATGTCCCGATTGTTCAATATGATGAAAAAGCTCCCAAATTTAGCATTAAATGTCTCATTAAATAATGCAGAATCAATTACAGTTAAAGATGTTATGCCACTGGCTTTTAGTATTATTACCTAGAATAACTTATTAATGAAGCAGGCATAGCATTTTGCACTTGAACATATTTACAGTATTGAAATCTAGTGCAATAATGGGTAACTCCAATGCCCCTATATTTAGTTTGGAATATATTCTTGATATTTGTTTTCCAATATTGTTTTGTTTTCACTGGGGAATAGCCAAGTGGAAGGAGGCACAGATTCCCATCCATGCTTTGCTTAGGGAAACATTAAAATTTGTTTTCACTGCCTAGAGACACACTAAGTTCAAAGAGACCCAGAAATGTACAAGGCTTACAGGCTGGTTTGGAATACCTGAATGGCTGCTAATATTTCATAAAATATATAAACAATATGTTAACATATAATCCAGCACTTTTAAAAATTATCTAAGGTTATATCAAATTTCAATACGCTTTAGATCAACAGTGACATAGTTATTAGAATGTGTTCACAGACTAAAAATATATTTTAACATTGTATAACATAGTTCTTAAATTGAATCTGTAAAGAAAACCATTAAATACTGCCATTTCATGTTTTAATGAATTTTAACAATCAAACATTTTCAAAATTTGTCTTCTAAACGGATTATTTCATTTGTGTGTTACATATTTAAAAATGTATTTACAAGTTCTTCAATAGCTCTTGGTGATTTTAAAGAGTTTATTTTTCACACCTTCCAATTTTAAAGTACTTATTTTAATACAATAGCCTCATTCCAGTCCCCTGCATCTCCAGGCATTTAGCAGCCTGATACATTGGAAGTAGATTTGCAAAATGATGAATGGATCATTAGTTGCATAGCTTCCATTATAAGTGATAGATGAGTAGACTAAACTTTGGGTTTTTATATCTTTAGAATTTTCCTGTAATGTTACTTTCATGTAGGATTGCATTCAAAAGCAATTCTTTTGTAAATGAAAGAATTTGGGATCTCTTTTTTTAAAAAATCTGGAACTACAAAACACATAAAGCATCGTATTATACATTCCTACATTTCTACACAATATTCGTTTGAGGAAGTGAGTTTAGAGGAAAGTGTTTGGCATCAAGAGGTTCTTGTAAATAAACAGGGAGATGTTTAGCTTAGATTTCTTACCCATATTAAAACAGAGAATGGAGGAGTCCTCATTCTATGACTTAATAGCTAATGACCTTGGACTCATCACAGCCTGTCTCTGGACCTCAGTGTTCAAATTTCTGAATAGAGGTTGAATAAACTATCTCTAGTATCTTACCTAGGTATAAAAGGGTATAAATCTAGGAGAAGTAGAAAAATCCTTTAGGAATGTAACATACCAGTCTCTATCAGTCACTTAGATTTTAGGCTGAGTTCACTGGAGCCTAGTGCAGTGCAAAGGACCCGACAGTTAAAAATGAGAAAGTGAAAGGACCATAAGGGAGGATCAAAGTGACAAAAAAGACTAAATAGGGGTCCTGCAAGATCAACACTGCTTTGCAGTCACTATTTTAGCCAGAGATTGCTTGTAATTTATTTTTTAGTATATTGATTTCAGATCAAATACTATTTCTATTTTGTGACTCTACTTGTAAGCCCCTTGAGAGATAATTCATCTTCGCATCTACAGCATCCAGTATAATGCCAGAGACTTCATAAATGCTCCATAAACCAGAAAAGATAATTACATTACACACCCTCTCATTTTCTTTCCTTCTATGCCCAAAAGAACATGTGTATTGAGTAAAAGCACTTGATATTTAGTACAACAAGAAAATTCAGAATATTCAATGCAGTTGTTATCAATAAAACAGATTAGAAATTAATGCCCTGAATCTATTATTTTTAACATTGACGCTTCGGCTAATATTATATTAGTTTGTAGCAATTATGATTAACCAACTTCAACAGATTTTCCATTTCGATGGTACATAAAATTGAAGCTGTACTTTGAAGTATTTATTTTATATTTTTATGCAACTGTTTTCTATTATTTGCTCATCAAACAACACTCATTATCCTGAATTCATTCCTTTTAAATGTCTATCTAGTTTACTATAGAGTTTCCACATATAGCTTTGGAAAATCTCCCTAGACCTTTAATTTTGAAAATTTGATTTTATGAATTGGCCTGAAGACCATATGCCAGAAATGATAACTGGTCCACATGTCAAATTATGCTACATCATCATATAAATTTGTAAGCTAACCAATTTGGAACAGATGTTTACAGTTCTAGATGGCAAATGGATATTTTAATAAAATAGTAAATCTTGATTAAGTTTATCTTGAGTTAGGCATATCAAGGTTGTCTTGATTGTAAGAACAGAATCATAATACATGAAGCATGCTTTAAAAGCATACACTATCTCACCATGCCAACATAAATATTTTTACTTTTTAAATTTTCTTATCAGTCCATGTGCAAGCATGTTTTATATTTTAGATGTTTTCCCCTCTCCTTAATATTATATTAGTAATATTATATAATTTTGCAGGTTACTACATTTCTTTACACTATGATTTTAAAGGCCAAGTGAACATTTTAAATTTTATGTGTTGAGTCACTTCACAATACCCCCGGCATATAGACTTTTTTCAGCTATGTCCAGATGGTTAATGCTACACCTATGTCGATGTATAGAATTTAATATTTTTAATTCTTTACTTCTGAAAATTTATTGCACGTGAGATCCTAAGGTGAACAAATTATAAAACTGTTAATGTAAACGGACTGATACGCATTGGGAGTCAAAGACTTTAAAAATAATTCCCTTTTATCTTTTTCCCTAAATCAGAGATACAGTTCAATAAGAAAAATATTTAGTGAAAATTATATAATTTAGCATGTGACTAATTGTTTTGATTTTGCTATTTATTTATTCTTTACAGTACAGTTGGAAATGTATTTCTTTAGACAATTTTAATGGTTACTCTGTTGATACTAGCTGATGTGGGTGGCTTTAGAAACTTATGCTTTTAAATTTTGTAAGAACCTCGTTGCCGCAGTGATCACGAAATGTGATTTACTACAGTAAAACAAATAAAATATAGGACCAAATTTTTTAAATTCAATGCTTAAATTGCTTCTCCAAATTCACATGTTCCTCTGCACCTGGGGGAAAAAAACTTCAAAAATTATCCTATAATTTCTCAGAAAGAAAATCAATTTTACCAAGAAAATAGATTAAATTTTGAAATTTTGTTTTCAATAAAAATGTCTACGTTACATAAGAAAAGTTGATTTGTAGTTTTGATACATACAATAAGTGCAAGCATACAATTGAAACAGGAAAATTCTAGTATAAAAAATTTAGATGATGAGGTTTATGTTGTACTTTATTTTATAAGAAAATATGGATTTAAGATTAATGTTAATTATTGACTCAGGTAATTAAAACATTGGATAAAATTTTAAAAAATAAAAACAATTTTAAGTTCATTGATGAGTTACCATGAACATAAAGACATTGGAGACCTCAAAAAATTGGAAACCAGAGGTCTATGAAGTAAGCAACTACCAATGCCAGCATTCTCGCTGAGTGTTTCTACAAAATCCAAGATCTTGAGCCATAGCTTTCTCTCCAGCTCAAACATCACTACTCAAGTTCAAACTGTCTTTATTACCGGTCGGAACTACTGCAATAGCCTTATATTTAGCCAACCCATATACACTTTGAATACCTTCTAGTCTTCATTTCACAGTGAGAATGAGCTATAAAAACACAAATATAATGGTTTCATACACGTGCCCATAACCATTCAGGAATGGCTTCATTGAACACATTGCTTTTAGGGAAAAGTAAAAGTCTGTGTAGTCATACGTAAATAGTTTGGCATATCTGGTTCTTAACCTATTTTGAGGGGATTTCATTTTAAACAAGTTTCTTCGTCCATATTTACTTCAGTCACATATGTGTTTTTCAAGTTTCTCAAATAAACCATTCTTCCTTTCTGATATGGGACATTAAGGGACGCTTTGCCTCCAATCCTTCAATCCACCTTAAATTAATTCCTGCTTATCCTTCGCTATTATCTACAGCCTATCTTGAACAGAATGTTATGATCTCCTTGCTATAGCAAATCCCTATTACAGCCTCGCAGGGCACAAAGCTCTTCTTTTATGGAGCTCTTACAACAACAGCAATGCTAGATTTGCTTTTGTAATCGTTTGGATTAATGCCTGACTAATTCAGCAGATCCAAGCTTCACCACATAGGAAGAGGGGCTATTTGTTTTCATCAGTTTTTCCCCGAGCCTGTGACAGGGATATGTGAGAAATTCCATGTTGAATAAATATTGAATGAATCAATTCTCCTTTTTCTTTTTTAATTCTCTCTAGACTCTCCTAGGAAGTTGAAGCTCTGTTCCCTACCATATTGGCTTCGTGACTTAAGAATGCCGAAACCGGTACTTCTCAAGACTTGGGCTTTTGACCTAGCTGAGACATTAACTTGAATAACTTCCTAGAACGAACCCATTCCTAATCTTAGTTACCTACACAATTTAAAGGATGCTTAATAATCAGGGCAAATTTTGGAATTACAATACTTAAGACAAATTATTTAAATAGCATATTCTCCCCTTCCTTATATGTGCATGATTTATATGGTGTATTTGTTTATACATTCAATAATTTCCAACAAATGTCAAGCTCAGGCTAAGTATTAGACTGGTTCAGTGTGGGCATGTTGTAGATGTAATTCATTTCAAGGCAAGATCTCTAAAAAATACTACAATTTGTTTAGGGGAAAATGGAACACAGATGTGAAAGCTTTCAGTAAAATGCAAAGTGTTTAAGTAACAAAAAGTTTCTGTATAATAAAACAGCTTCTCAAAAGCAAATTAATTAGAGAGATATGTAATTAAAATAAACTATAAATTTATCTTCATTCTAGATAGCAATAAATCAACACATTTATTCTTTCTGGAAAAGGCATAAGTATGAAATTTTGATATACTGATTAAATCCAATTGTATCATGATTCACTTTCATGTACTAATGAGAGTAGTCAAGATAGATCATCTTTATGATCAGAGTTGACAATAAAATAGTAAACAGAGCATAATTAGTGAATTTTCTATTTAGCTTTCTCTGCTATTGGCATCATACCAGACTACATTGCCAGCACCAAGCACCAACTTAAACATGTGTTTTAACTGTATGTTTATCCACTGAAGTTGGGGCTAAATTAGACATTGGGAGAAATTTCATGCACAGACCCACATGAGATACTAGAATTTTATCTATTGATGAAGAAGTATGCATTTATTCTTAATGAGTTTTTGTTCTCCTTTTCCGATTTTACGTGAATATCTTTGAATGTCTTGTTTTTCTGCTGATATTCATTCTAATTTTTATAACATTAAACAGTTCGTTTGTATAAGTGAGCATTTTGAAGGAAAGAAATTTTTCTAACTCCTATTAGTATTATAATTTCATTCTATCAAAACATTTTTAAGGTACACTAGTTGAACTCCACATTGTGTATTTATTTAAAACATGACCATTTGGTAATTAGATAGAGAGGCTGGGGGCTACGCTCTCATTCTTCAGTCATAAAGACATCTTTTCTAGATTTGCAACCATTACAAAAAGCTGTCAAGAAGACAGCATAAAAAAACACAATCACTTATCTGTTGAGAACATATTCTGAACATTGGAGGTATTGTATTTCTATGTATTTCAGAAGCAGAAATAATTATGGTAAAATGCATATATCTCTTTTTATGGTTACGGAAAAAATATTTCCCAAGCTCATTAAGTTTAGGATGAAAGTATGGATTTTAACTGCTATCAGGTAGTAACTATCCAAAATAGCTTTAAAAATTCCAGAAGTTCAAATTCGCTCAGTAGTTTTTCTACAGTCTTTAATAGGGCTTAAAACAGAAGAACGGCATTTAGAAATTTATTAAATGAACATTTTACTCCATTCACAATGCAGGAAATACACCACTGAAGATGAACTGCAAAATACAACTTAATCACAACACCCGAGACTAGGAGACATAAGCAAAAAGATTGGAAAATTCCCCTCCGACTATTATATATCAAGAAATCCTCATTGTTAGGCTGTCTGTTGATGTTTAACTGTATGAAAATTCAAATAAAATAAACTGTCTTTAAATTTTTTATTTAAATTTATCTCCAGGAATAATATTAATGTAAATTCTAACAATATGCTCAAAATAAATTGATGAAAGAATATATTATTAATTGATAAAATGGTAACAAAATAATATAATGTAAATTAACTTACTCCACTCAATCTACACTATAAAAGTTAAAATAGCTTGAAATAAAATTTATGAAAATCTGTTCACACTAAAATTGTACCTTTTTATCCAACTATTTACCTACCTCTCCACCCGGGTCTTCTATTTTTCGTTATAAATAACAACTTATTCATGTTGTATTTATCTTCATGTAATAAAAATAAACAAGTCCTTTCTGTAGATTATTTTGATAATACAGATCTAGATGATATCTATTCTTTATCAATATGAAGATAAAATATTACATTATATAATGATTTTAAAGTTTCAAGTTGACTACAATTTTCCAACGAAGTTTAACACATAGGATTCTTTTATGGAAAAAAGAAAGATATGAAAGCAATAATAAGTGCTTAATGATTTTTTATAATCTAGTAACCAACATTTTTATAAAATGTAAACTTTAAAATTATATTCCTCACATTGTATTACTGGAATTGATATTTAGTAGAGGAAAAAACCACGTTTATTATTATGTCTGTCCTCCCACCCCATCAGCTTGATACTTAACGTTTTCACTTGGGTGCTCTTGAATTAAAAATGCAGACATCTGAAAGACTGAATAGTTCTGATAATATCACGAGTGTCCTTGGGTATAACCAAAGTATCCTGCTTCTTTTAACGATTAGAAGCAATAAGAGAACATTCCCAACACAGATGGAACAATCACTTCGTGCTAGAAGTCATATAATACTACTGAAACCCAATATGCAGAAGCAGTTGCATGCCATTCATCCACCCCCATTCACCAAAGTGGTAGATTTTTCCAACTGCATAATGCAGCACTACTTATCATTAATTAAATCAGCTGTTACGCTTCCTAGTTATAAATGCCAATACTGTACAGAAATCAATTCCAGTGATAACCAACTTTTCATGAAGAACGTTGCATGAATTAAAACAAATGGGAAATAGGTGTTTAAAAGTTGAGGAAGAAAAAATATAGTGGTTCGCCATAGAAGGAAAAAACCTTACTATAGTATTCTAGAAGTTAGAACAGTACAGATGGAGTCTCATTTTTCAGTTACAACCTGGAACCTATGTTATGAATAATTTAAAATGTATGAACGTGTGTGTCTTCTCCAGATTGTAAGTAATCCAAGCTGGCACATGAACTCAGTCTTTTATATTCATTGCTGGTGCTCTGAGAAAATATGATACAGACTTACTACATCCCTGACATGCAGACACGCATGTACATTTTCTTGGGAATACTGGAATACAGATAGTTAAGATTACATTTGTACCAAAGTGAGATGAGAAACTTTCACACAAAGCCAGAAGCATTGAATTTACAGCTAGACTATAGATTTACAGTACTTTTAGGCCTGTTTCTTATTGCGGCAAAATATACATAGTATAAAATTTACCAATTTAATCATTCTGAGGTGTACAACTCATAGGCATTAAGTGTATTAACATTGTTACACGGCCGTTCATATCGTATTTTTAATCAACATCACATGAAAGAATAGCTGAATAAAATCAGGGTTGAAACTGCTTTAATCATTACAAATGGATCAATGGGCAAGCTTTATTTTAACTACTCTCGGCAATCAATTATCAGGAATTCTGACATGCTTGAACTCTGGGAACAACCAGACGTACCTAAGAATCCTCAGCCCATTTGACTGACTGTCCAAATAAACATACTGATTTCTTGATACTGTTTTATAAGTGTCTCTTGATTATGGTTTCTCCTTAAAATAAGATTCTTTACTTAAATTTTGGGGCTTAGTGGAAAGTCATAATTTGAGTAATATGTTGCATTTAATGTATCCACCAGACAACATCATTCATTATCTTGGTATTGACATTTGCCACATATTACATATGGAGAGTGTGTGTGCATTTATTTTTTTAAGATCATAGACAGTATAATGACAGTCATGCTTTGAAATGTAATGGACTGGTGTTAAATGCTGGATTTGGATGTCATCTTTAAAAAATGTGTATTATTATAATATTCAGCAGATATCAGTTATGAAAACTTGTCATGGTTTTGATAACCATTATTCTGATCCTAAGAAATACACAAAAATCAATAAAACAAATGTTTCCTGGAACAACTAATATAACAAATATGAAAAATGTGACATGTCCTTGTTTAAAATTTACATGCACTTAGTAGAATGGCACAAAATACTTGAGAAGTCTTGAATAATTTCTCAATTTTTTTCCAAATCCCGTTAATTATTCTTCTGAATATGGCAGTTTTGTCCAAGGCAAAAGGTATATAGTTAGGGAATATTTCTCTGTTGTTTTTATATTTGAGAGTTTGTTTTTTCTTTCATGCAGGCATTAAAATGCACATTTATTTTTTATTTCATCTCAGGTTTTTTCGCTTACTTTCAAATTTTGAGGGTGTAATCTTATACGCTCACTATTATATGGATTTCAATTAAGGAACAGTTCATAATGTTCAGACATTTTTGTTACCTCTTCTATGACTAGAACAAAGAATAGTATACTACAAAGTACTTGCTGTTCATATATCCACTAATCACTTTTCCAGCAAATAAAGGGAATGATATTTTTGTCTGCCTAGTAGCATCTGGCCTTTAGTTCATGTGGTACAGCTGTTGATAGGAGGAAAACATTGTTCTAACTCCTGGTTTCTCAATGCAGTATCACATATTTGTCATGTGGGCACCCCTTCTTCAAATGCCATTTTCTAGTTTATGTTATAGGCAATAATTGAATGGCATTCCACTTACTAAAGATTTTCTTTAGAATCTGTTTCCCAGTTCTAGATCCTTTTTCTTTCTTAGTTTTCTTTTATGCTTATTTATTTAAATTAGTCTCTAGAGAATGATTTAAAGTGACTCACTCTTAGCTGATCTTAAAATACACACACACACACACACACACACACAAATATCCTCTACAAATCAATTAGCGCTTTCCTTTCTAGTGTTGTACTGTTCATATACACTTAGTATCACAGACCTGAAAAGCAGCCCCCGAAGAGCATTTGTTTTTGAGACATTGGTAATCTCTAGAGATACAGCAAACAAGAATGTCCATGGATAGATATCGTCTCCCTCTTTAGAATTTAAGACAAAAAGGAATGATAAAATAATGAATTTAAGAGTTAACTGAAAAAAAGAGTGTCAACTTAAAACCTCAAGTGGAAAAAATAACAGCATTATTATTTCCACTGAAAACTTTAATTAAAGAGGTAAGTCTAGCTTTGCATTCAGAGATTGCTCAATAGTGCATATTATGAATTCTTTCTGAATCCCTGACCTCGTCCTCCAGTAGAGATGCGAAAACACAGAACAACGGAATGAGGCAAGAATGACCAGTGGCTCCTAAAATATATCTCCTAATACAGAACTTATTTATGACTTCTAAATCTGTGTATCTAACTACATGCCTGAAATATTTGTGAGAAGCACTTCATGTTCAACATGTCCGAAAACACACTTACCATATTTACTCTCACCACCTCTTATGCCAGTTGTACAACACTACAAGAAAGTAATTTAGAGCCCTCTTGGCATATCTTTTTTTTTCCTTTTTTTTTGAGGAAGATTAACCCTGAGATAACTTTTGCCAGACCTCCTCTTTTTTGCTGAGGAAGCCTGGCCCTGAGCTAACAACCGTGCCCATCTTCCTCTACTTTATATGTGGGACACCTACCACAGCATGGCGTGCCAAGTGGTGCCATGTCCGCACCAGGGATCCGAACCGGCAAACCCCAGGCCACCAAGAAGCGTAATGTATGAACTTAACCGCTGCACCACCGGGCCGGCCCCCTGGCATATCTTTTGACTTCATTCCCCACATACTATTTATGATACATCCTGTAGATTTTGTTTACTGCATGTATCTTAAATCTGCACATGTGTCTCAAAATACATTTTTTTAGTCCAAGCCATCTTTAGCTTAGACTGCTGCAGTGGACTCTTAGCTGGCCTGTCTGCATCCGTTATTACACCTGCCCCATCCCATCTTTCTAGACTGAGCTGAATCAATATTTTAAAAATGCAACTGGATCATTTATTCAGTACACTTTCATGAGAAAACACAAATCTTGCATATTTTGGACCTACGCACTGTTCTAGTCTCATCTCCACCAACTCCTTAGCAACTCTAAAATTTCTTGTCATATTGGCTTTCCTTCAGTTTCTTAAAGATGCTAAACTTCCTCTCTCCAAAAGGCACATGCCATTCTGTTTTCTCTGACTGAGTCCCACCTTCTGCCACCTCTACCTACTTAGATTTACCCAGCCTTCCTTACATTCCACACTAGACCATTTCCCACTGTACATGCTCTCAGTCTGCTTGTACCTTTCCCGCATGGCACTTAAGATAGTTTGCAATGATACTTATTATGGGTTGAATTGTGTCCTCAAAAAAGACAAGCTGAAGCGCTAAGTCTCAACATCTCAGAATGACCTTATTTGGAAATAGGGTCTTTGTGGATGTAATTAGTTAAGACGAGATCAATAGGAATAGGTTGAGCTTTAATCCAATAATGAACAGTGTCTTCATAAGAAAAGAAATAGAGACAAACTGGGACAACGTCACGTAAAGATACAGAGACATAGAAACACAGAAACAAAGATATCATGTGACGATAAAGGCAGAGATTGAAGTTCTGCCGCCACAAGCCAAGGAATGCCTCAGCTACCAGGAGCTAGAAGTGGCAAGGGAGGGTCCCGCCCTAGAGGTTCAGAGGGAGGGTGGCCCTGCCAATATCTTGATTTCTGACTTCCAGACTCCAACTATGAGGGAATAAGTTTCTGTTGTTTTAAGCTACCCAGTTTGTGGATCTGTGTCACGGCGGCCCTAGGAACCTAAGACCACACACTTAGTGATGAACACCTACCTCCCCTGCCAGACCATCAGCTTCTTGAGGGCAGGGAATTGGTGAGCCTTTGCTCACTACGACATTTCTAGCACCTAACCCGCCACAGGTGCACACTCAGGACATGCTTAATAAATATTTCCCAATAAACGAATATACCATACAACCTAACTCACCCAAAACACTTTTATATTTAGTTCTAACATAAAATAAATAAAATTACCAATGTTATCTGAGAGCAACTTCAACACTAATAAAATTTATATACAATTGAAATTGACATAAAAACAAAATAATAGTTTGATATACCCCAAAGTATATATGTTATGAATCAGTTTCAATAAATACAGTGAAATTCTACTGAAGGAGTTAGGCAGGGTTTTCACTCAGCATTTTATATGTAATTTAAAATATTATTTTAAGGGGCCGGCCCCGTGGCTGAGTGCTTAAGTTCTTGCGCTCTGCTTCGGTGGCCCAGGGTTTCACTGGTTCGGATCCTGGGCACCGACATGGCACTGCTTGTCAGGCCACGCTGAGGCTGCATCCCACACGCCACAACTAGAAGGACCCACAACTAGAATATACAACTATGTACTGGGGGGATTTGGGGAAAAAAAGCAGACAAAAAAAAGAAGATTGGCAACAGTTGTTAGTTCAGGTGCCAATCTTTAAAAAGAAATAATAAAATATTATTTTAATATTCAGTGCAAAGTGAAAGTTCCTACTGGTGCAGAGGATTTATCTCAATAAGCTCCATTTTCCCGGGTCTTGATGCAGTGCTCGGCACGGTGTAAGGCTCAAATTTGATTCAATCTTGGATGACTATTCAAACAGCACTTAAAAACAATATGATCAGAAAACTATAAATTAATGCTACGGGGAAAGAGGTACTTCACAAGAACAGAAAGACTGCCTATCTCATGACACGATGTAAAGATGTAAATAATAAAAAATAGATTAAAACTATTGATACTACTCTTGTTTCCAGATCTGGCTTTATCTTTGCACTCTATCAATGAACTTGACACATGAGAGACAGTCTAGCATAGTGGATCCAAGCTCTGGCTCTGGAGACAGATTACCTGAATTTGAATGACACTTGTGAGTTAGATATAAGCAGAGTACTTTCCAAATAGAGTTGTTGTGATGATGAAACCTTGTTAATTCAAACAAAATACTTGGAAATATGTCTAGAACACACTATGTACAAATCGATGCTTAATTCCCTAACAACAGGGGACACCGAATAGGCGATGTTTCAAACTATTCAAGCCAAAAAATTTTTAATTCTTCTTTAAAAATTATATCGTCTTTGTTATACAAGATATTTCATTCAACTCTTTTCCCTTATCCTAATCCAGTCTCTGAATTTTTTTGACAGTACAACCCTATTAACAAAATACTTTCAAGCTAATACATACCAATACATACATGCATTTCTACAGTATAAAATATTATAAAAACATTTTGAAATTAGATAATCACAAATATAAAGATTGTTTTTAATATTTCTACTTGTTCTCTGTAAAGTATACTGTACACTTTCTAGGGTGCATCCCACTTTGGAGACATCTGCATTAGTCAATACACTCTGGAAGCAAAGAACCAAGTCTTTATAGCTTTCCATTGCATTAACAGCGCCTAGTACAGAATCTTATATGTAGAGGTAATCTATAAATACGTGTTACAGGAATATGGAAATAGATGAATAGATGTGCTGCTGAGCAGATATATAGTTTCTCAAGCATCATACATAACTATCCAGAAACTAGGTCATAGTTAATTAGACAGAATAATTAGGGACTAAATCTTCAAATTCTAAATCCAATGCTCTTTCACTTAATATCAACTTGTCCATCTAAAGATATACAATTTATGCAAATATATGTACATATGTAATTATGAATGCAAATACTGATAACAGGAAATAATTTGTTACTGGGATTAATATGCAAGTTCACGAGGTATTTTACCAGAAAATTGTCAGAGTTCCAAACTTTGATCTTAAGTACCTAAATATTAAAAAAAAATTATCTGACAGTGCTGTTAAAAATAGAAAGAAAAATATTTTATCTGGAAAGTAGCTTTTGTAAATGATTCTATACAAAAAATTAGACATGGAAAAAATGTTTGTGGAAATATAACAAAATTTCAAGTGCATTTTAAATATGTATGTATGATATTTTCTTTCTACCTTTCTGAAATTTCAAAATTGACAGAAATTAGTAATAGACTATAGTCTGTTTCATTTATGTCATTATCTATCTATCTACTTACTTATGTACCAATCATCAATTATTATTGGTACAAAATATTAAATATATAGAAAAGTTAAATACATGAAAAATCCAAATACTCAATTTTGAAATAAATGACAGCTATCTTCTTACTAAACATTTACTACAATTGAAGATAACAGTCTACCCTTTTCCTTGGATTCTCAAATTATAAAAATATCAGTAGGATGTTCGTGTTTATAGCTGATGAAATTGATCAAGTAATTATGATACTTTTTACCCTACCAATAATTGTAACTCTTCTCTGTAGAATGTCTATTAAATCTCTTATTTTATTTACTATTCTTTGCCTTCCATTTGACTTTTCTTTTCGTGTTTCTCCAATCATGACTTGAGGATTACTTTCAACAGGCTTGAGCAAGGAGAATAAGTGTAATTCCACACCCTGATGACCAAGCAACCACTGGAGGAGAAAGGGAAAATCATCAGCTGGTGTTACTACCCTGCTTAATTCACATTTGATGAAGAAATACTTGAGTCCATTTTGCCAATTTTTGATGAGAGATAATTGCTAAAATAAAAATCAAATCACTTAGCTTCCTATCCACTGTCAAAAATGCAACCCTATTTTCACACTCATAGCCTTCTTTCTGGTGAAAATCATTGCTTGCCCCCTTCTCCCTTTTGAGAATCAATTTGCAAAGCTAGCAATTTTTTAGGAGAATACAAAGCAATATATTTTACTTTATACTTGTACAAATCTCTGTAACACTATTTGTTCCTTTAACTTCTATTAAAGAAAGTTAATGAGTTATAATTTTTTGGTGAGCAATATTTAGCACACAAAACAGATCTGAGGGATTTACAGGCAACAGCTCAACAAGGTATGATTAAATATGATTATTCTCTATTTTTAAATGTTTCCATACAAACTGTCTTTAATAGCACACATTTTTAATTTAGTGGAGTATTTACTATTGATTCTCTGACAAACCAATAGAATTATGTGATATGAAATTAAAACTTATAAAAGCTAGAATACATACTTTCCTGGGAATACTTGTACACTTATTTTGGGAAATACGTATGAGATTTCTAATTTGATATACTTTTGTTATTATGTATAGATTTAATCGTAAACAGTTTTAAGGGTAGAATGTAGAATATTTTGCAAGTAACATATAAAATTTGCATTGCATAATTAACTGACCTCTCAGTTATAGTTATTCTTCTTTGTAAAATGGAAGTGCTTATAGCAATTATTATTATAAAAGTTAATATAAATAGCTAGCACTTCTTGTGTCTGTGATTAAAAGACACTCTAAGACAGAATTAAGCTAAACCACTTGTGAACTTTTGTAATGTCAGTTAAGATCCTTAGATTCTCTTCAGTTCTTCATGAGTAAAATGGAGGTAATAATGGTAACTGAATGGTTAAAAAGCATATGCTTTTTGTGCTACGGATACATATTTATATAAAAATATGAACTTTGAAGAAATGTGACAAAGGGTGTGATGAAGGGGTATGTGATTATCTTGTGAGTGTCCACTCTAAGGATTTTTACTATCAGTATTATTTTTAGCTGTACAGTTTTTGTTTCTAGTTTCTGTTTTGCAGTGAATTATGTTGACTTCTTTATTCTCTACTTCAAAAAGTTACTATAATGTGTTCTCAGCATAAAGACATCCTTAACCCTTAAAAATGCTCCTATTCCCCAAGATACCCCAGAAGCTTGTAACTACATTTAGAGGTTTTATCTTGATCAGATATATGTGTGTACACACACACACACACAAATACACACACACACAGTTTAGTCTTGGACCAAACTGATGAGGATAAAGCAGAAAGCTCTTTACAGATCATACCAAAGGGCTGCTCAAAGGATCCTTTCCGTTCACACATCACAAGGTGCTTTTCTCATCACCCCCGCATCCCCCACCCAAATCCTCTCCTCTGCAGCACAGCCAGCAATTAGGAGAAAATTTAGAAGCACCAGCATCTTACCAAAAAACATATTAAAAGGCTTCAGATTTTTTCATTTTCTTGTACTCTCCCTGAAAATAATCTTCTAAGAAAGATGGGAGGATAACCTACCCATTACGAACTGTCTAACGCTGAAAGTCAACCCTTTACAAACGTGCGCTGCAGAGCTCTGTGATTAGAAAATGGACAGGTTCTCTTATCTTATTCCTACAAATGAAAAACCCAATAATACAGCCCAGAAAATGATGCTGCTCTTTCAGCTATAAATGACTTGCAAATAATTCGCTATCTGCTTTAGTTTGAGAACTTGTCTTACTCTTAACACTTAGTAAATAGAAGATCGCAAACACTAGGAATGAAAAAAGCTGAGAGAAATCAATTGCACAGTGAATTGAAACGACTAGAAAAATATCTTGAGTCCTAAATTTTACTGAAATCATAGCTTTTATTAAATAATCTTTTTTTCTTCCTTGGTGGAATATATAATGTAAATAAAATATACCATTTGACACAATTTATTTAATCTAATTAACTAGCTTTTGTTCAGTTACCTATACGAAAAAGAAAAAGAAACATGAAAATGTCTTTATTGAACACTTTATTGATGAGCAAACAAATGGGCAATAATGCAAATTTTAATTAAGTATCCAGAATTTGGTACCAAAAATAGGAAAGCAATCAGAGAAATAAAATTAAAAATTCTTTTCGAGAATAAAAACATGATATTTTGGAGAAATATTAAGGATTTATATATAGATTTCCTAATTTTAAATCTCTATAAGTGGGCACAGCCATGTTTTCTAGGATATGAGTATGGATGATGTTCATTATTTGTGCGCTGAGCTAAACAAATGGAATAGACATGGACATACATATGCTGAGTCTTAGTATTCCTATCCACTGTCTACAGTATCCACAAGACAGTTATGAATTAAAAACAACATAGATGACCTTGAATAAAACCTAAAAACTAAGTTTTCTCATTTGTATAATGGCAATGGTAACAATACCAAATTAAAGAGTTGCTGAAATGATTAAACGAAACATTTTATTGTTTTAGCACTGGACCTGACAGAATAAGTGCTCAATAATTGAAAACTTTAATTAAATGAGTTGATTCAATCTTAGGACTTGAAAATATTATTTAGATAGATTAATCAAAGCATTTAGATACTTTTTCAAACTATATTAAATAACTGATTTAACCACACAATTATTACAGAATTGATTCTAATGGAATCATAATCACACTATAAATAAAAATTCTAAAAAGTGATAAAAATAATCCCCTATAAGCTAACAATACCTTAAGAATAATTACATGAAATTTAAAAACAAGATAATTAAATTGCATCCCAAAAGGTAATTGAGATATATTAGCTGATTTAATAAGAATATAATTGGTACATATGATTTTATTTATAAATCCTGGTTACCAATGTTAAATCTTTGATATACTTTTCATAAAAGTACCTAGTACCACTCTAGATTTCATAGAACTATTCAACTTTATGTCTTTTATTTTGTAAATTACCTGATGTTTATCTGTTTTATTAGCTCAATCCTTTGCTTTGTTGTTCAACACAATGATTTAAAACAAAATACAATGAAAATCATTGAATACTATCAAACGCATTATTACCCCTAATTTCTACATGAATAAAATATTCATAATACTGCTGAAAAGGATATTGCCCAAGTTAACTACATTGCCTCAGGAGGTTGAAGCTAGGACTTAGACTATGTTCTAGCTGCACTTTTTCTAATTTCATTTTTCTTTACGATGAAATAAATGTATTTCCGCTAGCTTTTTAGAGGATCTATTTGGGGGCATGGGTGGGATGAGGAAGAGTGTTGGGCAGAGAACCTAAGAAAGGACAAGAACAGGGTCTCACCTCTCATACTAAATATGAGTGTGTGACATCCAAACATCCTTCTGGAACACATCCACTGAAACCAGGCCAGATGCACTTTATGCTAGAATAGTGAGAGGCATCTGGGGACTCTTACGAAAGCTAGATTCCTGGACCCTACTCATAGATATTAAGATTTAGTAGCTAAGAAGTGAAATCTAGGATGTTGTATTTTCTTTTCTTTCTTTTTTTTTTTTTGAGGAAGATTAGCCCTGAGCTAACATCTGTGCCCATCTTCCTCTATTTTATATGTGGGAAGCCTACCACAGCATGGCCTGTCAAGTGGTGCCACGTTCACACCCGGGATCTGAACCAGTGAACCCTGGGCCTGCGCAGCAGAATGTGCGCACTTAACTGCTGCACCACCGCGCCGGCCCCTAGGATGTTGTATTTTCTAAATCCTCAGGTGATAATTATGACCATCTAGTTTGGAATCTGTACACCTGAGGACGTTAGTTTTTCTGCATAAAATAAACTAGGTAATCCACTCATAGGACGTATATAGGTGTTAAATTTTATGATCAGTTCCCTGGCCTATTTTTCATTGGATTCCCTAAAGCACCTATGTTCTGTATTACTCTTTTGGCATCTTTCATGTTCTATCTGAAAAGCACAAGTCCATATATTAGCTTTGGAAAGGAGGAAGGACAAATCTTCAAGACATCAATAATGGTAAAAATAATAGCTTTGATTATGTGCCAGCCACTGACGTAAAGAAATTTCTTATATTATTTAATACTGACAATAACCCTGTTCACATATACCCATCTTAGACTAGTTCAGCAGTAATTACACATATTTTATATAGTATGTTTAAAATAACATTTGGGATATAGAAGAGACTAAGTGAATTACAATTTTTGTTGTTTATAGATAAAGAAACGGAAACTAAGAGAAGTTAAGTAAATGGCCCAGGTTACATAGCCAGAATTCAAATCTAAGTGTGTCTAGTTCCAGAGGCTGGATACCTTTCACTGTAGAAGAACAGCAAGGGGAATGATCCGAAGCAAAGGAGGGAGTGACGCTGTCAAAACTCTCTAGATGCAAAATATTCAAGTTCTTGAAAAAAATAAGTGCAATTCAACAGTTGTCCTAATTCTACTCAGGTTTCTCAGCTAAAATCATCCAAAATTAACACATTAAATGAAGCATAAAATACCCTTACTGAAGTATTAGGTAGCTGACAGATTCAAAGGTGACCCTGTTGAATGAGGCTTGTTGAGGAACCAAAACTGGCAATGCTTGGGCAAAATTCTGCCAATAAAATAGTCAGCTTGGAACAACACAGCTGGCTCTTCAGCCTCAGGAACTTTTCACTGGCAAGGCTTCACTCGTTTGTGGCCACTGGACCCTCACTGTGGTTCCTTCCTCCTCTTAATCCCACTGTGCTGCTCAAATCATTTCCAACTGGCCCTGTGCCTTTGCACCATCCTGCTTCTGAACATCCCTTCTTCCATCACGTGGCTAAACTCAAACTGCCAAAAGGTGGGAGAAAGAGTAACTACATTTCTTTTATCATTGCCTATTATAGGGCTTAGGGTTGTTGAAAAAATAGCCAAGTATCATATTAATGACATCATCTGTAAATAGCATTCTCACAGGAATCTACAAATCCTAAAAGAACACAGAATTTAAGCCAGGATAGAGAATGGAGAATCATTTCAGGCAGATTCCTGTCACTGTGGCGGTTTCTATATTTAGCAGGATGAGTGTATAGATTATCATCCAAATTCAGCATAATTCTGAGAGTTAAAGGCAGTACCATTCCAGGAAAACAGACTAAACTGGAATTTTCCCAGACAATCCTGGATGTATCTTCATCCAATTATTCAAGGTGATAGATCTTCTTATATTAGTTTACATTCTTAACTAAGAAAATTTAACGATCTTCTTTCTTTCTTTTTTTCTCTCTTCCTCCTTCCTTCTCTCTTTCCTTTCTTCCTTCCTTTCTCTCCTTCTCTCTCTGTTTATTTATTTTTAATTCCTACGATTGTGGTCATCCAGTGGAACTTTGGCCATCGAATTGCTTCACATTTCCAAAGATCTTACCAGTGCTATTTTCAGACCTCTCATACTATATCTGGTGGCTGAGGTGGGAGAAGTTCTTAATTACTTCTCAAATAAATAATTTTTTTAATCTCTGGACCTGGCCCAAACTGCTAGTACAATGCTGTGTACTTCCTGAGAAAGAAATAGGCAGACAGGTTGAAATCGGAATAACAATATCTTCTCTGCTTTTCTAGACTAGAGTGGGGGTGTAGCAAGAAGGGTGTTAGAGAGAGACAGAGAAGGAGAGAAGGAGGGAGAGAGGCAGAGAAAGAGAGAGAATGATTTTGCCGTGTGTGAGCATGTAAATTTTGCCTGTGCCCATGAATACATATTATACTTATTTTACGTAGAGTACTAGTGAAAACAGAGAATAATCTCTCACATGACCTATAGTTTCTATAGTTGATAGAACTGTATCGGCACCTTATTAATAATGCAAAATGGTTATCATGTTTAGTACTTGGAAGGCAAATAATTATTCAGACTGTAGCGTATGTGAATTGAATTATTGATATAGTATTTTAATTAAAGCAATTTAACATATAAGTAAACAACATCAGTCTCTAATTTTTTTCTTATATCATCAAATTATGCTTACAGCTATACTAGGCACTGTACTAAGTGGATCAATTTGTTTTGATTTATCATTATCATTATTTACTTCACTAACTCTTTACTGTGGAATAATATGTTAATAGATTGTCTTAAAAGTGGCTCTCCAGGACAGCAATATGTAATATGCTACATCAGAAATTTTACTAATATCATTCTACCTGAAAAATAGCCTCCTGAGTTTTTGGGTAGCAGCATGTATCATAATACCAACTCCTCTAAGTCCTGATCCATAAAAATTGCATCTCTCCTGTTGCATCAACAATTTCACAGTGATTAGTGGCACAAATAGAACAGTTTGTGCTATTTTATGCAACCTGCACGCTTTCCCGAAGAAATGTAATCTCAATTACTACGGAGGAAATTCTATTAAATTTTAATAAAACTGGGAAATTTGAGTCTCAGATTTTTTCAACTATTTTTCTGTAGTATTGCTTGTGGCAATCACGAAAATAGAGTTGGATTCACAATTTCACGTATTCATATTTCGTGTTTTAGCTGTTCTTGTTTCAACAAGAAATGGTCATCCCAGTCAACCTTTATTTTGCTTAATAATGTATTCCATGAAAAATGTCAATCAAGTTTAATTATAAATTAACTATGACATTAAAATAAATTGGGCATTAAGAATCATAAACCTAGTAGGTTAGAAGTACTCAGATGAACCCAGAAACATCAACTTCAATAGTGAAAACTGACAGTTGTACAGCCAAAATGATAGCCTAGTAAGGTATAGTTGGACATCAACTCTATGTCAGCTCCATCTTACTACGTATATCACATGTGACTGAGGTAGAGAATGGTCAAGAATAATTACTTGTATAAATAAAGTATATAGCAAATACATCACACCCATGTCATATATCCATACTGACTTCCTGCTGAGTGAAATTTTAAAGTGACTTCTAGCTATTAAAACTGTGGTAACTATATTTGACAAATTTATGAATCCATGATTATTTACTATAGTGCCTGTCTATATGAGAGCAAGAGGAAATGTTATGCTGCCCCCTAGTGTAAATATTAATTTTGTAACACCAGAACTGCAGTGATCCAAGACTTTGCAAGGGAATCAGAGCTAAGGAAATCATTACTGAAGAGAGTTAAGAAAAATTTTAAGTTTTCCCAAAGAGCCAGCTTCCTATGAGCACAAAGTATCGTTCCATGAAATCTATGAGTCAAAAAAATGGCTATCTGAAGGTTTCCATAGAATTTTCATTTCTTTATCTCCTTGACTATTCAGGGTCCAATCCATATTTAGTGGAGGAGATTTAGTGAATGTTCAGGTAAGGATAAGTATGTAAGAGGTGCCATGGGTTAACTGAGAAAAAAAGGAAATATTGATATTGTTCAATACTAAAAGCATCCAAATAATGTAAATTTATACATACTGAATTGAGTGAACGAGATTCTAATACAGATGTGAATGTTCCAGGATGAAACATTGTCAATAGCTATCATCACATATTAAGAATTTACTATGTGTCAAATCTTGTGCAAATTACTTTATATGCTTCATCTCATTTGATCTGCAAAGCTGTTTTCTAGTTAGGTATTATTATCATTTCCATTTAAAGATGATATAACTGATAGTGAGAGAAGTGAACTTGATCAAGGTCATAAAGCTAGTGACTAGCTGTGGTCCATTTGTCTCATCTGACCAATTATCTCTTTTTCTTACTAACTGTTTACTGATACAGAGGTATATCTAGGATTTGAGCTCAGATTCATCTGGTTATAAAATGTCTATGCTTTCAACCACTAAGCACAAGCATGACAGTAAGATTTTGATGAAGACATGCTAAACTGGACACAAGAACACAATCCTGGAGAGAAAGCAGCCATTCTCTTTCCTACCATGAAGCTACTTTGTCTCATTTAAATAAGAAGAGGTGATTTGCCAAAATCAGGTTTTGAGGGAAATACCACAAAGGTAACGTTACCCATCTTCTGCTGATACTTCCTTGGAGGCCGCTGAACTACGTCACTTGAGATGTTTTCATTAAACAAAGAGAGAATGCATATTTTATCCCATCTTTCTATCCTTGACCAGTTGTAGGAAAAATCCTTCAGCACAAACCTCTCATCATGAACCCCCATCCTTTTCTGCAACTGGTCTTTCTTCCTTCCCAGTATCTTACTGTCCAAAACTCTCCTGCTTTTCATAATCCATCTAACGTGCTTGGAAATGCCCAGAGTTCCAGACCTTTTCTAAAGTCACTCCAACCAAAATTTGTTTGCTCCACATCAGATTCTATAGGCGCTTCCTATCTGAAAGACACAAACAAGGCAATTTGGATGGGTTAACTTTGAATCATTGTTAATACTTTGAACCCCCAGTGGCTGAATATGGAGGAAATCTGCACCCTACGACTAACCGTGCCCCTCTGCCATAACACTTCAGCAGGGGGCAGGAGAAGGTTCTGAGGCTCAGAGTAGGACCATCCATAACAAAGTCTCACAGGAGGAGTCAAAGGTGAGCCCAAGAACTCTGAGTGCTCCCCACAGGACTCCTACCTCTCTGTCATCCTCCACCACTCCATTGCTACCGCTACTCGCACTGGGATTATCAGAACGAACTTTGTCCTACCTGTACCTTCAATGTTACTTGCCCAGAATTCCCAAATTCTTTCTCATTCTCTGGACTTCAGTCTCCATGTTATTATGTTACATCCTCTTTTATGACACAATTCTCTATATTTTCACATGTTCTAAAACACTTGGACTGTATCTCCTTGATTTCAGAAGTGTCCATTATTAATGAAATCTCTACAGCTTTAGATTTTTCACTGAAGTTTCACTTCACCTTTTTGCTCCAGCTGAGGTCTGTCTCTGTTGAAAACATTGTTCCCCTAGTATCTCTCTCAAGAGATGGGTGGATGTTTTATCTCCCAATGTCCTCATATTAACATGCTAGCGCAGGGCACATGTCTTACTTGTTCTACCCTGGTAATTCTCAACCATTCTCCTTCTCTCCCACATCCCTAAAAATCCCCAGCTTTGGGTCTAATTTCCTTGAATTCTCCTCTCTGATGGCCTTGCCTCCCTCTTGTTTGCAACCACACACTCTCATGTCACATCTGAGTAAGAAAAAAGCAGTCCCTGGGGACTGCTGGCTAGGAGCCTGTCTGGATCTAAGAGTAAGGCGTGGTGATCTCTTATCAAACATGACCAGTTTCATAGTCCACTAACGTCAGACAAGGTCATCTATGAGTATGATGGAACTAGAAAAAAACAAGACCACTCTACAATTATGTCTGAGCACAGACAAAAACAAACACACTGTTTTTGTTATTAAACATCCCCATCTGCCAGCCAACATGAGCAAAAGCTGCTTCTTTACAAATGACAGCTTTACCCCCACTCTGTTCTTGTTGCCTCCTAGATAAAAAGTACTAAGATAGCCAACCACAGAATTGGCACTTCCTTCTCACAGTACAATCCAGAAAAAAAACAATGCTTTCATCAACCCTCCACAAAATCAACTTACACAATCCCAAATCCTATAAAACTATCCCTTATTCCCTCTTCATGAGATGCATCAAGGACCTCTAAGGTGTGCAGTTTACCTTGTTCCAACAAGTACCAAGGTCCAACTTGGTTCAACTAGAGTTGTGTTCCTGGTGTTTTTTAGCTGGTGGGCACTGACATCATTCTGTAGATTTTTCATGAAAACATTTCTGTTTTGTAAAATTCAAGTACTTAATTTTACACAGCCACCCCTTAAAGCCTATTTTCTTAAATTTAGGCTACCAAATTGTATACTTTTGATATCGTTTAAAAATATTTTCTCTCATTGAAAGATAGCCTGATTATCTTCAAGTATAATAAATACACGTATGATTAGCTATTGGAGCTGAATAGATAAGAGTAACTATACTCTACACGTTATAAAGGTTTTTGGGGAGGAATTAATTGAGAAATAGATTGTAATCCAGGGAAAATTTTTAAATAAAGTTATATAAATTTCCTTACAAAATAACAGAAACATTCCACAACAAGGTCTATCAATTTTAAACCTAAATAGTCTAACAATGTCATTTTCACCTATTTCCAATTAAATCCAAGTATGATTTCTATTTCAAATATTGAGTTGCCTTATTGTAAAAGAGACATCATAAACTGATCCTCAGTTTATCAATCAGCATTCTCTAGATAAATGGAACCAATAGGAGAGATGGAAAGATAGATGATAGATAGATAAATAGACAGATAGATAGATAGATGATAGACAGAGAGATAGATAGATGAAAGATAGAAGATAGATTTATTTGAAGAAATTGCGAATTGACTCAGTGATTGTGGGTTTGTGGGGCTTCTGTAGGGCAGGCCAGTAGGCTGGAAGCTCAAGGCAGGATTTGATGCTGTAGTCTTGAGGCAGAATTTCTTCTCCAGGAAATCTCGTTTTGCTTTACAGCCTTTCAACTGATGGCATGAGACCACTCACATTAGCAAGGGTAATCTCCTCTATTTAAAGTGAAAAGATTGTAGACATTAACCACATCTACAAAATACCTTCACAGCAACTAGATTAGTGTTTGAGGAAATAACTGGCTACTATTTCGGTTGACATAAAAGTAGCCATCACACTCTGCATAGCTCATTTTTCTAAAGCTATTTTAAAAAAGAGTTTTCTTGTAATTTGAATATGGCATTGTCATCATAAACATTGACTACATTAAGTGTACTTACATTTAGAAAAGTATATAACTTTCTTCTAATGGTGCCAAACCATTATGAGAGTCCAGAGTACCACATAAGGTAATGGACATTGTTTACTCTGACAACGAGGATTGAGCTTTAATTATTTATTACCCCATTTTATCTTATACCATGCTAGGAAGTGTACGGTAATACATTTACAAAATTAATGAAAAGTTGCTAGCTGAAAACACCATCATAATATAGTGTATATGGTAAGAATTTTCTCAGAATCAAACGATAATTTAGAATGAGATAAAACAGATCAAATGGTTTCAGGCTACAATTTTTAGAAAGGAAAATTAATAAAATTATATTTTTTACTTTTTGTAGTTAGCGATATAAAAAAGTGATTAGATATACATCATTTCTTCATGCATTTTGACTGCAGTCCATCACAGATTAAAACTGCTATTTTTTTTCATTCTAGAAGGATTACTCAAACTCCTAATATACAACAATTGCCTTCAATAGTAACATCGCAGTTAAATAGGATTATTGGAGGAAATTATTCCAACACTGTATTATCATTGCAATTATTAAAAGATTTAATTTACCCCCTGCATAATACTTACAGAAAACTACTTTCCAAATATGTCACTGTAGCTAAACATGTTTACTAAAATTATAAATTAAAGAATAAAAGTACATTCAAAATTAATTTTTTTAAAGTCCAAAAACAAGAAATTACCAAAAAAGTGTGTGGTGTGAGCAAAAATTTACAATTTTAAAATGCAAAAATGCATCACCCTCAAATCCACACCCATTTCTTTATATATGATGTGAAGAATACTATTTAGCAGTTCAACCAATATACAGTAAACAGCACAGAAAAGTCTTTTGAAAACCACTGTCTATCTGAAAGTTGGCACAACAAAGGGCCCATGTAGACTGATGAAAATGTTTCCATCTCCCCACATGTCAAATTTGGTCCTCGGACTAAACAAAGGGTGAAAAATTCAAGTGCCTTTATTGGTTAGGAAGGCAACATAAGTAAGTGAAAAACCTACGTAACAATAAAGAGCAATGGAGACAGTAGCAAACTGTCAAGCGCATTCTTCTTTGAATGACATTTAAACCCAAATATTTTAAAACATGGTGCATGCTAAACAAACTACTTCTGCGCCTGAATTTGACCCCGAATACAAGCACATGAAACCTTTGGCTAGGTGGTCCCCAAGGCTCCTGCTGATCTGTATTTTCAGTAAAAATATAATTGCAGTCATCGATAACCTAAAAAATGCTGCTGTAGAACTGATAAGTGAAGACAAGACATTATGTCACTATTTGAATTTCAGCTATCAAAAACAACTCAATATTTGATAAGCGAAAGAAACTAACCAAGGTATGTTGGAATCATGGGTATTACTTGACTACATCTGCCTTAAAATACTGCTTACATTTTTGAGTTGGTCATATTACCAATAATTCAATTATAAATTAATTTCCTTACTTGAATAATGTGTTCTGAAAATGCACATGTTGCAAAGTTTTGCTACAATAAAAAACAAGTATAGCAAAGAATATATGATACCTTAAATTCAGGAAAGTGAGCCGCAAGACAGTCTTTAACACTGAATGTATAATAGTGTGAAAGAAACTTGGAAGACTATATAACTGACAGTTTATGCGAACAAGTTTATAAAGTGGGAAAGTTTGAGGATATATTAAGATATCACCCTAATCCACCCTCACCCCTGACCTTTGTTGAGGATATTAATCCAACAGTGATAATTTTTCAGCGGCACTAATTGAACAACTAGTCTCTTTAATCTTATGCACAATCTTAAATGTGCCACACAAATGGTTTCCAATGAGTGGAGAAACCTTTAAATTACATTCCCTAGGAAATATAGAAATGTGTAAGGGAATGTAAGGGAATGACATGAATAATAATGTTATACTAGCTAATGATAATTAGAAGAAAAGGCCATATAGTATATTTCAAAGACCTACCTAATTTTAGTGAGTTCCTGTATACACAAAGGGAAAAACCCAGAATTTTTTCATACTTTTCAAAATGAACACATATGAAAATGTCCTGAGTGACAAGAAATCTGCAAATGTGTCAAAATATGTGAATATTTTTTAACACGTTCAAAATGAACTGAAGTATCCCTAAGTACATCTTTATGAATAATATTTAGTATACTTTACTTAGCACAGAGCCTGTGGGGCCTAGAATATTCTGTGCTTTACAATTGAGGCATCTCAATAAATCCGAACGAACTAAATAACAAATATGTTGAAGACAGATTAATGAATTAATATTTCTTTTCTTGCCAACCTGATACTTAAGATACTAGAAATGGAGGAGAACCTACAGAAACAGGGCTGAGGCCAGACAGAAATGATTGGTATTTGCTTATTGGAGGATGAGAAATAAAACAAATTTTAATTCAAATTATTCTGTGAATCTGGCACTATTTCCCCACATCTGGAGGGAAGTGAACAAGGAGAGTGTCTTTAAACAAGAGTTGACATCTCTACCATCTCTTTATCAGTATGAATATTATCATATCAATTGGTATGGATTCCCTACTTTAGTATATAAATTATAAAAGAAATATATCTGGAGTCTGGAAACCTGCATTATAACATTGACTCACTGTATGACCTTAAAACCACCACTCATTTCTTTTGAATTCCATAGTCAGTAAAATAGATATAATGCTATTACAAGATCTAAAGATGCTGACCAACAGAATGTAATGAACAAATTGGTAACGATTTCCAAAGTTCCAAAGGCAAACCCCAAATTCCATATTATAAGTCATTAAATATATATTTAAACTCTATATTAAATATGTATCTATTTATAATATATATTTAAATATTTTTTATTAAAAGTTTTTAAATATATAATTAGGTTAAAGAAATTCTGTGGAGCAATTGCAAAACATAAGTATAACAAAATGTCCTTATCCAATAAACAATTGCATACCCAATTGTGGTTGGGATAATCTAAAGAAAAAGAATGAGAATACATGGAAAGTAAACTTAATTCATTGCCACTAACCCATATAACTTATTTAAACATAGTCTGGAGCACTAATGAAATATTAGCTTATTATTCCATGGAATTAAAGCTATATCACAGATATGATGCTATTTATAACAGAAATCATGACAAGCAGAGTGACCTTTCTCTTTGTAAGACACTGCAAAATGAAAATTTGTATACTTTCAGTTAAAATTGTCAAGAATATATTTAAAAGCTCAGGAATAGGGTCAAGATAACAAGAGGCTTAATCTTTAAAGTTTTTTTTTTTTTAATTTTATGTGTGAGTGGCATAATACGACCTATGGGAAAGACTGTACATTCTGATAATCACCTCAGTATGAGTGGCAGGATTACATTCTGGATTTAGAACTAAAGCAATTAATCAATGTCACTGGAATTTGAGTTTTACTCTTTAAGTAACTTTATTCTCTAAGTAACTTCTAATTTATGAAAAATCCTTGGGGTAATAGTAACAGGTTATCTTAAATCAGTTCAATGATTTCTGAAGCTTATAAAATTATTTTTAAAAATTGGAATTTAAAAAATGTTCAGAATATCCATTAGTTATACAGTGATTGAAAATAATTGGAATTTCTTTGGAAAACTCAAAGTATCCTTTCCCTAAATGGTTTTATGATTTTAAGTTGTGCTTTTCTGAAATGAGAAGGAAAAAAAACACTTGAGATATTACTAAAATCCTTTTAACACACATTTCAAAATGCAAAATGTGATGATGTTTTTAAAAGGAAAATTCAAAATATGTCAAAATCAAACAAGCAAGAAAGTAGAAAAGATCTCATAATCATTACTCCATGAAACTGAGATTAAAAACATGACAACCATAAATTCTTACCTGAAAATGTTCAAAATGTAGCATATATACATTCTTAAGATAATTAATATGCATATTTCTTATTAAGGCTAATTCTGAGAAGTTTCAGGTTCAGTTTTCTGTTTTTAGCTTATAGTGCGTTCTAGCTTCTAGTAAGTCCCCTTAGCACCCCATGTGCCAAAAAGGATACATTTTTAGGTAAGTATAAATGTTAATAAAGAATGCTCATAAAGAATAAGCATTCTTTATTTAATTTAAAACATTCATTTATGAACATATTTAGAATCTCTTGTTACACTTAAAGACAGACATAAATCTTATTCTCTTCAATAACAAAATCATTAAAAGGCATATAGAAAACAAACATATGACTTTTATTAACTTATAAAGTAATAGTTTCAAATATAGTTGAATCATATATAAGACCCTACATCATTTCAGTCAGTGTAAATCTCTTACACAGGAAATACAAACTTGGCAGTTTATAAACAACCTAGAAAGACTAGCTATGACGTCCCAATTAAGTCCTTTTACTGTAACCAGGAGAAACACGATAGGAGCTATTTGGAAGCCTTTTTTCCCAGTTTGTTGCTTCTGACGTTTGCCTATATTTAGATTTATCCCTCTCATATAGGTAGCTGCATTTTAACACCCATTTTTATCCCAGATCTAGACTTTAATCTATCTTTTGTCAATATGAGTGATAAAGAACTAATAACTTCAAATCCACAACAAACCAATCAGCATAAGCAAGTTCAACCATCGTTAGAAATCCAAGGTTGACTTAAGAATCAAGATTAACAGAATTTTAACAAGTTGAGGTTTGGCAAACAAGTATTTTTTTTCCTATGAACTCTATTGTATGGTTTTAACTCCTACACCATGTTTGTAACTACGGAGACGAGACCTTGTTCAATAAATTTGCCTTTTCTCATAGGTGAAACTAGATTTAAAAAAACAAACTAGAGCATACTTTCTTCAAAATGAAAGTAATTTTCCCAAAAAATATTTACTTTCCCATATAACTGAGTTCTCCAAGCTGAGCCAGAGCAACGTCAATAATTGCCTTAAGCCTTTGCCTACTGCTCTGTATAGTACTCCACTAAGAAAGATCATAGAAAGTATTTTCTTTCTTTGTTCAACAACAACAATAACAAACAGTTATCCAGAATAGTAATAAAAACAACAGGCTAACCCTGCTTCTTTGAGTCTTAAAGGAACTGAGAGGAGGCCAATAGATTCAAGGGAAAACGAAAAAAATCACACGTATCACATAATGTTAGAATTCGCGTAAAACTTCAGATGAGAACTTTTCATTCTTGAAAAACACATCACAGCACTTTTAAAAAAAAATGTGTAGAATCATATTTTAAGATATATAAAGAAAAGTAGATTAAGAATACTGTATTTACTTTTAAACTAATTGAGTCTGTCCTTAAACTTCTACTCAATCTATTCAGGCTAAGTAACCGCTTCGTAAAAAGGGGGGGAGGGGTGCTGCTTGCTAATGGCCCCAGACTTCAGTGAGACATTTGCATATCACCATCTTGCTCTGGCTGGACTCTCTTTGCGGTACTTAGCCTAATGAGCCTTCCCTCTACTTCCTTGTTCTTTATTGAAGTGTATACTTAGGAGATACCAACACATGAGAGTCAGTTCTGTAGGGAGATTTTGCAGCTAAGAGGGGATTTGGAAGAAAAAGTAAGAGCTATCACCCTGCACTATCTCAAATGCTCAGCACATCCTCTCCCACCAATCAGGAGTGCTCTTCCTACTAGGATGCTGAAAGCTGAAGCTCTGTGGTCCAGCGAGGACCTCCTAACGACTGCCTGGGTTCTGTTTGCCTAGCATGTTTCCTAATGGCTCTGATTGTGACATAATGCTCGCCCCTTATACTTATCTCCAACCTCTTTTGAGTGAATTGCTTAAAATTGATGGCATGGGGTTCTGGAGTCACTCCGTTACATTTAGTACTGACAAGTCCTCACTAGAGAAGTTTGCTGCCAGTCCTTCAGGAGACAGCCGGAATACAAACTCCTTCTGAGACCATCACTCAATCCCGCCACTTGCTCCGCGCCACCAGCCACATGGCTCCCTGCCCCCATCAGAGACAACCACATCCTCAATCACCTTCACCTTCCTCAGCCGAAAGATGTTAGGGGGTCACTCTGGGTTAGGGTTCTTTCCTTTCTTAAAAAGAGGGCTTGTTAACACAATTTGCTTCATATAAGGAGAAATTGTGGTCATCTTCAGCATTATGGAGTGAGGTGGAGAGAGTCCGGTGAGGTGTCGAAGAGTCAACCAAAGCGATGGATCACAGCTTCCCTAAGATGCCTGCCCTTTTTTACACCTAATTTTCTCCGCACGCCCACGACATAAATAAACGAATATATTGTAAACCAAATCGAATCATGCCACCTCCAAAATCTCATCGTAACCTTAATCCTCCAAATGCCCTCTTAGAAAGGAGAGAGACAGACAGAGAAAGAGAGAGAGAGAGAGAAACAGAGGCGATTACCAGAGTTTTGTCCCCGTTCTTGCTGAGAGGGCCCCGGAAAACTCCCTTGATGTTGCGAAAGTGTCCGTTGCTGAGATGCGTGGAGCTGATGACAATGTAGTAACACTCCATGGGGCAGCCGCCGCCTCCTCCAGCGCAGCCGCCTCTTCCCTGCACCCGCGCCCGCAGCCGCAGCGCGCCGGAGCCCGGGAAGGGTGGGCTCGAGACCCGCGGGCGCCCCGGCGAGCCGCCGCCGCCCTCGCACGCCCTCCGGGGCCGGGCTCACTGCGCCCCGCGGCCGCGCGCGCCCAGGCGCCTCCGCCTCCGCATGCTCGCGGCGCCCTCCCTCTCGCAGGCAGGCTGGGTTTCTTTCGGAATTCGCCCTGGGGCGCTGCGCCCCGCGGGAGGAGCGGGCTGGGAGGGGCCGGCCGGCCGGGCAGGACCGGGCCGAGCGGGCGTCAGTGCCGGCGCGGCGGCCGAGTGGAGCCGGGCAGCGGGAGCCGCCCGCGCGGCAGCGGCGGCGGCGGCGGCGGCAGCAGCATCCCCCGCGCTCGGCGCCCGCACTCGGAGTTGCTGCTGCTGGCAGGCATGAGTGTTATTATAGTGAGCGGCGTTGCCGGTCCATTGCACTGAGCCAATGGCAGGGAGCCACTGGGCTGATACTGAGAGCTGTCAGAGGAGTACATCTGTCACCCGCTGCCTCCCCCGCCCTCCCCCGCCGCCGCCGGGACCCACGGCCGCGCCGGTCGGGGCGCGAGGGGGAGCGCGCAAGGAGCGGGACGCCCCCCGCTCAACGCCGCGGCCGCAGAGGGCCGGGGACACGACGGCCACCGCGGGCGGGCGGCACAGCGGCCCGCGACCGAGAAGCGGGAGACTCCTCTAAGGTGGGGGCGGTCTTAGAGACGGAGATTTCTTGCCTGGCAGTGGAGGATGGGGGAGGGGCATGGGGGATAAATAAATTAATAATTTAATACCAAAAGCCAACCGGTTCCAACTGCAGCGTATCCGCGCAGGTGCCAGCAGCTGCTTCTCTCTCGAGATAGTTGCTACCCGTTGCGTTTGGCTTATTTGATTTTATTTGTTTTTAATGTATTTTTAGTATGGAGGCTGGATCCTGTTCCGAACCTTAGAGAAAGAAAATGTCCCCCCACCCAGCAGCACCACCACCCATTTGTAGAGATCCTAAGTGTTTGTTTGATAGTTTGGGGGAGGAGAGAGAGTTGTGGCGATCCAAGTGGAAGTGGATAGTAGGTAAAAATCGGGACTCCTGCTTTATGTGTTCCTGGATCTGGCGCTCCCTTCACTCACCTCCCCGGAGAACCTCAGTTCTTCCTAAATTGTCAAAGCTGAACAGATAGGGATGCTTTGCCGCAAAGAGGCTGCTGCCACGAGCTTGCTTTGCATTTCTCTATAGTTCTTTTCCCATTACAGAGAGTGGCAGCGAACAAAAGCGTTCGCCCCAGAAGCGATCTGAATGGAAAATCTGCAAAGGAGCTAATGGGTTTGTTACGGAAAGTAGGGAATGGGGTCTGCTTCGTTCCCTGAAGACAGACCACCGCGCTGATTTTGAAGGGGCCAAGGCAGCCATCAGCCTGGTTGTACCTCCCACCCCCGTTCTCGCCCGGCTGATTTTCTCTTTGTGTAAGTTTAACTCCTGTGAGGTGGTAGGGTGAGAGCGTCTCGTCAGGTATATATACGACTCATTAGTCCGCACTTAAAAAGATCGATAACAGGCAGTGGGAGGCTGGGAGACAATGGATTTGCTGAAGGCTTTATTTTCCTCTTGCCTTGAATGGCTCAATTGGTTAAAGCAGATTCCAGACATCGTGATGTTTCTATGTCATAGCAAACTGCGCTTTGATATAAACTGTGTTTATCTTCTTTATTTGAAGGTCAAGATTTCAAGACAGTACATTCCGGGTGTCCTATATATAGGATTTTAGAGAGCAGTGACTCTGCAAACTGCAATATGGTCCTTAAATAATCTGCCCGTTTGATTTCACTCTTTGACAGAAGAAGAGAGAAAGAGTTTTTACAAGAGAAGCAGTAATCATGTGAGTAAATCTTAAATTACAGGGGTAGAAAAGGGGAGTGCTAGATTCATCTGAGGGAAATTCTCCATGTGCCATGCTTCAATGCAAACAAAGAAAAAAAGTTGGTGTGGATTGATCAAAGCTCATTATGAAGTGTCCAAGTTATTTGGAGATACTTGGCTAAATTTCTCAGATATCCACTTGGGGGAGTCTGGAAGTCTTGGGAGAAAGAGAGAGCAAGAATTCACCAAACTTCTATGCACTATAGAACAGATCACCTAATAATTTGTTAGAATTTAGTATGAACACAATCCAATTAGAAAAAAACATTTAAATGATCTCCACTAAATATTGTGTGGAGACTAAATCCATTTTTGGCTCCTATCATTACAGTTATTTTTTATTTATATTTTGAGGATGCAGTCATTCTCTGGACGCATCACTTTGGGAACCACTAATGACCTGTATGATTTTCATTATGTCTTTTGAAGTTTTGGAAACTTGCAGTTATTAGACAGGAGATAAAATTTTCACTATTACTCAACCGAACCAAGGCATCTCCTAAAGAAATGGAAGATGCCCCATACATGAAAGAATCAGATAATGTAGTTTTCTTGTGTGTACAAGTCATAATAATCTAAGCTAGGGTTTTCACAATATTTTTCTCTCAAAATACTTCTGACAAAATGTTCATATCTTTATCTACATCATGCAACTCCATTTCTAGTTCAGGAAACAGGAACTGCAACTACATGCATTGTTCCATGGGACAGAATATCATCTATATGGAACGTCATATTGTATTTCCAGTGGCAAAGTTTATCTATCATATACATGATATACATACGTGTGTACATATATCTATCTTATGATACATATGTCATAAAATAAACATAAAGTTGATTATGAAATAATAATTATATGTATTATTCAATAAATGAAATATCTTAAAACTCTCTGAAAAGAGGCACTTTACTGTCTGAATAGTCTGCCTTTGCCACTTAAATGCTTGATGATACAGTGGGGTGGCATTTGACTGCCAAATCTAAATGTATATATAAAAAGTAGTAAACACACCATAGATTTGCTGCTGGTACATGAAGGATGCTAACAGTTAAGAAAGAACATAGGTTTTTGCATAAAATTTATCTTTATTGTTTCTCTCCACATGAGATAATCGATCTCAAAATTACCTAATACTGAGTATGGTCAACACGATTTTGTACTTACACCTTGCTCTTGCACAGACATATTTCAGAAGAGAGTGCAGATTCCTTTTGTTTACCATTATCGCAGTTGAGTAGCCACATCTGTAATGGTCATTCAAATAAAACTACTAATCACACTGCATGATCCTCACTAGGCCATTACCAATGAGCTCTGATGCCTGCTGAGTCTTCCCCACATCAACCTTAATGTTCAGGAGAATAATGAGCCACCACCATGGGCAATCTGATTTCTAACTACAACTACTACTAGACGTAATGGAATTCTTATATTAAAATATGAAAGAATCTTTTCATTTGAATTTTGCTAAAAATGAAGAGAGAAGTTGAGTAAGAAATCAGCACTTCTCCATCCTCTCAGAGGAAGCATACCTTTTGGGGGCAATAAATTAAAATCAGAAAGTAAGTACATAAGTAAGCATCTTTAAATTTCGTACTGTGTTACAATCTCTTTGAATCCATGGTCTATTCCCATTATTCAAAACAATTAGGATTTCTGTTATCAGTACCCATTTTGACATGGATTATTTCTATGGAACAATGCCACTCTAATTTTAAAAAATAGAAGATGTTCCTCTCAATGCCTTTGCGAATTTATATTAGGTTGAATATTTAACTGCAATTCTAAACAGGCAGAATCAATATTTCTTAATCAGAAAATATTTTAAAATATTTTAGGAGATAATTATAGATTATATGGGTTTAATTGCCAACTTTCCAGCTGAAAAAAATTACAATTAATAATTTAAATATAAAAGTTTTAAATGAGTGACATTAGTCTAAAAAAGTTGCAATTTATTTTTTGCCACCACTATACTTCCATTTTGCCCTTTCTGCAGCTGCAATTTCCTCTTCAATCTTTCCCCCTCTACAATTGTGGCTCAAATCAAGATCCCCTGTCTTCTGTGCTTGTACTGATTTGCCGCACTCCCTGTTCGTCATCTTGCTTTACTTAACTTAAATCTGGGCACCCGGTTTCTGCTCAGCAGCTGAGCGTTGTTCCTGACCTGCTCTTGGTTCACACAAGATTTCAGGACAACATTGTTGCAATTGAATGGAAAAACAAGGTTCTGTCTCCTTTCCCAGACCAGTAGCTGGACACCTACATCGTGAATCCCAGCCCTTATTCACTCTGTCCAGTTCTTCTATAGGAGAGTAAATATTCCCTGACTTTGCCTACTGCTATTTGCGACCATTGATGCTATCTTCGCGTGCCTGGACTTCCTACTTCCTGTCATTACAATCTCTGGATGCTTTTACTCTGTCTGTCTGGATAACTTCCCATCACTAAAGTGAAAGATCCACAAGTTAGGTGCACTTCTGAGTGCCCGCAACTCAGCCTTACCTGAGCTTCTGTGAACCAAGTTCCTGTTCCTGTCATCCTGGGAAAACAAAAAAAAAGCACATCCCAATGTTTTTCAAATGCGTCTGTGATATATTCTTAGTAGTTGCAGAATATATTACTGGGATTTAAAACTTTCCTTTTCAATACTATCATAATCTTAACATAATAAGAGTATTCTTGATCATTTGTAAAACCGTATAATATAATGGTAATTTGCAACTACGTTCTGACACCATATATCTCTTGTGTTTGCGTTCATGTTTGTGATCACATTGATATCAAGTATTACAGCTTTTATTCTTTCAGACTAATGAAAAATCCAGGAACTTAATACAGAGGTTTTGTTTATTCTAAGATGCATCACCATAGAGCATCCATATTCACCATAATCGTCAGACATGCTTAGATCAGTAGTGACACACAAATACTCACAAACAAATTCATGTTTTGAGATAGGATTTGGTTTCAGCAAAACAACATCATCTGTTGTATTAAATTAAGATTATAAACTTGGGTGTTTTGTTGTATTTTTATTTTATTTCTATTTTTTTGTTCTGTATTTACATAAGAGATATAAGCGTATGGGGTTTTATAATTGGTTTGATGTTAACATATTTAAGTAAAATCATGCCACAGATGAACTTAATCTATGCTAGGGAATCTTTAAAATGGATCTATATGTTATTCAAGTATGAGAAACACTGGTACAAACTAGCCATGGGGGGCCAGCCCCATGGCCTAGTAGTTAAGTTCGGCATGCTCCACTTTGGGGGCCCAGGTTCAATTCCCAGGCACAGAACTGCACCACTTGTCAGTGGCCATGCTGTGGCAGCAACCGACATACAAAATAGAGGATGATTGGCACAGATGTTAGCTCAGGGCGAATCTTCCTCAGCAAAAAAATATAAATAAATAAAAATAAACTAGCCATGGGATATGTACTGAATAACCAGTACTGACCTTATCTGTAGCTGATACTGTTATTGTATGATTTGAAAGGAGATGGTGACTTTTTTAGGTAATTATTAATTATTACCTAAAAGTAGGTCTATCCCCCATATTCCTGTTTTTGTAATTCAGTTCTTCTGGGTTGAAATGTGGGGCCTGTTAAAAACAAACACTGTATTTTAAGAAATCGAGTACCCCATCAAATATAAGAAGTACCCTTTTTATCTCTAATATAAATGAAAAGATACTGCCAATTAACTGTGAGAAGCCACTGATTATAAGACACATCTGAATTACAGAGATGTAAAAAACAAAAAGACATCTTAGAATCAATAAATATGGAACCTAAATTTGGGTAGACACTATCACAAGTAATAGCTTACTAGAAACCACTTTAAGATATGTCCAACTAAAGCGACCATGGATATTGGAGGAATAGTGACTCAACTTCCTTAGCCTCAGGGATTTCACCTCTAAACGAAAGGGAATGAGCGAGATAGTATCTTATGTGTTTTCAAGCTTTAATTTCTCTGATTCTCTGGCAACTTCCCTAGAGCTGATATTGGGCAGGCTTGGCAGCACAGAGCACCAATTTAATTTCCTGCTTGAGGATATGTGTCTTGAATAGCTGGTAGAAATGTAGAAATTGTGGAAATGTGGAAACTAAAGCAAATGTAAAAAGGATTAGAAAGAAATTTCACAATTTTTCTTAGGTTCAATCCTAAGAAGTAAATTAGACAATTTATATTATACAGTTCTTTCATGTCTTAAAAGAACAGTAGATCACCAACTGAACAATGTGATTTATTTATCTGATACTGATAATGGGTTTTTATCTTTTTTGTCCCCTTACTTTTCAATCCTAATAAGTAGCATTGGGATTGATGCCAGAACAATGCTAATTTAAGAGCCAAAGCTACATTTCTAATATGTTGCCAAAGAAATTAATGTAATTGGATGCTATATAACTAACTTAGCAAAAGGAGCAACGTTAAGATAAATTATTGTAAGTCAAGATGAACAAATATTACATTCCTATGTATTACCGTCTTTTTGGAAAGCAATCTGGCAACCTCTATTAACATGAAAATTGCATATAACTTTTGACCTAGCCATTGCATTCTTGAGACTCTACATAGAATAAAAGGATATTCACAAGAATACTTAATGCAGCATTGTTTGTTTATAGTTATAAAAAACTGGAAACAAAGAAAATTATCATCAATAAGGAAATAGTCACATGAATTATTGTATATATCATAGACCTGGTGCCTATTAAAATAATAAAGTGTATCTATACCCATTGACTTGGTAGGATTACCTAGTTGTTTTATTGTGTAAGAAATGTAACATACAAATGAAAGAAGAGTATAAAATAAAATCTGGTTTTGTATTAAAAAAACAAGAACGTGTATATATTTGTAAAAAGAATAAGCTGACGCTGGCATGAATAAGGGTAAATGTAGTTTGTTAACATACGTTCATGTCAGGTATGAGGAAGAAGAAAGAACTAGAAGAGAAGGAAAATGTTAAGGAAGTGGAAGAAAAAAGATAAGACTGATATCCATAAACATATTTGGGTAAAAACACCAAAAACAGAAATGGAAGGAAGTAAGGAAGGTACAAATATCACCACAGTTAGTACATCAAGAGTTCTAAGAGGTCAAAGCAGGAAGAATACTGATAAGATACTAAAATGTAAGCAGTTTGTCTCAATGGTGAGTAGAGATGGGGATGAAGAAATGAATTGGGGAAATGCTTTTGAACTACAATTGGCAAGCTTTAGTGATAGATGGGATGTGAGGTGATGAAAAGCCTAATACAGAATAACTGAGAATTTGCTCTTAGCAAATGAGGGGTTACTGATGCAGTTTATTGAGATGAGGAAGTCTAGAGAGAAGTAGATTGGGGAAAATGCTAAAATTTAGATTAATTTTTAATAAATTTGAGGTGACTCTTTGAAGTACAAATAGAGAGAGTATAGATGGCAAGGTATACAGTCTGGAGTCAGGATCAGATACCCATTTGGGATCCATGGGCATATTGGTGTCATTTACAGGCATGGGACTGTATGAGCTCACATGAGAGTGTTGTAGATAGATAGAGGGCTGGAGGATAGATCAGGGTTAACTGTAGGAAAAGCGACTAAAAAAGGAGACAGAAAATGAGCTGCCGAAGAGTGTTTAAAACCAAGAGAATACAATGCCTTGGAAACTCTTCCCTTAAGAGAAAAAGGACCAGATTTAAGGAGAGATTGATCAACTGTGAGGAATGCTATGATTGCTCAAATAAGACATGATCAGAGAAGTAATCTCAAGTTGGTAGTCTTGAAGGTCATTGGTGATCCCTGCAAAGCAGTCTCTGGAATATACCAAAAAGACTGTGTAGAATTTACAAAAATTAAATCCTGTAGCAGAGCTAAGAAACCAGGCATGTGTGGTATTCATATGAGAGAACTTTTGTGGATATATTGCTGTATATAGAACAGATGTGACAGATTTAAGAAAAGAATAGAAGATCAAGACTCAATACTATCCCCCATAGATGGGACTATTGAGTAGTATAATATTTATGAAAATAAATTTGAAAATATATATCATAAACCTCACTCCCATTCACCAGCCACAAAGCTTGAGCTTTTCTGTCAAATGACCCAAGTCACAACCGAAATGGATTGTTCCATGGTGGGCCCCTGAACCTTGCAGGTCCAAGAGTCCCATGGTAAGTTTCATGATGGGCCAATAATATTTTGCATGCCTGCACTCTAAGAAGGTCAGGAAGAATTGATGGATATTATTACCACCATGTATTTTTCTCCTATGAAGATCAAGAGTGAAGAAGATTCCTAAAGACATATTTTTAAGATCGACTTGCTATCAGAATCTTTATGATAAAATTACTCATTTAAGTTGTTAGTATGAATTGGATTTTCACAACTGATTGAATCTATAACATTCAACTTTTAAGCACATTCACAAGGATTCTGAATTCTAGTTATGAATCTTAAGGAAGAAATCAGTTATTTGTTTTTCCATTATGTAAGATAGCCAAACGGTATAAACAATGTAAAATTTAAACAATGGAAAAATGGTTGAACAATACAAGTAATCTGAAAGATATATTACTGCCAATAATATTATAATATTTTAATGTTGTGAAAAAACTGCCCATGAATTGGGGCCGGCCTGGTGGCGCAGTGGTTAAGTTCGCACATTGCACTTCTTGGCCACCTGGGGTTCGCTGGTTCGGATCCCAGGTGTGGACATGGCACCGCTTGGCAGGCCATGCTGTGGTAGGCGTCCCACATGTAAAGTAGAGGAAGATGGGCATTGGATGTTAGCTCCGGGCCAGGCTTCCTCAGCAGAAAGAGGAGGATTGGCAGTAGTTAGCTCAGGGCTAATCTTCCTCAAAAAAAAACAAAAAAAGCCCATGAAGATAATGTTATAAAAATGGCAGGTATAAAATTGCATCTATATACACAAGAGAACACCCCTATGCATACTCACAATACATACAAAAAAATGTGACTTTATGATATTACAACAAAGTGTAAATAGATAACCTCCTAATAGTAAAACTATGGTTGATTACTTTTTCTATATATTCATATTTTAATTGATCATTTTTCTCTATATGAAGGAAAAAGACATTTTTGCTGATCATTAAATTTTAGGAAAATAATTGTTTTGATCTAGAAAAAATAAAGATGAGAAAATGAGAAATTATAAAAATATAACAAAAGTAAAAAAGAAAATAATGGGCATCTGACAAGCATATATGTTTTGACGATGAATGAGAATAATTTAAATGATCCCATAGAAGGGAAAGCTTTTCGGATTATAAAATCTAACAGGCAACGTGCCTAAATCTAAAGCAATAGTTAAGTTGAAAGTAAAGAGATGGGCAAGGACAGAGTAATTAAATGCAAACAGACGAAAATCATAGCATCCAAATTTCTACCCTATAAAGTAGAATTTAAAACCAAAAATACCAAAGAGTACAATTGATACAGAACATATAAAATTCACAAACATTTGTTCACCAAACAACGTAACAGCAAAATGCATAAAGCAAAAAGTCTTAGGAAAATAAGCAAAATGTATAAAAGAACAATTCACAAAAGAAATATCAATATCCAATAAAGTGAAACGTTGTTGACTATATTTTTTCTATCAGATTATCTGAAATAAAAATAAATTTATAGCATGTACTGGTTGTTTAGAGTTAGCGGTAATGTAAATTCATACAACTGTTTGAAGGGTACATTGGCTTTGTTTATAAAATTTTAAAAAGTGCATATTCCTTGACTCAGCCATCTTACTTTTTGCAAACTGTTATACAGAAATAATATCATGAAGAGAGAAAAATGTAAGCACAAGGGTGCTCATTGCAGAATATTTATGATACCTAAAATTTGAAAACTAATATATCCATGAAAGGAGAATAACTCACAGAAATTAATAAAAATGCATGCAGTGGTATATTAGAGATCAATTCTTAATAAATAGGTATGTCTCTATTTTTTTAAGCAAGATTCTCATCTAAGAACATCAAGCCCAATAATCACAGTATGGTCTAATTTTGGTAAATAGATTAGCATATGTATTTCTACAGACAGATAAACAGGTGGATATTGATAAGCACAGGAGAAAGGCAGAAAGACTAGATGTACAACAGACACTTAACAGTGATGAACACAGTCAAGATTAAGTTGGATGGCTTAGGGGCAAGGGTCAGGGAGATTGGGTGAAGGGGGCCTTAATTTCTTAAATGATAATATTTTTTAGTGATTTTAAGTGGAGATGTAATAATACTTGTTCAGGATTTTTTTCTTAAAATTTTAGAAGAAATTAAGAAATCTACGCCTATTTAAATTAACCTGATTATTATGCGTACAATGAATTTATTTATCTACTTACTTTTTCAGTTCCTCAACATTATTAAGGCACGTTTAGGGCAGCAATTTTGGCTAGTTTGCTCACCATTGCATCCCAGGGGCCTTGAGGGGTAAGTACCTTGGAGCTTAGAATGTGCTCGATAGTTATTGTTGACTTACTGAGTTTCAGGGGCAAAGGAATTAGGACAAGTATTTCAAAAAGCAAAAGCATTATAACAGTGCTTTTCCCCATGATACATCTCATCATTTTTATATCAACAAACTTGTTGCCTTTCTATTTATAAACAAGTATAAATTAGGTTTCCTCAGTGTATCAATGAGAATAAACATCAAATTCTTTAAAAAGACCCAAAAACAATGAAAACTTAAGCAAAACAGTTTATGTCTCTCATCCATGATGGGAAATGGATATGTAATGGAGGACAGAGTGTCAGTGAGCCAGGAGGTTGTACCTTAGTGTTCTGCCACGCTAAACATGTGGCTTCCATCTTGTAATCTAACTCCTCCTGCTTCCATCATTGCATACATGTTTGAGCAAATTCGAAAGTGAGGATGGCAAATGGAGGGCATGGCCCTTCTCTTTAAGAGAATGGCTCTGAAGTTGCATATAACACTTCTCTGCTCATATTCACTTGGCTAAAACTTTGTCACATAGTCACACAAAGTTGACACAGGAGGCTTGGGAATGTAGTGCTTGGCTCTGTATCTAAGTGAAATTCAAGAGCTGTATTATTAAAGAAAGAAAAGAGAATTGATATTGCCACAGATCATTAAGTTCTAAATTGATGGGGCAATTTATCTAGGAATATGTGACTGCGAGGAACTGATTTCTAAAAAACATTCTTCTGTGAAAATAGTATCATACATGCAGTTGAGAACACTTCAATTATGTTATATATCCTAGACAAGAGAAAATAACATTGTAATGTAATATTTGACAAAAAGAAATTTAGAGGGAAATTTGGAGATAAGGGGAAATACATTCCATTTATATGAGCTGTTACTTTACATACAGCTCTAATAAATCTTATAAATCTGTAACAGTTAACCTTCAAGTGTTGTTGAATGTCAGGGCAATAGGCTAGAAAACCACAACATAAACAATTTCACATTGATATTCAACTATATTTTTCTTCGTGACTTAACTATTCCACAGAAACTTAGCATTTCTGCCATTAGTCTGCATTTAATGTATTACTTGTCTGGGTTTAAAATGTTGGCTTCATGAACGAAACTTAATTCCTCTCCCAATGAGCTAACTTATTTCAAGAAAGTGATATTGACTACTGTACGTTCATTAGCATTTTCTCAAGGAAGATTCTTTGCTTTCTTCAGAAAAGGAAAGAAAGTATGAACATGGCCACTCAAGATAATGTGTGGGCTTAATGATTGACTAATAGAAAATAATTTACCCATTCATCTTCCTCCTTCCATAGGAATAAGTGTCATCTAGCAAATGACCTTAAGCCTCAAAAACTTATACCCTAATATCACTGACTTGATTTTAGAAAACTAACTTTTAGGGGTACTATTCCAACTAGGATCTTATTTTGTGACAGAGATTTATTAACTCCAGCTATCTTTGATTTCAAGCCCAATGGGAAGAGTTCTCATTACTATAGGCCAACCTTAATGAAGTCATTAAAAAAAACGTTATGTACATCTGAAGGATACTCTGCTGTATGGAACTTTTGTCTTTCTTTTTCTTTTAAAGAATGGCACCTGAGCTAGCATCTGTTGCCCACCTTCTTTTTTTTTCCCCCTTCTTCTTTTCCCCAAAGCCCCCCAGTACATAGTTGTATATTCCAGTTGTAGGTCCTTCTAGTTGTGCTATGTGGGACGCTGCCTAAAAATGGCTTGATGAGCAGTGCCATGTCCTTCCCCAGGATCCAAACTGGCAAAATCCTGGGCCGCTAAAGTGGAGCGCACGAACTTAACCACTCAGCCACGGGCTGGCCCCGAAACTTTTAATAATGTGCTCTGCCATTAGCTGCTATTCATTGCATTAATTTGTTCTACTCTTTGACTGATAACCTCATAGTTGAGACTAAAATCTGTACTCAAAGCTGTAGAGTAGTGGTTCACAACAGGACTTGTGAAAACACGGATTTTTGGACCCTGTCTCCAGTGTTTCTGTTTCCAGAGGTCATGGATAAGGCCCAGTAATTTGCATTCTAGCAAGTTCCCAGGTGATACAGAGACTGCTGATCGCTAGTCTGGGGACCATGTTTTGAGAATCTTACATCTGCACAGCCAGTGTTCTGACTGCTGCGAATTCTTTCTCTGAACAGAGCTACAGTGTCTAAGAGCTCTGTAATTGAAGTGATAACTACAGTCTTCTCTTCAAGAGCTGAGAAAAGAGATTTTGATTGATGCCTTCCCTCTCCGTGGTTCATATGTCATTCTGAATTCTCTGCCCTGTTGGGAATGCTATGAAAAAGGTGATAGTATTTATAGTGAAAATGATGATACTAATTATGTTACATTTGAATGTTTACTATGTAATGTATACTGTGCCTAAACCTGTATATGCATTATCTCCTTTAATCTTTACAATAACACCAGGAATTAAACAATAGTATTATTTGTATTTTATAGTAGAAAAACTGATATTCAAGTAATTGGTATAGTTAAGATTGATAGCCTGGAGTCCATACTCTAAAGTACAACGATCATATCTCAGAAATGATGTTCAACATGAAAAAATATTGTTAATGTGCTTGATAATTTTTAGTTTAGCGACCACTAATTAATTTTTATCACTTTTTATGTCAGTAATGTACTTTTCCCAATACATGTAATCGTACTTGACCGTAATGAATTATCATAACAGAAGAGCACACACACACAGATGTTATTACAAACTAGCACATATATTAGTTGGACTAGTTTAGTCTATTAATATAAAATTACACTTAAGAAAAAGTTACATATTATGCATTTATGCACAGTTACATATATGCACAGTACTTGATTAATATTTAATCAAAATGTTGGTTCATTTCAATTGATTCTTATAGTTGCTTTTTTTGATCATATAAAAAGTGAGAAAACGCACATGGTTTTGCAGTTACTCTATTAATTCACAATAATGTGGACAATTTCTATGTTAAAAATTGTACACGATTGATTTAAAATGAAAAGGCCAACCTAAGTATTAATCAGCTAAAAGTATCATAGTCAGTGTAAAATGAATTTAATGTCCTTATTTTACATCCTATGGAAAAATTGACTTGTGACAGCATTTTATACATTGAAAAGCTGAAATACTACTAAAATACAGAATGAAACAAAGAAAAGCAACTCATAATGGCTACACAGATCAATTGACTCAATCGAAGCCAAAATACTTTACACTATAAGCATTAACTTGGATATTTCCAGTATGCTAAGATTTTTACATGGCTAAAAATGAAAAAGCGAGTTCACTACATTGCCTCAGTTTCAAATTTTTAAGTTTCCAATTCTATCCAGCTACTCTTAATGAACATCTTAGTAATTGTATTATTGGAAATAGGGTGCATAATTGTGCTATCAGAGTACACAAATAAAATTGCACATGCACGGCAAGTCATAAGTAATAATAGGATTAAGCAGGTCAGAGGATACAAAGTCTGGGAGACTATTTAGACAAGAGGAATTCCATGGGGTATGGCAACCTTAAGCAGTCAGCAGGTTTGAAGTCAAAGTTCTAGATCCAGGAAGTGCAGGAAATTTGATTAGCCATAAAATTAGGAAGGCATGGTAGTTTGGGGTTTGAATCCAAGGACTAGAAATCCATCAGTATGGAAGAATAGATAGGTCTGGAATATCCAGTTATTCTAGTGAATGCAGACAAACATTCAGAATGATAACGAGGAAGGGAGAGGGGAGGGGAGGAAAAGGAAAAGGGTCTCAATATCAGAACATCAGGGATGCTAAATGAATTTGGCTCTGTTGAGTAAACCTGAGATTTTTGTCCTGGTAATTATAACAGTGTTATTAAAAATGCAAAGACAATGAAGTCCTCACAGGTTTATAACCAAGGGTAGATAAAGGAACTAGATCCTTGTGAGCTTGTATAAATTTTCAAAGCTCTCAACTAAAATTTGATGAACCACACAACATAAGACTTCCTTATTTGGTGTAGAAATAACTAGTGTGTTCACTCTAATGGAATACATGTGTAGTAGAGTGTGATGGGTGTTATTTATTTTCCCACATGTGATTGTGTTATATTGAAGCATAGAGATGTTATTTGCAAGAAAACTCTGTTACAATTGATAGGTTAAATGACTGATTCTGTCATATTTCCAATAAAGACTTGAGGTATTTTTAAAGTAGCTGCTTTACACTGTCTGTTTGCCAATTTGAGGACGATAGGATAGGCATTCTTTTTAGCTGCAAAACACTTTGTTCAAATGAAGCCTTATACTATACAAGCTGATCCAGCTGAAGCTTGGAGTTAGGACACAGAGCTTCTCGAAGAAAAGGCTCAGCATTCTAAGAAGCCCATTTTAAAGTCCACTGATCTAAGAAATAGAGAAAGATCATCAAGAAATTGTTGCTGAACTGAAAAGTCTCATGCAATCGCATATCTTAAAAGGTCTGGATATTCACCATGAGTTAAAAGTAAAACATCCCGTCAAAAAAGTGTTTTTCGCAATGCCTAGTTATTTTTGTTTGTTTGTATTACCTTGTTTTGTTTGTTTTTATTTTATTTTAAAATCGGTAGCCAGACTTTTCCTGAACTGGGACAGTAATACACTGAAATGGTAACCAGGTTTTTTAAAAAGAATTGTTGAACCTTTGAAAATTTCAAAGTTATAAGAAAAATATTGTTAAAGGATTAAGAAAAGGATCCAGAAGATGAGAGGTAGTACTGAATATTAAGATACTTTAATCAAAATAAATTCAATTCTTCAACATAAATAATTTTTTAAAAATCACCTGTAATGCCACACTCTTGACAGTGGTTTAGACTGATACTATTATACGCTACAGAGGTGCTGTTATCAGTGAGGAAGAATGTTAGAATAGCACATATTTGAGTTGTCATACCAATTATTGAAAAGATAATGAAGCATATAGAAGTATTATACCAAGGATATTAACTAAGTTAATTTCAATAAAAATTAAAACTAATTAAAATAATGTTGTGTCAGATAACAAACACACACAGAGAATAAAAAGCAGAAGTGGGCAGAATAAAGGACAAGAGGAAGGTTCAAGCTAGGACAGGAGAGGTAGCTGAAATCCAACTAGCATTTTCCATGCAAATGTAATAGATACAAAATGAGTGGAGAAAAATCATGCATTAGCCTGAAGATCTATGCCGGGTATGATGGCTTTTAGGTCCTGAAAGGAACTGATAATGGAGGAGGCAGGATCTAGAGACAGGGCCTTGAAGAGTCAGCCAGTTTTCTACAAAATTCTATTCTAGAAGAACAAAGAAAGCAGTAGGTGAATGTGAATATTCAAGGCATTACAAAATTAATACTGATTAGCATAGTAGTAGTGCTTGAATATTCCCCTCCAACTTCTCATTAAAATACAAAATAAGAACAGTGAATAGCAAATTGATTCAAACTCGCAAATGCACCAAATACCAATCGCAAAGCTGACCAGGAGGGTATGAAAGAGTATTGATTTACCCTCACTTTACACCCTTGATTTGGGTTAAAAAATGTACAGTAAGATTGCCTGTGATACAGGCGAAATTAACAAATTAACCTACAATTAAATAATGGCGAGTGACATTTTGAAAGTTCCGGGATGAGAAAATAATCTACAAATATCTTCCAGCTAATTATCACTCTACAGAGGAGGGAAAAGTTTTCCCTCAAGTTTTCCTTTGCAATGCTACATAAACTCCTCAGAAGCTATTGTTTCCTTAGAAAACATTTTGACATAGTGTTTCCAGATCAAGATAAAGTATCATCTATGCAAAACGACGATAAGAAAACCATTGCAAAATGGCGATAGAAAACCATTTTCACTAATGCAAGAGTGTAACAGTCCATTTATTAATCCAGAAATACAAGAAAGTTTAACATCAGGAATCAAACAATATATTGCATCAAAAGGTCAAATGAGAATATACTTTTCATATAATGCAACTTCATCCCTAGGAGATTTGCTAATGGAAACATCATTTATATATAATCTAATTGCTATTATGGAATTCAGGACGTATAATTTACCATATAGTTAAGAAATAATTTAACTGTCATCATTAGCGATTTAAGTGTTCTAGTTAAGTGAATTTTCAATACCTTTAAAATTTTAAAAACTCATTCATTTTAAATACATTACATACTTCACTGACTTAGTAAACGGAGTATTCTAATAAAATTTGGTATGTTAATAAATTTAGAGTTGTCATTATGAATATCAATTACTATGCTCTGTTACAATGACGACTTGGGGCTGCTTGTTCAAGACCAAAATGTGAGCTGCTCTGTAAGATATGCACAGTTTGCGGAAGGATGAGAAATGTGTATTTGATGCTAGACGTGAGAATCCTTTCTCCTATGTTGCTCGCTTGAGAGCACTGTCAATTCGAAATGGGCGTGTTTATGTTGCTTCCTCTATTTTTTTCAAACTGGCTGAGCTCTAATTTTAAGAGAAAAGAAACTAACGGCTTTCACAGGCAAACAGAAAACTGTTAGAATTTTTAAATAAACTTTCTAATTTTAGAATAGATTTTAATTTACGGAAAAATTGTGAAGATACTATAGGATTCCCATACACCACACATCCAGTTTCTTCTACTATTAATATCTTACCTCATATGGTCTTTGTGTCACAATTAATGAAAAAATATTGAACATTATTATTATATAAAATCCATATTTTATCCAGATTTCCGTAGTTTTTACCTTGTGTCCTTTTACTGTTCAGGATCCTCTCCAGGATCCCGTGTTACATTTTGTTATCATGTCTTTTTACCCTCCTGTTGCCTCTGTCGGTTTCTCATTCTGGTCAGTTATTTGGTGGAATGTTTTCCGTTGCAATTTATCTGATGTGTTTCTAATGATTAGACTGGGATTATGGGTTTGAGGGAGGAAGGCCACAATGGTAAACTGCCATTCTCCTCCCATTTTATCAAGGGTATATGCTGTCAACATGAATTATCACTGTTGATGTTGACCTTGATCACGTGGTTGAGGTAGTGTTTCTCAGGTTTCTCCACCGTAAAGTTACTCTTTTCTTGTCCCTTTCCACACTGTGCTCTTTGGAAGGAAATCGCTTTGAGCAGGCTTCGCTTAAGGACTGGGATTTGTCTTCTCTCTCCTTGAGTGGGGAGTATCTACACAAATTATTTGGAATTCTTTGGCACGGGAGATCCATTCTCTCTCATTTATTTATTTATTCAATCATTTATTTCTATTATGGACTCATGTATATTTATTTTATACTTTGGTTATAATCCAATACTACTTTATTGAGCAAATTGCTTCCCAAAGTCCTTTGGGAGCACTTTCAGTTGTCTCCTATGTCCTCCCATCATTGCAGGGTTTTTTCTTTTTTCTTTTTTTTTTTTTTTGAGTACTTCCTTGCTTTCTGTCACTTCAAAATGTTCCAAGCTGATCTTGTATATTTGCCAGTGCAACCCCTAAATCAGACATTACACCTAAAGTCTTGGTTCATTTTACCGGGGAATGGTATTAAAAAGCAAGATCTGGACACTAGGTATGCTCATTGCTACTGGAGTGACATGGTTTCTAGGATCTCTCAGCTGAGAGAGCAAGGAAATATAGATGTGTATACTAACCCACGTATATACAAATATCTATTGATAATTTTATGTGTAATCATCAGTATCTATATTAAACCTAACAAGAGTTCATACTGATGTCTCCAGTTCTAATCCATTGCTACATGGAACCCCTTGCTTATTTGTAACCTCCCACTCCAACAATAAGAAAAGCAGTCCCCACCATTTGCCATCCATTTACTTAGTTCTTCAATTTCAGTATACATATATAATTGTTTCAGAGTTGTTAACCCTTACTCCAATGGGAAACAACTTTATCAACTAGATTACAGTGTTTATGTACAGTTAATTTTGCTTTTAGTCTTAGAAAATCAATTTATTTCCAAAATTACTTAGGTAAACATCTATTTCTTCACATGATTCAGTGACGATTTTTCATATGTTTATAATACAAATAAATTCCTTTGCCACATTATGCATTCAATCCTGGGATCTCCAACCTCCTAAATGATTTATAAATTTCATACATTAAGGTTCACTCCTTGTGCTGTGAAGTTCTGTGAGACAAATACTGTCGTGTGTCCAATACTGGAGTATCTTACAGAATGGCTCACCATCTTAAAAAATCCCCCGTGCTTCACCTATTCAATTCTCCTCCCACCCAAACTCCTGGAAACCACTGATCTGTTTATTCTCTCTGTAGTTTAACCCTTTTCAGAATGTCAGATAAACTGAATGATAGAGTACATAGCCTTTTCAGACTATCTTCTTTCACCTAGCAATATGCCTTTAAAATTTATGCATGCCTTTGCATGGCTTGATAGTTCATTCTCTGTTATCAGTGAATAATATTCTATGGTATAGATGTATTATAGTTTGTTTATCCATACATCTGCTGAAAGACATCTTGATTGTTTCCAGTTTTGAGCAATTATGATTAAGCCTGTTTAAACATTCTTATGCAGGTTTTTATGTGGACATAAGTTTTCAACTCAACTGAAGAAATAGCTAGGATTATTCTATAAATGTCAATTAATTCAGGTTGATAGATAGGGCTGTCCCAATCTTCTATATACTTACTGATTTTCTGTCTGCTTGATCTATCAATTAGTTAAGGCAGGGTTTCAAAGTCTCCAACTATGAGAGTGGATTCATTATTTCTCCTTTCAGTTCTATCAGTTTGCCTCTCATATTTTGACACTCTGTTGTTAGTTGCATATATGTTTAGGATTGTTTTGTCTTTTGGATAATACATTCCTTCTTCATTTTATAATGCTCTTTTTTATCTCTGAGAATTTTTCTTGTTCTGAAGTCCACTTTGCCTGAAATTAAAACAGCTACACCAGCTTTCTTGTGATTTGTGTTATCATGTTATATCATTCTCTAACCTATTACTTTCAACCTATTAGACTGTATACTTAAAGTAGGTTTCTTCTAAACAACGTGTAGTATATTCTCTTTTTTTATATACTGACTTTTTTTTTTCTTTTTTGGTGAGGAAGATTTGCCCTCAGCTAATATCCATTGCCAATCTTCCTCTTTTTTTGCTTGAGGGAGATTAGCCCTGAGCTAATATAGTACCAATCTTCCTCCACTTTGTGGGATACCTCCACAGCGTGGCTGACAAGTGGAATAGGTCCATGCCTGGGATCCAAACCCTTGAACCCAGGCCTCCAAAGCAGAGTGTGTAGAACACCAACCACTAGGCCATGGGACCAGCCCCCTGACTGACATTATTTTTTAATTGATGTATTTAATCATTTGTATTTAAAATTATTTTTCATATACTTGGGTTAATATCTAGCATTTTTGTTAGTATTTTCCCTTTGTCACATTTATTCCTTGTTTATTTTTTCCTCTTTTTCTGACTTCTCTGGTTTTAACTAGCATTTTATATGAGTACGCTTTATTTTCTCTCATTATACCAAATATATTTCTTTCTAAATGTCTTACAGTAATTACAAATCCAGTGGTAAAACTCTTCCTTTCTTTATATAGATCCTTATTTCTGACCTATGCCATTTTCCTTCTGCCTGAAAACTTCTTTTACAGTTTCTTGCAGGGAAGGTCTGCTGGCAATGAATTCCCCTAGGTTTTGTGTGTCTCAGAAAGTTTTCATTACTCTTTCACTTTAAAGGATAATTTTACTGTATATAGAATTCTAGATCAATGGTCTCCTTTCACTCCATTTTCTTCTTGCTTGCCTAATTTCTTATGAGAATTCCGCTATAATTCCTATCCTCATACCTCTATAAGTAAGCCCACCCCCACTGCTTTCAAAAATTTTTTTTGTCAGTGATTTACTGGAGTTTGCATATAATATGCCTAAGTTTGTTGGCTCGTATTTATTTTAGTTGGTTATCTTCTCTGAGATTGATGCACCTGGAATTTGGTTTGGTGTCTGTCATTTATTTTGGAAAGTTCTTAGTCATTATTACTTCAAATATTTCTTATGCTCTGTTATCTCTTTTCTTTCTTTCTGGTGTTCCAATTACGTGTAAGTTATATCTTTTGATATAAGTATCCTACAGTTCTTGGATGTTCTATATATTTTTCCATTCTTTTTTCTATATGTATTTTAGTTTGGGAAATTTCTATTGACTTGTCTTCAAGTTCACTGATTATTTTGTCAGCTGTGTTTAGTCCACTGACGAGTCTGTCAATGGCATTCTTCATTTCTGTTACAGTATTCTTCATTTCCCACATTTCCTTTTGATTCTTTCCTAGTGTTTCCATCTCTCTCCTTACATCCTCCATCTTGGGTGTTGTCTATTTTTCCACTGGAGCCCTTAACATATTTGTCATAGTTATTTTATTTCATTATTCCCAGCTTTAGTGAAGTATAATTGACAAATAAAAATTGTATATAATCAGTATGTGCAATGTGATGAGTTGATGTACCTATACATTGATTACCACCATCAAGCTCATTAACACATCTATCACCTCACATATTTACCATTCTTTGCTGTGGTGATATCATAGTTATTTTAAATTCCCTGCTTGACAATTCCAACATTTTTGTCATATCTGAGTCTGTTTCTGATGATTACTTTGTTTCTTCAGAGTATGTGTTTTTACCTTCTTGGCATGCCTTATGATTTTGTTGTTGTTGTTGTTGAAATCCAGGCATGTTGTAATGTCCAGTGATAGGGAATGTCAGGTAATAGTAATTGAGGTAAATAGGTTAATATGGCTAGGAAGGGGCCGTGTTCAATGTTTGCTGTAGCTATGTGTGCCTGCGGGGACACTATTCCTCTAGTGCCCTTGGTTTTATCTCGCCTCCTCATTTTAGGCTTCTCTAAGTACTCCTCGGCGAGTCCATGTCTTGCAGCTCTTTCAGCTAAAATCTCTTGTTCTTGTGCTGGAGCACTCACTGTTGGTGTGGTGGTAAGGTATGTAGGATGAAAAGACTTCTGTAATTTTTCAATTAGATCTCTTTTAGCCAGACCTATGTTTCAGGGATCCAACCTCCACAAGTGTTTCTCCAGTGACCTAGGTTTATTTTCTCTTTCCCACTACTCTCGTACTAGGCTATAGTGTTCCCAATCTATTCTCTTGAAACCCTAACCCTTGTTGACTATTCCTTGCCCCCTTAGGTGATATTAGAAGGGTGGAGAGGGCTGGAGTGGGAGACATGTCCTTCTCCAGCTGGCATAGGCTCTAGTAAATGATTTTCCCTTAGTGAGTGGGCTGCTGTTACAGAGTAGGCTCTGGCTGTATTTCACAATCGTTACTCTTCTTCTCCCCATGTAAGTTCCACACGGAAATCTTTGTCAGGTCCTCATCATGAGAAACTGGTGGGGTTACCGGAGACAAGGCTCACAAAAATATGAGGGCCCATCTAAGACTGCAGGCCCCCAGGAGTTTCTCACTCTTAAGCTAGTACAATCTGTCACACTCCAGCAGTTTGTAACAATTACCATTTAAGTGCCTCTGCCAGTTTATGGCTGGAGTGGCTTTCTCTCCAGGTAAGCCGATTTCAGCTGTGACTCTGAATGCATCTCCCTCTCCGATTTTCAGGATGATGATTTGCCCTGCAACCTCCTTTCTCTGATGGGTCCAAGAAAAGTCAGATTTTTTTTCTTTTTTAGAGTTCTTAGCTTAACCTTGTTATAATGATAGATTTGTCAATTTCCACACTCTTTACACATTGGAACTGAAGCAAGAAATCTGTTCTGTTTTCTAAGATTTAGTACCGTTTTACCTGAGAAGCTAAGGTATGTGTATTGTGTGGGTGGGGATGAGTTGGGGAAAGACGGCACTGTTTAGAGGAGCAGGAACAGATATTACAGTACTTATTTTGACTCCATTTTTAGATAATAGCCATACTGGAACAATGAGGATTTCCAAAGTCTAATCATCAAAAGCATATACTGTAATGGAACATACAAGTTTACATAAAAAGTTTTACCTGCAAAGAAATCACACATGAAAAATTAAACAAAAACTCACAAAGCTTCTTGGGTTTTTTTGTTCTAATAAGGCCATGAATACCTCCAAGGATGTGAAGAGCCACTGGATGAAGTTGGCACATATTCCTGGAATGTCAGTTTTGCTGGAAGTTTTGGTGAAATTTCTGTAGTAAAACATGATGAATATTAAATACTGAAGGAATGCAAAAATTAATGTAAACATTAAAAATAAGACATGAGGGGGCCGGCCTGGTGGCACAGCAGTTGAGTTCTCACACTCCGCTTCAGTGGCCCAGGGTTGACTGGTTCAGATCCTGGGTGTGGACCTACGCACTGCTTGTCAAGCCATGCTGTGGCAGCATCCCACGTAAAATAGAGGAAGATGGGCACAGATGCTAGCTCAGGGCCAGTCTTACTCAAAAAAAAAAAAAAAAAAAGACATGAGCCTAGGTAAATTTTTGTTTTGAGATATACTCCCACATCCTTAGTGAACATTACTCTCCTTTCTTATTAAGGGCACTTTGATGGAAATTTTGTGGAGTATTAGTCTATGAAATTAAGAAAGGAAAGTTATTGACAGGAGATTATTTTTTCAGATGAAGTTTTTTTAAATGTTCCCAGTTGCCCTCTCCCTCTCTCTCCCAAAACTTGCATTGTCATTTTCACTCTATAAGAGAGTGGAATTTATAAAATTATTTTAGAATAATGATTTTAAAAAGCAAAAATATTCATCCAAATCACCATTTGCTTCTTGTCAGTTATTCCTCTTGAAAGTTTTTTCATCAAATATTTTGTTTAACAATTCATTACAAAATCTTAAACATGTAAAATAGTGTATATTATTTTACTTTTCAATTTTCAATTTAATTTTTTGTCCTAATACCATGCAACACAAGCATAAGATACTATATCCAGGGACATCCCCACTGAGATGCTCCTCATTTGCCCTATTCTGGAAACGTATTCCCACCCTGTTTGAGATCACTAGTAGAGTCCTTGAACTTTTTGCTTTCTACAAAAATGTAGTAAAAACTTTCTTGAATTTTATCTACTGACGAATGAAAGCAAAGAGTTTAATGACAGGAACAAGAACAGGACACTAGATTCCTGGTATTTTGGTGCTTTTCAAAAAGACTCAATTATTGAACTTTTTCTATCTGATAAAAAGAGAAATGTGATTCATTTTTCTTTTAGTTATTTCTCGTTCCTTATTATTGACAGAACCTAGAGAGGGAGCACTCTATCAGTATCCTTATATCCAAACCTTCAAATAGATTAGAAATTATATTGGCCTTTTATAAATCTGTATGTGTTTTATAGTTCATTTAATTTTCTTTTTACCTTTTCATTTAACTTTTATGTTAACCTTTAAAAAGTGTAATAAAATCATTTTTAGTTCTAAAGAATGGTCTCTTTAAACATTCTAGAATACTTATAGGCATGATATTAAAAATTTACATAACTATTTGTACACAAGATGCATTCCTCTTGAAGAGTGACTGGTTTTCTTTATTATTTTAGATACATTTGGGAGAAGTTGTAGTGTTTAATAAATTACTTGGCCTGACAGCCCTAGGATTGGATAAGTATCTCTGAAATGGAGTTCTAGAAGAAGCAAGTTTCTTGCACGAATCCTTGGTAAAAAGAGATTGAAGTTTTGTGCATTTATTTAGAAGTTATAAGTACTGGTATTTGTTTCATAATAAAATTTAACCATCGAATTTTACATGTGAATATCAAGGACACAAATAAACAATTGTTAAATTCTGTTTCTTTTGCCTTTTATAGATGCTGGAGACTTTCTCTAAGGCTATGATAGACATAATGCTAAAAGAATCTTATAATAAACGAGGCCAATGTTTAGCGGAGAGTAAATTAGTTAAGACAAAGGGTCATTATTTGAGGTTAAATGGTTTTGGGAGACACCTAGCAAAAACATATAGAGAAAGTGCAGCTGAATATAAGCTGAATCTAAACTTATCATAGATTAGAAAAAATACAATTCTGGAGCTCTTTTCTAAAACCAGAAAAGAATTGCATAAAAGAAATGAGGATTTTTTTTCTCCTGGAGACAAAATTGTTATTTTAATCATTATGTTGATTTCAAAGGAGTTCTAAAGATGTGATAGTCTTTTGATGTGCCAGCTTGGCTAGTCTATAGTTCTCGGTTATTCAAACACTCATCTAGGTGTTGATATGAAGGTATTTTATCAATGTGCTTACACTCCATAATCAGTTGACTTTAAGTAAGGGAGATTATTTTAGGTTATCCCGTGGGCCTGATTCTTTCAGTTGAAAAGTCTTAAGAGCAGAACTGAGGCTTCCCTGATGAAAAATAAATTCTGCCTGTGGACAGCAGCTTCAGCCCATGACTGAGAGTCCTACCCTATTTTTCCTGATGGCCTGTTCTCTGGATTTTGAACTTGCATAGCCACCCCGACAATTTCTTAAGCTAATTACATGCAATAAATCTCTTAATATGTATCCCTTTCCGGTTCTCTTTTTCTTGCTGAACTCTGAATGATATACTGTCAAAACAAAAAGTGTAAATTATAAACACATAGTAAATATCAATTTAATTTAAATTTAGTAGTCAATTATCAATATAATTATGGAACAATCTTTTTACTATGACACTTAAGATAAATATTGTAAAACAACAAATATGTTTCCTTTGTTCCACATTTATTTCACTGAGGTATGATGTTCATAGAGTAAATTCACTTTTGTGTGTGTGTGTGTAAAGTTCTACAACTTTTGGCAAATGAATAAAGTAGTGTAATCACCATGACAAAAAATACAATGGGGATAAGTAGGTATACAAGGTAGTCATAATTTCAGCTATGACTGGAAGTTCATAAACGTGATAAAGGTGGATAATTAAACAATGACTTTGAGAGTAATGGATGCATAGGTACATGAAGATCACACAGCTGTAGCACTTAGAGTAGTCTGTGGAATTAGGGAATAGTTCCTAAATTATCTGACCTTTAAGTTGGTGCCTAAAGAATCCAGATATGTTTCCTACAAATCGAGAAACCATAATTTAATCCTTGGCCCTGCCAGATCATATTTTGTCAAGTCCCGAAAACTTATTGGATGCTAATTTCTCATCTGTAAAAGGAGAACATTGAGTAAGATTAATTCCATAGTTCCTTTAATAGCACTAAATTTTTATATTTTATAAATCTATTAATAGGTAATAAATTACGTGGATGTGAATTCAAAACACTTTTGTCAACAAGAAGAAAAAGTAGTATAAATTTTATAGGACCTAAAAAGTATGCTGCTAAAGTTCTAGAAACATTAGAAAATCAAGTTTTAGTGTGTTGTAACTTCAGGCCCTCCAGGACCAGTTCAACTGACCCCATCTTATCAACAGAATAATTAAGAAATTGTCTTTCAGAAAATTTGCAAAGTTACATAGCCAGAGTGTGCACAGAAGAAGAAATCTTGACCTGAAATGACGGCAGAACCAAAGGACCAGGACATGACCAGAACTTGAAAGTTGAACTCATCTGAAGCGAGGGAGATCCCGTATTACAATGCCCTCTCCACCTTACCATAAATGCTCAGAACCTCATCATAAATGTTTAGAATCTTACCAGAAATACTTGAAGCCCGGCAATCAAAACCTGTCCTGCCAGCATTTCTATGTGCTATCCTGTTCTCACTAACCTCTTAAATTTTGCCCCTAATCCTGAATAGGGGAGACACATCTGAGGACACACGTCCCCTATCTCCATGGAGATCCATCTTGCAGATTAAAGCTGAATTCTTTCCCCAAAAGCTGATGATGTAATTAATTGGCTTGTTTGTGCACATTGGGTAGGAGAACCCCAGTTTTATGCCGTAACATTGTCACAGATCTTTGAGGTGAGTTCAACTTTTAAAGTCCTGCCTCATTGATTACTTGATCTACAGATGCACGCATGCAACTATTTAAGGATAATTGGTTTTCTAGACTTTTAAAAGTTTCTTCCCAGGGAAAGAAAAATTAGTAGAACCTTAAAATGTTCTCTGAATCAAATTTTGAAGTAAACAAATTAAGTGCAGAGGTTCTGGCTGTGGGGACTAGAGATAATATCTACTTTATCTGTTTGGAGAATCACATTGGCAAATAATTGTTGGCCCTAAGCTGATGTATGGAAGCATTCCATCCAAAACAATTCTGGTACGGCCTTCAAATTATGTATGAGCCAAAGAAAAGAAAACATTTTTTAGGAGCAATTATTTCTTGTCTAGTGATTTTCACCCTGCTAGAAAAATTTTTTTTTTGCTGATATCTCGCTGACAAAAATAGTTTGCCAATAGCTTCAGACACATTTCTTTTCAAGCTAATCCTCTGGGGGAAGATTTTAGAAAGGAACAAAAGAAATTCCCAGCCACTGCTTACATTCTAATGTGTCTACGAAGGTATATGCAAATCACCTAATAGATTTACTCTACTCGGTGTATCTCAATTCTGTTAAAAGATTGCTCTGGCAAAATTTAAAATTAATTATAAATATTGTAATTTCTGGATATAATAAATTTGAAATGGAAAGTTGCTGTAAGTTAAAAATGCATATTTAACCTGTATTTTAAAAATAACTCAAACATGTAGAGACAATTAAAGTACATTTTCTGGACTGGAAATCTATAGTGATTATCAAATAATTTTTAGTTCCCTTTTAGTTAAAACCCTTAAGGTCTTAATTGTGAATTTCTTCCTAACTTTTTCATTGCTTGTGTTTAAATGTCCATTTTTAAATCTTATGTTTAGAACTTGAAACTCATTTTTCCTTGGAAACAATGTAATATTTGATGAAAAAAAATAAAATGGTGTCTGACAAAAGCATTCATTCATTCTTTTTGTAAATGTTTACTATTCTGTGTCAAGCACTGAGAATAAAAGAGTGAACGATATCATGTCTGCTTGAAGAACCTTACACTTGAGTGAGAGCAAAGGATCCCAATCAGAGAATCTCTCTAATTTTTCTCCATTCAAAGATATTCAGCACTTTATCAGTTAAATTCACAGGTCTATGTTCCTTATATATAATTTAGTGCATTTATTAGGAAAGTTTAGGTGTTGGAGGATGTATATTTGCCAGAAAGCCCTTCCTCCTTTCTGTGAAAGAAGCTCCTCTTCTATTAAATGACAAGCTAATGGTGCATTTCTCTCACCTAACATAGTTACTTTAAGAGAGAAAGGCAATTGTTCTTTATACATTATTCCAAATTCCTACACCTCACTGTTTTCGCCTTTAACTAAGACTGGGTTTCAGCATGACCTAGGAAGACAATGGGAGCAAGATGTTTTCCCACTTTCTGAACGTATAGTTAGGATGGCTATCATAAGCAACTGAATCTTTACATTGACTCTTTGACACATGGAGCAAAAGCTATTATGGTAAGAAGAGCAAAGTGGAAGAAAATTGTTGCCCCCTTTTACCAAATAATATACCAATAAACAGTGCACTATCCCTCACGGAATGACAGAGACTAACACTACATTTAAAATTTTGAAAGGTACAGAGTGATAATAGCTGTTACAGTTCTCTTTTATTCTGCTGTTTGTTAGTGGTAAAAGTGAATGCATCTTGGATATCAAAGTAGATTAATGTAAATTATGATGCAATATAGTCTTCTAGCTAGATTAATTCAATACAATCCTTGGCCCCCTAGTATGTAGCTGTTGAGCTGGACAATGTTTCTCTCTATACCAGTAAAATCTGATGTACCTACTAACACAGCTTCAAAATATAAAAAGTAAAATAAAAATTGACAGAACTAAAACGAGAAATAAACACAATCATAGTTGAAGTTTTTAATACAAATTGTTCAGTGTTTGAAAGAACAGAAAATAAATAAGGATATAGACTTGAAGAACACAGTTAAGCAACATGAGTTAATTAATTATATGTACATGTATTTTGTGAGGGCAAGTGTGAGTATACAGCTGCTATGAAAATAATCACGGAATACACGTAGTTTTCCTTTTAAAGAATTTGCATGCCAGACATAATTCACTCAATGGATTTAAACAAATTATAATAACAGAAAACTAGAAATTAGTAACATAAAGATGATTAGATAATCCTCAAATGGTCGGAAATTAAGCAGCCCAGTATCCTAGAGTATACCAGTCATTGAGCTTACAACTTTACATGTGGGTGTCTAACTTAGTTCTCACAACATCTCCATGAGGAAATTTTTATTATCCCTGTTTTACACAGGAGAAGACTGAGGTTGCGAGAGTGTAGGTGACTTTTCTAATGTCACACAGCCAGTGAGTGGTAGAGCTTGGATTTGAGCTCTGGGATACTGGGCTCTTAAGCACCCCGTGTAGAGCCTCCCACATAGACTCCACTTATAGCAAAGTATTTTAATTAATTGTTTACATATCTGTGTCACCTACAAGGTTTGCAAACTATACAAAAGGAGCATCCACATCCTCCTCATATCTCTCATATAATCTGTGTGTAAAGTGCTTATATAATATATAATAAGTGCTTAACGAATTTCAGCTGAATTGAATGGAATTTGTGGCTCAACAGCAGACAATCCAGCCTCTGAATCTGCCTATAGCTCTTCTCCCAAGGCAGAGCGCTCATGGAACAGCTATTATGTTTCCTTCCGACGTTTCCTCTGACAAAATGATTCCACAATAGTAACAAGCAATTGGATAAATATACAGATATGTTTTTTTCTATGTTAATGGGCCGATTTGGTGGTAACATTTTACAGATGGCACAATTAAATAATTTCCTTCAACTCAAGAACTAAACATTGATAATATGAAGAAATGAAAGTCAATTTAATGACTTATTTAAATAGATCAAGAGTAAACACTAACTTCATAGTAAAAACATATAAACAAACATAAATGCATTTTTAAAGTTACCAGTAATTGATAGCATTGGCCCTAACATGACCTCTCAAGACTTACTAACTATGAACATAGATGGTGGGCATTTTATTAAGTTTAACCAACCCTCTATAAGTAGAACATAGATCTTTATTTTTTTTACTACTTTTGAACATTCAGCTTAATTACTGGGATATTATCTTTTATTGTTTTCTTTCCCTTGATTATTTGAGCATTCCTCATCTATAAGCCATGTCTTCATCAACGATGTATCTGAGGATCTGAATGGAGGTGGTGCCACATAATATATCCAGTACTAGGGACCTAGAAGATGCCAATTAAAAATTTGTCCTGTAATTCTGTGATTGCCTTTAAAAGACACCTTAGTGCTCAATATTTTTAAATAGATGAAACAGTAGTCATTGACTAAGGAGTACACTAAGGTACTCCTACTTGGAGTTTAAGAATATTAAAATAAAAACCAAATTCCTATTTTGATCCATTTAATTTTTTTGTCAGACAAAATGGGATGGTAATTTCCCCAAAACAATGATTTAAATCACAAATTTCCAGAACGTCTGAAGATTGTAATCAATATATTTTAAAAATTATAAATCCTCTTTAGTTATTGGAGTGTAAGTTGGTGAGTTAAACTTAATAGAGACACTAGAAGAACAGTGCTGATGAATGTTTAAATGACTATGTAAGATTTTGTTTTTAGTTTTACGTGTTTCATTTTCAGTTAATGAAATCCTTTCTTTTTTTATATTTCTTAAAATATTGTTTTGTGTATGCAAATTATCCTAATGAGAAAAATATGAGACATGTTTAAAAGAATGCTACTCCCTTGCCTTTACTATTAAACTAGATATAAAAGGAATCATTAGTACTCAAGGGCTTTTGAACAGAAAAATTATCCTGAAAATTGCTCCAAATGGCTCATGTACATACAGTAAATAATTTTACCCATTTAATGGATGGCAAGTAGGAAGGAAATTCCCAAATTTATTTTTATCATGTTTTAAGCATCAATCAGTTATGGGAAATTGTAAAGCATGCTTTACATTTCATTTGTACTACGCTGTCTGTTCTGATAGTAAAGCTAGTTCTCAGAGGCATTCTGCAAATGTTTACCCTATGTCTTAGACTGTGTCCATATGCTAGTAAAGTACCGACTGTTTAACTTGGTAGAGAACATAACCTTTTCATCTACAACAAAAATATGCACCTAAAAAAACCCCTCAATGCAGTGCTAAAAAGATGATGGCTTTTAATGGACTTTCTGTTCCCTGTTCATTCTAAAATCTTGTTACTATATTTTACTACCATGAGACTTTATGTCCTTGCAATCCAAATGCTCTAGTTAACACTATAAACTAAGATCCAGAGACTATTGAGCAAGTTCCTGATGTTAAAATATCAAATCATTTGGTTCAAACAACTGTCATTATTATAATTTTTTTTATAAAAATATGCTTTTGGAGATCATGCTTACAGAAGATACTCATGATTTCAATCCCACACAATATTTTAATTCCATAAGGTGTGTGGGTGGTTATTTCGAATTGACATAGTTTTGTGTTATTTTTTACATGCAAAATTATTATCAGATGGAGGGGAAATTAAATATTCTGAATGTGATAAAAAACCTCAATGTTCTTGACTTATATTACCAACTGCTAAAATTTATCCATTTTTGGAAAATGAACAACCTTGACAACATCAGTAGTCTTAACAAAAAGTAAAAATAGAACTTTGTCAAAATATCTGAACAAAACTCTTGTGTTAAATAGTTCAATGTATAAATATGGGAAAAATTGATAAATCATCCAGACTTTTATCAAATAATTTACTGATACTTACTGTTTAAAATATTCTATGAAATGTAATCATTGACTTTAATATGGGTATTTTTAGGTCGATTGTATGACATATTTTATGATATACATTTTAATAACAGAATAAATATAACAATTTACATAAAAATTTACCCATGCTATTCAATCACTGGATATTTCAAATGATAGGAAATGGCCTCTTTTGTCAAACAAGGACATCAGAATATGCTTATCAGTAACCTAATATACCATAATGTAGGACAAATTCATTAAGTCTCAATAAGTAGTATTATAAGGCAACTGATATAATATACCTCATATTATGTAAGATATTTTGTCAGGTTATCATGGCCATATACATGAATTTTTTAGCAGTGAATTTATAAAATAGTGGGGTTTACAAACTAACATTTTAAGCAGTATTACGGAAGAATTTCTATGTTGGCCTAGGCAGAAACGGTAGGTACATGTTTACTGTTTCCTGCATGTTAGAGGTTTTTTTTTTCCTAAGCTGATATGAGAAAATATAGCATATCATTAGTGCTTTATTTTTCCTGAATTCTAGTGAAGATAATGGTGTCCTCAATTTCTAGTATTTGGGGATTTATTTGCAAAAGCTTATTAGTGTTTTCCTTTCTATGAATATCCTTTTTATATCTGTAACGTAATTTTTCCATTAAGTTGTTTTATCTTTGTCACCATTTTGGATTCTTGCTATATTACTAATTTTAACTCCTTGTCTATCAACATGATCCAGCTTTTTAAAAATCTTTTTCTCAGTCTATTACAGCCATAGACAGAAAGCAGGAGAGAGCAGCCCACTTCCCTGAGCTGGAGAACTCTTACTGGTTAGCTCAGTCACACCACATATCCATTTCACAATGATTCCTGACAGCAGTGCCACCAGAGATGCTAGCTCCAAGTGCCACTGGAGACACGAGATTCCTTCTTTCAATTCTCACATCTCTATTATTTCTTCTCTCCACAAAAAACTGATATTTGTATCTGCATCTGCAAGAAGGAGGAAGGTATTATCCAAATTTCTAATCTCCACAGTGCTTTATAAGATGAGCAGCCATCTTTGCTCTAGTGGCTAAATTGATTCAGCTGAAAGTTGAGAGATCTCAGTAACATGTATTCAAGTCCTCATGTTTACTGAAACACCCATCATCTTTCTTATTATAAAACTAAATTTAAAATGTTGCTGTGCAAAACAAGACAAAAGATTAAATCCTTTAATTCCACAACTACTTAATGAGTGTACTTCATGTTACATTATTAATCATAAAAGAAGCTTTCAAGATTGAAGCATCCATTCCCCCATCCCCTGGGAGCGTTGGCTGCCTGCTCCTCTCAGCTAAGTCCTTTTCTTTTGGTCAACCTTTGCCTATGCTCATGTCCACTTCCCAGGGGTGGTTTACTTCCAACAGCTGGTAGATGTGGGGTCCCACTGCCTCAGTTTGGGACAACAGTACAGAACCATCAAAGCTTCAATACTCCCCATGGGATTGGCTGAGGACTTTGTTGTGACTACTTGCCACCTGGGCTTCTCTCTTTGCCCAATCCTATTTGTAACTCCTCCTCACATGTATCGATATTGAGATCACTCCCCAGGGAATTCCTGAACTCACATCTCTGCCTCAGAGTCTATTTCCTAGAAACCCAGTTGCGTATTTGGCCATCATCAATCTTAAACACGGTAATACATGTATTTTGAAGTTCATTACTCTTCACTCAGATGAATCATTTTTTGAAGCAGGAAAAGTAATAAACATACAGAACATTGAGTTAACCAAATAGCCTCAAGAAACAAATAAATAAAAAAAGTAGAAATCACTACCAAGAATAGAAAACAAAACAATCGCTGTCGCTCATCACACTTTATAACCTGGTAGGAAGTCAAACTGCTAATTAGCATTTTTGTGAAACCACTGATAGAAGGAGCATTCATGGGGACATTTTAAACAATATTTTATCCAAATACCCTAAAATGGAGACCTGACCGCAAGGAATAAAATCCTTATCATCTGGCAGATGATTCTCCGTATGGACCTTCAAAATATAATAAAATACAAATTAGGCATACACAGTTTTTAATAACGCTGACAAAACAGAATGAAAGGATCAGATGACAGCAGGGTGGGTTGTCTAACGTTGACCTATCTGATCTAAAAAAATGCGTGATTTAAGGAGGAGACAAAGTGTTTTCATACGATACAACCTATGTGAAAGTCGTGGATGATGAAGAAAGTCTCTCTGACTTAGCAAGTCTAACTTTGAAAAATTAAGCAAAGTCTCAGTGCAGTTACAAATGTCGTTTTGAAAAACTGTTAATCCCCTTGAGAGAGGCAACGAGATCCCAGACCCTGACCCAAAATCAATGGATTGTTAATCCATGTCCTATGAAGCTGGCTGCGCTGAGGTGGGTATCTTTTTCTTGGTCTTATTGCAGCAAACTGGGGAAGGTATTGAAATAAATAGCTTTGTAAATCTAAGAATCTTTATAAACCTGTTCAAAATAATCAGATTATTTTGTAATTACAATTACTTTGTAAATACTTAAGATGAGCCAAATGTTTAATCAAAGCTTATATTTGTCAAAAGTTAATTTTTCAATTTTATTATATTGCTACATATATATTTAATAAATTTTAATTAGAATGTATTAGATGTAGCGGATTTTCTCCAAGTGCATGACTTCTTATAGATTTATTTATTAAAGAGAACAAAAACATTCTCTTAAATCTCTTTATAAATTCTCTCCGTATTTATATTATTAGCAGCCAATTTGCTGAGCAATTGATTATTATACTACTAATATCATAATAGTGATTTTTTATCTAAAGCCCACTTTTAAATGTTGCACTGAGAGAACTGTCACACCCTGTTGTAATGCTGGTTAATATATTCCTCACCTGAATTGGAGGCACCCAGTCATTAGTCCTGGCACATACTCTGTCATCACTTGTCTAAGAACTGATATTCAATGCTTAAGACATGATAATAAGAGCTAACTGAACAGTTTCCCTGTTTAGCTGTTGCCCAAACTCACTCCTCTCTCATTTTTATATTAGCTGTAGAAACGATAGGATTAGCAATTTGCTTTTAAATGAGTGTTTTCCCATCAGGCACTTTACTACGTATGAGTATATTGGGATCATTTAAAAAAAATAAGAAGAATATAAACACACAATTTTTTTTCATCTAACAATGCCGTCATGGTTGATGAGCTAAAATAAGTTCTAATTCAGACAGAGCTTTATAAGCCTTTATCTACTCCTTATTACATCCTCTTCACATCAGGCTTCGCTCCTGCCTCTCTGACATAGATAACTATATTTTATGCTAACTCTTTATCACTGGAGTTTAATGAATCACTCTATCTGTATTTTGTCAAAGAGACTGTCTTTTTGGGGAAACATAGTATCACAGTTTATAGTTGAGTTGATGCTTTAATTAAAGTCAAATTTTGATATTTAAGTACTGAAGTGCAGTCCAAACTAAATTATTTCCATTCCAATTAACCTTGATTGCTGAAGTCTGTTCCTCTTAGAGTCGGTCTCCTCTGCCTTGCCCTGATCAGATACAGGTGTGGCCAGCCACCTTGCCCAACTCCTGAGCAGTTCTGCCCACTAAAACCATTAGTGAACTTGATTTTAAAGGCAGGTGACTCCAAAGGCCTTTTCAAGACGGCAATCTCTTTTGAGAAACACAACGCAGGCAACACCACATTTGGACCCAGAAGCCATTAATTTGAATCCTAGCTTTGACCTCTATTACTTTGGACAAATTAATAAACATCTCTTAGCCTTAAGCTATTTCTTTGGAATCGGGAATATGATAATAATAGCTAACATATATTAGTCACTTACTATCTTTTAGAAATGTTCTAAACAATTTACATGTTTGTGTCATTTAAATGCACAACAATCATGTGAGATTGGCGTTATAAACCCCCATTTTCCAGATGAGTAAACTTGAGGCGATAACACCTGCCTCTCTTATTCTTCAGGGTTGCAGAGAAGATAAATATAGTTAATGCAAGTGAAAATGTCTCTTCAGGATTAAGAAGGACAATGTGATAAAAGTTATAGTTCTTTCTCCTCCTGCTCCCCTTCTCTGCTCTAGACTAACTGTTCTGTTCATCAGTTTATTGGTATATACATTTATCTGCTTAACTTGTGAAACAACTTCAGTCTTCAGAGCGGATCACAGGATGGAGGTATCTCAGCAACACAATTTTGCAAAGTAATCCAGGAACTTGAGAAAAGCTGAAAAAATTGGGAGAAAAAATAGCTCAAGTACTCTAGGAAAAGAAGGAAAATACGGAGAGTCCTCCAGGTTTGGGGAGTGAAGGGAGCAGAGATATATACCAGTGCCCCTCTACTCAGAGACACCTCATCCCTCACAATGATGGTAAAAAGTCCGTTTAGGGTGAGACTTTAATATGTGATATATATGTATTTGGTCATTCAGACAACCAAAATCTATTTCTCAGACATATTTGGTCTCCATCCATTGTTTCTGACTCACAGCTCCCCGAACTGATGGAACGTCCTAAGGGTTGAGAATGATAAGGAGGTCTTCTGTTACATTCATGAGGGGACTTTTGGAAAGCACCTTGGGATGGGGGCTGGTTGCTATTGGAGCCACCCATGTGATTAGAAGGTTGGAACTTTCAGTCTCACCCTCTGAACCCCAGGGAGCTGAGAGGAGCTGGAGATTGAGTTCAATCACCAAGGGCCAATGATTTAATCAATTGTGCCTGTGTAATGAGCCTCCACAAGAAAACAAAGGGACAGAGCTTCCAGGTTGGTGAGCACAGGGAGATTTGGGGAGAGAGATGTGCCAGGAAAGGGCACAGAAGCTCTGCACCTTTTCCCTACACCTTGCCCTATGTAAATCTTCCATCTGGCTGTTCCTGAGTTATATCCTTTTTATATGAACGGCGATCCAGTAAGTAAAATGTTTCCCTGAGTTCTGTGAGCCCCTCTAGCAAATTAATTGAACCCAAGAGGGACGTAGTGGGAACCTTTTGATTCATAGCCAGTCACTCAGAAGTACAGGTGACAACCTGGACTTGTGACCAGCATCTGAAGTCCAAGGAGGGGGTCATGAAAACCCCAGCCTGTAGTCAGTCGGTCAGAAGCACAGGTAACAATATGGACTTGCCACTCCATCTGAAGTGGGTGGGGAACAGTCTTATAGGACTGAACCTTAAGCTGTGGAATCTGATACTATCTCTGGGTAGATAGTGTAGGAATTGAGTTAAATTGTAGTACACCCAGCTGGTGTCACTGAGATTGGCTTGGTGGTGTGAGGGAACCCCTCCCCCATAGTGGAATTGGGTCCAGAACTCTTAAATACTATTGTAAGCAGATAGAAATTATAGCAAAATGTACATATTTGAATTCCTTCCAAGTGAACATATTGACCATAACCCAAAATAATGGTTTTGTTTGCCATCATCTCAATTCTCAATGAATATGTTTTTCATAGCAGACGCAGACTGCAGATAAGAAAAATTCCTCCACTTCAGATAGTCTGAGGGACACATACATTTTAATAAATAAGAGGATTAATAAATAAAGTGTTTTTTAAGTGATAGAAAGCATCTTCAGCAGAAATTCCTAACACTTTTGCTTCTAAGATAAAAACAGTTTACTTTCATTCATGCTAAAGAGATTCAGTATTAGTGTCAGAACAGTTTCATCAAACTATCCCAATGGTGTTCCTAAGTGAGACTATTACATTTGAAAGTTTAGAAGTACAATTTTATACTATTTTCCTCAGATATTTTGAAGTCCCTGACAGATTGGCACAATAAGGTAAAGTGTTAGAACTAGATTTACAAAGTAAAATAAATCAGTATGACCAAAATTCATTCATTTCTTCATTCAGAAATTATTTATTGACTCATTATCTGTGCCAAGCTTTTTGTGGGTGCTAGGGAAATAAACTTGAAGAAGTCATATGCTGGCTTCAAGAGGCTCGAAGTCTAATAGAGAAGGCAGATATAAAAACAGAAAATGTAAAACAATGAGGAAAGAATCAAAGCAGAAATATGTACAGTTTATGATAAAGCATTTTTGCAACCATAACAAAGGGAATGTAGTTGATGTCAGGAAAGACATCATGAAGGTTCTCCCCGTGCTGCATCAAAGGATGTACATGGTTTAGACAGGTGAGGTCTGCAGAGAGGGAGTAGGCAGCACCTGAACAGGCTAGGAAGGGGAAACAAGAAATGCAGTGGATGTAGAGGCAAGGAAAGCATCGTGTGTGTGGAATTATAAAAAGTGCCTCTGGAATCATGACAAAGTATGAAGCAGAGAGCGGTAGCGCTCAGTGCCTATAGGGTAATTATAGAAACCCTTAACATTGCTGAAAAGGCCTTTTATGGTCTCTTAGGGTCTACTGTCCAGACTCTTTTATCTTGCTGCCCTTAGCCCTTTAACTCCAGTCTCTCCAGTTATATTCAGTTCCTCCCTCCCTTTACTGGGTTTTTGTCCACTGTTTCCTCTCTGTCTAGAAACACTCCCACCACTTATCTAACATCTATCCTTCAGATCTCAGCTTAGCGCCAATTTCACAGTGAATTCTCAGGTGATTCTCTCCCCAGTGTAAGTCAGATTTCTTGGTTATATGCTCTCATAGAAGGTTGCCCTTTAATTTATATTTGAATATTTGTTTGTACAATTTATTGCCTTAGAGAGTGTTTCCCTCATTAGACTATAAGCTCCCTGAGAAAATAGGAACCAAGTCAGATTTTGCTCTTCACTACGTAATCTAGTGCCAAAAACACAGTAGGCAGTCAAAATATTTGTTTAATGAATAAAATTATGCTTTCTGACATAATGTCCACTATAGTTCACAGACACACATAATGCATAATATATAACATAAAAGACATAATGTAATATATTTAATTATTTAGTACGTAGATGCAAAAGGAAGAGATTGCTAACTGTCTACTTGATAGACATTTTGTAATTCAATTTAATGACAAAAACTCCAATTTTATTCAGGGCAGTGATTGATTATAACACTTTATTCCCTTGACTCCTTCACAGTTATTTGTGACCACTGAGCTAGAAACAGAAGTGTTAGCTGAAATTTCTTGGAAAGTTTCTTAAAAAGAGCTGACTCAGCTGGATATGTCCCTATTTTGCTATCTTACTTCACACACTTTTTCTTTAGTGCTGGTTAAATCTTGAACATGATGTTTTGAGATATCTTGGATTGTGAAATGACCTTAAGGATGGGAGTCATGGCTTAGAATTAGGCATCAGAAAGATACAAGGAAGCTGGGTCTACTAATCAGTCTACTTTTGTAGTTTTTTTTAACCTAAGAAAAAATTTATACCACTCTCAGTAAAATTAATCTATTTGCAATGCATTGACGTTCTGTAACAGGGGAAAAATGAAGGAGTAACTAATCAGGCATTATTTGAATTGTCAACTAGTAAAATAATGATGTTCTAGATGAGAGTGAAGAAGGCTGTGTTAACTGTAAAAGCTGTCATGGGGGCTGGCCTAGCGGTGTGGTGAAGTTTGTGCACTCTGCTTCTGCGGCCCAGGGTTCTCAGGTTCGGATCCTGGGTGTGGACCTATATACCACTCATCAAGCCATGCTGTGTTAGTGTCCCACATACAAAATGGAGGAAGGTTGGAACAGACGTTAACTCAGGGACAATCTTCCTCAAGCAAAAAGAGAAAGATTGGCAACAGAGGTTAGCTCAAGGCAAATCTTCCTCACAAAAAAAAAGCTGTCATGAATAAATGATCAATAATAGGTTGTGATTGACTGAATTTGGCAAAAGGAGGATATATGTATTGTACTGTTTTCTAGGAGAATGATTACAATAATAGAAACTTCTGAGAATGTGTACTTTGGGGGTAAATATGCAGTTTTTTTAAAGATATGTTGAAATTAAAACAATGGTGGGATGACAAGCAAAGGTACTTAATGAGTACAACTGGAATGCTAGAACTCACTGAGTGTGACACATTAATTTATGAAAATATGTCCCAAACATTTTTGAAAGGGTATTTCAAAGGAATTTAATCCCTGTAAATACTCTGCTATGGCAGTGCTCACCAGCCCACTCTGGAAATTGTTTCTTCATTTTTAATTTTTTTTAATTTATGAGAAATTCACATAACACAAAATTAACTATTTTAAAATGAACAACTCAGACAGCGGTGTGCACGGACTGCCTCTATCTAGTTCCAAAACATTGTCCTCACCCCACAATAAAACCCCATGCCTATTAAGCAGTTACTCCCCATTTCTGGCTCTTCCCTGCCCCGATCAACCACCAATCTGCTTTATTTCTATAGATTTAACTGTTCTGGATATTTCATAAGAAAGGAATAATATAATATGTGACCTTTTGTGTCTTCTTTCACTTAGCATAAAGGCTTTGGGGTTCGTCCTCATTGTAGCATGTATCAGTACTTTATTGCTTTTTATGGCTAAATGTTTCTTTATTCTTTAAACTTATCTTTTGGTTTACACATAGTTTATATATATATATATCTAATATATATATATAATATATTAATTTTCCTTTAAATGACTTTATTTCACCTATTTCATCTAGACTCACCAGAAATACACCCTAAGCTCTAGAAATAAAGCATGCTTATCTCCAACTTTGATGTCTTTGTTAACGCAGTTCCAATGATCTAAGATCTCTTTGGGTAGTATGGATATGTTGACATTATTAACTCTTCCAATCTATGAACACAAAATATCTTTCCATTGATTTGTGTCTTATTCAATTTCTTTTATCAGTGTTTTATAGGTTTCAGTGTGCAGACCTTTCACCTCCTTGGTTAAATTTATTCCTAAGTATTTTTTTTTTTTTTGATGCTTTGTAAGTGTGATTGCTTCCTGTATTTCTTTTTTGGATAGTTTCTTATCAGTGTGTAGAAATGGAACTGATTTTGATTTTGTATCCGGCAACTTTACTGATTTTTTAAATTAGTTTTAGCTGCTTTTTAGTGGAACCTTCAGAGTTTGCTATGTATGAGATGATGTCATATGAAAATGGAGAAAATTTTACTTCGTCCTTTCTGATTTGAATACCTTTTATTTCTTTTTCTTGCCTAATGGCTCTGGCTAGGACTTCCAGTACTATAATGGGTCTTTACTTCAGCTCATAGTTAATTGTACAGGTAAATCATGTTCCCTGTCTGCCCTTTCCAATCCAATCTGCACTGTGCTCAACCCTGCTATGAATGTTGAGTGGACCCTTCATGGACTGTGTTATCCAGATTTCTGTTCCTCTCTGCTTCCAATTGAATTGACCCTCTCAAAAATTTTTAAAAAGTACTTCGCTTTAAAAAGTATTCTATATATTTGACCTTGAAAAAGTTATATAAATATTGGTTTGTGCATTAAATGTGCTCTTGAATTATGCTTTACATAAATTTAAGTTCTGAAATTGACAGTTTGGGGGTCTACCTTCTAGCTTGTTGCAAATGTGACAGCCTGTTATTATTTGTTCATTAAAAATATTATTGACCATGGACTGTGTTCCAGGTCAGGTTCTAGTCAATATAAAAGCCACATGCAAAAATATAATTGCCTGGGATCCTCTTTTCAAGAAATACCAAAAACTTTAATATTTTAGAAGCTAAGCCTCAAATCAATGGCTACAGCATAACTGCCTTCACAGACCTATTTAAACAACACACAGTAGTGGGAGACTTTCCCAGAGATAGGCTAAATACCTATCTTACTGGAAATATATAAATTTCATTAATGAATCAATTTAGATTAAAGTCCTGCATTTCTAATCCCCTGAAGAAACGACTTTTCTGAATTTTAGCAATACTGTTACATCTAATTTATTTTTGGAATGAAGGAAAATTAAATAAAGAGGACATTAGTATCTTCTATAAGACATAAATTGAAGGTTGCCTTTTTTTTTTTTGACATGCCGCATATATTGGCCAATCATTAATTTTTTGTTGAGTTTAGTTTCAAGAATTTTTCTTTGTGAATTTTATCCTTTCTTCTTAATTAAACTCTATAATAAATCACATCACTTTGTTTTTTGCAGGAGCTATCAGGAGCTTGGAGTTGAATGAAAGTTAAATATAATAGGATTAATTAATTAGTCATTTGTTTATTTTTTAATCTTTTAAATACATTTTAATTTTATTGTTTATGTGATATCTTGCAAGTGTTAAAGAAAATTTACCAGAGTTTTTGCTAAAATTTCCATTTATTTCATTTTTCAAGTTTGAAAAAAACCAAATTGGTGTTAGAATAAATGATATTTAAAAATGATCAATTCTGTGCATCTTTGATACCAATTTTAGTAGTTAAAAGGACAAAATCAGCATGAATAGGAGAAATATAGTTGAGGCTTAGGGACTTGCTAATGGTTAAAAATAAGTTGCTGAAATCATCTCTGAATTCACTTTTTGCTCCTTACAGTGGTATCTTCTGCTATAGTCAGTTACTCTACATTAGACTACATGGGTAAGCTTCTCCTACCTTCCATAAAGATATCACATTCAAAAAGAGAAGAAATGAACAGAACTTAAGCATTCTAGTTTAAGAACAAAGTAAAGGTTTAACTAAACTACAAGTTGTTAAGTGTTGAATTAAAGTGTTTTATTTTTCCTCCAAAGTGGCAAAAATATTTGAGGCATTTATATTTCTTCATATCAAGCTAACAATGTCAATAGGAATGATTGATATCAGATTTTCTCACCAAAGAACTGTGAACCTAAAGTATATCACATTGCATCTGTTAAGAGGAAATTTCCAAGGAATTTTGAGATGAAAAAAGTCTCAAGATAGAATTCAGTAAAATATTCCATAAATGTACTGAAGTAGATTCCATGCTGCCACTAAATCAATAGGAGCATTCAAGAATACAGAACTTTAGGGTCCGGCCCTGTGGTGTAGTGGTTAAATTTGGCATAGTGGTTAAAGTTGGTGTGTTCTGCTTTGGTGGCCTGGGTTTGTGGGCCCAGATGCCAGGCACAGACCTACAACACTCATCAGCCATGCTGTGGTGGTAACCCACATACAAAATAGAGGAAGAGGGATTGGCCCAGTGGCGCAGTGGTTAAGTTCACACGTTCGCTTCAATGGCCCGGAGATTGCCAGTTCAGATCCCAGGTGCAGACACGGCACCACTTGGCAAGCCATGCCAAGATGGGCCTAGATGTTAGCTCAGGGCCAATCATCCTCAGCAAAAAGAGGATTGGAGGCAGATGTTAGCTCAGGGCTAATCTTCCTGAAAACAAAACAAAACAAAAGAAAAATTGAGGAAGATTGGTACAGATGTTAGCTTATGGCAAATCTTCAAAAAGAGGAAGATTGGCAACAGGTGTTAGCTCAGGGCAAATCTTCCTCACCAAAAAAGAAAATAATACAGGACTTTGTGCTCATAATTTTAAAATTGAAATAGATCTTATAAATCATCTGGTAGAGTTGTAGTGTACATGTCACTTTTGGTCATCCAGTATCCCTTCTCCCCTCTACTAACAGCAATCTACTCTTACACCATCCTGTTATGAAATTATTCCTACCTTTTCTGAGATGCCAATCAAAGTACATGGCCACCCCTTGCCCTTCCCTTCTTCAGGGGAAAGCTCATAAATCATATCTGAGTAACCATATTGTGCCTATCCCTTAGCCAGTTGGAATATGTATATTTCAATGTTCCATATAATATTGTATATTATGTGGACATATAATATATTATATATGTTATATGGAATATAATCGATAATATATACATTTATAATATTGGAATACATATATTCATATATATAATAAGGGATATGCATATATATACACGTATAAAAAATCAAGAATAGAGAAGTCCTTTGGTATATACAGGCTAATGAAAGATTTCTGGTATTATAAAACCTTAGAAATGTTTTAGTCATGGTTCCCTTTTCCTGTAATACAGAGAAAGTCCATCTGCAGTCTGAGCTAATAAGGCCAACATACAAACAAAGCAAGTGATAGATGGATAGATGATAGATAGATAGATAGATAAACCTGGTGCTAATATCTAAATATTGGGATCAATTCGTTCCACGTTGGTTCTTCTTAGTTAGAAGAACAAATACATTTTTTGTTTCTCCTAAGTCAATTTGACTTGAAGTTCGCTTACTTTTGGTTAAATAAACACAATGTTTTCTAATTATTTTAAGCAGTAGAGTCCCCTTCCGCCTTGCCCCCACCTTTGTCTAATAACATGTTACCCAGGACTCATACACAGTAGATTAAAACAGATCCAAGAGTAAGGATAGAGTGAAAGGTAGGGAAATGCCATTCCTTTATTTTGTTCCTATGCCACAAGACTCTTTCAGCTATCTTGGCAAGGTTCCATCAAAGTTTGAATATTGGGCACTTAAAGCATTATTTATTAATTTTAAAATAAAGTGATGTCCAAGTCAATTGTAGTCAGATTTAGAGCTCAAGCCTCCTAAATAGAAGATTGAGAGACTACAAATACTGGGAAAAGAATTCAAGGAGTCTTCACAAACGCAAAGATTCATGGGCATCCCTTGTCCCTCCACCCCTTGACCTCTACTTGGCCACATAAGAATGGGCCTTGAGCCCAGAACATCTCTTTGCCAAGACATGAAGAGTCCTTACAGCCTGTGCTGGGCTGATCCTCTTGTGTGGGAATTCTTTCTCTGTGCCAGATCAATGTGTGTTCCTTTGTTCTGCTTAGGTGTGTGGGTCATATGGCACCTGGCCAACCCCACTACTCTGTCTGTCCCCTGAATGAAGGGGACCAGGACCTTTTATCCTGCCACACAAGAGGGAAGGACCCACTGGCTGTGGGAGACTGATGCCCACTATTGAAGCTGATCTTGCTGTCTCTTCTCTATGTGAGTAAAGCCTTGTTCCATCCATGCCTGACTGTGTTGTGTTTTCCTTGGTGACTCTGACACCAACATGCAGAAGTCTTCAGACTTCTATTCCTGATAATAGGCAACAGATGCCGCTCGCTTGACATTTTACAGTTTCTTTTCTTTCCCCCAAACTAACTCCCATAAGTCCTTTTTCTTTATTTTCCCTAAATTTCCACAGTTTCTCTGTCAAATATAATATCAAGGTAGGCTTAATATATTTGAAACACAGAATTAGGTGATATACGATAGGATTTATCCCGGGGGAAAATTATGTTAAAACCAATATTGTGAGTAAGCAACCTGACTCTTTGGCATCTTAGAAAATCTTGAAAATGTCATCCAAGACATCTTTAAAACATTAAATACTAAAATAATTATAATCTTTACATAAATTCTTTCCCCAATTCAAACTGAATTAGAATGGAAGAACTGAAGTAAAGAACAACTCAAAACACCTGATGGCTGTTTTTACCCTGGGGCGCAGAGAGTCCCGTGGGATGCATGGAGAGCATTCAGATGTTCTATTAATAACTTAGATTGAAATAAAAGAACTCTACATTTGCATGTTCACTAACTCTATTTGAAATTGATCATTTTAAAAAGTCATATATATAGACTACACACAACACTAGTATTAGAATTGCTTGTTTACCAATAGAAAACAGAATTGTTGCAGATATCACAAATATCATTTACTCTCATCACTGATAAAATCATGGTCGTTTGTGGACTTGATTTATAAATTAATGCATTAACAAAGAAGCACACAATTTGCTACATCATAGTTTTGGTTTTATAATATTATGTTCAATGCATTCCAATAAAATAGATTTCCCCATGTAGTCTTATGAATTTTGTTTCACGCACTTAAAAAACATTATTCTAATAAAGGGGCCTGTGCTTTGCAAGACTGTCAGAGGACACCCCATCCTCCTCCCCAAAAATGGTTTAGAACCCCTGAGAAAAAAGACAAAGTGATAAAACAAAAATTTGCTGATATTATAATAAATAGTAAATGTAAAATAAATACCCAAACAAACGTAAAATTTCTCAAAGCTACTAAGCAAAATTCAAAGTGGTCTGAAATACAAAGCACACTGAAGCTTCCAGAATTTATTTTTAGCTATTTCATTATCACTGAGATCCTAGCTCCTTTTCCCCAGTTGTTGGGGTGGGAGGAATGTGAAGAGGGAGAATGGAGTGGGAATTAGAGAAAGTCAGTCTTTTGGGAGGGGTGACTTCTGAAATGAAATAAATTTTATTGCTTTTCCAGACAGATGATTTTCCTGTTCTTGGAGGAGTTCTAATCTCTGTTGCTTAAAATCTAGCTTTGCCTCTAAGTTCTTTCAGTTCTTTCCTTAGACCTAAAATTATTTTGCAGACTCCTCCCTTATATAAAATTTTGCAAGAGCAAATTACAAATAAAGGAAATTATCTATGTAATTTTCTTTCCAGGCAACTGCAGTTACGTGTTTTGCAACATGGTTCTGATCTCCCATTCATTTATCAAATTTGAACCCTACTCTCCGCTAGTCAGCAGGTACTGGAACCTGTATGTATTTTTTAAATTAAATTTTTCTTTTGAGATAATTGTAGTTTCACATGCAGTTGTAAAAATACTGCATTTTTAACTAGTAGAATAAAATTAGAATGTTGATTAATGGAATCTTGAAGTATGTAAGTTTATGGGTTGGTGTTTCTTTCACTTAGCACGATTCTCTGAGATTTGTCCAAATTGTATCAATAGTCTATTCCTTTTGAGTAGTATTCCGTGGTGTAGATTTCCCCATATAGCTTAACCATTCACCCTTTGAAGTATATCTGTGTATCCAGTTTGTAGTCTTTCAAACAAAACTACTATGAACGTTCATGTACAGGTTTTTGTGTGAACCTATGTGGCCATTTTCCTGAGATAAATACCCAAAAGTGTAATGGATGGGTTGTATGGTACCACCTATATATTTAAAAGAAACAAAACAAAATCTAGGCATTCAATTCATTGAAATACTTAAATAAATTTTGAATATTTATACACAAAGGTCTCAGTTTTCTTCTATAAAATTAGCTTTTTAGACTAAAAAAAGCTATTATATCTATCTGTAAACTTTGGAAAACATTTTGGTTCTATCTATTAAAGTTAAATGCTAATTCCACATCCCAGAAATTGCTGTCTTAAGAATATACCTATAAGAAATCCATAATACCTGTTTATCAAATGACATGTGCCAGAATGTTCACAGCAGCACCATTTGCAAGGTCCAAAAAAACCTAACTACTCAAAGTGCCATTAAAAGTAAAATCAATACACAATTTATGTCCTATGCGCACAGTATATTATTACACACCAATGAGAATGAATGACCTCTATTATGAATCATTAAGGACATTTTCTAATCACAGTTTTGAATGCAATAAGCCAGACACAAAATAAATATATGTGCTGTACAATCCATTTATATAAAATATAAATGTACAAAAAGAAGTGAAATTTGTTTGTACAGTAAGAAATCATGAGAGTAGTTACCCTTGGATGGGAATGACCAAAAGGGAGCACAAGAGAAGGGGACTTCCCTTGTAATTTCTTGTAATTTTTTCTTATGATTTCCCAAAATGCAATTTCTTAAGGCAACACATTTATTTTCTTACAGTTTCTATAGGTCAGGAACTGGGCACGGGTATCTGATTTTCTGCTTCAATGTCTTTCACAAGGAAGAAATCAAGGTGTTAGCCAGGGTGTTATCACCTCAAGGCTTGATTGTGAAAAGATTTACTTCTAAGCTACACATGTGGCTGTTGGCAGGATTCAGTTCCTCCTCACAAGTTTTTGGACTAAGAACCTAAATTCCTGGCCTGCTATTGGTCAGAGGTTGACCTCAGTTTCTTGTCGTGTGGGTCTCTCCAACGTGGCGGCATGCTGAGTCAAAGCCAGCAGGAGAGAGAGTGAATAGCAAGAGGGAAGTCATAATCTTTTGCAATCTAATCATAGTTGTGACATCTCAACATTGCCATTTTCTTTTGGTTAGAAACAAATTACTCAAACACAGAGGATTACCTAAGGCTGTAAATATCCCGAAGCAGGGATCATGTGGGCCATCCTAGAGGCTGTCTTGGCACCTTTTTTAACAATAAGATGAACACACCCACACACTATACATATAGATATATGGATATATTTCTAATACCTAATTCTCTATTCTGTTTCACTGACCTACATATCTGTTTTTATATCCATACCATTATATCTGGATTACTGTGGTACTGTATTAAACTTTGCAGTTGTGTAATAGAAGTTGTCCTCTAATGATCTCTCTTGGGCATTTCTTTGTCCTTTTTATCTCCCGACAAATTTATAGTTAGCTTGTCATTTTTCACAAAAACACATGCTGAAAATTTCATTGGGATAATGTTGAATGTATAAATCAATATGTAGAGAATTGACATCTTAACAACGCTAAATCTTCCAATCTATGAACTTAGTATAGAATTCTACTTTGTCATGCTTAATAGCTCTTAATGTCAGAGCTTGCATGTATATTTTTAAAGTTTATTGCAAATATTTCATGTTTCCTTGTGCTATTGAAAGTGGCATCCTTTTTTTATTTCAAAATCGCTCATTGTTAATATACAAAAATATGAACTGACTTGTCTTCTTTGACCTTGAAAAACTCATTTGTTAGTTCTAGAGTTTTCTTTGCAAATTTCTTAGGATTTTCTATGTATGTAATCGGAAAATCTGAGAATAAGGCAGTTTTAATTCTTCATTTCCAAACTATATGCCTTTTATATCTGACTAGGATCTCCAGTACAGTGTTGAATAGAAGTGATGAGAGCTGATATTCTTGCTTTTTTCCCAAAAGAAAACATTCAGTACTTCCCCATTAAGTATGATATTTGCTATAGGTTTGGAGATGCTCTTTATTAGACTGAGGAAGTTACATTCTTTTCTTAGTTTGCTGAAAGTTTATTTTTTTATGAATAAATATCAAACTTTTCAATTTTTAAAATATTTAACTAATTTTAAAAAACAGCTTTGCCTTCCTGATAAGACTGCTTCTTTATGGTTTGTATTATCCACTTTAAGTATTACTGGATATCATTTACTAATATTTATAAGTAATTTTGAATTTGTGTTTCTTAGAAGTTTTGATTTTCAGTTTTCTGTAAAGTCTTCGTTTAATTTGAGTTTCAATGTAAAACCAGCTTGATAAATTAAGATGTGTGGTCAACCATTTATTTTGTGAAATAGTTTGTGTTGCTTTGATACCATTTATTCTTTAATTGCTGGACAGAATTCACTTGAGTTTTCTATTTGGGAAGACTTTTAATTAAAAATTGAATTTCCTTAAAACAGAGGGTGAATCAGTTTTGCTATTTTATCGAGAATTGATTTTGGTAATGTATCTTTCAGCAATTATCTCTGTTTCATCTATGTTGACAAATTTATCGGCATAAAGTTGTTCACAATAGTTACTTATTATCCATTTTTCATGATTACAGGATTTGTAGTTATGCCCCTTTTTTCAATCCTGATATTGATTATCTGTGGGTTCTTTTATCCTTCTCATTTTGTTTTGATCAGTACAGCTAAAGGTTATCATTTTATTGACTTTTCAGGAAATGAGTATTTCATTAATTTTTCTACTGATTGTACATTTTTCCCTTTCATTGATTTCCACTGTTATCGTTAGAGTTTTTCCCCCCTTTTCGTACTTATTCTGGCTTTTTATTTGCTCTTGTTTGTATAACCTCTTATGGGGAAAAATAATTAAATTTAATGAATTTAAATATGATAAAAACCAAATTTATCCATATTATTATCATTTGTGCATAATTTTTTGCATAGATAAGTTTCTGTAAAGTGCTATTTTCTATATACTTGAAGTACTTCCTTTAGCAATTTGTGTAGTACAGTGCTGTTATTGACAAATATCAGCTTTTACCTGAAAAAATTATATTTTGCCTTAATTTTTGCAGAATATTTTTTAATTGAATGTGGAATTTTGGATTGACTTTTTTCTCTTTTTCATACTATATTTATATTGTTCCACTGTGTTCTTGGTTGTATAACATCTGATGAAAAGTCTGTAGAAATGCTTATCTTTGTTTCACTATATATAATGTCTTTTTGTTTTTCTTGTTTTTTATATTTTTTCTTTATCAATATTATTTTTAGCTATTTAAATATGATTAGTTTTTATTCGTATGTTTGTTTTTCTGCTTTTGGATGGTTTAACTTCTTGGATGTGTTAGTTTATACTTTTGATCAATTGTAGAAAATGTTCAGTCATTGTTTTCCTGAAATATTTTTCTCTGCCCACCGTCTCTTTTATCACTTTCTGCAAATGTAATTACACGTAAGTTAGATCATATTTTATTGTCCCTGTGCTGTGTGTTTTTCTTTTTTTTTTAAATTGTTTTCCCTCTGTGCTTCCTTTTGGATAATTCCTATGCTATACAGTCATGGGTTGTTTGATAATGGGGATACATTCTAAGAAACGTGTCCTTAGGCAATTTCATCATTGTGTAAACATCATAGAATGTACTTACACAAACCTAGATGGTATAGCCTACTACATACCTACGCTACATAGTACTAATATTGTGGGACCACCATTGTATATGCTGTCTGTCATTGACCAAAACGTTATGCAGCACATGACTATATTTCAAGTTTCATCTGCAGCATGTAATCTGTTAATCTCACCTAATACAATGATCATTTGAAATATTATTTATTCCTAGGAGTTTCTGTTAATTCTTTTTTGTCTTCTATTGAACTCTTAATTTTGTTTATATTTTCCTTTAAATACACATAAGGAGACTTTTAAACATTTGCCTGTTATTTATATCACCTCTGTCATTTTTGGGTTTGTTCTATTTACTGATCTTTGCCTCTTGGTAATTACATATCCCTCCATCTTGGTGTATCTTGTCATAGTTGATTACGTGTTGGATATTGTTATGACCAAATTGTGTCGCCTCAAAATTCATATGTTGAAATCCTAATCCCCAATGTAATGGTGTTTGGAGATAAGGCCTTTAAGGAGGAATTAAGGTTAAATGAGTTCATAAGAATGGGGCCATAATCCAATAGGATTGATGTCATAAGAAGAGGAAGAGACAGAAAAGAATTCTCTTGCTCTTTGCAGGCACACAGAGGAAAAGCCATATGAAGACACAGCAAGAAAGCTGCCATCTACAAACCAGGAAGAAAGCTATCATCAGAAACCAAATTAACTGGCAACTTGATCATGGACTTCTAGTCTCAAGAACTGTGAGAAAATAAATGTCTGTCATTTAAGCCACTCAGTCTGTGACATTTTGTTATGGCAGCCCAAGGAAACTAATGCAGATATTAGGGATGTTATATAGTTGGTGGTTTGGATCTTGTTGTCTTGTTTGATGAGTGCTGTTTTCTGTTATGATAGGCATTAAGTTACATGTGGATTAGTCTGATCTTTTATAGTCCTGCTAAAACTTTGTTACAGTCACCAAAAGTATCCTCCCTACACTTTATGGAGAGTTCAGTCCCATTACTAAGGCATTTTCCTTCTGGGGTGCTACTGACTGTCCCTTGTGATCACTGGCTGGTTGTAACTCAGACATCTCCTACCCTGTGTGAATTCTGGGGATTTTTAAGCTTACAGCTCTCTGGTCTGTTTTTGCCCAAATGAATGGCATTTCCCCCAAGGCACGTACTACAAAAACTCAAGGGACCCCTGTGGAAATCTCTGGGATTTCTTTCTCTGTGTAGCTCCCTCCTCTTTGTTATTCTCCCTCTCATTTTCTAGCCGCCTCAGGCTCCCCAGACTCTGACCTCTATCTCCTCCACTTAGAAAATCTGCTAAATTCTGATTGGATTCTCCCTCCCTGACCCCTCAGTTTGAAAATTGCTTCTGAGAAGAAAACAATGGTAATCTTTATCCTCATCTTACTTATTTCCCTTCTTTTAGGAATCACAGTCCTGTGCTGTTTGTTGTCCATTTTCTGAAAACAGTTGTTTCATATGTATTGTCCTGTTTTCCAGTTGCCTGGGTTAGAAAGGCAAAGCCCCTTGGAGATCTAGGGCTTTGTATTGAAAATCATTGGTGTACGCCATAAAGCTGTATGTGTGTCTAGTTGAATTCCCTCCACTTGGAGAAGCCTCGTTGTTTTATGTAAGGTGGGCTTTAAAAATCTCTGTAGTACGAAACTTGAAAGAAATGAAGGTTCAAGTTATGAGCATATCTGTAGGAAGAGTTTTTTGGTTAGAGGGACTAATGAGGATAAGCTTTCTGAAGCAGAATGTTTAATGAACAGCTAGGTGACCAAGGAAGCTCTTGTGAAGGGAGGAAGAGGGTGGTGAAGGGAGGAAGAGGGTGGTGAAAGGATGTTTTGAGGGCTCAGAATTCGGTTCTTGTTCTGTGTGAGCTAGGAACCCAATCCAGGCTTTTGAGTAGAGTACTAATATCTTCTGATTTGTATTTTAAAAGGAACACTCTGATAGTTTCCGCAAATATAAAGTGTGGAAAATAACACCATTAATAACTAAAATACGTGCTTACCATGTGCCAGGTACTAGCTAAGTGCTTTCCATCTGTTGGTTCATGTAATTCTCACAATTTAACTACCAAGTGGATCAGTTATCATTACCCCCATTTCACAGAGGAGGAAAATAAGACAGAGAGAGGTTAACTTCCCCAAAGTTGCATAGCTACTAGTTTAAAGGCCATCAGGCTCCAGTGCCATTGTCTTACCAACTATAATATGTTGTTGAACGTATTACATTTCTTGAAGAACTGCTAGGGTTATTCTGAGGAATACCTGAAATAATCCATATAAAAGACTTAGAAGAAAGGTCTGGCACATAGTGCTCAAGAAATGTTAGCTATTCTCATCTCTCTTGTGCCATCTCTGATGGTTCTCACCTTACCTTTTATACATAAACCATACAGCACTTACCGCAGTTGCTTTAGGATTTACGTTTTCCCTTATCCTTGGGTCTTTGTAAACATTGTTCCATCTTTAACTTCCTCTTTACCTCAGTAAATTTTAATCTTTCCTGGTAAATATTCCAAGATATGAAACCCCTAAGCCCACTGAAAGAACATATGAGATAATTCTGTTATGTATCAACTTAGGCCCATATACTTTGTTTATCATAATATTTATCATATTTATCTAAAAATCTTGTTTAATTGTTTGAATTCTGCACTAGTGGTAAGTTTCCCTCTGAAACAAAGCAGTAATTTCCTGTGCTTTTGTCATTTTGAATACGTTTTAGATATATAATGAGAATGGAATGTGATGATCAATTCTCCTTCAAATAACAAATGGGTTCATGGTGAAATTATTTCCCTATTAAGAAGTTAGTGTTAAGTTCAGATTTACTTACTTACACATTTATTTATTTACATATATGTTTTCCCTAAGGAAGTCAATCAAAATGAGAAATTGCTAAAAAATTTTACAGGAAGTATGAGACAATATATTTATAAAATGAAAATTAACGTTAAATTTTTCTGTCAGTTCCCTGCAAAGGGACTGGAAATTAGACTAAGAGAATCAGCATGATGTAATAAATCTATAACTAAATTTTTAACTAATCAATCAAGATTTAAATCATTATATTACCACTTGTCTTCAGCAGGTCACTTAATCATCCTAAGCCAAAGTTTTATTCAAGTGAAAAAACCTACCTCTTTTGAACATCACCCACATCAGCCACCTCATAATATTCTGGGCAAATCCAATATTACAATGTGATTTAACATGCTTTATACATTTAAGCACATGTTAATTCTCATACAGACTACAGAGATGACACGTATTTGCGTGTTTCACATTCAATTACTGTGATCATTATAACCAAAGAGAGAAACATACATAGATATAATAGGGAAATTTAAAAATTGTGAAATATACCACATTTTTATCTCGTCTAGGTTGATGTTTTACGAAAGTAGGGATTAGTACTGCCATTAACTTACTTTAAGTTAGATCTCCCTACTTACATTTTCATTTTAGACCATTTCCCTCTTAACACTCATCACATCCAATATGAGTCTTCCCGGCTATATTTTAAGTTCCTCACGGGAGGAACGATCTCAGTGCTATTTAACATTGTACTCTAGCACAGGACAGAAGTCCTGGCTCATAGTAGATCCTTAATAAATGTGTTGAGTAAATTTACAAATGAAAACATATGTCGTTATGAAGTGAACTGTGCCCCCCTCAAATTCATATTTTGCAAGCCCTAACCTGTATGTGACTAGATTTGGAGATAGGACTTGTATGTAGTCAATTAAGGTTAAGCGAGATAGTAAAGGTGGGGCCCTAATCCAATACAGCTGAGATCCAACAAGAGCGCTTGCTCTCTCTCTGTGCACTCACAGAGAAGAGGCCATGTTACGACACAGTCTCTAAGCCAGGAAGAGAGGCCTTACCGGAAACCAACCCTCACCTTGATTTTGGACTACTAGCCTCCAGAACTGTGAGAAAATAGATAAATGTCTGTTGTTCAAGCCACCAAGTCTGTGGTATTTTGTTATGGCAGCCCTAGTAGACTAACATAACCATTATTGACAAATTACATGTCTTTCTTCCCTTACAAATCAGATTATTCTTAATGTATAAGGTTATGGACACCATAAAAATATATTTTTATTAAATAAATATATATGTGTATATATATTATATGCATATATGAACGTATATATATTATATACATGTATATGTATTAGGTATGGTCACATTTCTCTAGAATTTATAGACAAACTGCACATAGAAACTTAATATGAATGAAAATAACACATTCAAAATACTTTGAATGTTCATTAACTGTTCTCAAAATATTCCTAAGCATTAGTATTTAATAAGAACTTTGGCTATTTGAATCTGATGCATTATGAGAATGACACAGGATATATAGAAAAACAAAAGCAAAAGTTAATCTTTTTGCTTTGTGTTGCTTGTAACCTCTAGTTTTATATTATTTCTTTCTGTACTGCAGTGGACCATAAACTAAAAGGGATATTTTCTAAAAATGGACTGCAATATGATATAGCAATGATACACTAAAATCCCAAGAGCCCTACAGATAAGAGTAACAATTTTCACATAATAAAATGGAGCTGGCGTGAAGCAATGTGAAATTATGAACCAAGTGTCAAAGCTCTTATATTTAAAAAAAAAAGTATTTCACATTTGAATAATAAAACCCTCAGTAATCACGACAGTTAAAAAGCAAAATATTGCTCTTGAACACTGAAGTGATTCTCAGAATGAGTTTAGGCCAAGGGCATATGAGTAAAGTTTATCACTCTAGGGATAGAAAAAGAATATTCTTATTTTAGTCCACTTTTATAGAAAGTCTGTTTCCTATTGAAATATTTGCCATGGCTGTTAGAGCTGTAAAATCCTAGTTATTTGTATTTTTCTCTAAAAAAATCAACAAAATCAAGGGCCCAGTTTATGTTTACCAGTAGATCACCAAAAAAAACAACTTTATAGTCTTTTGGCCAGTGAATATAAGGGTAAATTTTATCTGGATGAACTTCACTCTCGTGCTGCTAAGCCTGATGTCCCTTGAAATGAAACCATGCTTAGAGTGTGTGTGTGTCTAAGACCCTTTCTGTTCAATAAAGAAATCTCATGGTTATTTAACTATAAAATCCTTACTAGTTATGGAATTGATATTCTTCAATTTTCACTCAGTCACATCTAACGAATAATGTGTTTTTCTATATTACATGTCTTATGGTTCTGTTATGTACCATATACCATTTGAGGCAATTTACAAATATTTCAAAGCTTCACCAAAAAGGTTTAGGGTAAGAATATTATAAGGCCACTGGGGTAATATACTCAGGCTGCACAACTATTTAGCAGTAGAGCTGAGATTTTACCTAAGTATATATTATATCATATCCTGAGAGATTATCACAAGATAGTAAACATTCATATCACATTACCTCACATTTCAGTTGAAGATTTATCATCATGATCAATACAGTAAGAAATTCCACAATTTTTGAAGATTAAAGAACTTCTTTTAGTTAGTTTTAAAGTAAACACATATTTCATAAACTATTCCTAATCTCATGCACACTTTGGTTTTTCTTCTTTCTATTTTGAATTTCCTTCCTCTGATTTTGGTCTGACAAACACAAGAATAAATGCAGTATCTCCTTTAATCTTCAGATGTATTCTCCATTATTTTACTACATACACCCATACATTTTTATGTGCATTTATCAATTATAGTTGAGCGTAAATTCGGTAAAGAGAAATTGCATATTTATTTACAGGACATTAGCCAAAAAGATGAGTTCCGTGAACTGCAATAAGCCAGGTGTTTTACTGAGCAGAATTAGGATTTTTCTTTCTCCTGATCTCTTCTCCCTGGCAGCCTTGACATTATTAAACACTACCTAGATCCTGGAAAGATGTGAAGGATTTAAACATGTAACAGAGGAGAACATATTTGGAGAGTTTAGTTTGTATTCATACTTTCTTTTTAAATATTGAGTTTATTTTCTCTGATTTCTTCTGCTTCCCAATAGATTGCTTTGAATTTTGAAAAGCCTTTGCTTTGGTAATGATGCTTCAAAATAAAAAACTCCTTTGTTAACAGTATAATCACCCTGGGCATGCCTTTTCCCATTTTCATTTCCCATAAATATATGTAGTAACCTCATTTGAATGTAGGCATTTTGAAGGATTTATTTAATGTCTCTAAGGTAAAAAAAAAAAAAGAAGCATACTTTAAAAATCCAGTTGGAAATCTGATCACATTGATTTGTAATTTCCTACTTTGAATTTACTTATACTACGTTTGAAAATACATTAAAAACCTAACATCTCAAAACATTTTTTATCAATTTGAAATATTATTTTAGTCTAGAGGTACAAATTCTAGTTATCTAAAATGACTATTTCCTTCTATTTCATTCTTTTTTTAACAGAAGACACCACAAGCTGAACTGGCTTATAATGCCAGAAGAGTCTTAGATATCTGTACCTTAGATGACCACTTGTGACATCCAGTGATTCATTTAGAAGTCTCTAATTTTGAGCTTAAATATGGATTTTTTTCTCCTGATGATAGACATGTATTTCCTGGACATCATCCAGGAGAAGCTACAGAATATTAGTCTTTAGCTTCTTTGTCATTTGGCATAGAACAAACCTGGCTCAGTGTTTTTTGTAAGATAGAAATTTTTTTATCCAGAACATTCAGAAAATGAAGGACCTCAATGATATTAGGACTTTATAACAAAAACTTTTCATTAGACAAATATTTATTGATGCTTATTCTACCAAAAATCCTGGGCTCTAGAGATAAAATAATGACGATAAACACATATGAACCCTGCTCCAATTGAGTTCATGATATACTGAGGGAAAAAGATATTAATCAATTAACAAAAAAATGCATCAAATAACTCATGTGCTCTGAAAAGATTTCATAACTTTTAAAAACATCAGTACTACTGGAGAGATTTCTTAAGAACATATGAGAAACCACAAACCATAGATTGATTATGATGAAAAAATTTCTTATAAAAATATATATCTTCTAGTCTTCAAAGAAAGCCTATCTGATTTTATTATGCTCGTACTTCCTGGAGATTCTTTATCTGTGTAATATACAGCCAAATTTTTTTTTCATGAAATCCCTTCAACTTATCTTTAAGTGTATGTGTGTGCTTGTGCATGTATGTATGCATGCAATTTTGTGATTGTAATATTTATTTTTATGTTAATTATTTTAATTTTATGATTTCATCTAACTTGTTTTTATAGTTTCCAGTTTGTTAGTAGTGATATTCATAAAAAAATATGGTTTAGAGATTCACCTAATAAAAACAAGAAGTCTTGAATTTTCTTACTTTGAATGTTCAACTTTTGAATGGTTAGCAATTTCCGTAAGCAATAAAGTGCTTCGCATCAGTTAGAAGAGAATTGCCAAGGAGGAAATCTTCTTAAGTAACTGTCTTGGAAAAAACGGAAAGCGTTGTTTTGTCTCTCTTCCATTTGGTCTCTTTACCAAAGTGAAGCACTTAGGATACAACAGTGAAAGACATCTGCTCCCACAGTCCTACAACCAGGATTGCTTAATTTATGTAGTTGTTGTGGGGGATCAGAATTGGCCACTCCAAAATGTGTCTCTTTGGCTTGATTATTTTTCAGGACAAAAGATTCTGAAAGAAAGTTTGACCTTCCTTAAAAGAATTCAGATAAAAGGACTGTCGCCAGGACAGGTCATCAACATAGATAACTGGCTATGATAGACTGGGGAGATCCTTCCTAAGCCCATTTTTGTCAAAATCACATAGTTTATAGATGACCCAATAAACATTTGTTTATCAAATATTTGCTTTTCTATCTCCATGTAAATTGCTTTCTTCCCCTGTTAAGTCCCAAACCACTACCCCCAACATCTTCCTGTCTTTAGCTGTGAATAGTATTATGGTGAGGGCTTTGGCCATTTTGGCAAGTTACTCAGTTTTCCTGGGTTTCTCCCAGGTATGTGTGGTATCTTAAACTTTGTTTGACTTTCTCCTGTTAGATTGTCTCATGTCAATTTAATTGTTAGACCAGCCAGAAGGACCTAAAGGGTAGAGGAATTGTCTTCCTCCTCTACATTGTCAAAAGTACTTTTATTCAGAAACAAGTTTATTTTGTAATCGTGTTAATAATACAAACTAATATAGATTATATCAGTTTTCTATGACTCCTGAAGCAAAATACCTCAAATGTGCTGGCTTAGAACAACACAAATTTATCTTACAGTTTCAGAGGTCAGAAATCTGAAACGGGTCTCCTTGGGCTAACATCCAGTTGGTGTCAGGGCTGCATTCCTTTTGGAGGTACTAAGAGAGACTCTAATTCCTGACCTCCTTAAGCTTCTAGAGTTCACTACAATTCTTGGCTCATGGCCATTTTCCTCCATCCAATCAGCTTCCTTCAGCCAGGAACAGTGGATCAAGTTGCTCTCACATCACATCACATCACTTCAATTTGACTCCTCCCTCTACCTGTCTTTTCCACTTTTAAGGATGCTGTGATTACATTGGGTACACCTGGATAATTCAGGGTGTCTCTATTTTAAGCTCAGCAGATAAGTAAGCTCAAATTCCATCTGCAACTTGAATTCCTTTTTGCCACTTAAGCTAACATATTCACACGTTCTGGGGATTAGGAGGTAGACATCTTTGGGGATGGTTACTGTTCCTACCAAATGGAGTAACTATTAAACCCTGAATGAATCACTCATTAATTTAGCGTATGGATTAATTAACTGTTTATTAACTTAATTATGTATGATTAGTTATATAGATACTAAAACAAATTATTTGTTTGATAAGCTACCTATTTAGGTTTGTTCCACATTGCGAAAGAAATTAAGAGTTCTGATCTTGTAGGATTTGTGGCCAAATAAAACCATTTTCGAAATGCATGCATAAAATAAAATCCATAGCATGTTTGTAGAGCATTTTTTAAGATTTTCAAAATATTTCAACATCTTTTGGTTCATTCAGTCCTTGAAAAAATGTAAAATGGACAAGCAAGAGAAGGTATCACTCTCTCATATTGTAGATAAGGAAACAGAAATTCACAGAGTTTAAGGAACTGACAATATTATAAAAAGGGAAGATTTAATCTTCCAGACCTTCCACAAAATTCATTCTGTTAAAAGCTGGGGCTGGTAAATACTTGGCTGACCTTACCGTGAATTTAATCTCTTAGAAGCTAGAGAGAATGATGAAAGGAATTGCTATTCTGTACTTAATTCCAACCAACAAGAAATAACTGACTGGCAGGGAAGTTGAAATGACAGAAAATCTGGAAGAGATTCAATTTGAACTCTTAGAATTTATAATTGTGAAGGTTGGTTACTTGAGTCTAGTCAAATATACACGCTTCAAAAGGAAAGTTTTCTTTTTAATTATAAGAGATAGATAACACAAATAGTTATTGAAGTTTTAACATTTATGGGGCAATATAGGACTCATTAACAGGAAAAATAATGATAATAATGGATTGCTTTCAGAAATAAACTTCTGAAGATACAGCCACAAACGATCCTAAGAGAGAAGAAAATAGTAAGGTTATCTGAAGAGTTTAGTTATTGAAATAAAAAGGATAAAAGAATAAAGAGCATGATAATCAAAGGTAATCATAACAAATTGGCATGAACTTGTAAAAATAGATTTTTCAAGCAAAAGTAATATGAAATGATTCTTGTGAAAAAGTATTAAATCACCGTAAAATGATCTTTTAAATTATATTTAATATAAAACAAGAAATACTGAAAACAAAGCCCAGTTTACTTTAGGATAATGGTTTATTGCTAACATATGAGCAAAGGATTACTCAAGTTTTCAGCTTTTTCTGGCCAGGTGGATGGCGACCCACACAGTAAAAGGTAGACTCAACGTTGATAAAAGTGATATGAATTCTAAGCTAGGAGAGAATGTTTTAAGAAAGGATATTTTTAGAGAGCACTTAGTTGCTCTATAAAAATGCAAATCTCTTGGCCTGGATGACATCCATTCAAGAATGCTGAGAAAGAAATTGAAGATGAAATCTCTGAATAGCTGTCAGTTTTCTTGGAAATATTAAAAAGATAAAGAGAAGGGCTGGGAGACAGGATGAAATGATGTCACAACTTTCATAACAGAGATAAGGTGACTTTTTCTAAATTATAGAATGTGATGTAGGCTAAGGTAATATACTAAAGCATTGATTATTTAAATTTGATTTTTTATCATTTAGAAAACTGTTTCTTTAAAAAACAAAGTTTCACATTAAAAAGAAAATAAATGTAACTACATACTCCTTATAAGGGATCCACTCGAAATAAAATAATGCAAACAGTGGAGAAAAAAGATGGCAAGAAATATACCATGAAAAAGTTAATAAAAATAATATACACTAGTGTACCAATATGATCATTGGATAAAATAGAATACAAATCAGAAAGCATTCCATGGGGAAATGTGGTATAAAAAGCACAATTCAAATACGTCAGTCTTTAATTTTTCATTCTATGTGCTTCCGTGTAGTTGAATTTGTGACACTGAATGTTTATTCATATTTAAATAGAGTTATTTAAAATGAAAGAAAAAAGAAAAAACTGTTGTATATTAAAACATTTCACAAAACTACAATGATGAATTCTGTATGATACTGGTACTAGAAAAGGCAAGCAAATAATTGCAAAATGGCAAATAAGGAAATGTGCCATTTTGAAATACCATGAGAGTATCATTTGAAATCAGTGGAGATATTGTGGTTATTCAGATAGTAGTGCTAGAAATACTGGTTACGTATTTGGAGAAAAAGTACTTGGCCACTTCTCAAAAACCACACGAGAATCAAATTCTAGATTTGTTAAGATGATAATGTAAAATAAATAAATAAATAAATAAATAATATTAATTGAAAAATAAAATACACATGAATATTTCCTAAAGTTGGAATGGCGAAAGTTTCTCTAAAATGGCAGTAAAGGTAGAAGTAGTGTTTATAACTATAGAAATGTATTAAGTCTTCAATAAATATTTACTAGGGACCTAATATATTTCAGGCACTAATTCCTGGGGATGTAATGATAAGCAAAACAGACGTAATCCCTGACTCATTACCTACAAGAGGTTCCCTGGAGCTGAGGAACGTGTGACATGCAGGAATCAGACATAGTAATGGAATAATATTTTGACACTGGCTGTGACTAACACCCCCAAACCTATGATATTGAAATCTATTGTTTGTCTTTAAAGTAATTTTATTTCCAGACATGTTAGGAAAACATTATTTACAACTGTGGGGGTCTACATTTATCTCTAGTACAGGCATATTGTTTCTGTAAACACAAAGTAAAAAATTACGTAAGAATTTTTAAAAATTAAGTGTCTAGGAACCAGCATATACCTGGGAATTAAAAAAAAGTAGACATAAATAACTGATTTTTAATACTCTAATCATTATTAATTTTTTACTGTAAAGTGGATTGCTTATTGATTACTTATAATGCATTTGTTCAGAGATGAGTAATTAATATTTGTAATGTATCAATTTTTACATATTTGTATGTATGTACTAACCAGATGTTTACTTTAAAACATTAAATTTTTCAGCCTGCTTTTTCACTTAATGTTTGGGTGTTTTTTTTCTTAATTTATTAACTTTTAATGTTAACAAGGATGTTTGTAAATATAATTTTAAAATGAAAACAACACAACAAAGCTTAAAATTGAACATAGCCATCTTCTGCCTCTCCTAACACTCTCTCAGATTTCCTCTTCCCAGTTAATCACTTTGAACTCCTTCAACTATTACTGGTAGCATTTTCTTTCATATTTCTATGTAACGTCATTATATATCCATTAATTATATTGCAGTTTTATATATTATCATTCAGTTTCCTATACAGTACATAAAGCTACATAACTCTTTTATCTCCCCTATGCACACAAACATATACAGTCACACATACACACACACACGCACACACATAGTTTACATTCCTTTACTCTCTTCACAATTATGGCAATATGAATATTTTATGCAGCTGAGCCAGACAGTACCCTGCTTTCATTTTTCTAAAAATTTTTATATTGAAACTTTTATTGAGAAAATTGCAGCTCACATGCAGCTGTAAGAAATAATACAGAGAGATCCCATGTACGCTTTGCTCACTTTTCCGCAATGGTAACATTTTGCAAAACCATAGTATAAAACTATAAACAGTATTTTGCCCTGGATATGACCCACCCATCTTATTCAGAGTTCCGCAGTTATACTGGTATTCGTTTGTATGTATACTACTTTCTATACATTTTTATCACATATGTAGCTTCCTAGCCCATTACCATAACTAAGATGACTAACAGTTTCAATACCATAAGAATCCCTTGTGTCGCCATTTTATAACCATACCCATTTCTCTCCTCTTACCCCCACCTTCACTGCCCTCTGTTCTAACCTCTGGCAACTACTAATCTGTCCCCCATTAATATTTTTTTATCATTTCAAAATATTATATAAATTGAATCATGCACAATGCTTCATTTTTAGACTGGCTTTTTTCACTCAGCTTAATTCCCTGTAAATTCACCAAGTTGTGTACATCAATAATTTGCCCTCTTTGATTGCTGAGTAATATTTCATGATATGTATGTACCACAGCTTGTTTAACCATTCACCTTTTGAAGGACACCAGGACTGATTCCACATCTTGGCTATTACAAATACAGCTTCTATGAACCTTCATGTACAGGCTTTTGTGTGAATATGTCTTCATTCATTTGGGATAAATACCCAGGAACACAGTTGCTGGGTTGTAAAGTAGTAGCATATTTGGTGTTTTAAGAAACTGCCAAACTGTTTTATACAATGGCTGTACCAATTTGCGTTCCCATCAGCAGTGTAGAGTGACGCAGTTTCTCTGCGTCCTCACCACCATTGTGCGATGTCACTATTTTCTATCTTAGCTATTCGGACAGATGTGTAGTGATATCTCATCATAGTGCATTTCTTTTAAAAAATATTTTCTTTTTTGTTTTCTTTGGACATAAAATTGTTTTGATTAGTATGTGTTTAATTTTTGATACTTTTTCATTAACATTCTCAAATTTTCATGTTTTCAAACACATCAGATAATTTATTATGTGTTTTCTTATAAAAATCGCCTAGGGGAAATTTAATATCCCTAGTCTACTGTGGATTATTTGCTCTCCAGCCTCATGTAGCTGCCATTCTGTACTTCCCTCACTTACATCCTTAGAATTCCTTTCACTTCTCTCTTGAATTAGAGACCCTGTTTTTCTGGAGTCCATATTTTCTCTTTTTATTTTACTCCCTCATTTTGACTGAGAGCTCTCAATCACTCTCCTGGAGCATCCTGAGAAAGGATACATTGCAAGTTAATTTGGGGAGATTTTCATACCTGAAAACATTTTTATTACGGTCTCACATTTCAGTGCATGTTAGCTTGAGTCCCTCAAAACATGAAGGCGTTACCCTACTGTTTTCCAGCTCCAGATTCAGCTTCTAATTCTTTTGTATGCACTCCTTTCCCTTTCTGTAAGTTTTCAGGATCTTTTCTCATCCTTGTCAGTCTAAAATACAGTAATGTGCCTTGGTTTGTTTCTTTGTCCATTCATTGTTTTTCTGTCCAGGCAAGAACTTTCTCCAATGTATAATGAGCTGTGGCTGTCTGAAAAGGGGAAGATCTTTAAGAACCACTTAGGAGCTCTATGTTCCTTATAGAGGCTTATTGACAGCTACACCTCACGTAGTGTGAATGGACCATCTCATTGGGGAGTACCAAAGTGTGGAGATTTATACGCATTTTCTCTTAACTTGCTCTGTTCCTCAAAAATACTCCAATTTCCTATTTAGTAGATATAAACCAGTATTCTAGGAGTCCAGGGAGGGAAAGAAGTGTGTTTGTATGTGGTCTCATCCTCAATATGAAGATTTTCACTTAATCCTACCAGTTTTCAGTACACTGACTCATCTCTCCCCACAGCAGGACCTGGTTCCTTCTAAGCCAGTTTATCTTTTAATCTCTCCAAAGTGTAGACATCTCATCTTCCGATGGGAGGAGAGGAGTATTTGGCTGACTACATGGGCTAGGAAAGGACTTCTGGTTGTCTAACTTCCCTAAAATGCTTTCAAGTATCCTGTTTGTTGACAGCTTGAGTCTCCATCTCTTCCTGAGTCCGTCGTGCTTATAATTCTTGAGCCAATCAGCTCACTCTTTCTTGCTCCCTCTCCTCTGATCACATAAATCACTTACTATTTGTCTATGTGCTTTCTAGCTTGTAAAATTTCAATAAACATCTTACTTTTGTTTGTTTGTGATAAATTGATACCATTCTTGATCCTTGACAACAATTAATGTAGGATTTTATAAGGAGAGGAGAAAAATGTGTAGATTCAGCTCTATATAACCAAAAGTTGTCTACTATTTTGTAGAACCTGTATTCTACATTGAGAATTATAAATCATCTTTTGTTATGAAATTTGGTCTTTCATACACAATTTAATGAATGTGGATCTCAGCGACCACATGGAGCCATTGCCTGCTAGCTAACATTTAAGTTTCAATTTTAATATCAGGATTCCAATTATATTTCCAGTAATTGAAGTTAAGGGTATCTGATTTGTTTTGTTTTATTTACTTATTTTTAAAATAATCTGAGAAAAAGCTTAGAATGGGGAACAACCAACACAGTATTCCACAGTCACTAGCTAGTCACAGTGTAGATTGACAGATTTAAGGAAAAGCATGTCTTCATAATGCTAAAATCTATTTTAAAAGTGTGTAGACAAGGCAAAACTGTGGACACGGTAAAAACATCAGTGGTTACCAGGGCTTGGCATGAGGTGAGGGATGAACAGCAGAGCACAGAGGATTTTTAGAGCAGTGAAAATACTCTCTATGACATTATAATGATGAATATGTGTCATTGCATATTTGTGTAAACCTATAGAATGTACAACACCAAGTGAACCTGAAGGTAAACTATGCATTTAGGTGATTATAATGTGTCAATGTAGGTTCATTAATTATAGGAAATGTACTGCCTTGGTGGGGAATGTTGACAGTTGATAGTAGGGGAGGCTATGGGTGTGGGGCCAGGGGGTATATGGAATCTCTGTACCTTCCCTTCAATTTTGCTGTGAACCTAAAACCACTCTAAAAATTTTTTTTTTAATGTGTGGACAATTAATCAAAATGGCAGATTAATATATGTCCTTGATTCTCTTCCTGCTTAAACCTTTAAAAATAACAGAAAAGACATGGAATAAAAAGTTAAAGCCATAACAGTACTAGAAATCAAGAACAGATGTTATCAGAAGGCTAGATATTTAGGAAATTTCTGAAATAATTTTTAAAAGATTAAATCAGAGAGTTAGAGGAGCCCAAACATAGCCCAGGAGAGAATTTCCATTGAGTTAGAGGGTAGGGAGCCAATTATGGCAGTGCTGAAAGCCTAAAGTAATGATGAACAGGAGACGGACAGGTCATCTCCCTTTGCTGTATTGAGCAGCCAATCATACAAAATCCTGGCTGGCTTAGAGAACACCAGGAGAGAGAGAATCCTGCCTCCTCTGAATCTTAGGAGACAAATTGCTGAGACTACCTGCCTGGCAACACATCCTGCTCCTCTCCCACAATTTCTGGAGACACATGCTGTAATATAAATTGCATTCCAAATACAAGCCAAGCAAGTACAATTCTGAACAGCCAACCCAACAATGCAAGGATTTAGCATCTGCAATATTTAAGTAACATTGACAAATCTTTGGAAAACTGAAAGAAAGGAAGAAGGATGTAATGGATATAGGCAAAAGTTAGAGAAAAGTGTTTCAAAAAAGAGAAAGCCAGAATGACCATAAACATTTATGTCACCTTATTAGTAATCAGAGAAATATAAAGTAAAAAAAAAAGTATCATATCTATCATTTGTAAGTTGAAGAAAATTTAAATGTTTGTCACTTCTAAGTATAGGAATGGATTTGGAGGAAGAGGAATTTCATACTCAGATGGTGAGAAAGTAAATTGTGATCACTCTTGAGAGCTATGCAACACCTAGTAGGCTAACAGATGTACAGACTGTACAGTACAGAAATTCCACAGCCATGGGCGTGCCCTAGAGAAACTCTTATATCTATGAACATGAATACAAGCATCAGGATGTCCTCTGTAGCATTGTATTTGACAGCAAAACTATTGAGAACCATGTTTAATTATTAACTACACGTATTAACTAGCAACAGACAAATACTGGAAATAGTGATGTGTTGGAAAAGGCAAGTTGTAATTGGCTCTATAGAATAACTTTCAAAAACATGCAAAAATATACAATATTATCAATGCATAACGACATGGAAAAGTACAAAACTCTTGAGTAGGAATGATGGCGATCTCTGGGAAAAGGAGGACAATGGGATTAGGAAAGGATAAAAAGACTGCTTACAGCTATTGCTATGACCTTTGTTTCCTTAAAAACTTTTTCTGAGGGGCTGGCTCCGTGGTCGAGTGGTTAAGTTCGCGCTCCACTGCGGCGGCCCAGGGTTCGGATCCTGGGTGCGGACACGGCACTGCTTGTTAGGCCACGTTGAGGCGGCGTCCCACATCCCACAGCTAGAAGGACGTGCAACTAAGATACACAACTATGTATCAAGGGGGTTTGGGAAAAAAAAAATAAAAAGAACGACAATAGTTGTTAGCCCAGGTGCCAGTCCTTGGAAAAAAAAAAAAAGAAAAAGGAAGATTGGTAGCAGTTGTTAGCCTGGGGGCCAATCTTTAAAAAAAATTTTTTTTTCTGAAAAGAAGGTAGCAAATATTAATATTCATTAAATATATGTGGTGACTGTGTGGGTGTTTAAAATTATTCTCTGTTCTTCGTATTTGATATATTTCATAGTAAAATTATATTAAAAATTTAAAACATGTCTCACAAAAAGCTGAACAGGCATGTTTATAGTAGCTTTATTTATAATTGCTGAAAGTCGGAAGCAAATGAGAAGTCCTTCAGTAGGTGAATGGCTGAGTAAACTGTGATACATCCAGACAATAGAAATTTATGCAACTCTAAAAAAAAACATGCTATCATGCCATGAAAAGACATGGAGGAAACTTAAACGCGTGTTACTAAGTGAAAGAAGACAATCTGAAAAGTCTATATGCTATATGATTCTATTATATGACATTCTGGAAAAGGCAAAACTATGGAGACAGTAAAAAGATTAGTGTTTGCCAGGGGTTGGGGTGGGGAGGAGGATGAATAAGCTGAGCATAGAGGATTTTTAGGGCAGTGAAAATACTCTGCGATTTTGTAAGGACAAATACATGTAACTCTACTTTGTCCAAGCCCATAAAACGCACAACATCTAAGATAAACAATGGATTTTAGGTGATTACAACGTGTCAATACAGGTTCATCAACTGTAGCAATGTACCACTCTGGTGGAGAATATTGATATTGGGGGAGGCTATGCATGTTTCAGGGCAGGGGTATATGGAAATCTCTGTACCTTTCCTTCAATTTTGCTGTGAACCTAAAACTGACCCCCCAAAATTAAGTATTTTTCAAAATAAAAAGGCAAAAATCAAAAATATCACATTAAAAACACTGCAAACTTATAAACAAAACTTCCAAAATTGCTTTTGAGTCAAAGAGAAAAGTAATACACGAGGACACTGGGAGCACTATGCCAATTTGTGTTGGATGTAGCCAAAGAGATGTTCAGAAGAAAATGTATTGCCTCAAATGCACTCTTTATAAAATAAGAAATTATATTTTTAAGTGAAATAAGCATTTAATTAAAAAAATTAGAGTTAGGTATAATAGTAGAAATCAAAACCTAAAAAGGAGACAGCCTGGCATAATGGTTAAGATTGGACTCTAGAGTCAGGCTACCTAGACTTGAATTCAGGCTCTGCCACCTACCAGCTGTAAGACCTTGAGAAACTCACTCAACTCACTTTGCCTCAGTTTCCTCATATTTTAAGTGGAATAATAACAATACCTGATTCATAGAACTAATATTAAGATTAAATATGTTAATATCATTGAAGCACTCAGAACATTAACTGGCTCATAGAGCCAATGCTATACAAGGACTAGGTAATGCTATATGTTTGAGTAATAAAAATAAGCAAAGACAGACTAATGAAGGAAAAAATAGATGTTAATTAAATGGGAAAGAAACCAAAATATGCATAATGAGTTGACTAGATCAATAAAACCAAATGCTGGAATTTGATAAGATCAAAAAACATTTGGCAAATCCAGCTGAAAACAAAGAAGAAAAGCAAAGAAAGATAAACAATATTAAGAACAATGAGGCTGATAAACTTTTGCTACTGAGAGAACATGGCAAGGAGTTGCTGTAGATATATTATACCTACAGCTCAAAAAACATTTGATGGATTTTCTCATTATGGCATTTTGAAACAAAAAAGAAATGGAGAACTAAGTATTAGATCACTATTAGGTAGAACACTAGCTGGATTTTAAAATTTTAGTGATGTTTGGGTGAAACAAATTTAAATGTTTCTATGCAATTCAAGAAAGAAGAATTAATGCAAAAGGAAAACATTATAGAAAGCCTTCTTTTATTTAATATAATTTTTAAGTGGTTTACTTCCTTATCACCAAACAAGAAAACTACTTAATAGAGATGTTTAGGGAATAGACAGACTATTTGATAAGTGATTGATTTTTAGGGTATCTTCTATACCTGAGATTATCATTCCATAATTTCATTTTCTGAATTGTATTCCTTTTACTACATTAGATTAAGCTGCTTGAGATACTCCTACAATAATATACAGGGCATTTGTAATGTCCGACAAATTTGCATAGGGCCATCAAGGACATATGGAATGTATAAAATGATAAAATTCTGTCACCTATTAGCCGGACTATATGGACACTCTTTACCTTCTTTATCTATCTGTGAAAGAAATTCTATGTGGAAATAGGAATAGATCTAAACCTCAGGAGTCAATACAAGCTAAAGGACATAAGAATTATGAGTGGGGGAAGAAGGGGCTTTCTGAGGTCAAGATAATGGTCTATGGGGCACTCTCTATGGTTGAAGTACGGGACACATCAGTACGTCCTGAAAGGTTCTGGGTAGAGGAGCCCTTTGCTTGAGTTTGGTACCTAAGAGAAATTATTTGTATGGAGGCAACAATGCCTTTCTCATACCACCTCCCCCATCCTGTGTCTGCATAAACAGGATTCTTTTCGGAAACCTGAAGTATGGACTTGATTGAAAATCCTTGAGGATTTTACCCATACTGGACATTCAACTTGTTCAAAGCTGTGATCCTGGTTTCTTATGTTCTGTAGCAAGTTTCTTTTTGCATAAATTATGCCCTGAATATGCCATGGAACAAAACTAAAATCTCTCCCGAAATGCATAGTTGTTTTTGTCTACATCGTGAAGCATAAGACTGAGTGGTACAGTTTTTGATAGGTATATGAGTCAATTTCAGTATATGCACTGAGGAGGCAAATTGGTTGGTAGACATCATCTCATCTGAGGAAATAATAAAATCTATTCCTGTGCTGCATCTCACATGGCCCAGCAGAGAAAGCCATTTGCTGATAGTCGTATATAATGAACATAAGTAGTGATTGGGATATTGACTTCCTAAATTCATTTATAAAGACACACTAATCTGAAAAGTTATGAGACTACTAAGGCAAGAGCCATTGGTCTGTGCCTAAGAGTAGAAAGTGAAATAAAGAGAGTAGTCCTATGAAATTGCACGGGAGAAAACAAAAGACTAAAGTAAAATAAGAGGATCAAGAACAGAAACTTGGAATCTACCAAATTTAAACAGAAGATATAGGAAATAAATATGGTCCTGAAGACTGAGGGAAATTGTGAGAGTTCTATCAAGGAGGGAGGGAAGATTGGTATTTGGAAAGAAAGGAAGAGCAAGCGTGGAGAGATTAACCTACTTGAATAACTATTATGTGCAAGACACTGTGATAAGAAAGAGAAAATTCAAGGAGGGGATTACCAGAAATGTTAAATGCCACAGAGAAGTCTAACAGAAGGAGAAGTGAAAGGGCCTTTTTGCTTTGGTATCTAAGAGGAGGTTGTCATTTGCAATGAGAACAATATTGTCCATCAACACTTAGGCTAGATGTTGTTTTCATATCCTGCCATCTTGCTCTTCAGAGACTCATCCTTGTTGGGAAGTTGGATCTACAAATAGAAATGACTTTTGTGATAAGAAAATTCAACATTATAGACAAGGAACCCTGGAACCTTGGATAAAGAAAATCAGGAGACCTATTTCTCACTGTTTAGAAAGATTTATACGTGTATTTGATTTGTTCTTTCTATTATGCTCGTCATCCATAATGATCACCATTGATGCCTATTCTGATCACAAATATATTTGACATTTGTTCTCATTTCCGTACTGAATCTGTCATCACTTCTTACCTGTGTTATTACTGTGACCTCCAAACCCATACCTCTACTTCAATTTTACCGCACTGGAATCAAACCTCCAAGAACTGCCAGAATTATCTTTCTAAAATAAACATGGATCTATAGTATCCTTAATTAAAACTCTTCAATAGCTCACCATAGACTTCAAACTAATTATCATAACACAAAAAGTCCTTAATTATCTGGTCTTGCTGCATGGAATCACGGAAATCTGAATTTCTCTCTATCATAACACTTGTTGCACACTCTTAATTGCCGTACATTTTTGTCTTTCCTGTCTTCTTTAGGTAGATGTCTTTGAGCTCTGTCTCCTCGTGGTTTAAAACAGTGCCTGGCATATATAACAATGCACGGTTTAAAATAGATTGAATATATAGGTACATAAAAACCTGTAGGAATGTTTACTGTTGTCTACCTGGCAATGCATTATTTGAATAAAATTATAAAATTAATTGAATGAACACTGAAAAAGTCACACGCTTTATACACTTCCTATTGTACCTATTTTTTTCATAGCCTATCTCTCTCCATATAATTTTGAATTAGAATACATAACTTACTTGTTCTTTACCTAATCTTTGCAACAGAGAAAAAAAAAAAAAAAACAGGGGAAAGCATCATTCCTTTTAAACCATTTTCCTCCTGGCACGTGGACTTTAAAGACACACATTCTTGTCCAGATTGTAGTCAGCGGATTAATTTGGTGGAAGCCTCGCAAAGTACTCTGTCATGCAACTGTGCCCCGGGAGAGAATTTTGGAACTGCCATAGCAGCTTCGAATAAGGAAAAAGCACTTCCTCAGACCTTCTTATCTGCAATAGCACAGCTTCCAAACAGTTAAGGAACAGACCAGCTCTGAATGGTTCGGCCTCGGATGCACAGGCACAGCTCTCTCTTTATCCTCGCAAGTCACAGGATTCTAAGCAGATAGTCTGAAAGGCAAAAGATCATACTCAAACCCCTCTGCTTCCCTCTTCCCTCATTCATATAAAGAATACTAAATCCTCTGTACTTTGCTACATCCGTAGTTATTTAGCCAGACATAAATAAATTATACAAGAACGAAAGATGTAGGTAATTTCTACTGGTTATATCAGTAGCTGCAAAACTAAGATAAGCAACTTTATTCATTCTCTTAACTTTCCTAGTTAACTTTCCTGGACAGATGCCTTATAACAGGGTTTGATGTATTAACAAGAATGTTAGTGATTTCTGGGTATGACCACCAAGAATGCTTATGGAATTTCTCCTAAATTTTTCAAAGGTTAAGAAATAAAGCTACAACATGGATGACTACAATAAATGGAATATAAATGTAGAACATATAATGCACAACCATTAAAGTATATAATGTTGCAACCACTATGGAAAAAAGTATAGGAATTCCTCAAAAAATTAAAAATAGAACTACCATATGATCCAGCAATCCCACTTCTGGGTATATATCCAAAAAAATTGAATGCAGGTTCTTGAAGAGATATTTGCAAACTACGTTCATAGTAGTGTTATTCACGATAGCCAAGAGGCAGAAGCACACCAAATGTCCATCATCAGATGAATGGATAAACAAAATGCGATCAATATATACAATTGAATATTATTCAGCCTTAAAATAGAAGGAAATCCTGTCACATGTTACAGTATGGATGAGCCTTGAGGAAATTATGCTAAGTTAAATACACCAACCACAAAAAGACAAAACTGTATGATTCCACTTATAAAGTATCTAAAGTAGTCAAATTTATAGAAACGGAAAGTAGAATGGTGAGTGCCAGGGGCTTGAGAGAAGGAAGAAATGAGGAGTTGTTGTTTAATGGGTATAGAGCTTTTGTTTTTCAAGATATGAGTTCTGGTGATTTGTTACACAACAGTATGAACATACTTAACCCTACTGAACTGCACACTTCAAAATGGTTAAGATGGTAAATTTTATGTTACGTACTTTTTACTACAATTAAAGATTAAAAAACGTTATATACATATCAATATATAAAACATACAAAAGATTCCACAAATTATAAAATGTTAGCATTGAATAGGACCTCAAGCATCATTTAGTCCAAAATTTGTCATCCCCACACATGATAAAATGAACATGGAGGAGGTAATGTGCTTTGCAGAAGAGCACATAACTCTTTAGTGGATAAATTAGGCATCAAAATCAGATTTCTTGAATTGGAGTACAGCTCTTTACACCTCACTAAGATGGCATTTCCTTCTTTCAGGTATTTTTCTATATTTACACCAAATAAGCAGTGTAAATATAGATTTTAAATCTTTTCTTCTGGCATATTAAATATAATATATTTAATTTAATTCTTTATATTTCTTATGTGAAAGTATTTGTAAAATGTCTCTGCTAATTTTTTACCCTTTCCATGTAATGTGAAAAGCAGTTATTTTTGCCATAGCAATTTTGCAGAAGAATTCATTACTTTCTTGGACATATGTTTGTCCTAAGTTAATTATTTCTATTCCTTTGGCATACTTCATGCGAAGACGAGCTTCATCATTTCAGGTGTTTGCTTAGTGAAGCTCATTTCTCTCTCTTCTACCTAACTGCAGCAGAAATAATTCAGCACCAGTGATTTTAAATTTGTACTGCAGGGACAAAAAGGGAGAAAATCTCCCCCTCATGAAAGAAGGTATCACAATAAGTCCTAAAAAGTCAGAGTACTATAGGACTTGATCAGGTTTGGATTTACAACAGCTGCTGTTATTAACAATAAGTCCTTGACCCAAGGCTAGTCAGGAGATTAAGTAAAACAAAATCCTAGCATTTTATAATGTATTTCTAAGATCTGAACAATAGGTAGAAAGATAGATTTAATTTTAGGATGACATACAATTATTATTAATGTTATGCAACCTACCTTTTGGACTGCTTAATTCATATCCTTTTCTACTCAATTAGCTGGCAAAGTCATAAACAGGAAACAGTTTAGATGGCAGAATGTAGGGAACGTATCAAAGGGATGTTAAGTGTAAAGGATGATACTGCTATTTCTTCTTGCCTTGACTTTCAAAGACCTTTTTAAATACATTTCTCAATGGAACGTCATATATCTTGTTAAGATATTTTCTCTCAAAGAGAATTTTCTCCTCCCTTCTCCCTTCCTCCCTATCCTCCTTCCTTTCTTATTTCCTTCCTTCTTAACACGTTAACAGAATAAGAAACAAAAAGACAGTATAGAAATATGAAGCCAAATAGGAGACACTTTTGTTCCTGAGAAACTTGCATCTATCCCTAGAGACTCCTGCAGATAGAATTAATGCCACACTCAGGTGGAGCCGGTGCTGTTGCATTGGGTCTACTCCCAAGGAGCCGAAGGGAGTAGGAAGATTTATTAGTATTAAACATGACCTTTCACAAGTTACGGCTTATTAAAAGCAGCATGGCCCCGTCAGGAAACACTTGAAATTTTATAATTAAATGTAATTGAAATTGGGCTGTGATTTTATGAAAAAATACCTATAGAATTATGGTGTCGGTTGCACATTTTAATTAGAAAGTGGATTTGTATATTAATGAAACAGGAAATTCCACAAAAGTTATCATTTTTTTTCATAGATCTAGGCAGGGACAGGAAAAAGTGCAATAATAGAGGGTGAATTCAAGTAAAACATAAGTGCTAGAGCAGGGAGAGGAGAGAAAAATGATCACAAAATTATAAAATAGTGCAATTTTTCAATGAGCATCTCCAAATTCTTTGGTCACTGTTTTTCTTTTTCCAATATCCAAATAGAAATTTTCTCTGAATCTATCCCCATTGATTACTTTGCTCCTCAGAGTATGGGCACTGACTTTTAATTTTTCTCCAAAACTTTCCTCTTAAGTTTAATATAATTTACAATTATGAGATTTTACGGATGTCAATGACCATCGCAAGTACCCTTCACAGGAATATCCTGACTGTTTGTATGTCTGCTTACAAATCAGTCTTCCACTGTGGTTTGGGAAAACTTGTTTTTCTCCATAGTTTCAAGTCTACTTTTTCTCTCTCCCTTCAATCAAATTCAGAGTCCCAACTCATGGTCTCTATTCCACTAACAGTGAAAAAAATGTATTTTCACAATATAATAATCTTTATAGGTTTTCATGCTGCCTTCCATGGTGAGATCTTATTACATGATTAAACATATTAATTAACATCTGAGATTACAAAAGTCTAAGTATGTACAGTTGAGTTATTCCCCAGGTTCAAGATGCTAAAGGTTAATAAGTAGATCCTAGCCTTATATTTACAAAACTAAAGTGGTTTACAGATGTATAGATGTGGCCTCTCTTGTCAAGGAAATTTAAGCTTACATTATAGAATGTACAAAACATACAAATATACATAGGCATAATTGTTCTCATCACTATCCCTGATAAGTAGGACAAATCATCTCACAGAACATTCCAACGAAGTGAGCATGTTAAAATAAACAAAGAAACAAACAACTATAGGAAAGCAATAGAGTCAAAAGAGCATAATATAGTACAATCATTCATAAAGCATGTTCTCTAAATCAAAAAGTTCTGTGATGACAGTTAAAAATTTATTCAGTTGAAAATTGATAAAATTATTAAAAACAAGAAAAATAAAAAGACTAAACTTTTGGGAAAGACAGCACATGTTCTAAGTTTCTGCACAATGTCCAGTGAAAATTGATTGACTTGTCAATGAGGTTAAGATTTCTTATTTCAATCTCATGTGAAGTGATTCAACTTGTTTCTCTTAATTCCTTCATTTCAAAAACTTTGTCAGATATTTTTTAAATGTGAGAAGGGACTTAGACTCTGGTGTGTAGCTTTGAGCTGAGTCATTCTTGTAGGAATGTGTTTCTTAGTCTCTTTCAGGGAAGTCTGGGTTGGACCAGCAGCGGCTAGTCCCAAGGTCAGGAGCAGGAACAGCAGAAGCAGGGCCAGTAGTAGGTACGCTCTGGACCTAGAGTATGCCTGGAGACATCTGGACTTAGTCTCTGGTGCGGACTCCTCCCTTTTCACGTCCCTTGACTTTGGTTCCCCTGGTTGCCTGAGTTACATTATACTCATTCCCACTCGATGTAGTTCCCACTTTCTGGAATACTCTTTCCACTGTTTTCCACTTCCTAATTCCTTGTTTTCTCCAGTCCTCCACACTAGATGAAGCTACCTGTGAGATATACTTCTACATTGTGGAATTTATGTGACACCATGCATGACTGCTGGAAGAATATGTGAGTCTCTAGTTCAAATCTCAACTCCTTGAGAACAGATACCATATCTGCTCTGTTCTCAAGTGCATCCTTTGCATATTACATATAGAAATTAACTAGTGTATAAGATATTTAGTGAATATTTGTTGAAAGGATAAATGAAACCACTCTAGTGGTTAGGGCATTTAGAGTGAAATACTAGGGACTCAAGTTTTAAAAGACAGTTGGAGAAACAGAAATCCAGGAAGGAGTTGAGATGGAATGATTTTCCATCATTCTATCTCTAGATTGAGATTCAAGATTGTAAGAGAATGGTATATGAATTCAGTCTAATTCAATGTTTTGTAAGACAAAAGTGATTCTCAAAAGAGGCATTTGAAATGTGGTCACAAAATCGAAGGCTCATGGTTAGTGATTTAAAGGTGTCGGGAATCTGGGGTCAGCTCAGTGTCTGCCATGTTCAGAATACTTCCTCTAGATGAGTCTTAGTTTGATTTAAAACTCGGGAAAGAAAACAGGAGCTGATACACAATGGTGATTCTTTGAAGAAAACCAATTAAAAATAGACTTATTAAGATAAAATTAAGAACAAACATTTAACAGGCTTAAATAATTTTCTAACTTTTTGATAAAGAATTGACTTCTCCTCTTCCTTCTTCAGGCTACAACACTTTTGTAATTTTTTTTTAACACAGTATTTTGACTCTTAGTGGCATCTGTGATGAATATAAGAGCTGATGAAGAGAAGGGCTATACGAATTCCTTTGCTTGACTCTAATTTAATTGGAAACAATTTATAAGTCAAAACGAGAATTAAGAGACAAAAATGACTGTTAGAAGAGAGTATGAGGGTTGTTGAAAGAGCAGAAGGAAAAGAAAGCATCAATAGTTGCAGAAATATTCAAGTTGAACTCATATTAATCTATAAAGCCTCACTTTTTAATTTTTTTTCTTAAAGATGGGCCCTGAGCTAACATCTGTTGCCAATCTTCCTCTTTTTTTCCTTCTCCCCAAAGCCCCCCAGTAGATAGTTGTATATTCTAGTTGTAGGTCCTTGTATTTCTGTTATATGGGACACCACCTGAACATGGTTTGATGAGCTATCCTAGGTCCACACCCAGGACCCTGGGATGCTGAAGTGGAGAGTGTGAACTTAACCACTCGGCCATGGGGCCAGCTCCAAAGCTGCACTTCTGAGATTAATATTTATAAAATGAAATAGTGTTACATGTGAATAATTTCAATTCCTTAATTCGAGCTGCTCTTAGACACAATTTGAGACATAATTTTACAAAATTGAGGATAAAATTAAACTTTTTAAAGCTTCATATCTGTCATTACAAATATCCCCATGAAATGCATGCCCCCCTGACAAATGCGAACGTGAGGACTGCACTCTTCCCTCGTTACCTCTTCACACAGGGGCCTTTTCCCGGGGCAGTGACTCCTATCAAGTCCTATACAATATATTTCGTAAAATAAGACTCACTTGATATAATGTTTCTCATTCATTCAGAAAGCATTGACTGGTGCTCATCATGTGCCAGATGCTGAGAATGCAGAGATGAAAGAGTGAGATGTAAAGATGTGTCAGAGGATGACTATATGAATTAAAATAAAGTGGTGGTGAACTGGTACAACCATAGGGGTGGTAATGGACCACCAATTCATTTCTCTGAAAAATGATTATAAGCATTATTTTGCTTCAAATTCAACTCTACATTCTTTTAAGAGGTCCCTTTGAATTAGGTGATTTACTAAAAAGAAACATAAAACCATATGGTCTAAGGATTTTCAGTACACAACGTAGTCGAAAAGCTGTGAAGCTGTGTTGACACTGCTGAGATCTGATTCTGAAAGCAGTATATGGACTGTGATGAGGATTCTTAGGAATCTCTTTAGATAGATACATACATAGATAGAGAGACAGACAGATTTTATGAGTGGGCAAACAATTTCACATACCTATTGCTTATAAGCAACACATCTAAAACACTAAGAACAAAAATATTGAATATAAAATTATAGACAGAGATACACAAAGCTAATATTAAACAAAACCTAGTAGCCACATCAATATCAGACCAAATAGGCTTTAGGAAAAACTAAATGTGAAAAATCAATCAACATATGAAAAAGTCTTAGTAAACAGAGAAATACAAACTAAAATTACAGCGAAATCCTTACGCATCATCCCCCACCTCTGCCACCCGACATGATGCCAGCCAAGTAATAAGGTCTGATATCATCACTTATTTGTGAGGATGCAGAGCATCAGAGTTGTAGTGGGAACGTAGATTGATATCGCAATTGGAAAACAATTGGGAATTACCCAATAAACTAGAAAAAGAACATACCCCACATCCCATCAATTCTATTCTATTTAGTTTAGAGAACCTTTACACTTGTGTAATACTAGACATATAAAGATCATACCCTGTGTTGTTCATAATAGCAACAACTCTTAAGCACTCAAATGCCCAAATGCCCATTGGCAGGAGAATAGCTAAATATGCTCTGACTTTTTCGTACTAGTACTGTAGAATGTCCTGCAGTAGTGAAAATACTTGAAAGGAGAGGTAAAGGCACCATCTTGGAGGAGAAGGAATTTAATTATTAATCTAAAAGCAAATTGTGAAAGAATATCAAATTATGCCATACATGTATGTTAAAAATTAAAAAGCAAATACTGAATATGTGAAAGTGTGACAAAATTTTGAATAAAGGAAAAGAATAATAAACAGAAAGTTTACACTGGTTACTTCCTGAGAGGGAGGAAGTGGGTGAAAATGGAGATTGGCACATGGTAAATACAGTAAATTGATATGTAATATTTATAAGATTCACTTTCTCATGTAGAATGTTGAATAGAAATATGTTAGTTTTCTCATTCTTCTTTAAATCATACATATATTTATATGCTTTTTTGTACATTCAATCTATTCCATAATAAATATTTTATGAAGAGTTAATAAATGCATAAACAAATGCTGAACAATTAAAAGAGTGAATGATCAGATAGAATGTTGATGGAAGAATGTATTTCAAAGTCTGTCCTCAAGAAAGTTAACGTAAAGTCTCCAGGATGGGCTCTGGGAAGAGAATTATGACTTAGAATCCTTTCCTGTTGGGTATCTTGCTAGCCTTGATACTGTGTTTCTCCAATACAGATTTCTCTTCTTATTATGGTAGCAAAATACAGTTTGCTCTTGTAGAATGCTGGCAGTGCCACTTTTTCCTAGAGCCAGACCACTGCCTCCATCCTGACAGTCATTGTTCCATTCTGAAAGTCCAATGAAATGTTATTGATTAAAAATAACATTAACAAGAACGAAGTAACAGCAAACTTGAGAATAGTCACAACTTTTGAACATCGATGACGAAAATAAACATGTTAAAAATAAAGAGTTTTGTAAGACTTCCTTAGAAAAATGCATTGCTTTTGGCAATTCAAGTAAGCAATTATCTGGCAAAACATGATCTTATAGTGACATTTCAAAGGGGTTCTCCTAATATAACTTCTCTTTTACAAGTGGCTAATTGTCGTCTTGGATGGACAGTTAGGCATTTAAGATGGAAGGTAAGTTAGTTTATAAAACCGGTTACACCCACATTCATTTTTCAATGTATGATTTTACTCTAATAGTGACTCAGAGGCTATAAAACGCTTGGAAACAACAAATACATATAAAAATTCTAATAAGCAAGATTTCCTCTGGGCCCACATGTCTGTCACACATAGCTACTGCTAAAAACGCAGGGACTCAATAAAATGTTTTTCTCTTTTGTTCCACGTTGACAATATAGCTAAATATACAGTGATGTCCTAGTCTCTACTACAATTTTCTAACTTAACGACATTGATGAAAATAAATTATCACTTTGATAAATTATATGTATAACTTTGTATTGACTGAGTTACCAAACAGGTTTAAATTGAAATTAATGGACAACTTTGAGGGTTTTTACACAGAAGAGTTCTTCAAGAATGCTATCATATAGGGCCAGCCTGGTGGCATAGTGGTTAAGTTCATGTGCTCAGCTTTGGTGGCCTGGGGTTTGTAGGCCCAGATCCCAGTGTGGACCTACACACTGCTCATCAAGCCATGCTGTCATGGCATCCCACATACAAAACAGAGGAAGACTGGCACAGATGTTAGCTCAGGGACAATCTTCCTCAAGCAAAAAGAGGAAGAATGGCAATAGCTGCTAGCTCAGAGCCAATCTTCCTCACTAAAAAAAAGAAAATAGAGTGCTGTCATATATTTATTCATTTCCATATACCTCTGGGAACTAACATTTTCACTTCCTTCTGGTATTTACTCAGTAAAGATTTCTTAGATTATTTTCAATTGAAAAAAGACACATCAGTACACTTACCCATGGTGTGGATATTTTACATAAATTCACCTCATCTTGAGTACGACACTAATGCAAACACAAAAATAAAAATAATTTACTTGTTAAATCAAATAAGTGAAGAGTTGGAGGAAAGCTGTCCAGAAAATGGAAACTCATGACTTATTGATGTGAACCTAAACACCTGTTTCCTTTAACATTTACTCATTAAGCACTTATTGCGTCCGATGTCACGAAAATTACAAAAATTGATAATATACAGCCCTTGGCCTTAATGTGCTTTCTAATTAGAGAGAGATAAAAATTTGAACTATGTGAATATCAGGGCCAGCCCGTTGGCGCAGCGGTTAAGTTCACACGTTCCGCTTCTCAGCCGCCTGGGGTTCGCTGGTTCGGATCCCGGGTGCGGACATGGTACCGCTCGGCAAAAGTCATGCTATGGTAGGCGTCCCACATATAAAGTAGAGGAAGATGGGCATGGATGTGAGCTCAGGGCCAGTCTTCCTCAGAAAAAAGAGGATTGGCAGTAGTTAGCTTAGAGCTAATCTCCCTCAAAAAAAAAAGTAAACATCTATGTATATAAATACATGATATAAAATAAGTATGATGAACTATATCAACTTCTCACTTTAAATGATGGTGAAACTAAATTGAATTCTTGTCCTTGGCCTTCCACTCATCCATGCTTTTGCAGAGGTGGTTCATTCTGTTTATGATGACTTCATCCTCTGGCTTACCACCTGCTGAATAGCTCCCCATCCAATCAAAGTCCTCTGGGGAACATGCCCTCTACCCCATCGACAGTCTTATGTGCTTTGCATGTTTGTAATGCACTTTGCATACCCTTCCTATACAGCAATACGTTCTGTGCTTGTACGATGATTGCACACAGGGATGGAGTATGTTTGCCCTTTATACCTTCCAGCGCTTAATGGGCATTAGAAATAATGTGAACAATTAATCAATTATATAAAGACCTAAATTTCTAATAAAATAACCTCTACTAGATTCTAAATTAATCATAAAATTAAAATTAAGTACTTATTTAGATAAAGGGGATTTCTGCAAGTTTAAGATTTGAGGCAGAGTTGACCTTACAAAATTTAATAAAACGTAGCCTCTGATAACAGACAAAAATCCCTGGATTCAAAAGAAGAAGAACTGGATTCAAGCTTAAAATTCCTACATTACTCCCTGTCTGATCATGGACAATCTTTTAATCTCTCTAAGTATTCATGTCCTAAATGGTAAAAAGGAATAGATTTCTGCCCTACTTACAATAGGATTATTGTGATAAAAAGAGAGAAATATGGTGAAGTCACTGGGCAAATGAAGAGAATTATACAAAGCTAGAGTATTAATAAATTATTAAGATGGAAATTTAATATAGTATGAATATATCAAACAAAGAAATGGCCTGGTGTTTCAGATTTCTTAAGAAAAAAATGTGAATTGAATGTACGAAAATAGGGAAGAAAGGACGCATTTTAACTATATGGTGATAAAATAGAATTTTCTCAAGCATTAAATTTGGAGATATAATTAATGTTTTCTAAGTCATTTTGTAAAATTCTTGCTTTGCATAAATATTAGAAAAGCATTTCTAGGTATATAAACTATTTCAAAAACTGGAAAATCCTCTCCTAATATCCAGCACTCATTAGCTAGTGGGAAACACAGATCTCTTACATAACCATGGGCTCATTTGTTAAAAGTCACTTGGGTTCTTCAAAGTACCAAGTTGCCTCAATAGACAATAGTCTTGCCAAGGAACAACCAAGCCTCTGTAGATATTTATTTTTAAGACTTAGTCATTTTACATTCTACATAAACATTTATTACTCTTTAATCTCTAGAATCTGATATTTTACAAATGCTTTTATTTTGGTTTGAAGTCAGAAAACAAAAATCAATTATTAAAAAATATAATCTGGTTTTACTGGTAATATGTGAATCAAATTTGTTATGGCAGCACCTTTTAACATGACATCCAGCTGACAACAGTAAGTACAACTTGTTATCTAAAAATTATTCTAGCATTTTTGCATTTCCCTTTTGCAACCAAAGTGAAAAAGATAAGTTATGCTTACCTTTGGCAGGGCTAGGGAGGTGAAATAAAGTGCAATATAAGCATCAAATTATCATTAAAAATTCCATATAGCAAGGTACCATTAACAAATTATATGAACTAAATTGTTGATGCACTATGATATCTATCTAGCACCTGATAATACATATATTTAGAAGACCTTTGCTTGAGTTTCTGTTGAACCAATATTAATTGTAATTTTGAGTAAAAGCTTTGATGTCTCCAACCAGAAATTTCTCATCTAAAAGGGAGGTAAAATACACACCTTAAAGAGTTATATTTAAACAGGTTAATACACACACACACACATACATAACTTACAGTGTGTTTTAGTAATGAAAAATGGTTTTGTTATTAAGAATTTTTCAAACTTTTGTGTTTGTTTCTGGTTGACACTTTTAGAACAGTGACGCCATACTTGACTCCTTAAAAGATAGCCTGGACATAAGAGGAATCATCTGGAAAAATACATAGAATTGCTTTAGCAGTTATTTTCTTGACTGCTTTCCTGGCTATACATCATCAGCTTTTATTTCTATATTTTCCAATATATATCTATATTCAGCATCCTTTCCTGAAGTTTTGTTCAACTAATCATTAATTAGGGTATACCACGTGCCAGGAAATATCCTAGGTACCAGAGAATACTGAGAAAGTGGAAGAAAAAACAAAACAAAACAAAACATAAGGCCTGACCTCCTAGGACTTATAGAACAGTAAGGGAGACAACCAGTAATTAAGGAATCACACAAACAAATGTTAGATAGGAACTATAATCAGTATGTGGCTATAACCATTAAATAAAGTCTTATTTCTAAAGAAATCTGACCTGGTTGGTTAGGAAGATTAGAGAAGGATTCCAGAGGACAAAATATTAGAACTGCAATTTAAATGATGTATAGCAATTACACAGGTGAGAAGAATGGATGGTAAAGAGAAAAGTCTTCCAAACAGAAAAAAGAGCATGTGTGGGCTTCCAGAGCCAGGGAAAGCGGTGTTGCATTTGATGAACTGAAAGAACATCACTGAGGCAGGAGTGTGACAAGCAAAGGGAAGAATGCTATAAAGGGAGAAAGCTTTATTCTACTACAATCTTTTCTCTTTTCCACCTTGATAATACCTCTAATTCCCAGGCCACTAATTTCTGCCAGCCATTCTCTTTGCATCAATTGCTTGGCTTCAATTCTTGGGCACCATGGTTCAGTCGTGGTCCATATGTGCCATACTTCAGTTACAGCCACTATTAAGCTTTTCAGAAAGGGTGCCTTCTATAACTTTTGGATCAAGAAGAGAAGCAAAGGCCTATTCACAATCTCTTCTCCCCTCCTCTTCCCCAGCACATGCCATTGCACATACTCCATTTAGCATTTCCTTAGCCTTCCATTATGCCAGTAAGAGTACATTTTTGCTAGACAAAACTCTCTCTCTCTCTTTTTTCTTTGGTAAGGAAGATTGGCCTGAGCTAACATCTGTTACCAGTCTTCCTCTTTTCGCTTGAGGAAGATTGTCACCGAGCTAGCGTCTGTGCCAATCTTCCTCTATTTTATGTGGGATGCCGCCACAGTGTGGTTTGATGAGCGGTGCTAGGGCTGTGCCCAGGATCCGAACCTGTGAACGCCGGGCCGCTGAAGCTGAGTACACGAACTTAACCACTATGCCACTGGGCTGGCCCCAAAACTATTTCTTAAAATGCAGTAAGTTTATCTGTCTGTCTCTCTGAAGAGCAAATGGCAAAGATGGCGAACTTCTCTCTCCAAGAAAAGAATGCAACACCCTTGCTTACACCTGCAGCAGGTGATCAAAGAGGATACTTTTTTTTTTTTTTAACATAGACATAGTCTCCACACCTACCTGAAACTCTCCTATGTTGTACACCTTCCATTTTTAGTGACTTTGGTTAGACCAGCTGGTTCTCAGGGAAGGCCGGTAGATCCCTGGTATCCATGGAAGCAGTGGTCTCTTTCTTCTTATAGGGATGGAATGAGAGATGGCTAGTTCTACAGTTGTGTACTTGCATGTTATCTTCACCAGCTGGAAGAGTATGACAATGATTCTAAGAGTTGTAGCAGGTTTATGAGATCTTGATATTTGGGAAACAGCCAACTGCATCCTCTTTGATGACTTCCCTTTACAGTCTGTTCTCTGCTTTCCTGCTACGACGCTGTATGATTTGATGTTTACACCTTCTTTAACTTCAAACTATGCCAGGAATAGACTCTGACTCACATCTAGCCCTAGCACAACATTCATCTTAGACAAAATGGTGAAGTGCACAAAATTCTCCTTCAGTCACCCTATAATCCAAGATCTGCAGACTTGAGATTCTTCGATGGTATTCTCTCCCTTTCTCTGAAGCCCTGGCACTAATGCTGCTTCTTATTAAAACTCTTTTCGTATGGTGATTTTTGAATTCCATCATTTTTTCTATATTTATTGATTGAATATCTTCTGTAAGAAAATTTTGTCTTAATTAATTTATGTGTTTCAGAATGGTCTCATTGATTCTTATTTTAGTCAAAGAGTCATAATTCTTAACTAGTAGTATTTATTTTGATGGTCAAATTGTCCCAGATTTGGCAGTGGAGTCCCTTTAAATGGCTGTGTTCATTGGCCTGTCCTTATTAATCTCTGAGCGCTAACTTGCTTTCTGTCATTACAAACATATTTCTGGCATATCTTTTACTTTTCCAGCCCTCGGCCTAAAATCACCTCGTTCTCATAATAACTGATTTAGGCAATAGTCATTAATGGACGCTAAAACTACTGGTGAAAGTTTGAAAAGTAACCAAATATTTACGTATTCTCGAAGTTCCCCCCACAAGCATCCTACCACAAGATCCTTTTAATTACTATGGGAAAAATAGTGATTTCACAATGAAGAAAACTAGCTGAAACCATCTTAATCAAGTGATCAAAGCTGAGCTGTCACCAGTAAGAGATAAGTCAAAATCATGTTCCTCTTCATATCACACACAGAAAAGGATCCAGCAGCAGAAAGTGGTACTTTTAAAAAAAATATGTAAGCATAATCTAATCACAAGGAAGCATCAAGTAAACCCTACCTAAGGGATATTCTACTACTATAATCAAAGAAAAAATATAAAAGAAAATATTTAAAGGCAATATTTTGAAAAAGTGTGATTGCTACTTGGAGTGACATGTACTGTCATGCCGGGCATCCTAGAAATGATCTTTGTTGTTTTTTTCTTTCCTTTAAATAAGTAACAATCCCCAAAAGTAGCTAATCATTAATTGATTTAGTATTTTTTATAATTCGATTGATCATTGTAACCTATTTAAATTTTATGCAGTTTTAATTGGAGCAATATTGGAATTTCAGGGAGATTAAAAAAATGAGAAGTTTTATGAACTTGGAAAACAAAATAATTGGACAAGGTGACAAATTTAAAAATGAAGGAAACAGAAGAAATCACTGCCTACTAACTGATTCCGGAATCTTACTGACACTAGCAGAAGGAGGGAACTGAGAAGGACTTTTGCTATCAATTATTCACAGGCTAAGGTTGCAAGGCTTTAGAAAAGGAACTTAACATCAACTTAAATCAGGTCATATTTCTCATTAGGCTTTTTTTCTCCACTAATAATGGGTATGAGTATTTTTTTTAATTACCTTCTATCTCTATATTTGTTGGAACTTAATGGGCATTGATAACTCCCTCCAGAGTAAACTGGCCAAGAAAATACTTGCTGAAATTTAGCAAAAGATTTGGTACATTTTTTAACATGTAAAGGAATATATCTAACTCATTTATGTTATTTTCCTTTACCGTTTTGAATATTTTTATAAGCGTTAGCACTCATGAAGTAAAGATTGTGGGCAACACATCCCAGTACTTTTTACTTTGGTATACAACTGGAGGATTTTTCCACGTACCATTTGATACAGCAAAATGTACAAGAATGTGTTTTTTTTTGTGAGAAACCCTTAGCAAACTTATGGAATTAAAAACAAGAGAAATCAGGGGCTGGCCCAGTGGTGTAGTGGTTAATTTTGCATGCTTCTCTTGGCAGCCCAGGGCTCCCAGGTTTGGATCCAGGCATGGACCAAGCACCATTGGTCAAGCCGTGCTATGGTGGCATCCCACATAAAATAGATGAAGGATTGCACAGATGTTAGCTCAGGGCCAATCTTCCTCACAAAAATAAATAAATAAATAAATAAATAAATAAATAAATAAATAAATAAAAGATAGAAATCAGCCAATATGGCACCAGAAATAATTATATAATAACACATGTATTACTAAAATTACCTATAATGGCTCAAAATAGGCTTATTTCCTCTGGTGGCTATGTGTACAATAAATATTAATATATTCTCTATTTACTGTGACTGGTTATTGTTAACCAGTTGTCTATTTTTCTCCTGTACAAATTTAAACATTAAGTAACTAATCCTGAGCTCTTTAGAATACAACTAATAAGTGTTTTTGTTCCGAAATTACAACAGCATGATTTTTCCTGAGATTTATGTAAAATGAGACCACTTTCCAGCACCTTGGCTCCATTTGTTTAACTTTTTGTTTGTTTCGTTTTGTTTTGTTTTAATTTTTAGACAGAGGTCAGTTATTGGTATAATTAAAAACCCACTACATCTGTATGGAACTTAGTGTTCAAACTCAGTATGTTTCTATGCATTTTGTATTCTGCCCCAAAAATTCCAGGGAATGAAATTTTTGTGGGGTGCTTTTCACAAGACATTCCTTAGTTCTCTTCTGATTCGACTAAGTTGGACCAAACTGTTTCATAGTACACCCCAATGAGAAAATGCTCTGTGTTTCCCAGTATTCTTTGCCTTCACCGCAGTTTTTGACATAATTTCATCTCCCCTGCATCTTCACAATTGGGTTTTTTTCAGGTTTTAGTTGCTGGGGAATTGAGTGATCCAGTCAATCTATAGGAACGGTTTTGTAGTGTCAATCAGGCCAATGCTGGTTTACGATTCAGAACACACTACTGGCTCCTGTTCAGGGCAGGTTGGAGCTTACTGACAGAGCTACTCTGTAAATAGCAGCATATAATGGAGCACAGAACTTAAGGTGGACAAGAAATATATAATATATACTGTAAATCAGATTGGGCACAGTAAAATTTATAAATCAGTGAAATCAATATATTGGCTATTTCCAAAAGGTCTAAATATTGTTAAAATACAGATATTAAAGAGAGCGAGCTAAAGGGAAAGAGAATGGACAATGAGCTTGGAAAATTGGGATTTCAGAGGTGGTGCAGCAAGTTCTAGTAGCAGTAATATTCAGGGTGTGGCAATGGGAGAAGGTAACTAAGAGAGAGCGCAAAGCAAGTTACTGGGAAATGAGGTAGCCATCAATAGCAAGTTTAAGATGCTGTATTGGGCATGGGAGTCTGATGTTCCTGAGTATTAAGAGGAACAGTAACACTGAAACAATAACTATGAGTCAGGGAATGGAATGACCAACTTGTGATTTTATAACTAAAAGTCCTGTAACCAGAAACCCCACAGTCTTGGGCAAACTGAAACAGTTTGTCACCTTAGGTGAATGAAGTGTGAGACCAGGAGTTAGCATTTTCATTAGGAGCAAAATTTTGTAGGAAAAAGACAGTATGCCTGTCAGGAAGTGGCAATGAAAGTGAAGAGGGAGTCTTTTCTCCCCCGATATGTACGACTTGGGAGGAGAAAAACAAACCAGTGTGGAGAAGGCCAGTGAAGGAGTTTTTGCAGAGGATAATGAGATTAAGTTAAGGCAAGCCTGTCTAGGGATACACTGTGACAGTGTGGAGGACAAAGTGACTGTGCTAAGAGAGGGGAAGTTGATGAGGTCATAATGCAAAGGTATTGGAGAGAGAGAAAGGGATGGAGTACAAGGAGAGACCACAAACGGATTTATGGAGAACTATGGGGTTTAAGTTCAGATAATATGTAATGAGCAAAATGATAAATGATGACTTTTATGGTGACTGAGATAAACAGGGAGAAACAATGGAATCAATTATTATAGACTCTTTAGAAAAACAGGGCCATAAAACTATGGTCTGGAGTGTTTCATTTGGTAGTATGTTGACTTCTGGATCTCTACCCTTGGGCTGCATGAGGTGGGATTTCAGTGAAGAGAGTTCTCTCTGCAACTTCTGTAGATGGTATGACCAAGAGGAGAGGGGCTTCTGCCTTGGGTTTGCTGCACACGTCCTCCCTTGCTCTGACCCACGTCTACCAGTGGGCTGAAATTCACCTACCGTGATGTACCTGCCTGCCTGTAATTTAGCTCCATGCCAACAGTGGATTCCCAGGGCTGCACTCTGCTCGCTCCCTTTATTTGGATCTCCAGGATCTGATCCACAAGAAGTAGCTATGTGCAGATGCTTTTCTTTTTTTCTTTGCCTGTCTAGCTGACATTGGAGACAAAACAAACGTGAGCAATCCACATTACAATATGCTCTTTAAAAGCATAATTTTACACAGTGGAGATCTCACACAATTTTAACTTTTGAGAAAAATTGAGAAAGCCTTGGCCTTCACACAGTTAAAATGATCTTTATATGTGTATTTCCACCATTCATCTAAATCCATAAGGGGAACTATTGCTGTTTTATGGTTGGTTCGACTTTTAACAGCTTTGGAATTTTGTTTTGGAAATGAATGCTAGGGAAATTACTTCTCCTAACTACTGTGTATTTAACAATGTTGGTTTTTATGGTGCTGACATGATAGGTAAAAACGGTGCTTGTTGATCCAGCTGCTACCAGAGCATTATTATAAATTCCGTCTCACATTATGTTGAATTCATACTTGGTATCCACATTTGAAATTGCCTGGAAATTTATGTGCTATCTTATTATTAGATGCGGTCAGATACCACAAAATCATTTACTAATAAAATTAAGTAGATAGATTTTTCCACTAACTGAGGATAAGATTAAGGGAGTAATTGTTCAATAGCAAGAAATAAAACTTACTTGAATCATCACCTTTTTATTTTATTTTCTCAAAAAGAACTAGTCCCTGGTAGACTCTAGATTGAGAGAGAGCTTAATATAATTATGTACCTGTGAAATTATTACCAGCTTTGACAGAAACGCCTCTGAGAAATTTAACAACTCAATTAATGTCAAAGGATCTTATATGCCTTTTATAAGCAGAGAAAAAATCCAGAAAAGAAAATCTGTGCACATTAATATTTTTGCATTCTAAAATTACTAACATATTAATGTTTTCCCTGGAGCCATGATAGAATACACATGATAGAACATACATATATACAGGGAACATGAATAAAACATAGATTTTTAAAGACCTATTTGTGAAAATTTAAGGAAAATGATCAGTTGAGACACAATAAAATCAAAGAACAATTGACAGTCTCTCAAAATAATGATATCTATTTCCTGGGTGAATTTTGCATAATCCAGAGTTTGGATGTTAGCATTAAAATTTCAGAACTTTGTTTCAGCTCTTTGAGAGTTGATGCAATTTTCAAAAATGGACTTGACTTAACCAATGCAAGATACTGATGTGGATTACTAGAACATTTGAAAAATAACACAACATACGGATGGTACTATATGTAAGAGCGTGGTCGAAATACGTTCGGCCTAACTTAGTGAAATTGTATGGATAACAAATTATAATACAAATAATTTATATGGTTAAATTAACAAATATAACTGTTACCAGAACCAGGATAACTATGTATATATGATGAATATATTTTCTTTCTATGGTAAGCAAGCATCCATGGGAAGCCAATTTGTGATCTAAACATAAAGGCTAAGAAATCAGAACAATGGGAGTCTCTTAGTTAAACTAAACATGTTCAGGATAACAGTCAGTTGATTCCCTCTCTCTAGAGGGTGGTCTTGCCAGTAGGAGGGAAGTCTATTGATGAAGGTCTCCTCCCTTCTGGACCTTGTTGGTAGTCATTGCCAACATTGGCTTTTTGAAGGTCTTTTGTTTCTGTGAGGCTGAGGCTCACCACCCCTCCTTCTGAGGGACATAGTCTCTCTTTGGATAGACATTCAATATGGTTAGAGTCTAATCTTAGAAATGTTGAAGTTATTTTAACTCCTTATATTGACTTTCCATATGTTAAGTGCCAAGGTTTTTCAAACTCAGCACTATTACCATTTGGCGCTGGATAATTCTCTGTTGTGAGAGTCTGCTCTGCGCATTGTAGGATGTTTAGCAGCCTCCCAGGACTCTATCTTACTGGATGTCATTACTACTCCCTCCTTGGTTGTAACTGTCCCATGCGAGGGCAAATACATCCGTGGTGAGGACTGTGAATTTAGTCTGATGTATTATGTGTTTGTTTCTTAGCTACAAAATAAAAAAGAAATCTAATTTCCAAACTTTTGGATTTCGGGTTATCCTATAATTGCCATAAACTAACAGCACATGTGTTGGTGACCTTTTCTAAACTATGTGGTTTCTTTTTAGCACTGAAGCTGCTCTATACTTCCATGAAAGAGAAATTTAGTGACCTCTAGTTGTTAAGATAACTTCTTTAAAATAGTCATTTCCCATATTGATTACCAGAAAGACAACTTAAAATAAGCTATTAATTCTCCCCCCAATTTTTTTTCCTGTCCTCACATCCCCCTCCAGCTACTGGCCCATTCCTCTACTTCCTGTTAAGGAAAACTCCATGAAGCAATTTCACATTATTTGTTGTCTTCAGTTTCTTTCCTCCTAATTTCTGACCAGGCTTTTGCTCCCACTGTTTCACTGAGAATGCTCTAAATCATCGATTTCCTCCAGTGTCAGTTCTCTGTGCCCACAGTACTTGACTCATCAGCAGGATTTCACACACATGATTTTTATTATTCATAAAACAATTTCTTTGTTTCTTTGGACACCACACTTGCCTGGCTCTTCTTTGCAGCCCACTCCTTCTTGCTTTCTTTGCCTCTTCCTCCAAATCCTCCAGACCACCTTTTCTGCATGCAAGGTCTCAGTCTTAGGACATCTCTCTGTCTTTGTTTTTTAATCCACACTCCTTTTCTTTCTTTCTTTTTTTTTTAAAGGGAACATCAGAGTCTCTTTGTTTGTGTGTGTGAGGAAGATTGGGCCTGAGCTAACATCTGTTGATAATCTTCCCCTCTTTTTTTTTCTCTCCAAAGCCCCCCAGTATATAGTTGTATATTCTAGCTGTAGGTCCTTCTGGTTGTGCTATGTGGGATGCCGCCTCAGCGTGGCCTGATGAGGGGTGCCATGTCCACATCCAGTATCCAAACCGGTAAAACCCTGGGCCTCTGAAGGAGAGCGTGCAAACTCAACCACTCAGCCACAGGACTGGCCCCCCACACTCTTCTCTTAACGATTCCTTTTTTATCCTGATATCAAAATGAAAATGACCCTCAAACATAAATACTCAGCCAGGCCTCTCCTCTAAACTTCAGACATGGTATTTATTTAGATGCTTAAAGGACAACTTCACTTGGATATCTAAAAGGAATTTCAACCTGCACCTAGCCAAAATTAAACTCCTGAAGACTCCTCTCTCCCCACAACCATCTTCTTTCTCTCTCTCTCGCTCTTCAAATCAATAAACAAGAATTGTAGACACCTACTATGCAGGGAAAAAAAGGAATTAATTTTGATTCTTCTCTTTTTCTGATATCTCACTTCCAAGATGTTGGAAGATTCTGCTAGGTTTAAACCCAAAATATATTAAGGATGTGACTACTTATCAGAATCTTTTCCTAGCAACTTGCTGCCGTCCACCCTAATCTCTTCTAGGATCTTGGAATAGCTTCCTGACTGGCTTCCCTGGCTTGGCCTCTGATTCCATGCAGTCTGGTTTCAACACAGAAGCCAGAGTGATCCTCTTAAGTATAAATCACTGCATGCCACTGTTTTTTCAAAATTTTCCTGGGACCTGCAAGCCCTAAATGATCTGACATCCGATTGATTAACCATCCGACATAAACCCTCATAGCCCTGGTTCTTCCTAGTTCTTTCCAGCCGAAACACTTACTTCCTTGCTGTTTCTCAGGCACACTGGGCGCGCTTCTGCCCCAGGCTTTTGGCATTTTGCTGTTCTCTCTGCCTTAAAGATATGATAAATTCATATATTTACAGGGCCCTTTCCCTCATTTGCTTGAGGTCAATACTTAAATATAACCTTTTCAATGAGTCCTTTCAGGCCACTTTATCTGAAATGTCAAGAGCCTCCTACCCACTCACCAACACATCTAATCTCTTCTCTGGTTTATTTTACTCCTTTGCACTATTTACCATGCAAAATATTATATATATTAATCAGGTTTATTAACTGTTTTTCCCACTAGAATATAAAATCCACCAGGCCAGGGATTTTTGTCTATTTTCTTTACTTCTGCCAAACCTGTGCTTAAGATTACCATTTTCTATTTTTATTTTTCCTGGACTAGAATTGCCAGATATGTGTTGATTTTATTGGTCCTTTGAAACAGTGTTTGTGTTTTTGTGTATTGCTTTCTATGACCTGAAGCTTGTTGATATTTGCCTTAGTTCGGTTCCTCAAAGAAGCAGACGCCTAAAGCGAGTTAGCGGTACAAGAGATTTATTAGAAACAAAGCCTGTGAGGGGAAATGTGAGGAAGTGGGGAGTCTGGGAGTGCCATCAGACCACCATGCAGTTTTAATCCCAAGGGACGGAGAAAGTGGAAGGAGGAAGGTTGGGTGTAAGTGCCTTAGACTGCCATGTAATTCTAAGGAAGGTACAGCAAGGCTCAGAGAGTCACCCCCAGAGGAGTGCCACTTCTCTCAGGAATGGCCTTAGCATCCCTGGTCACACTCAGCCATTGGTTAGGGGCAGCCCCCGCGAAGCATGGCTTTAGCAGGAACGCAGTTATGGATTTCAAACAGCATCACCTGGGCCATTGGCAATTATGCTCCTGGCAGAGAGTCAGAAATCACTAAGGCACATTTTCATGACCACAATGTATTGGTTTTTCTATTACATTATACTTTGCTTTTTAAAAATCAATGAATTTCTTCAAATTTCCTTAAATTTATTTTGTTGCTATTTTGCTATATATATGAGTTAACAACTTAGAATTGAAGTTGAAAAGTTGTCACATCACATTACTTTAGATCTCCCAAAGGTTCCTGTTTTGAATAAAAAATAAGCTAAAACAGGTTACCCCAGTGCCCACCCCCAAACAGCTCTACACTGCTTTTCTGGCTCTCTGCCCCTTCTTCATATTCTGTCAAGTCTCGAGGCACCAACTGGAACTCTCCCTGAGTCTGCTGTGTGCTAGTTGTGTTTCTAGCCCTGACAGTGCAGCTCCACGTTCTGACTACGGGACCCCACTGCCATATGGATGACTCAGCTCCTGTACTGTCCTTTTGCTCAACTCACACTGGCGTGGCACTGCCAGGTGCTGTGACTGCCACTGGCTCATCAAGTAACTCTCCAGCTCACGGCTGCTCTTTGTCTCGGGGCACCAATTTAACCTTTGAGCCTTTGGTCGATGTCTTTCCTCAGCCCCTGCAATGGGAGGCAGGCTGATGCTGTGGGGTGAGCATTGGCTTTGAAGCCAGATGAGCTCCTATTCTACCATTTCTTAGCAAATGCTTTAACTTTCCTTTTCAACTTCTTCACATGGAAAATGAGGCTAAAATCTTCAATACTTACTTCACAGGGTTGCTGTGAGGATCAAATGAGATAATCTAGGAGAAAGGACTTTACAAACAAAGTTAAACATTCTTAATACGTGCATAACACTACGTTAAGAGATCTGACCCATGGAAAATTATGATATGTCTTCTCTTAAGATGTTTATTATAATCTCGTTGGGGAACACAGCCATGCCCATGGTGAAGAGCCTGTTCACCGTCTATCCAAAGCCGTCTCCTTGCTTCCCTGCTAACAGTGGCCCTATATTTCCAGGTACACACAGACTTCTCTTGGTCTCAGAAGCAGCAGGTCTTGCATGTGCTTAAAGAGTCATGGGATCTGCATCACCTGGGCCACCAACAGCCCAGTGATGTACAGGTGATCCAGTTCTGCCTAAGGAACTGCGAGGGAAAATCTGCTACAAAGTACTAAGAAGGGCTTTAATTCCAAAATAAAAAGGCAACCCCTGATGATAAAAAAGCCACTTTCCCCCTTCATCCTCCTCCATCTTCCTGCTTGGACTATGGGTATGACATCCTGACTTGGAGCAGCCATCTTGTGACCATGAGGTGACAAGCATGAAGACAAAAGCCAAACTCTAAGGAAGATGGAGGAGACGGAGTCTACATGTATGATGACATCTTTGAACACGGATACCAGGCCTACAACACCAAACTCAAGACTTCCGCTCATGTGAGAAAAATAAACCCTGATGTATTTAACCATTGCAGTTTCTTTTTACAAAGCTGAAAGCATCCCTGACTTAGACACTAGTAAAGTAATAGACTTTATTTTTTAGGTTATAATAAAATGGCTATAGCATTTATATATTTTAGGATTTGCATCACAGTGCCTAAATATATATATCTCTGTATATAATTTGGATCCCCAATAACTGTAAAGTTAGCATGGGAGGTAGTATCTAAATATTACAAAAAAAAAATGTAGCTTAGAAAATGGAAGTGGATTTTTTTCTAAGTGATAGAGTCAGGTCTAGTATCTGGGCCTCTGTGCTCCTTATTATGTTATTTTTTAATCGTATTCATTGAGGAATAATATAGGTACAGTAAAATTGAAGCATTATAAATTTAGAATGTAATAGGTCTTTACAAATGTATATGGTCATGTAATAATGACCATGAACAAAATACAGAACGTTCCATCACCCCAAAAGTTCTCATGTTCCCATTTGCAACCACTAACTACTGACTATCATCGTAATTTGGGGATTTCTCGAGTGCCGTATAAATGGAATCATATAGTGTGTGGTCTCTGTGGCTGGCTCTTTCATTAGCATAATCCTTTTGAGATGCTCACATTTTGGATACAGTAGTAGTCCATTCCTTTTATTGCTGGGTAGCAATCCATTGCAGTCCATGCTGTTTTATGCATGTATCCCATGTTGCTTTATCCACATGTTAATGAATATTCATTCACAAGTTAACTAATATTAATATTTGATTGTTTTTAGTTTTCAGCTATTATGAGTAGAGTCACTGTGAATATTAACTTACACTAAAAAAACCTAACTAAGACGCCATTGGTATCAATAAGTCAACATCTAATCATCTCATTAAACAATCTAATACGTACACCTAGTGTCAGATTTAAAATTCTGATACTATTCCTCACTAAAGAAAATGGGACTAATTGAATTTTAGCCAGCATTGAATGATGAGGGAAAAAGACAGGAGTAGTCAAAATCACTGAGCAACTTTCCTGCATAGTGGCTATAAGAACTGTATAAAATTAATAGTGATTCTGAAAAGGTGAAATTAAAATGGATTATAGCAAAATATAGTTGAAATGCATGCAAACTTTGCTAGATTATTGAGAGTAAATATTGCTTATTGATAAACCAAATTTAGGATAAAATCTTCTTAAGTTTTTATCAATACTAATTACAAAATATGGCAAGAATAGGAAAGTCATTTAAATTTTGACACAATAAAATGGACTTTGGTCTTTTAATGGAATATTAAATATTATAGCACTTTCAGAAAATCTGTAAGGGGATAAAGATATGAGTTTTTGGAAAGTAGGGTATAGGAAGGCTGATTTATGTACAAGATATAAGCATCAGTAAAGATGAGGAGCAGAATATACATCCTTTCTTAAACTACCACAGATAGAGAACAATGCTAGCACAAGGAGGATGTGTTTGAGATAGGAAAAGGAAAAGATTCCTTTTTTTGATGAACATCTTGCTCCAGCTTCAATTGCTGTCTTTCTAACTCAACAATATGCTAGGGTCTATCAAAGGTTAAGAAGTGAAAAACAGTGAGAGAAAAGAATCATCATATGATATTGTACATATACTGATAAACGCCCCTGTGTTTAGAGTATCTGGATAGAGTCACCAACGTGTTAGGCAGGGTTCTCCAGAATAACAGAATCAATAGTTTGTTTATATGGAGATTTATTATAGGAATTGGCTACTGTGATTATGGAGACCCAAGATCAAGCTGGAGAACAGGAAAACTGGTGGTGCAATTCAGTCTGAGTCCAAAGACCCGAGAATAGGGCAGGGGGGTGATGGTGTAAGTCCTGGTTTGAGTAGAAAGGCCCAAGAACCAGGACTGCCGATGTCCAAGGGCAAAGGAAGAAAGCAAATTTGTTCTTCCTCTGTCTTTTTGTTGCATTTAAGCCCTTAAAGGATTTGATGATGCCCACTCACATTGGTGAGGGTGATCTTCTTTACTCAGTCTACAGATTCAAACACTAATCTCTTCTGTAAACACCCTCACAGACTCAGCCCAAAAGAACAGTTTATCAGCTGTCTGGGCATCCCTTCAGTCAGTCAAGTTGACATATAAAATTAACCATCATGATTTACAATGTTATTTTAACTAATCTTGTGTGAAAATGCACCAGATTCAGTATACAGTGAAAACTGATGATTTGTTAGGTTGTCTGAGACAGGACCATACCCACCCAGAGATGCTAGGATACCAAGTTCACAGGTTATCTTTAATAAATTAATTGAAGGCTCTATTTTTGTCTCTGTGTACTGTTTTGGGCTGCCTTCCAAATATTTGGATATGTGCTACTCTTAGTTTTTGTCTTTTCCACATAATTTAATGTTTCATTTGTTATTTCCTTTATAATAAAATAATTATTTAAACATATGAATTACAATTTCTAGATTAATATTTATTATATGGAAGTAGGATGGTTAAAAATTTTTGTTTGTAATTTGTATTTTATTGTACTGTTGGCAGATAATATGGATACAATGATTCTTGCTTTTAAAAAAGTATGTTGTTATGGTATATTACACAGGCAATTTATTGAACAACCCATGCATTTTTGGAGATAATATTGTCTCCAATGTTGTTCATTGGAAACACAATTTAAAATACTTATGTTAGTAGATATGAATTTCAGGTTATAAAAGTCAAGTGTGAAAAGAAATGTTGCTTTATTTATTAACTGTGACAACTGGATTTTGGATTTAAGCTCCTGTTCTGCCAGGCCGAAGGAAATGTGAGTCTTCTTTTTCGTATTTTTCTCCTCCACATCCACATATTAGTTACTTACCTGGTCCCAAGTTATTGTTGGTACAGAGTGGGGACAAGGGTCTTTTGTTCATTGATTGTTAAGATAAACAAAGGAGACATCTATCTTTCCATCTCAGGACCGAGCTCCCCCTTTTGATGACAAACAGAGAAACTGAGACTATTGTGAAGGTGGCTACGCTCTAGCATAGCCATTTCTCTGGGAATTTCTTGGCTCAGTCTCTTCTGCTTCGGGACCCAAAGATGTGCTGTACTTCTCCCTCCCTTCATCCTGGTAATCTCTGGATTTTCTGGTGAAGAAGCTTACTGTCTGCTTGAGCAGAGCATAGAAGGGAAAAGGAACACATAAGGAATAAAATTCATTTATAACATCTCAGAATATTACGTCACATTACTCCTTCTGAGTTTGCATTCCTGCAAAGAAAATTTACATGTTTCCCAGTTTCTGCTAACCAATAAAATATCTTAAGCAATGTATCAGGCTTCTTATATTCTTATCAAAGACAAGACACAAAGTTGGCCTGGTATTCATAATAATATTTGTGACCCTTGTGTCTTACTCATTGATGGTGATTACTTTCTACTCTCTGGAGACTATCTCTTGCAGCATTGACCCTCTCTTACCCAGACCCTCAGCTATTGGTACTGACAGAAATTTCACCAAGACAAATTAAGGCTGAAATGAGTTGGTTTTTTATTTTCTTTTCATAAATTGAGAAGGAAAAGATATCTGGTTTAAAAGCAGCTAGATGTAGTTAATTATGTAGAAACCATAGTCTGATTACTCCCTCATTGTTTTAATGCTATATATACAGTCTGTGCACCTCACAGTTCAGATGACTGTCCCTGAACAAATGGTGCCTATGTTAGATGGTAGACCAATAGACCATAGATCACTAGATCATTGGTGATCAGCCATCACACTCAATCCTGTGTTTGCAGTAGGCCTGAGAAGAAATGGATGCCTGTGAAGCTATTGCGGATCTGCAAGAACGTCCCTCCTCATTGCTCTCCAGTTCCACAACTCCTTGAATGTGCCCTAACCTGAGGATTACAATCTGTAGATTATTTCCCAGTGGGTGTAGTTCATCATGACATTTTTCATTTTTCATAGAAGCATGGCAAAAAGAGAACATGTAATTTTCAAAATTCCTATTGGGGAAGAAATGTTCATTTTGATGCTGGGCAATCACTTTCCAGTGTTGCTGTAAAGTTGAGGTCCTTTTTCCAGGAGTCAGTTTCTCCAGATGGCCCAAAGATGGCACAGTGAGGATATATTAGGGGAGTGAGCGCTGATTGGTTGGCATATTGGAGTTCCTTCACCTTAACATCTGATTCTTGAAGTCATTTGGCTTCCCTGAAGTCTACAAAGGGTTAGCCAGGACCTCATCCCTGAAACAAATCTCCATCTCTCTCAGGCAGTGCTGCTGCAATACCTCTATCCGTGCTTAGCTCCTCTTGTTGGTGGGGCTAAGAAATCAACCCAACCTCATTCCTTTCTTCATTCAGTCACTGAGAGAAGTCTATCTGGGCTGCGATTATTTAGGTTAAACTCGAAGCAGAGCTTGCCAAAGCCTGCTCTGAATGGTTCAAATCCACCCGTCATGGGTCTAAAGCTCCTCAAACCAGTGTCCTTCCCACTCCAGAAAACAATTTAGTTCTTTTGAAAATCATAGAGAAAAGGACTTTAAAATTCACCTTCCACATGAATTTATTCCAGATATTCTGCTGGAAAAGAGGAAAAATTATCTCAGCATGCTTTAACTAGGCTGTGGTTTTCCCCCTCTTCTTGTCATTTTTGCCAAATCCTTCTTCATCTGCTTAGAAGGTTTAAAATATTACCAGTATTCATTCACAGTCATTCTCAGAAAAATCCCCTAGATTCATCAAAAGCACCAGTGACTTCTGAAATTTGACTTCAAAGCTGGGTTTTATTTTTTTATCTTCTCCAATAATCTCTATTTTTTTTTTTAATAGGAGATTTCAGCCCATTCACCACCATATTTGGTGCAACAATTAATAAGCTTGATTTTATTCATATTATCCTCTTTTATATTTACTTGTTTTATATATTTTTCCTTTTCCTTCTGTTAGCCTAATTGGTCACTGTTATATTTGTCCCCTTTTGGTTTCTTTTCTTTTTTTTTAATTTGCAAGTTTTACTGTATTTTTTCATTCCTCCACTCCTACCATCTTAAAAGATGAAAACCTTTAAGTATTTTTATTTCCCCGTTCTCACTAAACACTAACAAATACCAGATGAAACATTTTCATTTCCCTAGGAGTCTTTTTTATCTCTTCAATTACACATTCTCTTTCATGCTAGCATACTCCATTTAAAGTTAAGTATAAATAGTTATAAACTTTGCATCCTTTTGTTTGTGTCAGTTTAGTCAAATTTTTTTCTCAAGTCTCTTTCCTAGAAAGGATAGAAGAGAAATATATTTTTAGAACCATCATATTTACCCAAAGAACTTTTTTCATCTCAATGGATGAATAATATCTTATCTGGGCATGAGATTCTTGCATTGCTATGCTATTCTCTCTAATCTATAGACTTTTTCCCATCATCATGTAGAAATTTAGAAATAATCATCTAATGCCAATTTGATTCTAAGTAACATTTTATAAATCCTAAATGGTTGTAAAAAGAACACAGTCTTTTTGTTCTTGGAATTTATGAATTATACACATATATGCATATATTATATCCAGGTATGAGCATTTATATCTTGGCTGTAAGTTGGTGAAAGTTTGCTTTCTGTAGATTCAAATCTTTTTTAAAAAATTATTTTGCTCAGGTCAGATTTGCTTATAACATTGTGTAAATTTTAGGTGAACGTGATTACATTTTAGTTTCTGTCTAGACTGCATCATGTTCACCAGCAGCAGTCTAGTTCCTTACTGTCAGCTTACATGTGTACCCATTTACCCCTTTCACCCTCTCCTCCTCTGGTAACTACCAATCTGTTCTCCTTAGCTATGTGTTCATTTGTTTATCTTCCACATATGAGTGAAATCATGCAGTGTTTGTCTTTCTCTGTCTGACTTATTTCGCTTAGCATAATACCCTCAAGATCTATCCACGTTGTTGCAAATGCCACAATTTTGTCTTTTTTTACGGCCAAGTAGTACTCTGTTGTATATATATATATACACCACATCTTCTTTTCCATCCATCCATTGATGAGTACTTGGATTGCTTCCATGTCTTGGCTATTGTGAATAACGCTGCGATGAACATATGGGTGAGTAAATCTTTTTGAGTTAGTGACTTCATGTCGTTTGGCTAAATACACACTAGTGGAATAGCTGGATCATATGGTATTTCTATTTTTAATTTTTTGAGAAATCTCCATAATGTTTTCTGTAGTGGCTGCACAAGTTTGCATTCTCACCAACAGTGTCTGATGTTTCCCTTTTTTCCACATCTTCTCCAACATTTGTTATTTCTTGTCTTGTTAATTATAGCCATTCTAATGGGTGTAATGTGGTATCTTATTGTGGTTTTGATTTGTATTTCACTAATAATTAGTGATATTGAACAAATTTTCATGTTGGTCATCTGTATATCTTCTTTGGAAAGATGTCTGTTCGTATCCCCTGCCCATTTTTTGATCGAGTTGTTCATGTTTTTGTTGTTGAGCAGTATGACTTCTTGATATATTTTGTAAATAAACCACTTGTTGGATATGTGATTTGCAAATATTTTCTCCCAGTTAGTGGGTTGTCTTTTCAACTTGTTCATGGTTTCCTTTGCAGTGCAGAAGCTACTTAGTCTGATGTAGTCCCATTTGTTTATATTTTTCTTTTGTTTCCCTACCTGAGTAGACATGGTATTCAAAAAGATACTGCTAAGACTGATGTCAAAGAGCATACTAACTATATTTTCTTCTAGGAGTTTTATGGTTTCAGGCCTTACATTTACGTCTTTAATCTATTTTGAGTTAGTTTTTGTGTACGGTGTAAGATAATGGTATACTTTCATTCCTGTACACATGGCTGTTCAATTTTCCCAACACAATTTATTGAAGAGATTTTCCTTTCTTCATTGTATGTTCTTGGCTCTTGTGTCAAAGATTAGCTGTCCATATATGTGTAGTTTTATTTACTGGCTCTCAATTCTGTTCCATTGACCTGTGTGCCTGTTTTTGTAGCAGTATCATGCTGTTTTCATTATTATAGTTTTGCACTATATTTTGAAGTCAGGGATTGTGCTGCCTCCAGCTTTGTTCTTTTTTCTCAGAATTGCTTTGGCTATTCAGGGTCTTTTATTTTTCCATATAAATTTTAGGATTATTTATGATATTTCCATGAAGAATGTCATTGGGATTCTGATTGGGATTGCAATGAATCTATATGTTGCTTTAGGTAATATAGACATTTTAACTATGTTTATTCTTCCAATCAATGAGCACAGACTATCCTTCCATCTTCATGTCTTTGATTTCTTTCAAAAACGTCTTCTAGTTTGCAGTGTATCTCCTTGGTTAAATTTATTCCTAGATATTTCATTCTTCTTATTGTGATTGTAAATGCGATTGCATTTTTGATTTCTTTTTCTGCTAGCTTGTTATTAGGGTATAGAAATGAAACTTATTTTTGTATGTTGATTTTGTACCCTGCAACTTTACTGTATTCATTAATTATTTCTAATAGTTTTGTGGTGGATTCTTTAGAGTTTTCTATATATAGAATTTCTTCTAGTATGTTTAATAATATAGTTTATTCTCTGTTAGCAACGTAATTAGTGTTACTTAACTCAACTTGTTACTTCCTCTTTTTTGAAACTATTATCTCAATATTAGTTGTCCTAGATCTGTTTTTAAATGCACACGTTTCCCTTTGCACTGTATTTTGGATAATTTTACTTTGCCTTCAAGTTTGCTAATTCAAGTTAACTATAACCATCTTCCACTTCAGCTAAAATGCTAAATACTAAATTTTTATACATCGTAAATCATGAGTTTTAGTTCCAGAAACTTTTTTTGTGTGTATGCATTACGGCAGTCTCCTAAATTCTCATATTATATCTGGTCAAGGTATCATTGTCTCTTCTAGCCATTTATCTCTTATTAACCATCTCTTCAGCTTTCTTATTAACCATCCACTTCATCTTTCTCTCTGTGGCTACCGAGTCCTGTGGATGAATTGTACTTTCCTTGATGCCTCCTCACTGGGGATCAGATTTTGCTGGTAATAGCACCTTACATCTGAGCAGTTTGGGAAACACAGTATCTCTGCCTGTGTAGGTCAACAGTGCTCCAGATGGTGAGATGTGATCCCCCACCTATGCTTCTGGAGAAAGACCAACTTCTCCACTACAAATGCTTCAAAGTCTATGTGTCAATCAGGATCCAATAAGCAAAATAGAACTCATGCTAGCTATTTCAAAGCACAGGGTTTAATACATAGAATTTATTCACTGGTGATAGATGATTGAAAGACCCAAAGACAGTGAGATAGTTCAGAGGACGGACTTTGGAAATGGAGCTGCCATGGCTGGGATGGGTGGGTAGGGATTTTCTCACAGCTAGGACGTGGGAAGTAAATGGCACTGAAGCCTCAGCTGTCTGCAGCTAATGTGGAAAGGAATCAGAAATAGGAACAGTGCCACTCTCCTCTTCTTCAAATTCCAGTATCTGATCAGCACCTTATATTGGCTGAACACATCTGAAAGCAAGCTGGCAAGGCAGGCTATAGTTTGAGATTTTGCAGACTCAGTACTTTAAGCAGGTATAGAAAAGTAGGATTGTGACTAAGAGTCAATAAGTTAAAGTAATAATGATAATACCGGGCAAAGACTGTCAAGGGTATAAACTAGCAGGCAAGCACTCTGCTAGTGTGATGGGCAGAGTGGATACCACAAAAATATTGACCTCTTGTAGCTCCTTAGAGTACAGAAGGACTTGCCAGTTCCCAACATTCATTTTAGGATATTTTGCAAAAACATCAGAGAATATGGAGGTTCATCCACTCTATCGAGATAAATATGTATTGTGTCCTTACAGAGTCTCATAGCAGGCAAATTATTTCAAAATATTTAACATTTTGAAAATGTAAAGAAAGATAAAAATATATTAATGTCCTGAAATTAATAAAAAGGTCTGTTTACATTTTCATGTCTTTATGATGAAAAATGTCTTATAAATCATTTTAATTTGAAATCTAATGTTTTAAACATAATTAGATTGCATGATGTTTCATCATTAGTATTCTGGCAATTTCTTGATAAACCAGAAAATGCTTTTAAATGATGTCCTAGGTATTAAACTGAAGATTATTCTATATAATTGTTGAACTAAATTTTCAGGGAAATAATTTTGAAACAGTTTCAATGGCTTATTAATGTATTTGACTGGTTTGCCCATGTATTACTTGGTATACTTAGTAAAATCAATTCTCATGGGCTTATCATCTTTTCCATTCTTCCCCTCAGATAACCAAAGAAGTCAATAGGTTCTTTTTGATGTCTTACTCTTAGACAAATATGAAGAGTGGAGATAAGCCCTTTTCTAATGTGCGTATCTAGAAACTCTTCTAATTTGTAAAGAATGGCTGTACTGGAGGTTATGAAAAAATCTCAAGGTAATTGATGATAATTATTTACTTTTGCTAATTGCTGATCACTTATATGTCATTTTTATTGGTTGTATAGTTCAGGAATAGTTCTAATATTATATGTTTTAATTGTTTAATATGTGAATTGTCAGTGAAAACCGTATCTGCCACTCCTCAGGGTGAGTGAATGAATGAATGAATGACAGGAAAAGTGCATAATGAAGTTAATTAAGTGCACTTTTCAGGTAGCCAAAATTGCATTCTTGGAAAATTTGAATAAAAGGCCATCACAGCCTATAAAGATTTTCTTAGCAATATAAATACTTAAACTTGACCTCTTTTTAAATCTATTTTAGTATAATTTAGCTTAAAATATTAGTCTAAAGTTTGAGCAGAAGCAGTTGATTGAAAAGAACAACTTTAATCATTTTTATTATGCAAATAATACATGTTCATCTAAGTTACTTATTTTGTGAATAGAAAGGTAACACCTACTTTTATATAATATTAACCATTATAAGGTGTTAAAATAAGGGTTTCAAAAATACCCTATTTCACAACCCTGAGTCAAACATCACTTTCAATTTGGCAACCACGTTTGTACATTCCTATATGCAAAAACTGTATGCATACTGCAATATTTACACTATGTTTCTATGATAAATTAACTCCTGATAGACATGTTGTTTTAAAGATTTTTTTCATTCCATTTATATGCCATTGCTTTCTTTCTATATGATTAGGGGATGCAGATTATTTTCTAACGTCTGTGCAATGCTTTATTGTATGTATTTATCATGATCTAAATAAGTATTCTCATATTCAGATCATTAGTTTGCAGTTTTTAGCACTATTGTATGCAACGCTGTGATGAACAAATGTACACACGACTTTTCAGTTCTTGTTCCGTTATACACTTAGAATAATTTCCAGAGGGAGAATTAGCAAACCAAAGCATGTATACCATTAAATATTGATAGCATATCATTGAACTATTTTACAATAGAGTTTTACAAGTTTAATTGTCAGAAAAAGGCACACGAATTACCCATTTCACCCTACCCTCAATGACATTTATTAGAGTTAATTCTTAAGACTAGAGTTTCTCACTTTTGGCACTATTGACATTTTGGGCCAGACAATTCTTTGTTGTAATGTTGAGATAAAAAACATACAAATATTTTAAACTTGTGTGTGGTAACATTTACCAGTTTTTTTCCTATTATTTTCTTTTCATATACACACACCAACACACATGTATAATTAGTTCCAAATTATAAAAATATAACATATTTTATAATATTTCTTGTCTTTATTTGTATCATTCACATTGACATATTTGGATTTTTGTTTTTGGTAAGGACAAGATAAGTTTCCTGATACACTTAACGACACAATACAAATCTAGTCAGTTGAATTAATACCATTTGTTGAAGAAGTATTATTCTCAATCACGACTGGAAATGAAAATATAAATACGCTCCATACATTTAGGCCTGTATTTTAACTACATATTCTTATTCATTAAATTGTTTGCCTATTCTGGCAGAACTTCTGAACCATTTTAATTATTAAAAATTTAAGTTTTACTGATATTTTAATATGTTTTATTATCTAATGAGAGATTTTGCATACTATAAGTTGATTTCTTCTAATCATATTGTATTGGCTTAACCTTCATCGCTAAAAAAGGAAGAGGATTATTTAGGTTTCTATATATATGTGGGTGTATACAGGTTTGATTATGTTCCAGTTGGTGCTGGAAGGACCTTATTGATTGTTAGAGAAAGATATTTGCCAAATTTCAAGAGTCTAAATAGTATGTTATTTTGCTGTGTATGCAAGAAAGAAAGAATATCTTTTAATATAACAGTACAAAAAAGAAAACAAAAACAGAAAGACATTACTATATTTTCTTTACACTAGTCTAACCATTTTAAGAATATACTGGAATTTAAAGTATTTTCCAGAACTAAAAGTATTAGAGGCTCACAATCAGCATATATATTAGGTGAAAACTTAATGGATTCTGTAAATGTGAGCTAATGAGATTAGGTACGGTTACTAAATTCTTGGTGAAAGGTCAGAAACAAGAATGTCATCTACATAAGGAGAAAGTTTCTTGATAAACCAAGAAAAGGAAGAAAAGAAAAGAAGTCTGACTTTGAATGCCATTTTGGAGACAGAGTTTCAGAGTTTATAAAATTATTGAAGATCTTGGAGAATGAGGATAGTAGTACTGAAATTTAATTATCACAAATTAGGAAATTACAAAATGAGGATGATATGGGTCCCTAATAATAAACTCAGAATTTGATATTCTTGTACCCTGTCATCAGGCATAGCTTTGGAAATGCATATATTATTAGGAATTACTGATTTGCTTAATGAGAATAGATGACCTCTTCAGGAGGGAAGATGTTTATAATCATACAATTTTTTCAATTTCTAAGTAGTCAAATTACTTTATGATAAAGAGCTGACAGCATGAATAGACTTTTAAGTTTTAAAACTAGATACTTCTATCCATATTCTAATTGTACTGACATATATATTCATATATATGTATATATACAATTTTTAAATAATTATGATATAGTGTTCATAAATAAAAACTGAATTTGATTAACACAAGTAGTATATTCATTATTCCCACATATCCACATACCTCTCAAGCACTTATTTGCCAGGACTGTTTCTTCTGCAGGAAAATCTGTACACTATAAATATAAACTATAATCTCAAAATGTACCTGTTCTAGATTTAACTCTATGGATATGTGTGTCCAAGTGTATTTGCCTTTTACGTTCACAAAAATATATCTATATCTATATCTAGGATGTTTACATATCAGTTAACAAAACATATATTTTGATAATGTGAAAAGTGTTCCTCAATATTAAATTTAGGACTGTGGCTCTCTTTTCAAGATTTTCTCTTTGTCTGGTTTTCAGCAGTTCATATATTACATGCCTATGGATATGTGTATGTGTGTGTGTGTTTTAATCTTTAATCCTCTTGGTGTTCTCTGAGTTTCCTAAATCTGTGATTTAGTATCTGTCATAATTATAGAAAGTTCTCAGCCGTTATTACTTCAATTACTTCTGCTCCACTCAGTCTTCCTGCTAATATTCCAATTACATGTATGAGACCTTTTGTATTGTCCCACATTTCTTAAATATCCTGTTCTGTTATTTTTCATTCTTTTTCCTCTTTGCATTTCATTTTGGGAAGCTCTCGTTGACCTATCTCCAAGCTCACCGCTCGTTCCTCGGCTGTGTGGAATCCTCTGATGAGCCTGTCAGAGACCTTCTTTCTTTCTGTTACTGTATGTTACATTTCTAGCCTTCCCTTTTGATATTTTCTTAGAATTTCCATCTCACCTCTTACATTACCCATCTGTTTTTGTGTGTAGTCAACTTTTTCCATTAGAGCCCTTAACATATTAATCATAGTTATTTTAAATGACCTGTCTGATAATTCTAGCATTTGTGTCATATCTAATTCTGATTCCAATGATTGCTTTGTCTCTTCAGTGTGTGTTTTTCTTCCCTTTTGACATAGCTTGTAATTTTTTTGTTGAAAACCAGACATGTGTTGGGTAATAGATACTGAGTTAAATAGGATTTAGTGTGAAGATTGATAATCTGGCTAGAAATCAGGCTGTGTGTAATGTTTGCTGCACCTAAAGTTTCCAGAGGCTTCTAATTCCTTAAGTGTCCTTGCTTTTCCCTCCACTCTTAGCTCCCCTATGGACTCCCCCTTAGGGACAGTCTGTGTCTTGAACAAGTCCTTTTCCCTGAAATGCAGGCCTTTTTTATGGAGAGGTTCTGGCATTTATCACTCTAATTACTCTGCCTCTCCCTATGCCAGAGCCACAAGGAGTTTTTCTCAGATCCTCACTGCAAGAACCTGGTAGGGTTGATGGGAGAAAAGTCCATGAAAGTGTTGGGGCACCTGCCAAGATTGCAGCCCCTGGGGGTTTTTCTCTCACACACTGGTTCGCGGTCAGACTCCAGCAATTAACAAAATTTACCATTTAAGTGTTCCTGTGAGTTCATGGCCCCAGCAGCTTCTGCTGTAAGTAAATAGACCTTAGCTGTAACTCTGGATTTTCTGGGTCTCTCTGGATTTCAGGTTGTAGGCAATTTTCCCTACAACCTCATTTTTCTGAGAGGTCCAAGAAAAGTTATTGATTTTCATAGTTTTCTTCCTTTTGTTAGTATAGAAGTAATGACTTCCAAGCTCTTTACATCTCAGAGCTGAAAGCTTGGACCTCTTTTTGGAGGCCTTTGACCCTTTTGATAGTTTGATAAAGTAAGGGGCTCTTTACTCATGGGAGAAAGTACATATATGCTAAATTTTTCTTTGAACCTAAAAATAAAATCTGTTAAATTGAAAAACCGAAATTGCAAATATATGTATATATAAATCACATGTTTTCAATGAAGATTGAAAATTAGTTCCATACAGATTATTGAATAGAGTTTATTAGGAAAACAAAACATTTTGCATGTAATGCATCTGAGGCATATAATTATATGGCTCTTTTAGATATTGTATGAAGGTAAAAATAGAAAAGAATATTAAGATTTAGGGTAATTAATCTCCATTACTTAGTACTTACGTCCGTATTCTTGACTCTAGCAATTTCACTCCCATTCTAATTTATTTCCTTTTCTTTAGTTGGCCTCCAACCACCGACTGTTTACTCAATTTTCTAAGTTCCTATGAGAACAGTGGTAAACTATTAAATAGTTAAACATGGCTACCTAAGTACTTAGTTGTTAGTAAGACAATATAATTAAAGAAATTGGTATCCTGCCATAATTACACATCAGGAGGACAAGCATAATCTTCTTGCTTGCACATACATCCTAGACTCTATTATCTGAGCCATTACCCAGCCATGCATTGCTACTGAATGTATCTTTGATAATTAAACAAGAGACTCAACATTAAGGGCCTTTATCAAATCGAATAAAAACAATCTATACTTTGGAGTCTTTTATTGTGAATATACAACTTAAATTACATGATCAGGAAAGGATGCATCCTGAATATATGGAATTTCTACAATTGGGTGATACTGACCAATTCAATAGACTCTTCTTTTTTTATGGATAGCAGATTTTCTTTTTCTCATAAATGCAGAATAATTTTTAGTTGAGTGGGAGACGAGAGATAAAAGTATCAATTTTATTAATTATAAATACTAAATTGATACTAGAAATAACAAAAAGCAGCCTAAACACTAAAATAGCCTATGTGTTATGAGCTAAAAACTTATATCACTAAGAGGATTAAAAGATGTATAGTTTTTGAATTTTAGGTAATGTCTCTTCAAGCCAGTGTCTACTTTATAACTTTCCATAATATGTACTAACACCGCTTTCTTACATTCAAGACCCTACAGAGTTTTACCCATTATTTACTAAATGTGTATTCTATCTCACAACATTTTCTGCATTCATCCTAAACTCACACAAACTGAATACAGGAGAGTTTGTTGAGAGGGGGCACTCTCCTTTGACACAAGGGAAGAGCTCTGAGTCGGTCCTGACAAGCTTCTGGGAAGGTGGTAGGAAGCTTGGAAAAGCAATAGCCCACAATAAATTAAGTAGAGAAGACAAAACTGCTAAATAGGCTACAAGAGTGGAGCACGATAAAATCGATTTACTACACAAGGTAAGGAAACACAGTGACGGCCTCTTTTAGGGGCCCTGGAGGACACTTTGTTTAGCAAGGTAATAAGGAATAGTCTGGTGCGGTTAGGGGACTGAAGGAGAGTGGTCCACAGTCATTATTGAGAAGCTCAGTAATGGCTTCATTTATAGCCTAGGCTTGACTGTTGGAGTTTCAGTTATGGAACTGAACTTCCCAGTAGCAGTGCAGATGATCAAATCCCGGAACAGCAGAGGACATTATGCAGACCGTCATACTGTTCCACTATATTGATACTTGTCCATAGGACTTGATAAGCACAGAGTGACAAATGTCAAGTACTCTCGATGCCTTGGTAAGACAAATGTGCTCCAGCTGGTGAAAGATTAACCCTAAAGAGACTCAGAAACTGCCTCATTGGCAAAGTTTTTAGTTTCTAGTGGTCTGGGACATGCTAGAAAACTCCCCACAAAGTAAGAGACAATTTATTATATTTTTCACATCCTCAAAAAAGAAAAAGAAGCATAGCATCTTTTGGGTTTGATGGCTGCATAGTCTGCTCTTGGGTATTACACCGTGGTCCATTTATTTGGAGACAGATAGCTTCAAGGAAGAATATTTCAGCATGTCCAGGTTAAGGTACAAGAAACTCTGATGCTTGTAGCATTTCACTCAACAGATGCAAAGTTACTAGAGGTATTTGTGGGAGAGAAGTGACTGTGTGAATCCCTGGCAAGCTCCAACAGGAAAGTTTAAGTGCAGACCCCTAAGGTTCAGTAGCAAAGCCATTCTCTTTGCTGCAAAGAACTGTACACCATTCACAAAGCAGCTCTTAGCATATAAAGGGTCCACGTAAACACTGAGCTTCTGACCAAGGAGCATCATGAGCTGAGTACTGCCAGATTCATCAAAACATAAGCTAAAGTGGGCCCAACAGCAATCCATCCTGAAATGTAGGGGTCACTTTCAGCATTGGGCCCTAGCATGTCTAGAGAGCATAAGGAAACTATACTGTTGACACAAACCACCCGTTGCCACCACTGTTACACTGACGTATTTACATCAAGTCACACAAAAGGCCTTGTGGGCAGTTTCCTATAACTGGCTGATAGAGAATAAAAGATATTATGAATGTGTCAGCTTGGTTTGTAAGTGCAAGCTGAAAACAAACTACTCCTGCCTCAGAGACACACTCAAAGGTGACCCTAAAAGACAGCGGTGAGAGGAAATATTCCTCCAAGGATTACAGCTACAGGCAGTACACCTGGTGATCCACGTTCTGTGGAGAGAGAATGACTTAAAGTAAGGATATATATGAAAGGAAGTGCCAAAAAGCTGTGCTGGTTGGTCAGGGGACTGGAAGGACCGAGCTTGGAAGATGCAGGAAAGGAGGTCTTGGAGAGGAGGACGTGAAAGGCCAATGGCGATGGATCTTTCTCCCTCATGTTATTAAGCCTACCATAAAGAAAATGCTGAAATGCAAGTAGAAAAAAAATTAAGATTCATTAATATGATATAAATTAAAATACTATAATAAAATAAAACTCCTATAATATGGTTAAAGAAGGTGAGTGGTTTAAAAATATGCCTGTAATTCTTTGATACGTCCCCTTCAAAATGTAGTGAGTACTTTCATTTTCCTTGAATGCAGGTCAGGCTTAATGACCCACTATTTATGAATAGAACGTGACAGAAGTAATGCTATGTGTCTTCTGAATCTAAGACACAAATAGAATGTAACTTCTGCCTGGCCCTCTATGTGCATGTGTGATATATTCATATAGAAAGTGAATACAGGTTTTTTTTATGTTTTAAGAAAATAAAGAAGACTATAAAAATTTGACAATGCAACAATAATATTACATTTGACAGATGTAAGGAGAAATAAAGAAGAGAAAAAGTACAGATAATGAAAAAAGTACAAATATTCTCATCTTAAAGTGAGTAATCACAACAGCCAACACATAAAAGTCTAAGCATATTGCTTTAGTTGCAAGTAAAATAAAGAGGATCTTAAATTATTTTTGGAGACAAGCCAATTTTTACTGGGAAGAGTTTAAGTGTTAAAACAAAGAGATCATATCTAAAGCTGAGAAAATAAGAAAAAGCTATATAAAGTATTGTTTATAATATGCAATTAACTATCAGAGGTATTACAAGCAGAAAAGAGTAAATGTGGTTTTCTCTAGGAAACTAGACAAGGAAGAAGGGAAGGCAAGATGAGAAGACTCTTGTTTTTCGTTCTGAGCCTTTCTCTATGATTTGATTATTATACTATGCTTTTGGACTTCTTTCATTAAAAAGTAAAAATATCTTGCTTTAAAAAAAGTAGCCATGGGGGCCGGCCTGGTGGCCTAGAGGTTGAGTTCACACACGCCACTTCAGCAACCTGGGGTTTGCGGGTTTGATTCCGGGCGCGGACCTACGCACCACTCATCAAGTCATGCTGTGGCAGCATCCCACGTACAAAATAAAGGAAGATTGGCAGAGATGTTAGCTCAGCAACAATTTTCCTGACCAAAAAAAAAAAAGAGAAAAAGGTAGCCAGTGTGCTACAGATTATAAAATAGAGATGCAGGAATGGGGACTTGTGATGGTTAATCTTACGCATCAATGTGGTGGGGCCAGGGTGCCCCGATAGTTGGTCAACATTATTTTGGATGTTTCTTTGAAGGTGTTTTTTGGATGAGATTAACATTTAAATCAATGGACTTTGAGTAAAGCAGACTACTCTCCATAATGTGGATGGGACTCATCCAATAAATTGAGGGCCTTAATAGGACAAGACTGAGCTCCCCTGAGCAAGAAGGAAGTCTACCAGCCAACTGCTTTGCACTCAGACTGCAACTCTTCCCTGGGTCTCAAGCCTGCTGGCCTACCCTGCCAATTTTCTTTTCTTTTTTGTGAGGAACCCTGGCCCTGAGCTAACATCTGTGCCCATTTTCCTCTACTTTATATGTGGCACACCTGCCACAGCATGGCTTGCCAAGTCATGTGTAGGTCTGCACCCAGGATCCAAACCAGCGAACCGTGGGCCACTGAAGCAGAACATGTGCACTTAACCACTGCGCCACTGGGCTAGATCCCCTACCCTGCGAATTTGGACTTGCACCTTCACAATCACATGAGCCAATTCCTTAAAGTCAATCTCTCTCTTTGTCACACACACACACACGCCCTGTTGGTTCTGCTTGTCTAGAGAACCCCGACTAATACAGAAGCTGAAGCAAACTGGGTCCAGATTTCAGAGCAATGTTTATGGAATAATGAAACTTTAACTGTGTCTTGACGACTAGGAATTAGTGATATGGATGGGATCAAGCTGGACATTTTAAACAGAGTAAATCATGGGCAAAAGTCCAGAGAAAAGATTTTGAATGGTCAAGGAGTTCAACATTTTGCAGGATGTATCTGGTATAAAGATGTGTTTAGAGAAAAGGATAAAAGGATCAGAGAGAAATAGACAATAAAAGACCTGTGCTTGGACTTATTAAAGCATTTCAGACAGAGAAAATCTAGCATGGTTAAGTTGGAATTTCTGAGACTCGCCCATGCAGAATTAGGATGGATGAGGCAGAGCATAAAAATATAGACAAAAAGACAGTTTAGGGTACTATGACAATTAAGTAAGAGAAAAATTAAGACCTAAATTTTAGCTACTGGTGCTTATCAGAGCAGAAAGGGATATTTAAGACATAGAAATGACAGAAAATATACCTAATTGGATATAACTATAAAGAGGAAAATGATCGTTGAGATTGACTTCCAAGTTTCTGACTTGAGAGGCAACGTGAATTGTTAAGTCATTTACGAAGCTTGGAATGTAGAAAAATAAACAAGTAGAGCAGATGGTGACTAGGGGTGAGGCCGGGGGTAGGGAATGGATGACAGGATAAGGAGAAGGATAAAAGACACTGATGCAGTTTTTAATTTTTAATCATGTTAGATTTTGAGCCACTACTGTTATTTTCAAGTAGCTTTGTCCAATAATACATAGGGGACCTAAAGCTACAGATTTGAGAATCATTAGCATATAGATTGTAGTTTAAGCCAGTAAAGTCTTTGAATGTGAAGAAAAGACAAATGAGAACAAAATCCTGGAAAACTCATTGGCAGATATTGAAAGATGAATGTGCCGTGATAGCTAAGCTCTCGGAGAGTAGGAGAATCAGGATGGAAAGGTTTGCTCAATGCTGAGAAATGAGAGAGCTTCAAAAAGCAGCCAAGAGCCTCAAAAGACCCTGCAGCCTAGTGAGATGAAATCTGTCAATTTAATCTGACAAATAAAAAAAGACTTCCTTTTCAATGCTGTTCTTTTAAAAATACTTACTGAAAAGATAGGAGAACAAAAGAGTGAATGTTTATAAAATTTCTGGACAGAAAGGGCATTCTGGGCATTCTCTGTGTTTCCATCTCTATTGGTTTTGTGTGAGCGTCAGCAAGGGAGCAAGGGGAAGGCAGGAGGGCAGAATACGTATCTTCTTTTTAGTTCTCTCAACCTTGAGATGCCACATCCAACCTTACCCGGGCAAGCTTGGTTTTGAGCAGGATACAGTCAGTGGATGAGACTTTTAATTATCCTTCTTGAGGGGAGGGGGTGTGGGCATATGCACAATATCTCACCTACTAGGCATCAAATTTGAAACATTTTAATATGCTAACCTTCATTATTAATGCAGATACATTTTATCTAAAATTGACATACGATGCATGCAGCATTATAAATGCAAGGAACCTTTAGGAAATAATTTCAGAATATATAAGAATATATATAGCATTTGCCTTAATATTCCTACTTGGAGATTCTGTGCCAGGTAAAAAATTGTATATTTATATAGTTATATGTATATATACATAATTATATTATAATTGATTTTCTTGATTGTTGTATATGTGACATATATACAAAAATTATATATTATGTATAAATTACATATATATGTATATCTAGACAAAAATGACATATATACAAAAATTCTAAAGTTATTTATAATGTAAGACAGAAATAAGCCATATATTCCTAATAATAAAAATAACTAAACTTTGCATATCCATTGAATAGTATACAAAAAACTAAATTTTTTATAAAATTCATCAACTTAGAAAATAATCACACTAAATATTAAATAAATACATAAACTCTATGTATAAATTTATAATTCATATCAAATTTATTGTTTCATCAAAATTTATATGATCCATGAAGTGGCAAGAAAAGCCTGGAATGTATAAGGATGGATGTAGCACCAGGAGTAGCAATATATCTAATTATTCAAAGAGTGAGTACTAGAACATATATACATACATTAATGGAACAAAATCAAGAATCCAAGAGAGGCAATGTATATAGAAAACTTGGTATTTAATACAATTCATTGTGAATTAGTAGGGAAAAATGGCCATTCAACATAGGCTACTAGGATATTTGCTATCCTTATTTATAGACAAAATTTAGATCCTTACTTCATGCCATGCACATAAATAGAAGGTACATAGATTGAAGATCTAAAAGATGAACAGAAACTTTTAAAGAATACATAGTTAATTTATTTATGATATCAAAGTAGGAAAGATAACTTACTCAAAATGTCATATCATAAAGGGATAGATTGATACATTGACTGGACATGAAAATTTAAAGAGAAGCTTCTTTATGTCAAAAGATATGCAAAATATAAAGAAAACCCACAGGAGACAAGTTAGACACAACCTTTCAAAATATAAGTATTTTGAATATTAACTTCTATGAGGCAAAAAGGAAAAAATAATCAATAGGAAACTGGGCAAATGATATAAATAGACAATTTACGGAAGAAAGTATTTGAAAGACTAGTAAACATGAAAAGGCACTCAAAATCACTTGGAATCAGAGAAATGCAATTAAGGTAAAAGGAGGCATAGCTTCTCACCAATTAGTAGCAAAATTAACACTTATAGAATCGCATAACATCAAAGATTGAGTGTTTGGGAAAATTTTACTCATACATTTCTATTGGGAATGTAATTTGGTACAGATATTTAGAGAAAATTTGCCAATAGCTAGTAAATTTGAAGATGTTCATACTGCCTGACACAGAGATCACCACCAAGCACACTTCCTAGAATTCTTGTATATGTAGGCAAGAAGACATATACAAATATTCCTTGCAATATTGTTTATAACTGAAAAAAGGATAAACAAATTAATTATTGGTTAATAGAAAATGAATAAGTAAACTGTGGTTTTTTTCAAATATTGGGATATAAATACAAAGTACTTATTATTGAGTTAGAGCTACATGTGACAATATAAATAAATATCAAAATATTTGGATGAAAATTGAGCTGAAAAAAGATATGTTTATTATTGTGTTATTTATGAAGCAGTAGAGAAATTATGCAATGATATTTACATATACCTGTGAATACATGTGCATATAGCAAAATTTTAAAAATTTAATGAATAATCAACACTTTAAGTGATAACAAAACTCTGGGAAAAAAATGTTGGGGAAAGGATCAATTATAGTTACATCTGTGTGTTTTAGTTCATAAAAATGATATCTGAAACATATATGGAAAAATACTAATCTACATTGATCATAGAGGCATTCTGGATATCTCTTTTTTAAAAATAATTTTCCTGCTTTGTATATGTCATAATTAAATTTTATAACCAAAGCGATATAGCAACATTGTATATATTTTAAAATATAGTTAAAAAGTAGTGGCATCTAGTTTTCATACTTTGGCATGTTCCTCTGTGGTCTGTTTCTATGTGTTGTATTACAATCAAATGAATTTACTATGGGTATCTTTTATTTCCTCTTTTCCTCTTTTTGATATAAAACTATACCAGAGATATTAACAAATCTAGGATATACACAATGACTCAGATATTACAGGTTGTTCTTTGTCTTGCATGTAAGGATTATGAACACATTTTGCCCTTTTATATTGAGTACATATGTTAACTGGACTTAGTATTGCAGAACTAATAAACTGCATGCCAGTTGACCTGGATTCCCATAGTTTCCACTGTACTTAGAGCAGTGTCTAGCATACAATGGGAGTTTAAATATACAAATTAATTTTGAAGTCATCTCAGAGCTGGTACAAATCATATAGTTAGAGATCTTCACTGCCAAAAAGCATCCATTACTCTTCTTTTATAAAGAAAATTTCAGAGATCAGCTGTCAAAATGTTTCACAGGAGTTATTACGGAGAAAAAAGGGGCAACCGCAGATAGTGGTGGAGAGCACGAAACTGTGTCACAATCTGATTATCCAGTTTATGACGTGTGGTGATTTAATATAGGGTATAAACAAAGGAAAGAGAGATAACTGGATAAATGTTCAATAGTAGTTACTCAGGGATGATAGGATATGGTTCATGTTTCTGCAATGTTTAGTTAGTTTCTGATGGTGTCCCATTCCATGGGAAAATATTAGAGTGGGTTTATTTCCCAAATTTAGGTGCGGGTATGTTTCTTCCGTGTCTTCCTCATGGACTGAATGTAGATGCCTTCATAAGCCTGATATATTGGCAGCACTTGAGATCTGTATGAGTCACCATATAAATGGTTTTAACCTTTACTTATTACAATGAGAAATGGTTATTTTGGGTTGCATATATTACTTCTTTATCTTTTTTGGGACACAGTAACACAGAAAAGGAGACAGTGACTTATTATATGCTTTAAAAATAAGGACTCGAAAGAATGGATATGGAGACAAGCAGAACATACCGAGGTTTTGCCAGAGTGAATTTCAGTTGAATATTTTGAAACTGGAGCATAACCTCAGGTTTTTCATGACCATTAACAGGCATTATTTCTCTTAACAAAACAGTATATGATCAGTGATTTCTCTTTGTCTTTTTATATTTTATTTTGTTGCTACTGATAATGTATTGAAAAGACAGCAAAACACATTTGAGTTTTAAGCCACTTTACTGCAAAACCGAATAGTAGGTCTTTAATGCCCCTATACTAGTGAGTAACTTCACTAACGTGCTACTGTTCTCCAAATGTATATTTGTGTGCAATTGATGTCTGTGTGTGTGTGTGTTTGGCTACAGCGGGGAAGGGAGAAATTCACTTTTGACAAGAAAGAAACAGCAGCTAGATTTGCTAAATTCTGTTTCTATAAAAAGAATACCTGCGAGCCTGCTGACATGAGGCAGACTCAACTGCAATGTTGAAAGATTCAGACCAGCTGGTGTTTTTCCAGTTGATTTGCATTTTTGGAGCTCAAGGTGATCCCCTTTATTTTTAACGGATATTCATGACTCAAAAATTTGGCATGTTGTGAAGATAGTAAAGTTACTTCTGTTAAAGACGCAAGAAACGAAGTCTGAAAAACACAAATAGAAATGATTAACATCAAAGTGGCTAATTTGCAATAATTGCTATATGCATGTTTACCTTGTTGATTAAATCTAACTATTTATAAATGGCCTAAGTATAATCTGTATCCTAAAGATGTGTGGAAGGGTGCAGGAATGTAGAAAAAGAAATTATACGCTGTGTTGGAAGAAAACTTTCCAATTAAATAAAAATGAAATTTGCAATAAAAATTGGATTGGATAAAAGGAAAAACTAGCTCAGCAAACCTATTACTTTATCTTAATTCCATATCTTATGTACAATGAAGGCAATAATTCCCATCTCCCATCATATTTGCCCCACACACACCCAGCACACACACGACAACCACCACTTTTAGGCCTTAACTTCTCTCTTAAAATTGCCAGGTCTTATTTAATGTCACAATTCTAGGCTAATGTATTCTGAGAGACAGGTATGATTTCTCAATACTTCTTCCATTTATAGAGGCTATTTGTTGTAAATTGACCTATATTAACCATATTTCCTTACCGTATATTGCTACTATTTACTGACATAGAGAAGTAATTTAAGTGAACATTTGTAAAATTTTATGCATTTATTTTACTCAAGTATGAGTCTTACAGCTCCTTCACATAGTATCTGTAAAGCATTAAAAACCTTTCAATCTTAGACTACGGATTGAAAAACTCAGATTAGATCAAGATTAACAAATTACACATAAAAATAGAAACTACTGCTTAAAAGTACCTTCCTGCAAGTAGTGTAACCTTATATTAAACATCAAAGCATAGACTTAAGATCACATTTCATAAATGATTTACGTTTACATTTTTTAAGGATATAGCTACCAAAATTATACTTACCTGATATTTTGTGATCGATAGTTAGGAACACATAGAATGTATTTCTCATTTACTATGAATATGTTTAATTACATAATTGAAGAGTGAAAAAATGTATTAGAGGCTATTTTACTATAGAAACCAGGCAGACAAAGATATCAGTGAAATCTTATTTCTCCTTATTGTACTTTCAGTAATTTGGTTTTTATTAAGTAATAATCTTTGCCTAATATTTCAAGTACTTAAAAACAAAGTGAGTCACACAAGAATTAGTCTTGAGCCACTACACATTGTTGGACTAATAAAGCATACATTGTCTGTGTAGAGAACGATGAATTTTTCTGCTTCCAACTGAGGAATTTACTTAACCCATCCTTCGGCAGTTGTCTTATCTATACATGGAGTGCTTTCATGTCTTAGATGTAAAGCCATAAGAAGTCATTATCTTCCATGATACTATCAAATATACCAATACTTTCTACTTAAATTATGCCTGGAAATAAAGCCAGCTCATTGAAAATGCTATAGAAATATTTTGTCACCCACATCTCCCCATGAATATAAATACCTAGAGGTTGTAAAGGATTTTAAGCCTGAAGACTGGAGAAACATTGGCAAAGGTAAATATAGTGAACTCAAAAAAAATTTTTAATATGAAATATCATTTTGGTGTTAAATACTTTAAAAATAATTGTAAATAGAATAATACTCTAAATAACAGGATTGCTGAAAAGATCAGAATGGCTTTAGATCTTTGAAAGCAATGTTTCAAGTACAACAAATTTTTAAACTCAGGAAATGACAAGTACCTACTACCTGCTTGGCTCGGTAGATACAGTAGAGAATAAGTCTAGCGACTGTTCTTACAATTCATGTTTTTCTATGATTTAAGGTCATTTTAAGGAATACAGTGGTGAAAACAACATTATGATAACACAGTAAACTTAATGTCAGATATTGGAATAATTAATTCATTCAGTTTGTAGTAAAGATCATGTCTTGCTAAATCCATATTCACCTATTTCAAGAAAATCAAACTAAAAACTGAAAAAAAGTTTGTTGTTTCTAGTAATTACTTAGTAGATATAAGGACTTTCATTACCTACATATTAAAATGTGTTAGATGGCTATATGCTGAAAAAGTAAACCTCATCTCAGGAAATAAGTTAGAATTAAATTAGTTAATTTAACTTAGAAGAAGGAAGACAGAACAGATGAATTTACCCAGAACTTGTTGTGTGTTTTCATTTGGATCAAATTGTTGTGCTTTTTAGCTTTGAATAATCATATATTTTGTGAATTCATAAAACTTGTATTTGAAATATTTGTAAGATACTTGAAGTCTTTTTAAAAGTAGCCTTCTGAAAACATCAATATTGAATTATTTGAAGATCTGGGACTATTTACTCAGAAGGAAAGCAATTTCAAAACGCAACATTGAGTCTATAATGTTCCTTAGTTATAAGTTGAAATTCATTATGCACACAATAAAACCACGACTTTCTGCAGTACAAAATCTAGCCAAGTAATCATCTGAGTATTTTATGTACTAATGAACTATTTAAAACCAAATATATGTAAATGTGTATTGAGGGATGTGTAAAAATGGAGAAAATTGCTGAGAAAAGAGGCTTTAGTGGTTATTAAGGAACCATTTTTGTTTATTAGGTAAATATAGATATTAAAAATACTATGAATGTATACTGGTAAAAAGGTGTAAATGGGAATATTTTGCAGCACTCTAGTGTAATGGAAACATGGACAAGATAGTATTACTTACTTTGCTTTGAATATCAGTTCTTCAAATTACCAACTGTGTAATTAATTGCCTGGAGAAGTTAAATCTCTCTGAGTCACAACTTTCTGATCTATAATATGGAATAATAGCACCTTCTCATAAAATTGCAAGGATACAGTGTGACGAAATTAGAAAGTGTTTACCACAGTGTTAGCAAAATCACAGAGACTTAGTAAATATCAGTTCCTAAACTGATTAACAACATTAAAATAGCATTTTATTTTTTAATGTTGGACATTATTAAGACTAAACTAGATGATAGTTTATGATAGATTAAGAGATAGAGATGTGCATAGATACTGTCCTGTAAATCGTGTTTGTCTCGCCATACCATCCTACCACAAGAAGTTACAAAGTAATGAAAGTCAGAAAGAAAACAAATAGATAACTCTCTGAGTAAAAATAATTATTAGCATACTCTTCTTTTAATCTAACATGGTTAAGTTACTACATTCCATTAACCAGAGAGTGGCAATGGGATGCTGATAACACTATCCTGTTTTGACAATACCACATTACTTTTTATCTTTGAATCATGTCATCAAATTTTTAGAGAAGGGGATTTTCAACCTGAAACTGAAAAGTAGTTGTACCTTTGGTTTAAAAACTCAGAGGTGTGACCTTGATATTTTTAATTATTAGCAGATTTATGCTACTACAAATTTAAACTCTTAATAAGTATCCAGAGGTTAAAAACTCTCACCATTCCTTTTAAAATTATGTAGACTATATATATATACTCTGTAGAAGGTCTGAGAAAATTCAGTTACTTGCCTCCTTAAATTTTTTTTTAATTCAGGCAAAATTTACAAAACAGTAAAATGCACAGATTTTAAGTATAAAATTTGATGATCTTGAAAGTGTATAAACTCATGTACACGACGCTCAATTCATAGCCCAGAACACTTCAGCACCTCGGTTTCTTCATAAGAATTTCCGATAGATCTCCATCTTCCATAGGTAATTCCTGTACTGATATCTTTTACAACATATTCGATTTGTCTCAACTGATCTACATACAAATGGAATCAAGGAGTATGTACTGAATTGACATTTATAGAACTCTCCACAAAAGAATAAGAAAATAAACACTCCTTTCAAGTTAATGTGAAGATAGACTATAATCCAGTTCATACAGCAAACTGCAAGAAATCGAAAAGGAAGAACCTGTACAAAGTATGTCCTTGGATCATAACATAATTAAGCTGGAAATCAATAACTAAATACTTATGGAAAATCCTAAATATTTGGATATGACAGAACATATGTCAAAATAACCCATAGGTCAAAGATGAAGTTTTAAGAAAAATTAAAGTCAGTACTTTAAAATTAATGACATTTAAAATTTAGCAAAATTTATGGGGAACACCTAAAGCACAGCTCAGAGGGAAATGTTTAGCATTAAATTTTCATATCAGAATATAAGAAAGGTCTCAATATCATAACCTAAGATTCTTTAGTATAGAGAAAAAAAATTGAGAAAAGAGCAACATAGAAACTAAGCACACAGAAGTAAAGAAATAATAATTAGAGCAGAAATCAATGAATTTAAAAACAAAAATTAGAGAAAGCCAATCAAACCAAAAGCTTATTTTTTAAAAAAATATAAAAAGGTTGACAAATTTACCAGTACTAGGAATGAAAGATGAAATATCGCTACTGATCTCAGAGATGTTAAAAGAGCAATAAGGCAATATGACAAGGAATGCTCACCCAAAGTCTCTCCCAAAGACCCATCAAAGTCTGTAACTTACTTAGAATAAGTGAACCAATAATTCCTTGAAAGATACAATCAAATTTCATTCAAGAAGTAGATAAGCAGATTAGTCTTATATCTATTAAAATTTTGATTTTCTAATCAAAAGCCTGCCAAGAAAGAATCTTCTAGGCCTATATGTTTTCACTGGAAAATTTTACCAAATGCTATACAAAAATCTTTAGCAAAGTAGTATTAAATAACATCCAAAACATATAAAAAGCATAACACATCATGACAAGTGGGGTTCATTTCAGGAATGAAAGGATTGTTCAACATTCAAAAATCAATCCATGTAATTCTCTGTATTAACAAAGAGAAGAAGAAAAGCTCTATGATTATTTCAATAGATTCATAAAAAGCCTTTGACAAAATTCAACATTCATTCATGATAAAAAAAGAAACTTTAAATATGTACAGCATTATATATATTTATATATATAAATTATATATAAATTACGTGTCAATAAACTTAAAAAATATAAATACCATAAACTAGCAGACAATAAGTTAGAAATAACAGAAAAATCAGCCAAGGAGATTGACATACGGTTCTCAATAAAAATAACAAACAAACAAAATGAGTCTGAAGTGTAGAAAAACAATTTTGTCTCATTAAATTAATGAAATTCATTATATTAGATTCTTGTTAGTAAACACATTTTAAGAATAGCACACACAAAGAAAATTAAAAGAATTTTAAGTATAACTTGGATGGCTTATCAAGGAAAGAGTCCCTTTTCACTACCACTCAAATCTGCAGACAGAACATTACCCATTGAGCCCTCTCCCAAACTAACCCCTTCAAATCTTCCCAAAGGTCATTCTTATGTTGTCTTCTGACAGTGTACAAAGATTTCCTACTTTTGAATATTACAGAAATGAAATAGAATAATATGTATTCTTTTGTGTCTAGCTTATTTCACTTATCATTATATTTGTGAGACTTACAACATTGATAGAAAACAATATGATAATATTTATAAAATTTCCAAATACATAGACCCTTAGTCTCAGCAATTGTACTGTAACAAATTTATCTGTAAGATATCTGTAAGATGGGCATGCATATGTGGAAAATGATAGTTTTGAAAAGAAGTATTTAATCTGCATTGTAATCACAAAGTCTGAAAATAGCAACAAAAAACCATGTCAGTAGACACCTGATCCAGTACTTAATGGAATCTACATAGAGTGAAATATTATGGAGCCATTTGAAAGAATGAGCCTGTTCTTTTAAAAGTCACATTTAAAATATACACATTTATATATGTGTAAATTATCTCTGGAATAATGGAGAAGTTATCTGTAGTGAGGAAAAATTGGTGGGAGGAAGTTGCAGTTTTCAGTTTGTCTTTAGTTAAATGAAATAGCTTAAAAATAACTTTTATAACTTGGAATTCTTAAATATAGGTTCCCTAAGGAATACTGGGAGAAGTAAAATACTGTTAAATTGCTGGCAATCTAGAAAATAGTTGCAAGTGAAAATTTGGATTATTATTTATTGTATCTAACTAAAATGTAGTGTATTTCACAACAATTTCTAACTTAGAAAGCTTAATTTATTTTCTTTTTCTTTTTTTTTTTTTAAAGATTTTATTTTTTCCTTTTTCTCCCCAAAGCCCCCCGGTACATAGTTGTGTATTCTTCGTTGTGGGTTCTTCTAGTTGTGGCATGTGGGACGCTGCCTCAGCGTGGTCTGACGAGCAGTGCCATGTCCGCGCCCAGGATTCGAACTAAGGAAACACCGGGCCGCCTGCAGCGGAGCGCGCGAACTTAACCACTCGGCCACGGGGCCAGCCCCTTATTTTCTTTTTCTTAATAGCTCTTGTTAATCCTTTTACTCTTTTATATATGCCAAAAATATAGTAATAATTTAAAAAATTAAAAAGTTACATACAGCAAACATTTCACTTATTCTACAAACAATGGCATTTTGGAAACAAGGAAATATTTAAAGTGCAAACAGCACTTTTCCAGGTTAGTTCACTCAATTATTATTTATTTGGGTCTTATTTCCAATGGGTCACATTGAAAAAGAGGGGAAATTTCTCAGTCATTTAGGATTTGAAGTAGAGGAGAGGAATAAATGGACTCAAATTATTTTCTTTCTAATAAACATAGGTGGCCCTTTGAAGCACATGTATGTTGTCATTATGGAAACTTCTTTACTGACATGGATGATCTCCCTTTGGGAATCATAGTCAGTACCTAAGAAGCGCAGGATGAAAAGATCTGATGAGGTAAACATTGTCCTATCAAGACCCTCCGAACACCTCTTCCTACTCTCTTTTGCGGTCAGTTTTGTCTTTACCAAGAGTACCAGAAATAGTATGTGGGTTTCTTTAATGTGGTTAAATTTCATTCTCCTGGAAGGAAACAATTCACTCAATTATTGCTATCAGTGATCTAATAACTTACATACAGATGCATGATCATTTTGCTTTCATTTTCAATTTGCTCTTTAGTGAAGATACTACTAGTTTGTAATGAGAAGACATCTCAGTCTTGTGAACTTTTTCTCACCAGCAAAATCTGAGTAGGAATGTTGTGATATTTGATTTGCAGGCCAAGCCTTTTAGGAAGTCTTTCTGTCCACTCTACATTCTCTTTAGTCTTCTGCAGAAAGAGATGATAATGAGGACCCAGGGGATGGTAAACCATGCTAGAAGGGGCCATTGTCCTTGTGACTTTCATATGAGTAAAAGGCACCCACCCCCCCGAAACATAAAAACTATGTTGGTCCATTACTCAAAAAGGAAAATGCTTCTACTATATGAAGCCACTGAAACAGTGGTGGCAGCATTACTCTACCTATATAATCAGTCAGTCAATGCAGAGATATATGGTATTGTATCAAAACAGACAAGATTTCTTGGCTGATGTCAGCGTCAGGAGGAACTTTCACTGAATGTGAAAAGGAAGTCTAAATCACTTTCACAGTTTAAGGAAGAGTGATTAAATCAAAATAAAACTATTTACTTCTGGTTGTGACCTGAATAGAGTTGTTAATTCATATGCAATCAAATTATGAAAAGAGCAAGCGGGTTATAAACAATTTAATGCAGATGTTCAACTAAGAATATAGCAAGGATTTAAGATTCAGTAATGTCTCAAAATATAAGTTATATTTAGAATTTTAAAATAACAACCTAATTTGTGAAGATAATTCCAGACTTCCAAGTTATATGGTAAAATATGTATACTGCTTACCTCAGTCCCTTCCTTCAGAATTTTATAGAAATAGCCAAGGGACTATAGAAGGGGAGAATTCTAGAAAAGCACTGGAAAATAGGGAATTGTACTAGGAATGACAGAACTCTTAAGGAAATTATGGGATATGTGTTGCTATTGAACGAGACTGAACAAGATAATGAAGGCGGGCTTGTAACTTCCAGTCCTCTATAAATCTATGTGACTAGCAAAGATGTTTAGGGACTCGCAGAGGTGACATTTCAGGAGTGGAGATTGGAGGCGGAAGGAAGCATTAAGTGCGCCACTTGGAATTTGTTTGACATCATTGATGAGTAGAATTTAAAGCAGTGCACTTTTGTATATGACTGGGGTTTCACAAGAGCTAAACAAGCAGACAGCATAAGGTGTTAAGGGCTTGCCCTTGATAGCAAGTAAGTGTAAAAGTTCCTGCTGAACTTGACCTTTTTAAAGGAACAAATCTGAGATGCTGGCAATCACAATCAACATCAGTGGAAGACCCAAATAGCCTAATAAAGGTTACAGCAACAAAATAGAGAAAAGCCTTAAAAATGACAGAAAATATGGGCAAGAAACTAGATGATACCCTGAACCCACACTTTTCAACTCAATTTTACCACAGCTAGTTAGAAGCACTTGAATGTATTAGCATCTATGAGACCCCAGGATACAAGACAAGGCTAAAATAAGAAAAGATCAAGGAGATCAGTGGCATCAAGAAAGACACCAGTGCCTGCTGTGACACTAGCACGGACGATGACAGACCAAATAGAAAGTCATATCCGAAAGCTGGCCTTTGACAGAGGGGCTACACCAGTCATCAATAAGAAATGGCACAGGATGAAGTCTGTATGCTGGGATCACCATAGTTACAGAATTCTTAGGTTAGTAATTACTGAGCTAGATGTATAAATGTTTCACAAGCTGAGCTTTGGCTTAAGTCCTCAGAAGAGAAACATAAAAAGAAGTTGGATAGTGAGATTAAGCAAGGAGAATATACAGAATTTTGAGAAAACAACTAGCTAGGATTCAATCAAATATGAGTAAACAAACATACGCACAGACATGCACGCACAAGTACATCCATACACACAAGATGTATCTGTACAAAGTTGCTATGTAAAAAACAGGGAAAATAATACTCAACGCATAGGAAAATGTGAAATACTAAAAATAGAAGATATTAGGAAATAAATCTATTTTTTGTTTTATTAAAATTCAGTAAAACTGGAAAGCATGCACTGTGAAAAAGATAAAAAATGAGACTGAAATACCAAGTAGAAATAAAATGAGAAGCTGAATATAATACAGGCTGCAAAGCCAAAGCAATTTTTCTTTGAAATAATTAAAAGCAAAATGAATACCTCTAAAAGTATAAATAGGAATAGGAAGAAAAAAACCAAGATAGTTGTACTTAGGATGAAGTAAGAAGAGTCAAAGATTATAAAATGATCAGTCATTCTTCTGAACAGATCTATAGGTATTGTATAAAATATTTTATGTTTTCAAAAGAAAAGCCAATAAAAGATAGCAGATGATAATGGTTTTGTGGGTCAATTGTTTTATTTCCTTTTTAATTTGATCTGATATAGTTATTTATATATTATTACAGATTTTCTTCCAAACTACACAAATATTAATTTCAATGACAAAAAAGAGCGAAATCCAAACTCTTCTACTTTCATCATTTCATCACCATTCCACCCATAAAATCCTACATATCACATATAAAGTGATACAAATAGATATATAGATAGCATTTTTTAAATAATTTATAAATATTAAGTTAAACCATATTTATTAGTTAATGTGCATCTTGCTTTTTCACTAAAATATTATAGACGTTCTTCTAGGTCAAAACCTTTTTCCGATGTTCACAAACGGCTGAATGCTAAAAACACATGGGAACTTTTAAAGCTTCTTACATCCCAGCCAGACCTAGATAAATTAAGTCAGAATCTCTGGTGTTGGCACCCAAGGCATCAATGTTTTGAAGTTTTTTTCCAGATGATTCCAACGTGTAGACAAGGTTGGGAAAACTTCATATAAAGCAAATGCATGAGTTTTAAAAGCAATAAAAGAGGCCACACATATATGTATCCACTATGATTTACCCATTAACGAATAGATCACCTCTCCATTAGGCAGCTGACTTGGCAGCATTCTCTCTCTTTCCCTTCCCCATTTTGTCACTGGGTTCAGGGTTGGTAACAGCTTAGCTATTTTTTATTGTTTCCCTATATTCACACTTACATCAATAAGCTCTCCTTGAATTGTTGTATTCTGAGTGTGTCATCTGTTTTCTGTAGGGCCCCTGAAGCATGTGCTATGGATAGCTTACCTTTGCTCCTATATAAGGCCAACCTTCTGCTTGTGCATTACTCCCATGCCTTCTTGCCTTCCTAAGAATATCGATCCAACAATTGTCTCCTTTATCTGTTGAATCATCATATTTTGCCCTTGTGTTTGATATCTGTTGGAGCTATGGGAACACCTGCGGACAAACAGCAATAATCTCTCCTTTCTTAAGAAATCCTTCTCTTGATGCCATATCTCCTTTCCTATCTCCTCATCCCCCTGCTTCCCTCTACAGCAAATCCCCCTGAAAGAGTAGTCTGTGTTCCTTTCCTCTGACCCTTTTGTATATGCTCTTTAACCCCTCGTGATCCTAAAGGGCTCTTACTTTCACATCCATTCAAAAATCTCTTGGCAAGACCATCCACTTGCCAAATCATAGACTTCATCTTACTTAAACCATCAAAATAGTTGGAAATATTTCCTCCCTGAAACATTTTTCTTGTTTGACATTTTGGGACGACTGTGTCTTTTGCTGTTCCTCCCTCATTACTCCTACTACTGCCCTCTTAATCTCCTTTGCTGGTACCTTCCCTCACTGACTTCTACAAGTTGGCGTGTCCCTGAACTCAGACCTCTTTACTACACTCATACTTCCATACAGGGATTTTATTTTATTTATTTATTTATTTATTTATTTAAAGATTTTATTTTTTCCCTTTTTCTCCCCAAAGTCCCCTGGTACATAGTTGTATATTCTTCATTGTGGGTCCTTCTAGTTGTGGCATATGGGACACCGCCTCAACGTGGTTTGATGAGCAGCGCCGTGTCTGCGCCCAGGATTAGAACCAATGAAACACTGGGCCGCCTGCAGTGGAGCACGCGAACTTAACCACTCGGCCACGGGGCCAGCCCCTATACAGGGATCTTAATATGACCTGCATGATGATATCACCTGCTCAAGATCTTCCAATGGCTTTTCATCTCACTGGCAGTCAAGAGCCAAGCCTTACAGTGGTGTGCAGAACACTACAGCATCTGGGCCCAGCTGCCTCTCTGACATCATCTAAAATTTCTACTCCATATGCTCATTCTCCTGCCACATTGGACAAACAATCTTGGTCACATCTTGGGGCCTTTGCATATCTTGTTCCTTCTGCTTTCTTTCAGATATCCGCATGGTTCACCCCTCGCTTATTTCAGCTCCCTGATTAATATTATCTTATAAATATCACCTTATAAAGTGAGCTTCTCTGCTCACTCTGTATAAAATAGCAACGGTCCCCACCTCTGCCCTCTCTGTTCCTGTCACCCTACTTAGTTTTACTTCAAGACATTTATCAAGATCTATTGCACTATACATTCAGTTGTTTGTTTATTCATTGTCTGTTCTCCAACCCCTCCTTGCTAGACTCTAAGTAGTACATGAATCCAAGAGCTTTCTCTCACCTCTCCTTCTTCCCTTTTTAAAAAAATCACTGCTTTCCCAGCACCTAGAATAGTATCTGCTACAGAGTCAGCACTTGAGGTTAATTGAATAAACGAATGAATGCTCATTTGCATTTTTTCTTCTGTGAATTACTTGTGTGTGTTTTTAAATTATATTTTGTGATTTTGTATGTAAGGGATTTTTACATTTTCCATTTATATGAGAAATATTTCATCCTGGTTTATCATTTGTCTTTCAGTTTATAGTGTCCTTGCCATACACAAACCTTTGATTTTTAATGTAGATAAAATTGCCCAATTACAAAATAATTATAAGATGTAAGTAAAATGTGTCAAAATAAATGCCTTTTTAATTCAATTTCTCTCCCTCAACCACATAGAATATAAACACCTTTTTACAACCCCAATTGCAAATGTCTAGGATAAGACAGCATGCTGAGAACTAACACATACTGCCTCAGACCTCACAGAATAAAGGTTTCTTCAAAAGTTAATGTCACTTTTTCTGCAAACATTTATTGTATGTAAGGGAGAGGCTAGGTAATAGAGATAACGTTGAGAAATACGTGTGTGAGATTTCTTGTGATATAAAAGGAATACATTCTTGGGGTCCCAAAAAAGACTATAAAGGCAGAAAGCAGCAAAATGAATGAAAAAATATATCCACACACACACATATAAGTATATATACATACATGTACCTATATACATGTATGTGTGTGTATATTCAGACTTTGCATCTCCTTTTATGTGCTATCAAATCTTCAAATCCTACATATTGAGTTAGAATCATAGTTGTTTGCAAAATTGTTGATCTAGTCTCTTTAGAAAAGATTAATCTGTTCTATTCCTTAAGAAATCCATTTCAAACTAACACTGTGACAAATTAGTTTTAAATTTTTCAAAGACTAAAATATCAAGGCAAATTGTGATACAAAAGTCCCCTCTTATCTGTGAGGGATAGGTTCCAAGACCTCCAGTGGATGCCTAAAACCTCAGATAGTATTGAACCCCCTACATACTATATTTTTCCTATACAAACATACCTATGATAAAGTTTAATTCATAAATCAGGCACAGTAAGAGACTAACAACAATAAATAATAAGGGCCGGCCTGGTGGCATAGCAGGTACGTTGGCATGCTCCACTTCGGTAGCCCAGGGTTTGCTGGTTCAGATACCGGGCACGGACCTACACACCACTTATTGAGCCATGCTGTGGCAGCCATCCTACATATAAAGTAGAGGAAGATGGGCACAGATGTTAGCTCAGGGTCAGTTTTCCTCAGTAAGAAGAGGAGGATTGGTGGCAGATGTTAGCTCAGGGCTAATCTTCCTCAAAAAAAAAAAAAGAAAGACAACAAAGAAACCAATAACTGGTAATAAAATCTTAGCAACTTCAGCATAGGGCATGCAGGTTCCATATACAGTGTGGATATGCTGGACAAAGGGATCGTTCACATCCTGGGCAGGACAGCAGGAGACTTCATCACACTGCTCATTTACAACTTATGAATTGTTTATTTCTGTAATTTTCCATTTAATATTTTTGGACCATAGTTGACTATGGGTAACTGAAAACATGGAAGGTGAAACTGAGCAGGGACTACTATATTTAGAAGCCCAATAGTAAATGCTGTTTGTAGTTCTTTAGGATTTATTTTATTTTTTTATAAATTTCTTTTTTTGAGGAAGATTGGCCCTGAGCTAACATCTGTGCCCATCTTCCTCTATTTTATATGTGGGGTGCCTACCACAGCATTGCTTAATAAGTGGTGAGTAGGTCCGAGGACGGGATCCAAACTCGCAAACCCTGGGCCGCTGGCCACCAAAGCAGAGCACACAAACTTAACCACTACACCACTGTGCTGGCCTCAGGACTTACTTGAGTTTTGGTTATAGAGTTATGCATAACTGTTTTTGAGGGACTCTTCAAACGTTTCAATTTCCAAACAATTCAATTTGTTTCCAAATAAATTTCATATGCATATTTATACTATAACGTATAGAGATAAGTTTTAATGACAAAGATAGGCCTCTAAATTATAACGTAACTTTAAAATTTTTACCTTCTCTTATTTAAGTTCTGGTTAAAAGATAAATATTTTTGCAGGGCAGTTTGAAGGACATGCAATCCAGTTCTATTCTAGATTTTATTCGTGACTTTTCTTACAAAATTGTACACATTGAAATTTATTTTAGTGTCGTGTCCCAACTCTTACATAAGGGATTGCTACCAAAGTCTGCCTTGAATAGATACTTGAAGACATTTTTCTATGTTTCAAAACCCCAGAATCAAGTTCCTGACAATGCTTTTTTAAACACTAAGATAAAGGCTCTATTCTTTCTTGGTCTGATGTTTCCTCTTATTAGGCAATAAGAATCAAATGTCTGATTATTATTTTGTATTCCATCTGTCTGAAAGAAGCTCAGAGCCAAATTTACAGCAAAATGTGGGGATCATGATAACCCTATTCATATATACTTAGGTTTAATATTTTTAATGATCTAATTATATGCATATTATTTAAAAATGCATTATTATGGAATTCTGTTTGAAATTAGAATAGTATTTCTAATATTTAAATATTAAAATTACTAAAGATATCTCAGGACTTTCAAATAACATTTGATTCATTATACTTTTATTTTCATTTTAGAGCACAATTCATAATTATTGTTTGATGAACTATTGTTGGACTGTTTTTTTTTAAGTTCTTGTGGGAAAAACATATCTTCAGTGTTTTTGTAGAATTGCCATGGTACATCTGTATCTGTGTACTTTATTGGCTTTTCTAAGAAGTGTTTCCTATTCTTTTAAAAAAATGAGCTGAGGCTTAGAAAAAAATAGATCTTAGACTACCTATTACTGGCAGATATGTTAAGTATTTAAGAAGAAAGTTCAAAAAGATTAGTACAACTATAATTGCATGAGGAAAAAGTATCAATTTTGAAATCATATTGAAGAAACTTGTATTTAGTGGTAGGTCAGTCATAGAAGAAAAATCATTCCACTTCCCACGATTTGCTAATAGTTTAACGGTTAAAAATGAAAACTATCTGGGGGCCAGCCCTGTGGTCGAGTAGTTAAAGTTCCACATGCTCTGCTTCTGTGGCCTGGGGTTCTCAGGTTTGGATCTTAGGCGCAGACCTACTCCACTGATCAGTCATGCTGTGGCGTATGTCACATACAAAGTAGAGGAAGATTGGCACAGATGTTAGCTCAGGGCTAGTCTTCCTCAAGCAAAAAAAGAGGAGGATTGGCAACGGATGTTAGCTCAGGGCAAATCTTTCTCACAAAAAATAAATAAATAAATGAAAACTATTTGCCTTAAGCCATTTCTCATTTTTTAAGAAATGAATTTTAATTTCTTGCAACAATTGACTCAGAGTACTAATTAAAATAAAACCTCCAATTAGTTTAATTTTAAATAATTCCTCTTGCAGCCTGGAGTCTCTTAGCTACTGGTTGACATGCCAAACCTGAATAAATACATCTTTCTCTTCTTCCCAAAGTACAAATTTTCTATATCCCTAGAAAGATGTTGATGGTATAATCTCTGAGTCTGGAAATTTGAAAAGTTATATAAAATTTATATACATAAAGAAACAAAGAATACTTATTATTTTACTAAAATCTACAAGAGCCTCTCAAAAATGATCTTTTAAAAGTATTATTTATTATAAACAATGCTAAATTTAAGACACATTGCTTCAGAAAAACACTATATAATGTTACCTTCATATGCATTACAGCTGTACATACAGAAATAAATGTGGTCATGTACTGAGAATGTCCATTACCTGTGGTTAATTAATTGCTCATAGCCATCCCAGCATGATTTCATAACAAGGACAGTATTCTGAACTTGGTAAGTGTTGAATCACTGAAAATTGACTGATTTATTGATTAATTGAGGCCAAACTTTCCTAGGCAAATTTAAACATGCGATCTAAAAAATTAAAATGCTTAATACGTTAAACATCTTCTTTCTAAGATATCTATTGTTGTTGGCTTCATGAGACTGTGGTCCCTTTCATGATGGCATATACCAGAATTCATCCATTGAGTTACTGACAAAATGCACAAGTAAGTTACTTCTAATATGCATCCTGTTTGCATTAATCACTGCCGTGAATAGTTGAACTTCCACCTAGAGCCCAGACTCTAATTTTCTTGGTACTTAACAAGAAAATGATACATGATTTTATAAAATCATATTGGGGAAATGCTATTTTAGCTAATTTGTATTAAAAAGAGTCTATTATCAGACTTCCTGGTTGGAAATTCCAGCTATAACACTTCCAACTATGTGGCCTTAGAAAACGATCCTAATGTTGTTCCTGTTGTCCTTAAAAGTAAATGATAATAAAATCTTCTACACGAAGTTTTTATGAGACTCACAGGGTAATCTGTGGGGTACTAGACTGCGCTGCAGGTCTAAGGAAGGTTTGGTAAGGCTGTCAGTGAGTTCTTGATCCAAAATGCCTGCCAGAGGAGTCCTTCATCTCCCAGGAACGGGCCTGCCTTAGTACCCTGCCACACTCAGTCACTGGCTGGGAGCAGCCTGTCGGAAGTATTGAAAGTAAAGCAATAAATTTCAGAGCACATCAGCGGGAGCCCTAATCAATTACATTCCCTGCAGTCACAGATCTGAAAGGCACATTCTCATGGCCACCAACGTCCATCCCTTGAGGCATACAGATCTAGCTCTCCACGCAGGTCTGAAAGGCAACTCCTCTCTAGTTCCCATAAGGCCCTCTTCCAGAAGAGAAACTTAGACTAGGGAAGGAAGCACATGTGGGAATTGCAATTCCCTTGCTGCAGCTGTTCTCAGGGCTGCAACTGATACTTCTCTTCTCTCTCCACTATGCACTCACTGTTTTTTAAGGCCACTACAAATGTGGCTGTAATGCAGCCATTATTGCTTTCCAGCTTGCACCCACATACTGAGTGAATCTGTGTGTAAACCAAATGCAGACTTTTCTTGGGTCTTTCAGGTGGTCATACAAGACCTCTCAAATGATAGGTGTAGGCCAGGTGAGAGAGGACGTGAAAAATTGAATTCTTGTTGTAATATGTCTTTTTGGTAATCTAGAATTTTTCTCAATTCAGGAAGAATTTACATATAAAATGTATACATTTCTATTACCAAAATGTTTACATTGGTTCCTAAATAAAATTCATCTTAAACAAGGACATCCTCATTTGACTAAAGGAAGTCCAGTTGGTACCCAGGTGATCTGCTTTATTATTGCTATGGAACAACAAAATCCCAAAGCTTTGTGGCTTAAAACAACCACTTTATTTTGCTCACAATTTTGTGAGCAAAGAATTTGGGAAAAACTTGGCTGGGCAGTTCTTGCTTGGGGTCTCTCCCACTGATGCCATCCAAGAAACTCAATCATATGGTTGTCAGTTGATGCTGGTTGTCAGCTGGGAGCCCAGCTGAGGCTGTCAACTGGAATGCCTTCAGCATGGCAGGCTTAAGGTACTTGTACTGCCTACCTACTGAGCATCCCAAGCTGAGCTGGTGAACAGGCATTCCAAGAAAACCAAGAGGAAGCTGCATGGTCTACTGTGCTCAAGCCTAAGAAGTCATTTGGTGTTATTTTCTCAGCATTTCTTACTCAAGACAGTCACCTGCCTGCCAGAATTAAGAAAAGGGGACATAGACTTCACTTCTCAATGGGAAGGGTGTCAAAGATTTTGATGCCATTTTTAAAAACCATCACATCAGGTTTCCTGAACAATATGTCTGCCTCCAGCTTTCCAAAAAACAGGAAAAACCCATTAAAATAAATCAAACAGCTGTGCCAATAAATCCTATACCACTGAGTTTTATATCCCCAACTAGTCTGTATCCCGTGTCTCTCTGCATATTCTCATTTGTGAGAGTTTTGAATAACCAGATGGCAAGATGAAGGGAAAAGCAAAATCCTAAGGTAAATTACAAACATAATAATCAGCACTTATCAGTAAGTGTATTATCTATATTAAAAATAACTGTGTATGCATTTCATGGGACAGACAATCATAATGTTATGATACTGTGACTTCATATATACAATCAGTTCTACCTTCTAATTATTTTTCTTTTTTGTAATAGGACTTTACAAAGCCACATGACTTCATTTTGAATGATCATTTTGACCTATATAGTATTTATTTATAAAATCAATCAACAAGATCATAGTGATGTTTTCTGTACCAACACGAGATATAAAGTCATAGGTTATTTCAAATGACTCAACTAAAATAAGAAGAACAGCACTTCATGATCTTGTGTCTGACATTGTTTCATTAAAAGGTTTAAATTCAAAGGGCTTCATGGAAATCCTAATACTTAAAAGCATAAGTGAACATTTGAAAACTAAAGTGATCTTACATGCAACTAATTTTTATATTCGTAATAAATGGTTCATGACCTCTTTAATTATTTGAAAATACTGTGCCTGTCACTTTTAAAAGCCTAAATTTTAAGATATGCAGTATTACTCCACACATAAGGATACAGATATGGATTCTGTATATCTAACACAATTTTAATATTGTAGAAATTTTAAAAAGTTAGGAAGTAAAGTCAAAGTATAAACAAGGTTTAGTCTTATTTTTGCTAAAGGTCATACGTGAAATTTCACAGAGAAGAAAACTTTCAATGAGATGTGTTAAATTATTTTCATATATATGATTTTTTCTTTTTTTATTGCACGAAAAGTATTTTGTAAACTCTTTTAAACTTTCCATAGGGAAAATCCTCACAATTTACTATTAGCTTTTAATAATATTCATGTCATAATGAATAAATTTGAGAAACAGCAAATGTTTCATGTAACAGAATTTTATGTATTGGGTGATATATATATACATATATAAAATTATAAAATAAAGATTTATTTTCCATTCAAAAGATGTCTGCTTCTACATAATCCTCCTTTATCTTACATGCAAAGAGAAATCCCAGAGACATATGGATTAAACAAGAAAGGTATTCCATAAATTATCACATAATATATACTAGCTATCTTAGTAGTGAAGTCAGTCCAATGTCTAGCCTTTATTTCACAACAGAGGTCAAGATGAAAATAGTGCTGCTGCTGTTGCTGCTGCTGTTGCTGAACAAGGAGAACCTAATTAACACTTAAGGATAGCTACAGTCTATGGGAGCAATAGATAGATCATTTAATTTCTAGAAAAGTTAGGCCATGTTCATACTGGAATAGGTGTTGGCTTCTTCTAGAGTGGTTTAAGGACTCATTATATTGGGTTGACAGATCTTCTAGCATTCTTCCTGAAGTATTTCGAGTACCATATGATGTGTGGTAGGGTTAGAGATTCTAGGACCACTCTTGGGTAAGGCAACCATACAACTGATTGCCCTTGGAAAAAGTAACATAGGTCCAATTATGGTTGTCTCATTTTAGCGAGTGGTGACAATGTAACATACTTTAGAAATTTGATGTTCTGTGATGACGTTCTTATTTTTTTTCAGATTTGTATTTCTCCTCAAACTGAATGATTCACTTTTGCAATAATAAACAAGACTCATAATCTGCAATCTCATAACATGGAAAAACTGTCCAAAAGTTGAATATTTTAATTAAAATATAAATTAGCTAAAGCTGCAAAAACTAAGCAATAGCAATGCTTACATTTAGGATTATTCTGAGAACAGAACATGAGATGACTGAAAGAATCAATGTTCTATAGGTCATTAAAATGATAAGCTGTGAAGTTTATAGTGCACTCTTTAAGTAATATGGTATTGTCAAATCATTTATCTATAATTATTTAGAAAAACAATTTTCTTAAAAATGTACCGGTAGAATGATTCTACTTGATTTTACCATTAAATCATTTGGGCATCATTTAAAATAAATTAAATTATTAAAATAAAAAATTATTTTTAAATGAACTGGATTTTCTTACTTTTTTTGCTGTTGGTGGTGAGGAAGATTATCCCTGAGCTAACATCTGTGCCAAACTTCTCTATTTTGTATGTGGGATGCTGCCACAGCATGGCTTGGTGAGTAGTGTCTGGGTCCATGCCTGGGATCAGAGCCTGTGAACCCCAGGCTGCTGAAACCAAGCATGCAAACTTAACCACTACTGCATTGGCTGGCCCCCAAATGAACTGGAGTTTTTGATACTTAACTTCTAAACATGGCACATGCTAACCATTAGAAGTAGAATTTTTGAATGGTTTAAGAAATTTGAGCAGATGTCTAAAATCCAGAAGCCTGAGAAACTAAGAAAACTGCCTATAATTGGGTATTAGTGTCCCGTGTTACCTCTAAAGAGGTTTCATAGCCAGTCTTAGAAAGAAGTATAAGTAACACGGAGGTGTCCCAAAGTCCTGGAGGGAGCAGAATACTTTTGGAATCATTTGTTTTTTCTAAGGTCTTTATCTTGGCAAGATCTTAAAACTGACTGTCATAAACATCCAACAAGTCAAACTGGCCAGTGATAAAGGCACAGTTATTTTTTTTCCCACATTAGTTTTTCTCTAGCCAATTTTGAAAGGCTTGTTACAAGATATAAACCTGACTAGTCAGATTAGTACAATCAAATCAATTCTAACTATCAAAATGGAAGGAAGAATTTAATACTGTCTGACACTCTTTATCACTGACATTTTCATATATAAAAACTATCTAAATTTGTTTTATTGAAGATAGTAGTAAAAAATATTTTTCTCAGCAAAAATATAGATCCTTTATGTTAGAATTGCACAACAAAATGCATGCTGATTTGCAGCCTCACATTCTGTTCTTATAGGTACATCCAGTCTATCCATGGCAGCAGTTGTCTTCAATATGGAGGAAGAGAGTCACTCAGTCACATTGGAAACACTGCAACACTGGTGTCTAGGTACGGATTCATTCCATGATAGGCAAACAGAATAAAGAAAAGGACTGTAGTATGTACATCCTGACTAGAAATAAAATAAGGATGCTATTAAGAAAGATTGCCGAAGTTAAAATTGGCATTTGTGTAACCCAAGCCTACTATGATTTGGGGACAAACCCAAGGGGCTAAAGAAGCATTGGAATCAGAAAAGGAAGATTCTAAGAAGACCCTACGTCTTTAAACTTGCAGTATTGGAGAGCTAAGCAGTGAGAATGACTGAAATGGCCTATTAAATTATGTTAACTCTATGTAGATGACAGACTTTTGGAAAATACAGGAAGAGCAAAGTATATGAGTTAGGCTATGAAAGGACACTGAAAAGAAATTCAAGTTGACGAAACTGTCCATTTGCTTGCATATTGGAAAACATAGAACTTTATTTTGGAGACAGTAGTTTCCTGGAGAATTTCCTAATGTATCAAACAACTAAACCGACTGGAGCTGTGTTAACTGTTTCCAGGCCTTAGTGCTTTTGTCTCATTACCTGAGCAGGGTTAAAATGGCACCAGGATCTGGAAAGCTGCATTAATATGAGCCTAGAAAAACTGGAAGCACCTTGGGTGGGGCCCTTTTTACAGGAAGTTTGGGAGCCTTTGATGTCAGATGCCTCCTATATTTTGCATTTCCAGGGATCACAATGAAAGGCAAATCTGGGGAACTGGGTTTATTTTAGTGTAAACAATGTTTTAGGAAGAACTGGGTTTATAAAGGAAGCAAATCTATTTATTCTAAAGATTTAGTGTTCAGATGAACCTGATAGGGCATAGGTCCTCCGAGTTCTCTGAACCAAGACATTACCTAAGACACAGACATTGCTCAGCCTCCCTCGGGTTACCCTGTCAGAGCAACAGCATGACACGCTGACATAATGTTACCTTAGAGGATCAGCATGGGGTTCTTAATTTTGTAGAACTACTTTATCCACATATTGGCTTGTCGTACTTTTAACCTCTAGTTTTCTCTTGACTGTTTTTTGTGCTTGTACTTGTGTTTTGGGGTCTGAAATGCACATAAGAAGAAAAGATGGCTTTATTTTGAGCTGCAGTGTGATCTTGTTAAGATGATGTCTCTAACATAAAATGAGAATGATTCCATTGGTGTTTAATTTCTAAGAAAGTTTTACTTATTTTTTACTTTCATTTCTTTCCAGGGATTTACTAGAAGAACTTTCATAATGATTAAAGATGAGGCATAAGATTTTTGACATTGTATTATTAAGATTAATTTTGTAAGGTCATGTGAATCATTATACAATCCACAGTGAGTCATAATTAACCCTTCGCCTGGGAAAAATAAAGACAAGAACAGGAAAAAGGACAATTTGGATCTAGCAAAGAATATGGCTTTGGATTTGTGTAAGTAGTATACCTGTTTAACTCATTTCAAGTGTACCTGGGGACAAAAATTAAACAAATAAACACTCTTCCTCGAAAGACACACATTGAATCAGAAAACGGCAGTAAAACTACTATGCTAAACTGATAGTCACCTTCCCTAATGAGTAGAGCCACCATGTTGGTGGGGGGGCATTGATTTTTTTGTTATGCTCAGTGATTAAGAAAACGAAATAGAGGCAACTGTATGGAATGAACAATTCCCTCTTATTCCCTATGTTCTTGAAGATAAAATAAGACTCCCTTCCAGTAGGGTACACACCTGGGGAAATTACTAGGTAAGAAACCCCTTTACTTGTTTTGCTCCATGGAAGGAATGAGGTCTTATCTGAATAGTGGCAGTGTATGGTGATTACCACACAGAACAGGATGGAACCCTCACCCAAAATTTAGTTTGCATATCAAGACTGATAATACCACCCACACATACCAAGAGACAATGAAATCTTTTATCATTCATGTAATAAGCCTTTCTTGAGAGAGCAGGGCAGGCCCCAAGAAGGTCCAAAAACTGGCTTACGAGAGTACAGAAAGTTGACTGGCTGGATTTTTTTGTGAGTAGGGGGTAAGTTGGGATGAGGCTTCTCACCCATGGGCTGGGGCTTGATTGGTATGAATGTCTGGCTCCAAGAGGAAGGAGCACCTGGGCTTTCTTATCAGCTTGCCTAAATGTAGGGCAGAAAAGGAAAGGGGAGTGTGGGGACTTGAAAGCTGTCCGCAGACAAACATAAAAACAAAGTCAGAATCTTTATGAAAAGGTGGAAGTAAATTGTATTAGAGAAGAATTTCCTTCGAGAGAGACAAAAGGTGAGAATATGTCATAGCAAGAAAACTGTGTTTCTAAGAGATTTGAGGTGTAATGTATAACCTATTTAAGCAATACAGTTTTGGAAGAATTGAAATTCTGTTTTAAAAAGATAGAGTGTAATCAAATTTGGTACCTAAAATGTGATATTGTGGGGAAGAGGAATTTAGACTTCCGTACTTAAATAGACATATGAGAAGGTTAAATATCAGGGAAAATATGATAAAATAGTATGTTTTCTTGATTTTCTGTTATTTTTCCTGTTCTCTTCTTCATCTGTACTTTTCCCTGCAATTTTCTCAATATGTTGGCTTGTTTGTCTTAATCTTCCTTTCAATCTTTTTCTTTTAGACATATGTTGATACTTCAGCAAAAACAACATATTGGAAATGTATAGCTTACCGTTTGTGATTTTTAGTCTTGATTCAATTCTATGAAAGTCTCCATAGATAGTCTTTCTTTTAACAATATTAAGTAATTATCTTTACTTTCTCTTTACTCTCCTGTTTAGTTTTGTTCGAAGACCGTAACGCTTCTCTGAGTTCTCTGAGACACAGTTTAGTGAAATGACACCATCCCCCAAACTCTCCCCAAAGGAACCCCAACCTAGAGCTGTAGATCAGACTTTATATTCACAAGACTTGGTGCAAAGAAAGTAATTATTTCCAAAGTACTGTTACTTCCACAAATCAAAGTATCTTATAAATATATTTGTTACTGAAAATTAAAAGCTTGTTTTTATTAAAACCCAGGAAAGAAATAACTAAATAGATAATTCTTAGAATTTAATTAGCACCACATTCTTATGGGCTTGGGAATTCATATTTCAAATCATAAAGAAAGTTTTATTGGCAAATGAAATAAATGTACTAGTTAGATAAATTATTTTTTTCCCTTGCTTACTAGATATGTGTAAAAACATGCTTCTGTTATTTGAGTTGAAAATATCTTTGGGAAACCCATGGTCCAACTGTCTCATTTAATACATAGGCAAACTGACGTGTGATTAGACATCATGACTTGCCAATGGTAACAAGTCTGGTGGGAACAGGCCTTTTCCTGAGTGAAGTAAAGATAAACAGAAAATCTGAAACCTATAGTACTGAGAACTTGAAATGATCACATAATATAAATGTGATGAAATAAGAATGTAATTGTTAGAAAGAGCTATTTATTTATTAGGCTGCTGTAAATGTCTATCCCCTGGGAAGAAAAAGTTAAGAGGTGGCCTCATAATTCCCCTTGGGAATAAGGATGTCTTTGGTTGACAAAACACTTTGTGAGTCATTTTAATTGGAAAGATTGATCTTAAGGAAGCACTCAAATAAATCAAAGAATAAACTCTCTGAAGAAAAATAGAATAAGAATTTAGAGATTAGGTATATATAAACTAGAAGAGAGGAGTTTGAAGAAGAAGAAGACAGAGGGAGCTCAACCATATAACAGGAGGCTTGAATCACATTAGATTCTCTTGCTGAGAAAGTGGTTTGGGCAAAATATTGTGCCAGACTTGGTTTGGTTGGCCATCATTTCTGACACTGAAATGGCTTTTGTTCCATCTAACTTCACCAGACTGCCAACCACACTGCAAGAACAAATATCCTCTAGATGCCTTGTCCAAATCGGTTGCCCATTCTTTGATTTAACAAATTTTCCCTAATTGAGCCTGGCAGAAATCTATTGCCTCAGGAAACTTCCCTCTTAAGCAGAAGTGGCAAATGGATGGTCTAAAAGAAGGGTGATCATAAAATTCATTTGTTGACCAAGCTGGGACGCTTTCAACAGTGAAAGGGGTTCTATTAATGCTTATTCTGGGACAACTGTCTTGGGCAAATTCTGAATTATTGTCTCCACAACTGTGATCTAAAGGTAGCCTTCATATGTGTTGATGAGCAGTATTTAAATTAACTGGCAACTGGCAAAGTTCAAATCAGGAGAGTTCACAATAAAAATTCACATTGCCAGTTTCTCTTAAGATTGTCATGAGATACTAACACTAAATGTCGAAAGTTTGGCTCTCTTTGAAGCAGTTTTGAGATTGAGTTGAGTGGGCGGAATCTTAATTAGGGTATGCCCTTAGGATCAACACTTGTAGAAGGAAGGAACTTAGGCAAGTTAGTCAGAGATAGGCAAGCACAATGACAGTCTCTGCTGACCCCATGGGGCACTCTAGAGCTCAAATGGCCCAACACACTTTCATATGTTTACTCTGCTTCAAAGAGGCAATGGATATGTACTGCCTGAAATGGGAATCTCAGTGGGGAGGCAGCTATCTGCAACTGAGGCAATCCTTGAAGGGACTGACAGCTGAAGGTTATCTGCAGAGCTTGGCCACCAAGATCATCCTCGAAGTGGTATTTTGGTGGTGCATCAGTGTGCTCATCAAAATGAACTGTTACACTTCAGAGCAACAATCAGCTAGAGATGAGTGGTTGCCTTCCTGTTATAGGGCAGGATTCCCAATGTCTTCAACTTGCCCAAGGCACACCATCCTATTACCTGCTTGGCCTCTGTATGCATTTGAGCCAGTGACCTCTGATCTAGAACAGTTTCTCCTGCTGTTGCTGTGGGCACTGCAGAGGACACATTTTGTTCCTTAGCCTCTTCTGGGCTTCTGAGCTTTGCCAACATGGCTGCCTTTAAGTTCTGCAGAGCAGTGACAAAAGCAGTGGCTCACACCCAGTCCCACACAGTGCTCCATTTTTAAGCCAATATTTTCTGATTCCCCTTGACTATCCTGAATTAAATTCAGAATTGTGACTACTTACATTTTGAAAAAACAATACTATGCCTCAAATGTAATATGAAAGTGAAATAAAAGATAGATAATTTATAATAATATATTTTTAATACATCAAAAACTTGGAGGTGACTGTACCAGTAGAAATATTCAAGGAGTCAGATGCTCGTGTCTAAATGTAGAATCATAGTGAATGTGATGGCTGCAAGTGTACAATTATACAATATAGGTCATTCACATATCACAAGAAACAACTTTCCAAAATGATGAATGACTCATTCCCTTCCCTGAAAGGTATGATCTTTTCTTGATCTATACAGTAAAGGTATTACTGGAAAATTCATTGAGTATTAAAATTATTCAATAGTACTTTGTGTGTAAAATGGAGTTAAAGTTCCAGTCTCAGCTATTAATAAACTAGTTTACCGACCTGAATAATCAATGAAACATTCAGAGTGTGAGGGATGCAGGATATGGGGCAGATCTTTGTTATGCAGGACTGTTTTAAGCATTGCCAGATTTCTAGCATCTCTGGCACAAACTCGAATTGGCAATTGGACCTTTTCATCAATAATGCCCCCACGCAGGAACACTCTTGTCAAAATCACTGGGACAAAAAAACTATAATCAAATTTAACAATCCACTTGTCAGTCCTTGCCCCATTTTACTTAATCCCCACAGGTCCATCATCTTTACTGCTTTCCCATTAAGCCATACTGTTACAGGAAGATGATTAATCAATCTTTCTAGAACCTCATCTAACCTGTATCTCTCAAAACTTCTTCATAGTTTCTGACATTTAGAAAATGACCTCCCCTAGTTTCCAGGGACGATACAGGTAAACCACCTTTTCACATTTCCTCATTTCTTAAGAAATTTCTTTTAAACTGGAAAGAAAATATTCAAATGTGAACTCACGCCAACCCATTTCTGGGAAGCTCTAAATATTTAATTCTGCAAATGGAAACATTCGTTTCATAAAGATCTTGTTATCCTAATTTGATATGATTTCCTTCAGGAGAAAGCACTCTCTGGGCATCTATGAAAGATAATTTTGGCTGCCACTTTTCCAATATGATTATAGAAACTGTTTAAAATGATCGGGAACCTTGGTATTACATTTGGGGTGCAGCCTTAATGTCCACAACATATAATGTCCACAGCATTTAATAAATTGAACAGGCTGAGGGTGGCAGCATGGTAACAAACACTGGCAAAAGACTTGAATTTCAGTCCCACTTTTGTCAGTAACTAGTCATGTGAACTTAGGTGAAACTTTTAACTTCTCTTGGCTCTATTTTTCCATCTGTGAAATTATCGAGTTGGAAAATCCGATCTCTAAGGAGCTTTTCAGCTCAAAAATTCACCCACTCTGTTTTTATGATTACCTTTTCTACATTTTTCAGATGTTAAATTGGCAAGAAATTAGGCTTTGAGAATTTTCTTGGAAAGCTTTCAGCACTATTTTGCTAATGCAGATGTTTGGTTACATATAGAATTTCCCTGAAGCCTAATGATATATGACCTCAGCTGCCTTCAAGCAGATTATCCATCTGCTATCTTATGTTGACTCTGAAAAGATAATTTTAAAATGTCTTCAGGAGAGTAGTTCCATGGAATATGACATATCTTGAGACACAGCTAGGCATGACCCATTTCAGCAGAGATGGAAGGGATCTGGAACATAATCTACTTAGTGGTGTGGAGGAAACAGCAAGGTGGCTGACCCATCTACAGCTGTTTTCTTGGGGGAAATCTACATCGGCAGGCAGAACATAATATCCAGAGAGTACACAATAGATGATGGTTAGTAATTACAGTCTGTTGTTGATTTCCAAGAACCAATGTAAAATAATAGATCATATAAATCAATGTTGACTGAATTTAACGTTAAAATATATTCTTTATTCATTGGCTAAATACTTACGGAGAGTCTACCACGTGTCCATAAATAAAACATGTTTTTTAAAACACAGAATTCAAATGCAGATATTCAGTATTATATAAATCTTTCGGTATGGGGCAAGGTTTCAGGAACAATACTCTTGGACCCAAGTAAGGAAAAATAAGCAAAAAACAAACTAACTAATGAGCTGTTTTATAAATCTAGAATATTAGGCCAGGCCATTGATAATCAGTCAGGAGCAAGAGACAATCGAGATCCAGTTAGAGAAAACAGAATTCAGCGGAAGATTTTATATCAGGAATGATGAAAAGGTCCAGTTTGTTTAAGGCATCAATTAAAGGCTGCAGTAGTAGCCAGAGCTCATAAGCTTTACTCTTAGATATTTTCTTTGAACTTTATTTTCTAAAAGTCTGAAATGTGTAGACACAAATCTATCTTTTTTAAGATCTTCATCAGCACTCTGTGTTTTAAAGACAGCATTCCACAGCATAAACAAAACAAATAAGTATGTATCCCACAATAAATTTAAATTTTACTTAAAACATTGAAATGACCTTTTTACTTTTTGCATGTGTTTTATAATTTATGATAAACTATGATTTCTCTGCAACCCTCTTTCACACATTGTTTTCAAATATAACGACATTCTTATCAATGCTTATCAATTCTTAGTTTTTTAGTCATTTAATTATACATTTTTTAATTTTGACTATACAAATTTCCTCTTTACTTTCATATTTTTTCAAGTCATAAGCATTTAGTAGTCCTTTGAAATGGGTTTCGGCCATATGTTTTGTGCATAAGCGTCTATTGCATAAGATAACTCTTTCTAGGGACATATTGTAAATGGGTGAAGGCAGCCAGGTGTAAGATAATTGACAATGGTGGAAAGTATGTGAGAGCATGTGACCTCTCCAAGGAGGACAGTCACTGAAAAACAAGTAAATTTCACTAGACTCAAGCTTCTAAAATTACCCTTGTATAAACCCAAGTACTGTGAGGAAGCTTAGGTTCTCAGTGATGACCACACATAACAAACCATGTGAAGAGGAAAATAGAAACTACAAGCAGGCAAACACTGGCATGTCTACTGTCCGATGAATTTATCCACGACACATTCATACACTCAAAATATATTCATTGAGATCTATATTTTGCTCCATTTCCAGTAGATTTGCCAGATATAATGCAAGACACCCAGTTAAATTTAATTTCAGATAAACAATTTTAATAACACTTTTGGTCTAAGTATGCCCCAGGCAACACTGAGGACATACTTATACTAACAAGCAAAAGGCCCTATTATTTATTGTTTATCTGAAATCCAAATTTAACTAGGCATCCTGTAATTTTATTTGTTAAATCTGGGAACCCTAATTTCTAGACATGGGAGAAAAACTACAGAGTGAAAACAGACACAATCCCTGTTTTAGTGGAAGTAGCAATGAGATTGGGAGAGAAAAACATTGCTCAAATAAAAATAACCAAACAAACAACTGTAAGTTGTTCCTATAGCAAGTTCCATGAAGGAGAGAGATAATGATGCTGTGAGACTCCATGATAGGGGTTTTGACTAGATTAGGAAGGTTAAAGTGGCCTTTTATGTCATCTGAAGGAACAGGAGGAGTTAACTGGGCTAAGGATTAGGGCTGTGTGTGTGTGTTGCGGGGGAGAGTGGGGTGTCAAAGAAGAACATTCTACGGAAAAAGAGACTGAAAGATTTTGTACATGGAAATATCATGGATAGAAAAACAGAATGCCAGAGTAGCTCAAATGAGTGAGGGGAAATTAAAAAGAGAGGACATGTGTGTCATATTAAAATCTGTCTTCACCTTAAGAACAAAGATGAGATCCTGAGAGTTTTCAGCAAAGTGAGTGAGGTGAGCAGATTGGTGTTACAGAAAGTGCTTGAAGAGATCCCAGAGCGAACGCTTTAAAGCAGTAACTTTACATTTAGTCTCCTCTCTCTCTTCCAGAAAATTTTGTATCATATAGTTGGAATGATCTCCTGAATCTGATCATACTATTTCTCTATTTATAAAATCAAGCTTGGTCTCCTGACAGGTAATATATTAATTTTGGTGTGCTAGACATTGTGATGGTATTTTTCGTCTGGCCCGTAAGTGTTTCAACTCTCTCATTTATTTTGTATTTTATAAAGATACGTTGATTACACCAGAACAATAGGCTAAGATCACTCAAGAGAAGTTAATCATTTTCTGTAATTCTCCTGGTGGTAATGAAATTTATGTAAACTGATCTTCAGAAAGAACACAGCATCAGAATTGTTTCAGAGTAACAAGAAGTCAATCATGAGGGAGATGTTTTTCTCATTCCTAAATCTCTTCAAGCACAGAGGCTCATCACACAAACTTTAAGTGTCACTAAACAGCTTGTTAAGCTTTTTTAAACTTAGGAAATCAGATAAAGATAGAAAAAAAAGGATCCAAGGAATTTTGTCCACTTATTTTAATCTACTTTAAAAGCTTAAGAAATTATCACTTTGAGTTGTTTCTTGAGGCACCTAAGATGAAAGTGATGCATTTCTAGTACCTTCTACATAGCACCTTATTATTCTGATTGTTCCAATTCCAGGCATGCCTGTTTGCAGTTTTGCACTAAGTCTGAAAATGTGCAGTCTTCTGATTACTACAAAAAGTTGGGGTTAAGATCATCTCTTATCATATAAACAACAAAGAGAAACTTTTTAGAAATGTATTACTTCAATATCACAGTTTCTGAACATAAATTCACATGGCACATTAGAAATGGCTGAAATATCAAATGAGTCATTAATTCTCTCAAAGAACATTGGTTGGATGACTCCTATTTGGACTCATCCACGAATGAGCTGTGAAAATATATGAGGGCATTTATAGCTGAAAAGTTCAGGGAGAGGTAAACTTTTAAATATAATACAATATTGCAACAAAAAATCAGATATATTCAAGTTACAGTGGTTACTATAAAGGGGGTAACTCTGCCTGAGGGTTCATGGAAGCCTCTAAAGATGAGATGGCATGGAAATTTAATCCACAAAGGAGGTGGGAAAGCAGTGGGGGTGGGGGTAGGGGGGACAGATTCCAGGCAGCATGGACAGAGAGGGGAAAAGAATAGGTGCCATGATAAAGAAAGTGAGTATAGCCACCTTTTCATGGAGCAGTTTTTGAGGTGAAGATGTGGGATTATTAGTCTGGAAACACATAACAAATGTCTGTGTGTGGTGCTAAAGATTTGGGAGTGCGGGTCAAAGTTGACAGGCAGTTTTTGAAAGGTTGTGTAGTGATTTTGCTTTTTTTGAGGGGGAGTCCTCAAAAAATGATGTGGGGCCCAATGGATTTGATGATTACTTGCAAAATTGGTTCAGCATAATTTAATGATAAACTATATAGGTGAGAAGGATGAGCAAAAAAATGGAGTAGGTTAATAAGTCTGACACACTTAAAATAACATTTACTATTTATTCCATACCTGATCTAAAAATGTCGAATTGTTGAGTAGCTACTTCACATTCATTTTTTTCACTTAAGATTTCAAACTTGTCTACAAAAAAAACTATGAGAGCTATAATAATTCTTACTTTAAAGACTATGAAACTAAGATTGAGAGAGGGTCAGTGGCTTGCTGGAGCTTCTATAAAGATCACTGGAGAAACTGTTTTTTCTAATTAAAGAACCCACATTTTTGCATTGAATGTGGCTGTTGAGAAGTCATTTAGGACCTAAGGAAGATTTTACAATAACGCTTGGATACAAGACAGACTTCAGGGAAAAGAATAGTAATAATACACGGCAATATAGAGGGGAAGACACATGTAATTGAATAACATGAAAACTTTTTGGTTTTGAAGTAAACATTTTTTAAGATGAAAGAGATGAGCGCATCTCTTGGATTCTCCTGTAGCTTGCTACAGCATGTTTCCTGAATTGCAATTCCTTTGCTATTCTTGAATAAACTCAATTCCTGGTAATTTGAGTTTGCCTGACTATAGCTCTTTAGCTAGCTTAAGTGAAAAGGAGAAAATGATGAAAGAAACAATGCTGTACTGGACCTGGCATAGTCTGGAAGCTCGGACACGGGATGACAAAGGATCACAAAGAGATGGAAGCCAAGAAGTGGAGGAATTAACCTTGAATAGCACCAGTGGAAGGATAGTTTAAGGTCGAGTTTTCCTCAGAGTCTTGTGAAAAGGAAGTAAAGAGGATTTAAATGATAAGCTCAGCTTTTAAGGGCAAAGAAGCAGATTGTTTTCCAAAGCTTCCTTTGGGGGGATTTTGTTTGTTTACTTTTTTCTAAATCTAAAATTTGCCTTTTTTTCTTTCCAAAATTGATGTGTTCCTAAAATTACAGTTAACTGAAGTGCCTGATAAACTGGCTTCTAGCTAATCAAAGCTTTTATCCATGTTGTTTTCTCACTGACAGATTAATTGCCTAAATTGCCTTTTTATTTTTAAGTAGTCCTGAGAAAGAAATTCAGCAATTAAAATGATTTAGCCTCTGCAGCTTATGTAGCAGCTCAAATGACATTTGAAAGCTAGTGGGGGAAATTAATAAATGATTGTACAAAATAATATGTAGCAGCAATATGTTTGCTGCTGTAATTAAAAGTGTATAACTTAGTGATCCAGGTCAATTTTTACAAAGAATCAACCAGTAGGGCTTTTCAAATGGCTTTAAAAATTGATTGTTTCTAATCAGTCATATTTCAACTTCAGACATGGATTTGAATATTTAATTAACTGATTTTTAAGTAACATTTTATGCACTTTATTTTATGTAGTTGATAAGTACTTTCTTGTAGAGATATAGTGAGTATTCGTAAAAGTTTAATTAACTAGAAACTTCAAATAAGTATATTAAGAGCAGATTTTTATGTTCCTAATTATTAAAGAAAATGTGCCAATACAGATTTTTATTTTAATATTTCATTTTAAGCATTTCTTTATGTATTTACTGTAGAACAATAAGTAATACAGGAAATAAAATCTGTAAAATATTTAATTATCAGAAATTATACCAACAAATAAGACTACTGTTAAAAATTGGAAGCAAATATTTCTAGATGTGTCCTTATGAAATTACAAGTATATAAATCATGCACGGATATGTATACATGTAATTTCACAAAATGGAATCATTCCAATGAATGCAAGTGTATTTATTCTTTTAATATATGTTGAGTATGTTTCGAAGTCAATACATATTGATTTGCATAAATATACATTTAGCTGTATAGAGTTTCATTGTATGTATGTATTTATGTAATCAAGACAAATTAATTAAATACATATAATTATATATCTATATATTTGATTACTCTCAGTTTTTTCCCTTGGGACAAAAACCTGAAACTGAAATTTAAGTACGAAAAAGAAGCAAAATACTTTTAATACTTGACTAGTTTGTCTCTGGAAAGGACATAACAATTTAAATCCACATAAGCTTCTTTTACAAGGGTAAGCATCAGCCAACTCTGGTCCCTGGGCTAAATCTGGCCCATCACCCTCTTTGCTGAAATAAATTTCTTTAGGAACACAGCAACACTCATTTGTTCACGTATTGTTTCTGGCTCCTTTCACAGTAGTTGTGACAGAGACTGTATCTTGTATGTATTATGTTTAAGATAGTCTAAATTATTTACTATTTTCTTTTGCAGAAAAAGTTTGTCAACTGCTGTGCTAGAGCTTTCCCCCACAGTCTTATAAATATCTGATTCTGTATTGACAGAACCGCAAATATGAAGTTTAACAGAATAAATTGTGTCTGTTTTAATTTACCTAACAATTGAGATTGAATATGTTTTCGTATGCATATTGGCCATATATTTCTTCCATCTGACTGTCACGTTTTCCATTAGGACATTCAGTTTTTCCTATTGATTTGAGAAAGCTCTCAATATGTTGAAGATGTGAATTTTTTAAACGACTTTATTGAGGTATAATTTACATACCCTAAAAGTCCCCTGTTTTAAGTGTATAATTCAAGATTTTTGGAAAATTTATAGTTATGCAACCATCACCACAGTCTAGCTTTAGATCATTTCACCATTTCAAAAAGATCCCTAAATGCCCAGTGCACCCAATTCTCATTTACAGTTCCAGCCCTAGGCAACCTCTATTGTCAATCTATCCTCCATCATTAAATATTTGCCTTTTCTGGACCTTATCTGTAAAAGAAATCATACAATATGTGTCCTTTTGTATTATGTTCATGTTCGCCCATGTGCAAGTGGGTGAACATTTGGATTATTTGCACTTTGAGGCTATTTTGAATAAATGCTGTTATAGCCATTTGTGTACAAATCTTTGTGTGGAGACATGCGTACAGTTTTTTTTTGGTAGATACCTAAAATTAGGATTGCTGGGTCATAGTGTAAATTTTTGTGTAACTTATTAAGAAGTTACCAAATTATATCTAGAGTAGTGGCACTATTTTACATTCCCACCAGCAGTGGGTGAAGGTTCCAGTTTCCCTGCGTAACCCTTTTTATTGTCTGTTTTTTTGATGATAGACACGCTAGTAGGTCTGAAATAGTATCTCCTGGCTTTAATTAGAATTTCCCTAATAACTGATGATGTCGAGCATCTTTCCCTGTGCTTACTATGCATTTCTTTATTTTCTTTGGAGCAATGTCTGTTCAAAGCATTTGCCCATTTTTAATTGGTTTGTCTTTTTATTATTGTTTATATTTTCTCAATCTAAGTCCTTCAATAGATACATGATATATAAATATAGTTCCTCCCTTTTTGTGGATTGTCTGTTTACTTTTCCTGATAGTCATTTTTGAAGCACAGAACTTTTTAATCTTTATGAAATCTAGCTTACCTATTTTTTCTTTCATCACTTATACTCTTGGTGTCATATCTAATATGTCATTGCCAAACCCACGGCCATGAAAATTTACACCCATGTTTTTTATAAAAATTTTATAGTTTTAGTTCTTATAGTCAGGTCTCTAATCTATGTTGAGTTCATTTTCATGTATTATATGATATATAATCAAACATAGTAAAGGGAATCTAAGACTGAAGAAAAAAGTATACTCCACTGAATATGCTCTCCCCTTGCTTCTTGCTTTGTACTCCTCATGGTTTAATGACTATTTAAAGAATAAAATCTTCTATATAAAAGAAATGCATGAAGTAATGTGAAATGTCATAATATCATATGTATACAGACAAAAATGACAGGATTTCTTCACATTTTAGAATGGAAGAGAGAGCATTTTACGTCTCTGGCATAACTGAACCTTTTCTTGGGCAATTTGGAATCTCTGGAGGTCATGAAATTGATCCATTATTTGACGAATTCTATAGGCCAGGAACTGAATTGTGAATATGGCACCCATGGAGCTAACACTACAGTACAAACCTAGTTTCAACCCATTCTGTAGACCCTAAAGCATCCAGGTAAATATCTGGGTTAATTAATGCCAACAAGCTTTTCTATGAGGCTGTGTTCTAGAAGGAACTTACTTTTTTTTCTGTTTAGTAAGGCATGTGTCTAACAGAATGTGTTTGCTGTGCATAACTGCTTTGCAAGTAAACACTAGGGGTGTTAAATTGTCATAAAATGTTCTTTGAGTGACTTCTTTGAGATAAGTGGCATGACACTTGTTTATCTACACTAAGGAAACAAAACTGGAAATGTACTTTATTGTTTAAGGACTTACAACCAAGATACACAAAGAGAGCAAGGATGGAGTTAAATAAGCTAGCAAAGCTACCTCTGGGTAGAACTTCATCAACAGCTTAGTAACGCAATATTGGCTGTTAATACTAACTCCACATTTGAGTAATTTCTATTTATTATTTGCGATGTTTTTGTTAGTTAATCTGTGTATATAAATGTTGACATATGCAAGTATACATTTTGGCAAAATTTCAGATTACATCTAACAGATGGTCTCTGGAAACATAAGAAAGAATGATATGATTATATGGAATCTGCCTGAGTGAATTAAGTGTAACTTATTCAAGAATATCTGTCCTGTTAAAATTTATTAAATATCAATTTTAGATGAATTTAGTTCTGAAGGATGGGTTTTAGCATATCGTTTTCTTAACCAACGTCTTTGAGAACATTTCATTATTGACTGGTATGCATGAGAAACTTTACAAGGATGCTGATATAAGGAAAACATGTCTATCAAAAAATGTTGTTTCTATAGTTTGTTGTTAGAAGTGTGTTACTGAGCTCTTTCTTTAGTCTCATCCAATTAAATTAAAATTTTGAATCAATTGATTAGATGGAACAAAAGTGACACTAAAAAAATATTTGATAATAAGCATGACACAAACACGGATCAGTCAGAGCAGATGGGATTCAAAGACCAAGGATGATTGTGCTAGATCCTACCAACTAAATATGAGCTCAGAAACATATTTTTTGGAAGGCATCCTTATTTAAATGATGAATCATATACAATTGTAAGAGAGCTGGAAAGCTGTTGTATGAGTTAGCAAAATCAGGATTCTAAAGAATGAATCACTCTTAATACTACCGTTAAGCTAGATCTATGTAGCAAATCTGCTATTTGTAATTAATAGTGATAAATGTGAGGTTCTTCATTTATACTCAAAGAAACAGCTACAAAGTTAAAAGATGTGGAAGACAACAATTGTTAATAGGATACAAAACTAAAAGAAGCAGACAATTAAGCTCTATATGATTTTGAAAATGTAATATGCTTGTAAGAAAACAAATTTAATTTAATAAAAAGCAGGATTAACAGAAAAATAGTGTTCACATCTAAATAGCCACTACCTCAACAGTACTCTAACATGGCCCAGTTAAATGTGAAACGTCTCATTTATAGTTCTTAGCTATTGTTTTAAAGGATGATACTTACAAGCTATAGTCTATAAAACAAGACTGGCCTTGAGAGTGAAAGGCCTTGAAGCTGTATGATATGTGGAAACTGAGAAAGGATGATATTTTTCAATCACATAAGACAAGACTTAAAGAATACAGAAGTACATTCAAATATTTGATGTACTGTGATGGGAAATAGAAACTAGAGTCAATTGTGTTGCTTTAGATGAGGAAATCAATTTCCACAGATGGTAATTATTCAGAGGCAGATTTCACTTCAAGACAAAGTAGTGTGTCTCAATACCAATTAGAACGCTAACAAGGGAATGGTCTGTCTTTCAAAGTGGTGGGATTCTGTCTCTGGAAGACGGCTAGCTGACCTTGGATGAACACTGGTCATGGATATCATGGAATGTATTCCCTTCTTCCAAGGAAAATATAATTAAGCGACTTTTAAGCTTATTTCTACCTCTCATATTCTCATTTTATGATCACTTGACACATTTCAATTTTATGACATCATTTCAATCTCTAAATTGAGGCTGATACCACATGGACCAGTAAGCCGTGTGACATTATTTCTTGATGCATGCTCCCTTAGACACTGACAGGGATTTTACATATAAATTATCTTCACTTTGTTTTTCTTTCTATAATTTATATTATATCCAGAAAATGTTAGTACATAGACACCGTTATTGCTTCATGAATTAGGTAATTCACAAAATTTTGGTTTTGATTTGTTCTTTTTCTATCAGCTAGGTATTTTATTTTAAATAGTCTATTCTATTTGAGTTTAAAATTACTAAAACAGCATGTTTCTCTGAGCCAGTGGATAAGTTTCTTTATTTTTAATGGAAAACCAGAATATTCCAAGGAACTGGTTTTATACAGAGGCCTGCTTCTGCTGTCTATTTCATGTAGTCCAAAGACCACGTTTAGCACGTCCATGTAGGGATTTAGGTTCTAAGTCCCAGTCCACACACACAATGTGCCTGATCCTTCTACCTCGCATGGCGTTTACACGGTTTTAACTTGTCTTGTTTATACGTGGCTTGACTTTGAAAGTTTCACTTTCTCCACGTGGGCATTTAACTTCTTTCTGAGCTCACCTATGCATTTTATTACTATATTCTATTTTATCTCATGGGAAAGAGAGTGTCCAGGTAAATCTGCCATACTTTTAGTCTTCTAGCCAGTTTTATCCCCTTCATTCAGAAATTTGAAGAACCCTCATCCTGTCTCTTTGAAACTATCTCACTGTTATTCTTGTATTTTCAGTGGGCTTATGCTAATATTTTCCCTTTTCCTAGCACATTGAAAGAGGTATAAACTAAATATATACTCAATTTACCACAATCTCTCCTTTTTGCCTAATAGTATTTTAAAATTTTATCAATCGATGCCCATAAAAGAGGGTGCCTAGTAACAAATGTAAATACTAGCAGGCCCAACAGGCCAATGCGACATCTCAGGTATGGCAGACACTAGTGTATTGTCTATGTGAGCTAAATTTTATTTCAATTTTAAAAATAAATTAAATCATTTGTTTGATTGAATACATAACTTCTATTTAAGGAAGTAACAGAGATGAAAGACTACTTTCCTTTGCTAACTTCTGTTTGTGTCCCAAAGCCTGTGATTCCACACCCAAATGATGTCTACATGACATTAAATTCAACCATTTTTTATTTCAATCTTTATTTGACAAAGAATTTTGGATCACAGAATCTGTGAAAGTTTTTTTTAATGCTTTGGAGAAATTTTTTGAACAAAATCTATGGATTAAACCAATTTGGTAATTTTAATAAAATAAGCAGATCTAGTCTAATGATTTTGATGAAGAAGATCATGGTCAGAGTCATATTGAACAAATTAATTTTACTATTTCTTAATCAAATAAAGTTATTCATTTATTTTATTATCAGAGGTCTTGTTCTCAAATGTGCCCAAGTGCTCTAACATAAATAATAAGTTTTCCCTTTTCAAAGGATTTTATAGAAGTGTTAAATTAAGAGAACTGTTTTTAAGAAAGGAGCACCAACATATGAGGATAAGCTGTACAGTGTCTATCTGGAGCGACATAATTAACATCCGAAAAACGCGAGCCTACATCCCTTTATTAGAAATCTTACCTACCTCGTGATATTCCTGTACTACCAGATAGACTAGGGAAGAACGTGCCCCTCTGTGTTTCTAATAAGGCAAAAATAGTTACAGATAGATTTCAGCAACAGGGCATTTAGAGTTCAAAAGTGTTCATAGGGGTACAACTTCTCAACTTCCATACAAGGTTGAAAAGAGTGCTGGTAATACATGGACAGGGTTCAGCATTGCCTCAATAGAGAAATAAAGTCACAGTAAATAATTTGATTTATCTCTATCTGTTTGCCAAAGTTTCTGTTCCCTGTGGTTAAAAAAAGAAAACAAAGAATCAAAATATAATCTACTCCAAGGAGGAGTGGCAGCCTTACATTTGGCACCTAACATAAACACAAATATGGAAATCAGCAAAATATTTAACATTTTTTCCTAACCTCCCTCCACTTTTGAACCAATGTTTTTCAAGTCCATTCCATTTATAGTATAATAGTTAGTGAAACCCTAATGGAATCACAAACGTGAGCACACCTAGCAGAGTTCCCGGTTCAATCAGGGAACTTACCAGTTAAATTTCATTTGACTTCTCATGTATTTTCTCCTTAGTCAGTATTGCCAGTGAAATCTAAAATAAGAAAAGACAGAAAGAGAGAATTAAATTTAGAGTTGAAAAGCTAAATATAATGCTCCCTACATAAAATATGATAAATAGAGAAAATGATAATACACATCAGGCATTAACACTTAGATCCTGAGTGTCCCATTTTGTCACAATTTATAAATAACTTCTTAGAACAAGGGTTTAGAAAAGAAAAATTCTCAGGGCATCTGGCATTTTCAGATGTTTCCCATCAGAGTTTCTCTGAGGTTGAAGGAGGCCAGGACATTGATTTTTGAGATTGCCAATATATTATAAGTAATGAAATGGCAAAGAAAGTTTGCCAAAATTGAGTTAGACTTTAATTACTACGGTTAGCCAATTGGTACGTTAACACGTTAAAGACACACTCACTTTATGAATAACTTTAGTAGGAGATTAATATCAAAAGTCTCAATGCTAGATTCTTCCTGACAATAAGACTCAAAGCCCTCCATATGGCAGGCAGACTCTGTTTCATATAACTTCCAGATAATGGAGAGTACTCTGCAAATGACAGCACAGATACTTTCTTTAACTTTACTCGTTATAATAGAAATTTTAGGAATATTATACATTTCTTTCCTTTTTAAAAGACTATTTAACTTAATATTATAAAACACCAAAAATAAAAACATGAAGCATTACTATTTACCATTTTTAAGGACAGTATGTTACCATATGTTCATTAAACATGATTCAAAGAATTCTGTCCCTTTAGAATATGATGCTATCTATCTAGTAATAATTCAGGCAATCAATATTTATTGAGTGCCTGTCATATGACAAGCACTATTCCAGGCTCTGAAGATACGTCAAGGAAGAGTCTTGTTTTCATGGAGCAGTCATGGCAGGAGGGAGGAGAGAGTGGACACAGTCATAATGATTTTATTTATTGAAATTAAAAAATATTTAATATTTATGACAAAGTGATACATGTTCATTGCAAAATTTAAAGCAATACAGAAGAATATAGTAGAAATTAAAAGTCCTCCCCTTCAAATTCTCCACAAAATTTCATTCCTGAGAGTGGCCATTGCTAAGTTTGTATATGCATATTATATAAACATATGAATCACATTGTCTCCAGAGAAAGAAAGAAAAGAATATTTCTATTCACACACGTGCATGCATATGTAATAACTGCATGTATTTATAATCCCTTTTCTCTATGTATACCTCTCTTTTTGTGTGTAAATATATAATCTTACATATACCATATATGTATGAACTTACTGTGACAGTTGGATAAATAAGAAATGAAAAACTCTCTTTTAGTTTTCTACATCGAAATATTTCTGATTCCTTGGGTTGGTAGAACAACTCGTCTCAATCCTTATTTGAAATATTTCTTCTTACTTTTGTTTTCCACTACTCCAGGAAGCTTACAGGATATATAGAAAATGGAAAGAGCCTTTAATCTTAAATTCTAAATGGCCACTCTTTGATATGCTTATGGTTGCTCAAGTCAGCATGATCCTTTAGTGTCCAGTGTTTTCAGGATTTGATGCTAAATGGTCCATAGGAGCCTTTGCTTAGACTAGGAGCTCTAGTGCCTGAGGTTCAGTCTTCTAGGCAGCATCCCTACTCTGTTCTTCGCCCCTCCATCTCCTTCTCCATCCCACTACACAAAAGTTTCTATCACTTCCCTGGAGTGTTGCAAGCCAGCACATGGCACAGACCACAGATAGCAACTTGTGTAATCTGCAGATCAGCAGCCCCATTTAAGGCTCACGTACTTTCTTGAGCCCTGTCTCTCTCTCTCTCTCTCTTTTCTCTCATTTCCAATCCTTACCTCAACCTCACAGGCCCAAAGCTCAAATATGTTCAGGAGGGAAACAGATAACTTTATGTGGGAGGCAGCAGAATAAAAGACCTTCAGGAGTGGAGGCTGTGGTGAATTCAAAAGGGCATGCCCCGTGAGTGTTCATGCTTTTAAAATAAAAATAACCAAATACAACACCCTTCGGACTAATAAAAGCACATTTGACAAGAGGCCACCAACATGGACTTTTCATGCTCATTAAAAGATAAAAAATGATATTCAATTAGTTACTGCTTTTGGCCTTGCACGTCCACTGTGGCAAGGAAGCACAAATTCATGGATATTGTTTTAGAATGGAAAGAGTCCATAAAACAAAACAAAAATAACATGTCAATAAATTATGCTTCCATGTTGCATATAAATTTATATTTTACAGGTGAAAATAATTCAATTCAATATACGATTTCATTTTCACTATTTAATGAGCTTTTAAAATGAGCATGTCCTACTAGCAATGGGTGATGAACTTGTTGCTTTGCTTTGCCTCCAAGCTCTATTGGAACAAAATACTTTTCTGTTCTGTAGAATCATCACTTTTTGTCAACCCTTACGGCTTACTGGGTAGCTCTGCTTGAATTCTTCTGATAACAGTGCACTTACTACATTACACATTTTATTTAATTTCTGAATTTAGTGAGTTGTTAGAAAGTAATGCTTTCCTTGTCCAAAACACATCTTTGGGTAATGTCTATCCATTGATTCTAATGCAAATGTACCTATGCAGCTAATAGTAACAGCCCGATTCTTCTAACACACAAAGTCTCTCAATAAATTGAATAAAAGTGTCGTGTTCTTTCAAAAGCATCTCTTTTCCAGATTGAATATTTTCTGTTAGTTTAATTGTTTCTCACAAAATATCTTTATCAGATATTTGCTCCAAATTGCTGTCCTCTGCAAAACTGAACCAAGGTCTTATTTAAAATGTGTTAGTATTTTTCTCAAAATGTGAAATCTAATACTGAACACAGAACTAGTGTCGTATGGTAATTTCTTTCCAGAACCCAATTAAGAAGGACTAAAAACTTTTCTTCCCTACATAATCTATTTTCCCATTAGAAAATGAAATTCACCTTGATAATCAGGACATTGTACAAACAAAATTTAGGAAATTATGCATATGACAGCTTTACAAATAGGGATATGAATGATTTGTATTTGAATTGCAATGCATGCTTATCTTAAAGGCCAGGATATGGAAAACCACAAGCTAAAGATTATGGATCAAATATTTATTACTACATACTATAAAGTAACCAAAACCAGCAGACCAACATATAAAAAGCCTAAACTAAACTAAGTGGATGAAAATTACACTGTACTTAAACAATAGTCTATAAGTAAAGAGCAAAGTTAGCAAGACTTGAAAAATGGGACCAACAAAAGGTGTTGTTGAAGATACAGTGACAGCAAAATCTATGTCAAATATTGGTCCATCTGTGTGAAAACATGTAGTTGGAACTATGCGATGTTGTGTACCAGCCTTTTTTATTACAATAGTTATTTACAGTTGTCAGTCATGTTAGCAACATTAAGTTCAATTTTTTCGATATCAAAAGTGGGTATTCCTTATTAAATTATTATTAATTACACTGCACTCATTAATACATTATTTCATTCATTCCGCATGTATTTTTCAGCACCTACTATATTGTGGATACTGTTCTACATATGGAGATATTTCAATAAACAAGAAATTGAGAGTTGTTGCCATCAAGGAGCTTACATTATAGCATGTTACTTGTTGGAAGCCCTATTTAAAATGAAAACTTTGCACATCATTCAGACCCATTCAAAACAAATGCCTATTGTTTTTCAAACAGGAGGATTTCCTTATGTCTTACTATTGCAGATATTCTGATAACAAAGAATACAGTGAGATTATGTTCCTTATTCTGAGTCTCATGTTTATAATTTTAACAATCAAATAAATATTTAACTTTGTTTAATTACCTCTAAGCTATTAGATAAACTTTCTAGCCTTTTAAGGAAATTTCTTCACACTTTTATTTTTTTTTTTATTTTCACCTTTTGAGGAAGATTAGCGCTGAGGCTAACTACTGCCAATCCTCCTCTTTTTGCTGAGGAAGCCTGGCACTGAGCTAATATCCATGGCCATCTTCCTCTATTTTATACATGGGACGCCTGCCACAGCATGGCTTTTTGCCAAGCAGTGCCATGTCCACACGTGGGATCCGAACCGGTGAACCCAGGGCCATCGACAAGCAGAGCATGTAAACTTAACCACTGCACCACCAGGCTGGCCCCTTTCACAGGGTTTTAAATCATCCCATGTATGGCAGGCAGAATAATGGCCCAAAGATGTCCACGTCATAATTCCTGGAATTTGTGAATATGTTACCACACATGGTAAAAGATACATTGCAGATATGGTTAGAGGTAAGGACCTGGAGAGAGGGAGGTTATCCTGGATTATGCAGGTGGTCCCAATCTGATCTCATGAGGCCTTGAAAGTGGAGAATCGTTCCTGATTGTGGTCCTAGTTACGAGGACAGATGAAGGAGGAAGGGTCAAAGATGCGCAACCTGACCAGGACTCAACCTCGCGGTGCTGGCTTTGAAGATGGAGAAAAGGGGCTGTCACTTAAGGAGTGTGGCAGCCCCTAGAAGCTGGGAAGGGTCCTCAGCCGATAGCCAGCAAGAAAACAGGGACCTTCGTTCTTACAACCACAAGTGCAAGGAACTGAAATCCACCAATACCCCAAATGAACAAGGAAACAGATCCTCCTCTAGAGCCTGGAAGAAAATAGCACAGCTTGCTGACACCTTGCATCTAGGCTGCTGAGACCTGTGTGAGACCTAAGGACCTACACAACTGTAGGATAATGAATTCGTGTTATTTAAAACTTCTGAGTTTACGGTAATTTGTTATTGCATCAATGGAAAACTGATATACATAGTGCCAAACGAGTATCACCACGGACATTTATGTTTGCTTACATGTAGACTTTCTACTTTTGGGTCTTAATATTCTAAAAGATAATATTGACGGAGAACAAAACCAGCGATCACATTCCATAACTGAAATCAGATCCAAGAGGTCTCTTTTAAAATAGAGCAGTTTTGAAAAATAATTTTTTTTCGTTTTGCTGAAGTAGGTAGAGAATTACAAAGTAAGGACTAGTATGATATAAATGATATATAACGAAGACTATGATATATTATGAAAAGTAATATATATTATGAAGAATAATGTGATGTATTGATCTGCTATTGGACATGATCTCAATGTAGTAAGAACAGAAAAGATGTCAGAATTTTAGGTTTCCTGTACATATTCTGTATTCAATATTTATTCTTTGATGTGTTGAAGAAGTATTTATTTGATGTCTACTATGTATCAGGGATCAGTATGTTGCTTTCAAGAGTGAATGAGGTATAGCATCACTGCCTTAGAGCATGAGCAACATTCAGGTGATGATCTTCCATTGCTATTCTATTTTAGAATTTCAAGAGGCATTTCATCTTATCTTAATCTTTGAAGCAATAAAGAAATAAAAGCAGAAAAATAATAAACTTTGGGCATTTGGTTTGTGTTTAAAGTCCCGACATTCTTCATATGCATTTGTTCAGAACTGAATGCTTCTTGTCATCAATCAGCTGAAGACATTTAGTGATAAATAAGAGTATTTAAGAACTACCTATAAATTTCACCATATTGTTGACAATGTGCCACAAAGGGCAATTTTGGAGCAGTGCTCCATTTCTAAAAGCCAGTATTTAATTGCGCCATCACTATACAACCAAATAAAAAAGGCCAAAATAATTTTATGGTACTTAAAAAGGTATTTCTAAATCGTAATTTTGTAAATTCAGCAACACTGTTTTCCATTGATTACGTTATTCTTCATGTGCTGTTCTCTTATTGCACTCCAGGTTTGAGTTCCCGCACGGTATAGCAAAGAGGGTTGAGCTGAAAGTCAACAGCGGTAGGTTCTTGTACTGACGTCTCCTTTGGTAATCATAAGTCTTTGGCAAGTCCCCTAACTTCTCTAGATTTCAATTTTTAAATTTTTTCATTGGCAAATGATAGATTTGTAAAAAAAGAATTCCTTATTTAATCATTTATTAGAAGGAATCACTCAGATCTTCTACATTTATAATTTAGAAAGTAGTCAGTGGTACTCTAAAAATCCACCTTGAAAACTGCTTATTTACTGAATACAGTATTCCTACTACTACGCATTATTTTTACTGCACTCTAGTACAGTTTTTCTTTTTCAGAATATATGAAGAAATTAGCATTACTGTAAGGATTTTCTTTGCAAGTGTGCATTGATAAGTGACTGATATTCAGTGAAACAGGTCATTGGAGATAATATTTTTCCAAATTTGTTTTTTATTTTTGGAATCTTTTCCACCTATTATCTAATTATTCAAACTATCTATTGTGTATTCATTTGCTCTCTCTTCCTCTCTCTCTCTGTATTTATATTTAATTTAATAATTAACTTCTAAGCTGGGCGCATAATTTCCAAGTACTTATGTAACATCTACCAACTCTAATTCTTTTCCTACATATATTTGGATAAGTTCACTGCTGGAAATGGTAATAGATCAAATAACTTTATTATTACTTCTTTTAAAGATTTTATTTTTTTTCCTGTTTCCCCAAAGCCCCCCAGTACATAGTTGTATATTCTTTGCTGTGGGTCCTTCTAGTTGTGGTATGTGGGACGCTGCCTCAGCGTGGTTTGATGAGCAGTGCCATGTCCGTGCCCAGGATTCAAACCAACGAAACACTGGGCCGCCTGCAGCAGAGTGTGCAAACTTAATCACTCGGCCACAGGGCCAGCCCCTAGATCAAATAACTTTAAATAGTGATTTTGGCAACTTCTTAAAGCTATATAATCTGTGTTTCTGTATTAATTTTTAAAATAGCTGCATTATTTCCCTAATTTAGCTATATAACTTGAATTGCACGATAAGAACATATTCCCCAACTACTGCATTGTTAAGGGCACATAACTAGTGTGACCTTTTATTTATTTTATTCTATGAAAATGTGATTCACAGGAAAATATTACTCCATTTTTTCATATTTTAAATTATAATTTTAAAAATAACAGACCCATCTTCTCAACTCTCTTTTATACACTAATGTGAATAATTAATTGGGGCCACCTTTTTAGAAGACAAACTGCTTACATATTTAAAGCATTAAAAATATAACAATGGAAATGTGTTATTTCCCTCGTGGGAAATTCTATAAATAAATGTTTATTAAACATAAAATAAAGAAACAATTGTAATGTTTCTTTATTTCAAATGTTTGCTACATGTTTGTATGTGTGTGTGTATATACATATATTTATAATGTTCTTAATGTTTACTCAAAACAATCAAATCAAATTTTTATTCTGAATCTATACTTCAGATATCACTAAATCTAAGTTTTAAAATTTCACTATCTGAATGTTGATCCATTACATAATTACTCAAACAAGGTTATGCAATTAAAATTCTCACACATTTTTACTCGTCTATAATTCAAATTTATAATTCAATCCTTAAATGGTTTTTTTGTGTGTGTGAGGAAGATTGGCCTCGAGCTAACATCCATTGCCAGTCTTCTTCTATTTTGTATGTGGGATGCCTCCACAGCATGGCTGATGAGTGGACTAGGTCTGGGCCTGGGACCTGAACCCGTGAACCTGGGCTGCTGAAGCAGAGCATGCAGAACATTAATCACTCAGCCACAGCGCTGGCCCCCCAAACCTTTTCTTTTTTTGTTTCTTTTGAGGAAGATTAGCCCTGAGCTAACTACTGCCAGTCCTCCTCTTTTTGCTGAGGAAGACTGGCCCTAAGCTAACATCCGTGCCCTTCTTCCTCTACTTTATACATGGGACGCCTACCACAGCATGGCTTGCCAAGCAGTGCCATGTCTGCACCCGGGATCCGAACTGGTGAACCCCAGACTGCCGAAGCAGAAGATGCAAACTTAACTGCTGTGCCACTGGGCTGGCCCCCAGACCATTTTTTATATGTAGATACACGTAAATAGGTAGATACTTACACCCTGGGATCATTCATCTTGTTATCAAACTTGAATTTTCTTTCAAATATATTTTGTGAGTATCAGATTTTCTTTTTTACAGACCTACCATTGGTTTACATGTAAACACATTTTTAATTTGATGGTTACTACCAAGTTGTTCACTAAAAGTGTTGCAAAATTTAGATACCCACCTACTGTGTCTGGGAGTAGATTTTTCTTTACAATTTTTCATGAAGATTGGACATTATCATCATTAAAATATTAAAGTAGGAAAAATATACCATTTAGTTATTTTAATTTACATTTCCATGGTCACTACTGAATCCAATCACTTCAGAGATATTGTGATATTGTGAAATCAGCCCCTCTAGGTCATGGTGTGTAATTCTCCTTATACATTGTTGGATTTGACTTGGTAACATTTTGTTGAGGATTTTTGCATTTATGGTCATTGGGGAAATTGGTCTGAAGTTTTCCTTTCTGTAACGTAATGTTTTCCTATCCTTTTGGTATTAGAATAATGCTGGCTTAATATAATGAGTTAGGAAATGTTCCTTCTGCTCCTGTTACCTGTAAAAAAAAAAAAGGCATAATTTCCTTTTTAAATGTTTTGTAGAATTCACCATTGAACTCAAGTGGGCCTGGAGCTTTCTGTTTTAGAAGGTTATTAACCATTGATTCAATCTCTTTAATAGATATAGGCCCATTCAGAATGCCTATTTTTTCTTTTGTGAGATTTGGTGAATTTAGTAGATTGTGTCCTTTCAAGGAATTGGTCCATTTCATCTATGTTATCAAATGTATGGGCATAGAGTTGATCATAATATCCCTTTTAATATGTACATGATCAGTTGTGATGGCCTCTTTTTCATTTCTGATATTACCTATTTTTGCCTTCTCCCTTTTTTTCTTTGATAGCCTAGCTAGAGGTTTATCAATTTTACTGATCTTTTAAAAGAACCAGCTTTAGTTTCATTGATTTTTCTGTATGGATTTCCTGTTTTAAATTTCATTGATTTCTGCTCTAATGTTTATTATCTTTTCTTCTGCCTTCTTTGGATTCAATTTGCTCTTCAATCTCTAGTTTTCTAAGAAAGAAGCCTAGATTATTAGAGATCTTTCTTTTCTAACATATACAGTAAATGCTATGAATTTCCCTATAGGCACTTGCTTTAGATGCATCCCATACATTTTGACTAGTTATATTTTCATTTAGTTCACAATATTTTTTTAATATTCTCGTGACTTATTCTTTGATCTATGTATTATCTGGGGGGTTAATCTCAAAGTATTTGGGGATATTCCAGCTCTCTTTCTGTTAGTTTAATTTTATTGTGGTCAGAGAGGATACTTTGTATGATTTCTATTATGTGATTTATATTAAGGTCCGTTTTATAGCCCAGAATGTGGTCTACCTTGTCACTATTGGTTGAATTATGTACTCCTAAAATTATATGTTTAAGTTCTAATCCCAGTACTTAAGAATGTTACCTTATTTGGACATAGCGTTGTTGCAGATGTAATTAATTAAGCTGAGATGAGATCATTTGGGTGGGCCCTGATACAAGGTGACTAATGTCAAAATAAGGAGGGGAAATTTGGAGACAGACATGGACACAGGAAGATTGCTATATGAAGATAAATGCAAAAATTTGGCTGATGCTTCCAAAACCAAGAAATGTCAAAGATTAGCAGCACACCACCAGAAACTAAGAAGATGGCATGGAATAGATTCTTCCTCATAGCCATCAGAAGGAAGCAACCCTGCTGACACCTTGATCTTGGACTTCTAACTTCTAGATATTTAAGAAAATAAATTTGTGCTGTTTAAGTTAGCCAGTTTGTTGTACTTTTTTTACAGCATCGCTAGCAAACTAATGTACTTATTGAATATTCCAAGCGGCATTAAGAAGAATGTGTATGAAATGTTCTATAAGTATAAATAGATCCAGTTGATTGATGATGTATTTAGCTTAACTACATCCTTACTGATCTGTCGATTACTGGATAGGTCGAATATTGATAGAGGGGTGTTGAAGATTCCAACTAGAAGAGTGAATTTGTCTATTTTTCTTTGCAATTCTGTCAGTTGTTTTCTTCATGTGTTTTGACATCATTGTTAGTCACAGACAAAATAAGAATTGTCAAGGCTTCTTGGAAAATCAACTTCTTTTTATTATGTAATGTCCTTTATTATTCCTAATTATTTCTCTTGTTCATACAAAGTCAGTTTTGTATGAAATTAATATAGCCATTCTTACTTTTTTTATTAGAGTTAGCATGGTATATCTTTCGCCATCCCTTTACTTTTAATATACCTGTGTCTTTATACGTAAAGTGGGTTTCTTGTAGACAGTATAGTATTGAGTCTTGTTTTTTAATCTACTCTGAGAATCCATGTCTTTTAATTGTTGTATTTAGACCAATGATGTTTAAAGTGATCATTGGCATAGGTTGATTAATATTTACCACATTTGTAATTGTTTTCTATTAATTGCCCTTGTTATTTGTTTCTTTTTTTGTCTTCAACTTCTTTTCTGCCTTCTCTGGTTTTAAAGGAGAATTTTAGATAAAAGCATCTTCTCTCCTCTGTTAGCAATTCGATTGTTTTGTATATATTTAAATACACACACACACCAAGCCTACGATCCATTTTGAGTTAACTTTTTTTTTGTTTGAGGAATATTAACCCTGAGCTAACGTCTGCCACCAACTTTCCTCTTTTTTTTTGCTGAGGAGACTGGCCCTGTGCTAACATCCATGCCCATCTTCCTTCACTTTATATGCGGGATGCCTGCCACTGCCAGGCTTGACAAGCAGTGCATAGGTCTGCACCTGGGATCCGAACCTGTGAACCCTCGGCCACCAAAGCAGAACATGGAAACTCAACCTCTGCACCGCCAGGCCGGCACCTTGAGTTAACTTTTGTGTAATTCACCAGAGGTCAATCTAGGTTCATGTTTTGCACATGCAAGTTTAATTGCTTTAGCACTATTTGTTGAAAATATTATCCTTTCTCTGATGAAGTGCCTTTGTTAAAAATTGCTTGACTATATTTATGTGAGTCTGTTTCAAGGCTTTCTATTCTATTTCATGGATCTATGTATTTATTCTTTTGCCAATATTGCACTGTCTTTACTACTGCAGCTTTACAGTAAGTCATGAAATTCAGTGCTTTGAGTCCTTGAACTTTGTTCTTCCACAGTACTGTTTGCTATTCTAGTTCTTTTTTTCATATAAATTTTAGAATCAGTTTGTCAACATCTACAAAATAGCTTGCTGGGGTTTTGATTGGGATTGTGTTGAATCTATTGTGCAAGTTGGGAAAAATTGCTAATTTAATAATATTGAATCTTCCAATTCATAACACAGAGTATCTTTATTTTGTTTTTCTATGACATCTTTCATTAGGGTTTTGCAGTTTTTTACATATAGATCTAATATATATTTCAGTAAATTTATACCTAGGTATTCCATTTCTCCAACTACTTGTTGACAAAGATACAAAAGTAATTCAATGGAGGAAGAATAATCTTTTTAACAAATAGTGCTGGAGCAATTAAACATTCGTTGGCTAAAAAGTGAACCTCAATCTAAATCTCATACAGAAAAATTAACTCAAATCAATCACAAACTTAAATGTAAATCATAAAACTACAAAACTTGTAGAGACAACAAGAAATGTAATCTTCAGGATCTACAGCTAGGCTTAATACCAAAAACAAGATCCATAAGAAGGATAATTGATAAACTGGACTTCATCAATATTAAAAACATTGACTGTATGAAAGACCCTCTTAAATGGATGAATAGACAAGCTATAGACTGGAAGAATATATTTGCAAATCATATATCCAAGAAAGGATTAGCATGTAGAACACATACTCAACAGTAAGAAATCAAACAGTCCAATTGGAAAATGGGCACATATGATATTGTGATTTATAAGAAATGGATGTTTGGTCATTCAGATGACTTAAATATATTTGTCGTATATATGTGGTCTTAGTCCATGTTTCCTGGTTTACAGCTCCCAGGACCCTTGGAATTTCCAGAGCCATAAAAACAAGGGGAGCATCTTTTGTCGTATTTGGTCTCTTGTCCTAGTTCCTGAAGTCTATTCGAAGCCATAGAAGTGAAATGGATGTCTCGTTATTTATAACAAGACCCTTTCCACAACAAGTGGGTTCATGTTAACGAGGTGACTTTTGGAAGGCACCCAAAGATGGGGGCTGGTTGCCAGGAGAAACAACAATGAATAGAGGGTTGGGATTTTCAGTCACACATCCTGAGTTCCAGAAGGGGAGAAGGGCTGTGAAGTGAATCAATCACCAACAGCCAATGATTTAATCAATTGTGCCTATGTAATGAAGCCTTCCTAAAACTCAAAAGGACAGGGTTCCTCAAAAGGAGAGCTTCCAGGTTGGTGAACATGTGGAAGTGCTGAGAGATGACACACTCAGAGCATGGAAGCTCTGCATCCTTTCCCCATACCTTGCTCTATGCATCTCTTCTGTTTGGCTGTTGCTGAGTTATATCTTTTTATAACAAACCAGTCATCTAGTAAGTAAAATGTTTCTCTGAGTTTTGTGAACCACTCTAGCAAATTAATCAAACCAAAGGAGGGGGTCCTTGGAACTCCAGTCTATAGCTCATTGGTCAGGAAGCATAGGTGACTACATGGGCTTGCAATTGACATCTGAAGTGGAAGAGAGGGGCAGTCTTGTAGGACTGAGCCCTTAACCTGTGGGATCTGACACTAACGGCAGGTACATAGTGTCAGAATTAGGTTGAATTGTATGACACTGCACTGCTGTCAGAGAATTTCTTGAAGCTGTGGGGAACACCCCTCCCAGGACATTGGAACTGGGTAATCAGAACACTTTTAGCAAAAAGTATGACTAGAAATTTCACTGAAGAGGATATGTCAATGACAAATAAGTACATGAAAAGATATTCAACAGCGTTAGCCATCAGGGAAACACAAATTAAAACTATGAGATATCACTAAATATATATATAAGAAGGGTTAAAATTAGATTTTAAAAAGTACTGACAATAGCAAATAATTGTGAGGATCCAGAGAAAGCAGATGATTCATACATAGCTAATGGGAATGTAAAATGGTACAACCACTCTGGAAAGCAGATGGGCAGTTAGCTTTTTCTGTAACTAAACAAGCCACTACAATACGACCCATAATTGCTTCCTGGATATTTATCACAGACAGCTAAAGACATTTGTTTACACAAATACCTACACATGAATGTTTATAGCAGCTTTATTTATAATACACTAAAGTTAGAAATGATTCAACTGTCCTTCAGTGGGTGGGTTGTTAAACTTTTGCACATACATACCATGGAATACTACTTAGCAATAAAAATGCATGAAATACTGATGCCCACAATAACCTGGATAAATTGTCAGAGAATTATGCTCAGTGAAAAAAGCTAATACCTAAATGTTATCTGCTGTGTGGTTCCATTTATATAACATTCTTGAAATGACAAAATTATTGAAATCTCCAGTTAAGTAATCTTGGGAGAAATAGACATGTAGGAATTAGTATTCTTCATTAATGATGGAAGAAGTGGAATATCGTGTGTGCACACGCACACACCACCACACACACACTCAACACACATGCATACAGTCTCACAAACACACATACATACACACTTATCTAGCTAACTCAGGGGCCCATCACCCAAAAGTTATCCAAGCAATTCCCACTGGCATTTTGATGTATTTTTTCATTTTTTTCTTGAATTGCATATTTTATACAAATATTGACATTAACAGTAGTTCTCTTTGGGTGATGAAATTAAGGATGGCTTATATTCACTTTTTTATTATTTTCCAAGAATTTCACAATGAGCTTTAGTTACTTTTATATAGACTTAACAATATTTTTGTAAACGTTATTTTCCTTTTTATGAATATAGTGCTGTAGACTCAATTGTGTTGTCCCAAAATTCACATGTTGTAGCGCTAATCCCCAGTGTGATGGTATTTGGAAATGAGAGCTTTGGAAGAGAATTAGGATTGGATAAATTCATGAGGGTGGAGCCCCCATGATGGGATTAGTGTCCTTATAAGAAGAGATAGGAGAGAGCTTGCTTCCTCTCTCTCTCTCCGACAGGGAGAAGGCCACCACCAAGCCTGGGAGAGGGTCCTCACCAAAAGCCAACCATACTGGCACCTTGTTCTTGGACATCTAGCCTCCAGAACAGCGTGAAAATAAATTTCTATTTTTAAGCCACTAAGTCTCTGGTATTTTGTTATGGCAGCTGAGCAAAGATATATAGTCTATAGTCTCTTTATCCTTAAACCAAGAATGTTGCATTGTTTAAAGTTTCATAACACATCTGAGAACTTGATGATACCTTTTAGAGACTACCTTATATTTTTTAGAGAAAAAAATACTAATTTTAGAAGCCACGGTAAGATACATTTTAAAAGAACAAAACTTTTGAGAGAGTTCTATCTGCAGTTAGTTCATCCTGCCTTAACTTTTTAAGTTAACTTGGATTTTTTTTCTCTTTATTTCCCCTCATCTTTAAAATTAGAACACTTTCTGATTATTAAGAATCACCTCAAACATAACAGAAAAATGTTCCAATTATCTTTTGGGAATGAGTTTTCATAGTACATGCACATCAATTCTTCTCAAGAGGAGACATACCTATTTCAAGATTTCTTTTAAAATTACAATTTAAGCAGCTCTTATTTGTGTCAAAATTGTTTAGTCTGCCTGAATTGCTTCGAGAAAAAATATGCTGAAGAGACTTTATAAAAGGAAAACTTCTTGTTATTTAACTCATATGTTCCTCCTGAGAATTTTGTTAAACACACCTATTTTAAGAAACTGTGGGGAAATTTACATTTCATCCGGAGTTGTTGTAAACAACAAATATAAAAAGATTCAAAGAAAGTTGCTGAAGCAGAAGTGTGTTGAATTACTCCAGTAATTCTTTAGTGTCTATTTGTGTATGTTTCTAATATTTTTCTCTGAGACATTTATGGAGAAAAGCAATAGAATGTTAGAAGCAAGGATCTAGTGGTCTACTCATAAAATATGTTCCAACAGATGAATTATTGTAACACAAATGGAAATAGGAACATATCTAAATACTATAGATCTGCAGCTGCACTAGGAACTGGTTAAATAACCTAGCAATTAGCAAATCATCCTTTTAATAAATATGCGTTTAACAACTAGGTCTTAGCCCATAGTAGATACTAATGCATACTGTTAATTAAAGAAATGAAGGTAACTAGTTGCTATAAAAATGGACCCTAAGCATTACCTAAGTACAGCGTATGTGAGTATATATATATAGATATATATATATACACACACACATATATATATACTCATATCAACACATATACTCTCATATATAATGTACACATACTCCTAATGATGTATATATTATATATAACACCACTTATATACTTAGTCCATATGTGATCATATATACATGTATGTGTATATAAACACATAATCTCAAGCATATATAAATGCATATATACATATAATCATGTGATTTATTCTCTGATGTCTTTGATAGAAACACTGAATACTGCTTACTACCTTCATACAAGAACATAAGCGTTCATTTCTCTCTCAATTTTATAGGGTTGATAGAACGGATTCTCCTACCTTGGCAAACCTGGATGTCAGGCATTGAGATGGTGTGGTGGCGTCTGAAGAGCAAGGAGACTTGGATCCCTGCATGTCTGGATGTAAAAGAGTCGTAATCAACCCAGTAGATTTGGGGGCCAAGGGTGGGGGTTCTATCACATCACCTAGTGCTTGACTAACATACTCAACCATGTTGTTCCGTAAACGACCCATGACATATCCTGTTTTATTTATTAATACAAATAAAATTGATTATGAGCATATGCCTGTGTTTGGACATAAAACATCATATTTTTAATAATAGTTCTTTATGTACACACAGCTTAGCATTAATTTTCTCTCCAAATAATATCATTGAGTGATACTGGCACTGAATATCTGTTTACTCTGAACTAGACTATGATCAATATCTCATTTGATTTTGGTCATATGTATCCTGAGAGGATATGATACAACTAGACAATCTTTTACCATATTAAGTATATGCCTATATCAGTTAGCTGTCATCCTACTGAGAGAAAAGACATCATTCTGATGCATTGTAATGAATTCTGATCATGAAATCAGCCTATTGCGAAGTACGTCTTGGAGACCAAGGAGATCATGCTAGGGACACAAGTTTTGTTTTTACGTGGTGAGTGCCTGAAGACCTGTAAGTAATGTTTGTGGATACTACTAACAATCTAATCCAAGTTAAACCGTATTTTATTTTTTCTCATAGGAGTTACTAAACCAAGAAATATTAAGAATGTAGTCCTTTAGAGTTAAAAAGAAATATAAAGATTCTTTAACTGTATCAAAGCACCAAGTGAAAAAAACAATAGATCGAAGAACTAATATTCTAATTGTAACTACCCAGAGCTATTCATATCATTCATTGCTAATAAATGGATCCACCAAAACTTTCCTAAAAGTTTTCTTTATTATCTCCAGTCCTATATTCAGTTTGAGACATCCGTTTCCCATAATTCAAAACCTTATAGAAAGATATAGAGAAGCTAAAATGTTCTGCTTTTGAGAGTCTAAGTAATATTTCAAATTAATAACAGAGACAATGGGTTGAAAGCCAAATCTTTTGACTGTAAGAGTTGGGCATTTTGAGAAAATAAGATTAAAAAGGCTAACGTCTAGAAGAAAACAAGACAGAATTTATACAAGAAACAGTAGATGGGAAAAATACTAGAAGAAGAGCCAGATAATCCCAGCCAGCAGTCTCTAGTGTGGTTGCTAGGGTTCTCAGTGAGGAAGAGGGTTTCCCTCAGGATGGCTGAGTGGAGCTCACCTCACAGCATAAAGGTGTGCAGAGTTGGCATCCAGGTTTGGTCAGCCTCTGCCAAAGCAAGCTCCAAGTATTTAATGTCTCAATTAGACTCCTTGAGAGGCTCCCAATGTCCACAGCCCACATGTCCTGTGAGATAGAGATATAATATTGCTCCTTCTCATTATCATATGTGGAAGGCTTCTCCTTAATCAAGAACTCACTTTCCTCCAGGTTCAGTTAAAGAATTGATGCACTTTGCTCATTTCTACCTAATTACACCAAATGGACAGACCCTCCTTTGCAATGGCCCAGAACTCTCACATCTCACTGAGTGTTCCTCAAAATTTCCTCTGAAAATGCAACACCTGGGGATCTTGTTACAATGTAGATTCTGATTCAGCAGGCCTAAGAGCAGTCTGAGGTTTAGTCTTTCTAACAAGCCACCAAGCAACGGCAGTGCCTCAGTCTGAAGGCTATACTTTGAGTTGGAAGATCATACAAACCTCAACACTGAATGTCTATGAGACTCACATGGTAACAAATTAAAAACGCCATCACCCAGCCCTCCACATCGTCTTACCAAAGAGATTTCGTTGTGACGGGTCTGAGGTGAGGACAAGACATCAGTATGTTTTAAATGCTCCCTGCAGATTTCTAATATGCAGATTGGGTAAGAACACTGGAGGAAGGGGTTAAAGAAGGAAAAACCTCCAGTGTCTGCTTTTCGGTGAGACTGACAAGAAACCAGTGAACCTAATACTCTTCTGCCAAACCCATAGCTGTCAATGTAAAATCCAGCCCTGTTTGATAAATAGCCTCATACACACCACAAACTTTCCAAATTTTGATTCACAGGAAATGAATCAGTTTGATATTTTAATTTTTATAACATGTTTATTAATATTATTTATTCATAAAATGTCCATAATCAGTTTTTGACCTTAAAAATTATTAGTAAAAGCCAAAGCGTCTTTGAAAATAAATTGTCCTGAGATTAACATGTAGATTTTCCCAAATGTCTCATATTCACAAAACCAAATAAAAAACGGTCAAATGGCCAGCAACGCTTTAAGTAGTAAATATATGAGTGTGTATGTGTTGCTCCACACTGACATGTAAGTGATAATATAATTCTGAATCAAGGCTTGTAATGGAAATTTCAGTTATGACCTTTATCTCAATCCTATGGTCCAGAGAGAAAACACATAACATAAAGTAATATTTTTAAGGGCATGGACTATAAATAACAATCTGCAGGATTCTTACCTTTGCTTATATCAAATGAGCTTAAATAAAGCATTAAATCCTTTCACTAAGAATCATTTTAGAATTGATTTTTTCTTTTTTGAGGAAGATTAGCCCTGAGCTAACATCCATGCCCATCTTCTTCTACTTTATATGTGGGACACCTGCCAGAGCATGGCGTGCCAGAGCAGTGCCGTGTCTGCACCCGGGATCCGAACTGATGAACCCCAGGCCCCTGAAGCAGAACGTGTGAACTTAACCGCTGAGCTACCGGGCTGGCCCTAGAATTGATTTTTTTGTATTGTAAAAATCATATATTTTTGGGGGGAGAATCTTTGAATATAGAACTTCAAGATATTTAAGACATTCTTTATTCTATTTCTCTGCACCACACAAAACTACTCTTGCCAGATGAGAATTTAGCCTACCTTAAATTACCACCAGAGAAATCAATTCACAATCCTCCCACACAATAACCAATTTTGTTTATTAATTCTTGAGAATTGCATCTTCCTGCGTATTCCAAATACATTTCATTTAACCCTGTTTGACCTTAACCAAAAAGAAAAAAATAAGTATATGACACTTCTCAGTGTTTAAACTAATCATAGATATTAAGGACTCTGTAAAGTCATCTTTTAAGAATTTGTTCCGTTGTAGAATGATTTTAGTTCCCAAATGAAATGCATACATTTTTATTTTCATTTGGTTGCCCAGGATCTGGCTCCAATTCTGAACAACATAACCATTTCCTGCTAAGGTATTATATCTCCCCCACGGTGCATACTCCAGGTAAAACAATGGACTCTACCGCGCTCCTTCAGCCAAGGGTTGGAACACAACTCAAGTTCTGTGTAAGATAACAAACCCCAGGATTTTTATTTTCAGTTGCACAATCTATTTGGTCACTTTTTCAGGCTTAATTGCTATGGTATTTTCTCTTATTGTAAACCTCATTCTTGATAATACCAAAACAATGGGACCTCCCTGAAGAGGTCACTCTTTACTACAAAATTGTTTCTCATTGAAACTTGATCCATCGTTCCATCTCTCTCACTACATGGATGGATGGATGGATGGATAGATGGATGGATGGATAGATAGATAGATAGATAGATAGATAGATAGATAGATACTCATTTAATAGAACACATAGTTTTATTCAAGCAAGCACCGGTTATTGAAATTTACAGTAATTATACTAACTGCATAGAAATTCATTTTTAGCATTTCTCTAGTCAAGGATCAATGAGTACCTTAAAATTGCAAATGTCTGGAGGCATCGTTGTACTTTTGCTTCTTCCCAGTTAAAATAGCCCCAAATTTGCCAACCATGTTAACAGTAACAGTACATCTGAAAGAGGGTCAAATTATGTCTGAAAAGAGAATTGATTACGACGATCTGTTTTTTGTATGTGATTTTTAAATATAAAATTTTTTGACCTTTTTGTCCTTTTTTTAAGTGTTGCCATAGCACCCATCAAACCCTCTTTATCATCTGAACTGGAGAAATTCTTCAATATCTTTGAATCTCAGCTTTCTTCCTATAAAATGGAAATAATTTCTGTCCTATTAAGTGATGAACTTGTTTTCCTTTCAAATGTTTTGATACTTAAGAGGAAAATAATTCATCACAACGATTTTCCAAATCTATATGATTCTAATAGAATAGCTGGAAAATGTGCAACAGCATTAGCTAAATTTCTGAAATAATTATATATCACCATAGGCTAATTTTTTTTTTTTTAGGAAGATTAGCCCTGAGTTAATACTGTCAGTCCTCCTCTTTTTGCTGAGGAAGATTGGCCCTGAGCTAACATCCGTGCCCATCTTCCTCTACTTTATATGTGGGACGCCTACCACAGCATGGCTTGCCAATAGGTGCCATATTCGCATCTGGGATCCGAACTAGCCAACCCCGGACCGCCGAAGTGGAATGTGGGAACTTAACTGCTGTGCCACCGGGCTGGCCCGAGAGGCTAGTTAAAGACTTCGCATTCTAAGATATTAAATATGTATTTAGTACCTTTGAGATCTAGGTAGAAAATGACATAAGAATAAAGATTTTTCTTTTTGAAAAAATAAGAGACAGCATTAGAAAAATAGTTTATTTAAAAATATTTTAACTAATAAAACATGTATCAGAATCTTTATTTTTATATATTTATTTATTTATTTTTGGTGAGGAAGATTGGCCCTGAGCTAACGTTTGTTGCCAATCTTCCTCTATTGTGTGTGTGGGACACCACCACAGCATGGCTTGATGAGCAGTGTGTAGGTCCATGCCTGGGATTGGAACCTGCAAACCTGGGGCCACCAAAGCAGAGAGTGTGAACTTAACCACTACACCACCAGGTTGGCTCTAGATTCTTTATCTTTTATAAATCATTCTTCTAACTATAATAATTCATTAGAATGAGTCTGAAGGTGTAATTAAATTCAATATTTCAAATTTGTGCAAACCTGTGGTTTCAACTAAGAGTATTTTCTTACCTGGCAAGTATGTCGCTATTTGTCAATCTAAAAATCCAAATTGTTTTTAATATTTAATTATTAAAATTTTCAAACATACAGCTTAATTTGAGTCAATTATATATATATTCATCACCATTAATATTTTACTCTGCTTAATATTTGTTTTACTATTTACTGATCAATCTCCCTATATATCCATAAATTTATCTTCTAATTTGTATATATCAAGGTATCAGTTATCTCTGCCTTCCCTAAATACTTCAGCCTGGATATCATTAACTGAAAATCATGAAAGTTTAGGGCATTTTTTCTTTTGATGTAAAATTTACATACAATGAAATGCACAAATTCACTGAGTTTTGGCAAACAAATTCACGAGTGTAACCCCAAATCCCTATTAAGATATAAAATATTACCATCAATGAGAAAAGCACCTTGTCCTCCTTCCTAGTCAGGCCTTCTCCTATTCCCCAGAAGCAAGTGTTCGATATTTTTCACCTTTGGAAAGTTTTGTTGATTTTAGAAAGTCATATTTTTTGCATTATATAGTACATAGTTATCGTATAAAGGTTTTTTCATTTGGCATTACATTTCAAAGATTAATCCATGGTTTTGTACACAGCACTAATTCACTCCTTCGTATTAGTATTCATCTTTATGAACGGGCAACAATTTGCACATCGGCTTCTCCATTGATGGTCACCAGGGCTCTCTCTAGTTTTTGACTATCATAAGGCAAAGTGCAATGGACATTCACGTATAAGGCTTGTTTTGCATACATCTTTTCATTTCTCTAGGGTAAATATCTAGAAGAGGAATTGCTGGGTGAAAGGAAAAAAGTGTTTCCTCTCTAACCAACTGAAGGAGAAAGCTCTGTTTCTTCTCTTCTACTCCTACTCAGAAGAACACTTCTAACACCAGATGTATGCGGTTTCTCCTTCACATGAAGCACTTCTCCAACTCTCTGCATACAAACTGGGTGTTCTACAATTCAGTCTGGTTCTCACACTGTCTACCTGGAGGTTGCATCAGATCCCATGAGTCAAGGGCTTAGTCCCACAAGACTGTCCCTCCCCCCAATTTCAGATGCTAATCACAAGTCCAGGTTGTCACCTGTGCAGCTGACTGGCACTAAATCAGAGGTTCCCATGACTCCCTCCTCAGGTTCAATAATTTACTAGAACAGCTCATATAGCTCAGGAAAACAGTTTACTTACTAGATTACTATTTGATCATAAAATGATACAACTCAGGAACAACTAGATGGAAGAGATGCATAGGGAAAACTATGCGGGAAGGGTTGAGAAGCTTCCATGCTCTGTCTGGTCATGTCATTCTGTGGGCAGCTCCATGTCCTCACCAAACTGGAATCTTCCACTAAACACAGGGTTGGTTCCCCTGGCAACCAGTCCTTACCTTTAAGACCTTTCCACAGGTCACTTCATTAACACAAACTCAGGTGTGGTCAACAGGAATTCATTATAAATATCAAGACACTTTTTTTTTTTTATCACTTTTATCCTTTAGGAAATCCCCAGGGTTTTAGGAGTTCTGTGCCAGGAGCTGGGACAAAGACAAAATATGTATTTCTTATTATAAAAAATATTTATAAATAGAATAAGAATATCACACTGAGTCATGGTGTTGATGCATGATTAGTTTTATAAGAAACTGTCAACATTTTTTTTCCACAAAAGTGTGCACCATTTTACACCCCCATAAAATGTGTCTGAGAGTTCAGATTGCTCGACATCCTGGGTAATACTAGGAATTGTAAGTCTTTTTAAATTTTACTCATTTTGGGGGGTATGTAGTTATACGTCATTGTGATTTTAAATTACAATTCCTTGAGGATGGTTCATGTAGAGGATTTTTTCAAATTCTTATTGATTATGCATTTCAGAATTGTCTATTCATATATTTTCTTATTTTTTTCCAATTTGTTAAAAATTAAATTATGGAGGTTTTCTATACGTCCTGGACATCAGAACTTGCTCAGATATGTATTTTGCAAATATTTTCTCCCAGTCTGTGCCCTACATATTCATTTCTTTATGATGTATCTTAATGAGGAGTTATTACTTTTAATGACTTCTAGTTTATCAGTTTCATATGCTTATTTATTTTTCTGACCTATTTTAAATTTTTTTGTAAATGCCAAGTCACAAAAATAGTCTCCTCTATTTTCCTTTAAGTGTTTTCTCATTTTAGTTTACATTTATGTCTATGACTTATCGTGAATTATTTTTCTGTGTATAGTAGGAGGTCTCTTATGTAACACAGGGTTAGCCAATGAGACAGCCTTGGAACAGGAGCAGAAGTGATGTGTGACACATTTAGACAGATGTTCTTAAGAAGCAAATGTGCTTTGCCACTCTCTCTTCCTTCTTGCCATCTTGATGCAGATGAACATTATGATATTAGAAGACACTCTAAATATGGTGGGGTCACAATATATAATGAAACTGAATTCCTAAATCATCCCTTGGAAGAGATCAATTGCCAATCTGGAATTTCCATGAATGAGAAATAAGCTTATAACATGTCTGAGCCATTTCATATGTTTGGGTTTGTTCTCTATAGCAACTAGTATAACTCTAATATGCTCTGAGTCTGCTTCAATTCCTCACCCCAAGGGTAAGAATTAATGATTGGGTGTAGCTCACAGATAAGTTTTGGATATATCTTTTGCACACTAGTTGGTAGTATAAAATAAATAAATAGAAGTAAAATGAATGGTTTGACTTTTTTTTAATGGTTGATTTTATGTCCCATATCACAACACTTATGTCAAAGGAGGCATCAAAATTATTATTGTCATAAGATAGCTAAATTAAAATAGTATCATCTGAAAGGACTTGTCACAACTTTACGTAAATTCACAAGGTAACTTCTATGATATCTCTTGGAAAGTTGAAGTAGAACACTTTTAGGTTGGCCATATGTTGAGAGTTTAGCTAAGCTACTCCATGGTATTGCTGCCTCAGCATCCGTTTTGCTTGGCCAAGGGGACTGCAATGACCTTGAAGTAACACTAGCCCCTCATGCAAATGCATGCCCTAGACAGCAGCCACAGAGTCACAAGCAAATGTAAGTTCCTGATATGACTTCCCCAACAGCCTTGTGATCAACACCTGCCAACACCTTCCCCTTATGCATCCCTTAGATAAGACCCCTGTGGGACTTACCAAAAGCCTGCTCTTTTAGATTGTATGACCAATCTGGCTTTAGCCTGGGAACCCCAAAGCCCTCTACACAGGGACCCTAATAAGGTCATGTGCCTTGCATCCTATTGCTCTCTCTCTGTCTGTACTCTGCCTTGACCTCCCCATACAGCCCCTAGAGGCACGCAGCTTCTTCCTCCAGGACTTGTAAATAATAAACTCCCCTGTTTCAGTTTCTCTTGTGGTCTGTTGTTGAACCAGAGTTCACCATCTGGCAGACTGTGCTCCACTAAACAAGTCTTAATTTGACAAATTCATAATATCTTAGCACTGGTGATGTTAGTTATCCCACTTCCCTGGTAGGAAACATATTATGGCATAGGAAAAATTAAGTTATGTTGCCCCTTGATCAATATTCCTTCCCAAGTGCACAGTGTGTAAAATGTAACCTGCTGTTAAAAACCGTAATCATAATATGAAATTAAACATTCTATACCAAATAATATCTGCATATCTAATATGTTGTACATACTATTACACGAATTTTGAAATAGCATGTGTTCTGGGGTCATCAGTTCCATAGGATACTAGTAGTTATGTGAGAAAAAAATTAAAGATTTCCTCCTTAAATTGAGGAAAGGCTAATTTAAGCAAGTATGTTGACTCTTCCAAATTACAATTCCTCTGGACATGCTTTAAATTATTCCCAGGGGCAGGGAATATACAGAAAATGACAGGGAGAGTAATCAAAGAAACATATGGTCCAGGTCAGCTCCTTCTTGCCCAATCTGTCGTCAGCTCAAATGTCACATTTTCATTGATGCTTTCTTCCATCTCAAAATGCTAATTTTCCTCAGTTACTTACCAGTATGCTTTAGTTCCTTAATAATACTTACCACAACTTAAAATCATTTGTTTATTCACTTGTTTATGACCTTTCTTTCTCCAATAGAATAAAAATTGCATTAGGACAAGAACTTTATCTATCATATACACAACTCTATCTCTATATCTGCTGTCACCACCTTCTCTCTTTTTATTACCTCCATAGCTGACTTCAGTTGGTCTCCATCCTGAGTCTCCTCCCAAAACAGACCTTATGAAGAATAGTGATGATTTAATGGTGTTGGGAAAACTGGAGAGCAACATACAAAAGAATGAAACTGAAACCTTGCCTTACACCATACACAATAATTAACTGAAAATGGATTCAAGACAAATGTAAGATCTGAAATCATAAAACTCCTAGGAGAAAACACAGGATAAAAGCTCTTTGACATCAGTCTTGGAAATAGCTTTTTGGATGACACCAAAAGCACAGGCAACAAAAGCAAAAGTAAACAAGTGAGATTACATCAAAGTAAGAAGCTTTTGTTCAGTAAAGGAAATAATCAACAAAATGAAAAAGCAATCTACAGAATGGGAGAAAATATTTGCAAAACATATATCTTGATAAGTTAATATCCAAAATTTATAAGGAATTCATACAGCTCAATACCAAAAAAACAAGTAACCCAATTAAAAATTGAGCAAAGGACCCAAATGGACATTTTTCCAAAGAAGACATACAAATGACTCAACATCACTAATCATTAGGAAAATGCAAATCAAAACCACAATGAGATATTACCTCACACCAGTTAGAACTATGACTTTTCTCAAGAAGACAAGAGATAACAAGTGTTGGTGAGGGTGTGGAGATAAAGGAACCCTTGTACCCTGTTGGTGGGAATGCAAACTGATATAGCCACTATGGAAAACAGTATGGAGGTTCCCCCCAAAATTAAAAATAGAATTATCATATGATCCAGCAATCCCACTTCTGGGTATATATCCAAGAGAAATGAAATCAATATCTCAAAGAGATAACTACACTCCCATGTTCATTGCAGCATTATGCAGAAAGCAAAGATATGGAAACAACCTAAGTGTCAATGAATAAATGGACAAGGAAAATATATATTTATATATGTATTATAATGGAATGTTATATATATTTTTACACCATTGCATTATGTATACTATATAATAAATACATAATTATATTTATGCATGTTAATTTATAATATGTATAATATATGCATTATTATATATATTTATACAATAATCATACAATGGAATATTAGCTACAAAAAAGAAAAGCTTGCCATTTGTGACAACATGGGTGAACCTGAAAGACACTATACTAAGTGAAATAAGCCACACACAGAAAGACAAATGCTTTATGTTCTCACTTATACATGGAATCTAAAAAAGTCAAACTCATGGAGCAGAGAGTAGAACAGTGGTTGCCAGGGCCTAGGGGCTCAGGGTAGGGGGAGATACTTCCCAGGATAAACTTCCAGTAATTAAGATGAATCAGGCCTGGGGATCTAATGGAGACAAAGGAACCCTTTATACAGCATAGTTACAGCATAGAGATTATAGTTAATAACACTGTATTGTATACTTGGAAAGAAAAAGAATAGTGATGACTTACATCCTGTCAAACATGTTACAATCGCTCCTTAGGTGAGCTCATTCAGTCTCATTTCTTGACATAGTTTTGCTTACTGACTCCACATCTGCATCTGCACTGCCTCACTCCTGCCTTCTATCCTAATATCCAATAAGCTGTTTGACATTTCCATGTGTGTCAGAAAAAAAATAATAAACCTTCATTTTTTCTTTAGTTTCACACTCGTCATCCAGTCTATCAGCAAATCATGTCCATGCTTTCTCCAAAATCTAAATTTAATTTTTAAAAACAGTCATACCCTTGTATCCAAGGCCAAGCCACTATCACCTGGCCATTTAATGCCGCAATAGTCTCCTCATTAGTTGTCTTGCTCCTAGTCTTGCCCCAACCCCCAATAGGTCACTTTCACAGAGCGGCCATTATCCTGTCAAAGTGTGGATCACATTAGTTCCCTATTTATACTTATACTGAATTTAAATTTAATTAAAACACTTTAGCGACTGGCCGGTGGTGCAGCAAAGTGCGCACCTTCCGCTTTGGCGGCCTGGGTTCACCGGTTCGGATCCCGGGTGAGGACATGGCACTGCTTGGAAAAAGCCATGCTGTGGTAGGCGTCCCACATAGAAAGTAGAGGAAGATGGACATGGATGTTAGCTCAAGGCCAGTCTTCCTCAGCAAAAAGAGGAGGATTGGCAGTAGTTAGCTCAGGGCTAATCTTCCTCAAAAAAACAAATAATAAAACACTTTAGACAAATCAAAGCAGAGTATTAGTAATTTAGTAAGAATCATTTTCAGATGAGTCAAAAACAGATTAGGGAGGGAATGAAAACTGAGAAAATGCAAACTAATTTGATGAACTTCATTGGTAACGGAATGGAAGGAAACAGTGATGTTTTGAAAGAAAGGAGGGTTAGGAGGAGTTCAGATTGGCAGATAAAGAGAAGGGTGAAAGTAAGAGACTGAAGGTTAGAGAGAGGGGGTGAGTGATCATGTAAAGTCCCAGATGAGACCCGAGATGGTGGATTCCATTATGTATGTTTCTGTCCATTACTTTATACAGGCAATTTATAAGTTATTTACAGGGAGAAAACTAAAGATTTTAATATCTTTTGTTATTGGTAAATGCAGATAGGAAGGTACAGTAAGAATTTTCTAATATCTGTCTCTTCAATTTAAGTGAATTTTTAACCCCTCAATTTTAAGTCCAATTTAGATGTAAAAAAAGTATGTTTATACATATGACATATAATGCACATGAAAGGTTTGTAAATATTTTATACTTACCCATGAGGTAAACTTATTCTAAGATAGTACCATCTAAATACTGCAGGGGGAAAAATGTGGTGTACTAATAGAAGGCATAAGACTGCTTAAAAAAGATAACAGATTTTTGACCAGAAAAAAAAACAAGGAAATGTTGTCTGTTAGATACAGCATTAAAACAAGTACTTCTTTCCAAAAATCCAAAATAAACACAATAAGTATAAGATACTTTATATTGAAAATATCTTGCTCTACAAGGAGACTATGCACTACTGGTTGATTAAAATACTCATCTGGTTTTCTTCTGTCTTCTAAAATCACAACGCTTCATATGGCTAAGGGGAGAGAGGTTACTATAACTTCGTGGGTATTAACTGGTCCCTCTTAACATGTGAGTCTTGTTTCAAGTAAATCTTGGAGTGATTTATACTGTGGATGAGAAGAACATATAATACTATTGTTGAGTATGCCGAACACAGTGAAACCACATTTGTTTGAAAAGAGGGGGATGTAATTGCACTTTAAAGCTTCATACTACTCTTTGTGTATTAACAACATTTTTGTCAAGTTCAACAGCCTTTTCTTATTAACTGCAAAAAAGAAATGTTGTTTAATGATTCCAGTGTAGTCTGAATTTCACACCTGCAGTATAATGTATGCATTCAAATATAACTACATTTTTCATAATTACTCCATCAGTCATTTGATGTTTTTAAGTCTTATTTTAAGCGTACGCATTACAGTTTCCAAAATAAGAAGTCTTTCTGCTGTCATACATTAAAATTTCCTCTAATTATTACTTTTGGCATTGAAATATTATTGATTTAGTGGCTCCACTCTAATTATATTTGCCTCATTCTCTAGTTGACCTTTATTAGTAGTTTAATAAAAAGAATATTTTACTAGAAAGGATTTTTTTCTCATACTTAAGTTGATTCTAACTTTGCATTTTATTGCTGGCAATATTTTTTTTCTCTTAAAGATTGGCACCTGAGCTAACATCTGTTGCCAATCTTCTTTTTTTTCCTTCTTCTTCTTCTTCTCCTCAAAGCCCCCCAGCACCTAGCTGTATAATCTAGTTGTAGGTCCTTCTGGTTGTGCTATGTGGGATGCCGCCTCAGCACGGCTTGATGAGCTGTGCTAGGTCTGTGCCCAGGATCCGAACTGGTGAAACCCTGGGCCACTATAGTGGAGTGCGCAAACATAAACACTCGGCTATGGGGCTGGCCCCGGCAATATTTTTTTAATGTATTATTCTGAGGATAGAGATATTGTATTATTAACATGAAATTTAATTTGAAAATTCCGTATATATGGTGAAAATAAAATATTATATACCATATATCTTATTCAATATAAAAATAAATATTGTAAGTTACCATATCCAAGCAGTGGTCTTGTTAGCAATGACTTTATTTTTTCTACATCACATGGAAATGGCTGATTCTAGATACCATTATTCATATTCCAAAATAAATGAGCTTTATTAAAGGTTTTGGATTTTGGAGGGATTATGCCTTTTTAGGAGTCAATATTCTGACTGTGCAGAAATATATCGTTAAAAATAGTTTCCTCTTACAAGTATGTTTTTGGCATAAATAGAATATTCTCTAAAATTAGTACATGAGCTTAAAATATGATTTTTTCCAAAATAGAAAAGTTTAAAAGAATGAGTATTAATATTAAGCAACGTATGACTATATTGAGTTAGCAGTTCTCATCCTATTTTCCAATCTTAACCTCCAGCGTTTGACACAGTTCATTTACTGCTCCCTCACATACTTTTGTCACTTGTCTCTTAAAAACCTCAGAATCATACCAACTGATCTCCTTCTCTCACTCCACACATCCAACCTATCAAGAAATCCTGTTGGCCCATCTTCAAAATATATCAAATTTCTGACCACATCTCATCCTCTCCATTGGCTGCAGACTCTAACATTTCTCACTCGCATTAATTCAAGTATGTTCAAACAAGTCTTTCTTGCCCACTTTTTACCTACCTCTCACCTCCACTCCACATGTAGTCTAGTCTCAATATTCAGAGTAATCTTTTTAAATCGAGGTTGGTCTTGCCACCTCTCTGCTCACATCCCTGCAGTGACACCCCATTTATATCATAGTAAAAAGCAAATGTTCTTACAACACCCTATAAGACCCTTCATAATCTCATTTCTCTTTAATTTTCTATTACATCTAAATTAGAATCTGTTCTCTCTGTTCCAGGTGTTATATTCTCCTTATGGCATCTCAAATAAACCAGATACGTACGTTTCCACTTTCAGACTTTTGCTGTATCTATTCCTTCTTCCAGGAGTGCTCTTCCCTTAGACATGGCTTGGCTATTGTCTAAGTCAGTTCAGGCTGCTATAACAAAAATACAATAGATTGGGTGGCTTATAAACAATAGAAATTTACTTCTCACAGTTCTGGAAACTGGGAAGTCCAAGACCAAGGTGCCAGTAGATTTGGTGTCTGGTGAAGACATGCTTCCTGGTTCATAGACAGTCATCTTCTTGCTGTGTGCTCAGATGGCAGAAAGGGGCTAGCTAGCTCTCTGGCCTCTTTTTATACAGGGACTAATCTCATTCACGAGGGCTCAGGACTAATTACCTCCTAAAGGCCGTATCTCCTAATACCAACACATAGGGATTAGGATTTCCACATACGAATTTTAGGGGAGACACAAACACTCAGTCCATTGCAGCTGTCTTTCACTTCCTTCTATCTTTCCTCAAATGTGCCCTTTCAGTGAGATCTATCTTGACAACACTGTGAAATACTGCAAACTGGCTGCATTCATATTCCTCTTACCTTACTCTACTTTTACTTTTCTCCCTCTAAATTATACCTGCTAATGTACTTTTCAGTTTTATTATTCTGTCTGCCCTGCTCTACAAGAATGAAGGCTACAAGATAGCAGAGACTTTTGATCTTACTTGTTTGCTGATATATTGAAAAGCACCTAGAAAAGTAAATGGCACTAGTGAAGAACTGAAAATGTGAGAGTCCAAATAATCTAACAAATTATGTTTCCATTTTAATGAATGCATTTGACTGGCCTAGGTATAAAAATGGTGATATTTTTCTATTATGTAAAATTTAAAATTCACATCTAATGTGTACATTTAACACTGTTGAATAGGAAACTTTGTTTGAATTAAGCAATTTACCTGTTTAGTAAGAGACTATGCGTTAAAAAAAAAGTCTGGTTATGGAGTAATTTTGAAGGAGGGAAGACAGGTGGCATAGCAATTTGCTGAAAAACAACGATTCGGGATTACCATATTTACTTAAAAACACCTATCATCATCTAGGTGAAGTAAGATTGTTTTTCTGCATACGCATGTAGCTGATAGATTGCATTTTGTTTTATTTTTAGCACTTGAAATTTGTACTTAGTGTTTGGTTTGATACTTTTTTTTTTTGAGGAAGATTAGCCCTGAGCTAACTACTGCCAATCCTCTTCTTTTTGCTGGGGAAGACTGGCCCTGAGCGAAGATCCATGCCCACCGTCCTCTACTTTATATGTGGGACGCCTACCACAGCATGGCTTGCCAAGTGGTGCCATTTCCGCACCCGGGATCCAAACCGGCAAACCCTGAGCCGCGGAGAAGTGGAATGTGGGAACTTAACCACTGCGCCACCAGGCCAGCCCCTAGTTTAATACTTTTTACATGTATAAAATATTTTATTTTGTAACAGATCAGCACACAGGGAATCAAAACATCATGTTTGATCACAATTACTTATTGTAGCTTAAACATAAATTAAAAATAAGAATATTTCCCCTTTCATGCCAGCGATTATCTCCGTTTGTGATAAAAGACTATAATAACACCTACTTTAGGGGAATATGGTGAGATAAAAAGAGTTCACGCAGGTTAAACATTTAATAGTGTTCCTGACATGTAGTAAATATCCAAAAGTCTTGGCTATAATTTTTTTATTACTATACCTATATAGCAAACAAAATAAAATTCGTAGAAATTTTTCATTCTATATTCATTGAGTATTTTCCGTAATAATAATATAACAGCTTTTTGACATACTTAGCAAGACAATAAAATTTAAATTGTACTAACTGATCATCTTATTAGAGGAAAAAAGATAAGTATTTTTGTCATTGAATGTTCGCTATAATTATTACCCCTTACTTAAAATCGTTATCTAATAAAGCGTGTTTGGAATTTATAAAGTCCCATCTTATCTTCAAAAATATTCATGTGATATCACTCATGTTTCATCACTGATCAGATTTTAGAAATCAGGATTTAAAATGGAGGAATGTGGTTGTACACAGGCTTAAATTTCAGATCTCTTGCATTCTGAGTTAGTCTAAATTCACTAGAGGAACAAGCTGAGGAATATGGCTATATATTGGAGATACTAATATAGGCCAAATATAAAGAAGCTAAATGTTAGAGCCTAAGGAATTTGTTTAACAGTATCTTTGTTTAAGAATCATAATGAGCAAAGAAATAAAAGGATGGTAGAATTACCTTCCGAGTTTTTTAGCCTATGGCATCCAGGCGGGACTTCATATTGGCCCATTCAGATTGTTTCGAGAGAGACGTTTCAATTCTTTTATGACAATTAGGGTTTTGTTTTCTTTCTTTCTTTGAGAAAGAGATAATTACCTATGTATCTGATATATAAGAATAAATAACATATTCCAAAGTTTCACAAGGTTTAATTAAAAATATCTTAAAGTAGAACTTGAGGTAGTTTGATGGACAGCTTAGACAGCAGAGATCAAAAAGAGAGCTACATAAGGAATGCATGTTGTTGAGTCATTTCAGTATACTTAGTGAACAAGTGGAATATCATGTTTTTCTTTTATTGACCTCTTCATTTTGAGATAATTATAGATTCACAGGAAACTTCAGGAATGTTGCTTACAGGGACTGTGTACCCTTCATCCACCTGTCACACATTGGTTGCATCTTAAATATGGTACAATACAAAACTCAGAAAATTTGCCTTGATACACTGTGTGCGTATTTCTATGCCTTTGGGATATCACAATCGTTGATGGAGATTGCTCTCTGATTCCTTGGAACAAATGGGGAATTAAACGAGCTTCTCACATTAAAAAAAGAAAACAGATATCTGGCTATTTTTACATATTACTTGTAAGCATGATCCTGTGTTCTCTTTGCTTAAACTTTCTTTTCTGGAATGATATCGGGATTCTAATCCCAGTTTCAAGTGACAACTTCTACCTTCTTAAGCTTTATACTTTATACCATCTGTTAGGCTGTAGTAGTCTCTCAGAGCTCCAGTAAGGTTCAAGTTACTTAGAAGACAGCAAAAAAACATGAGGACATCACCCATCTTATTGAAATCAGTCTTCTCCCTTGAAAAGGAAGTTATAAAGGACATGCTCTACCTGATTTTTGAACCATAATTATACAAGATACAATAATTAAAATATATTTGTAAAATGCTTGCCAATAAAGCCTGAGTCATATTTTTTAGAAATTCTTTTTTTAGTGGAGAAATACATTATCTCTAAATATTCATGAGCAAAATCTTAAAATAGCATTAGGGTTAATTTTGTGTTGTTTTATTCCACTGTCAAGGGAAGATATAATATATCTTCTTGAAGGACATCCAAACAGTCAGTAAGGAAGCTGAGTAGCATGGATTGAGAACTATTATTATTTATCGTTTATATAGTGCTATAAGCATGTATGACACCAAGGAAAGCAAAGAAATGCCTTAAACTAAGGAGATTGCTTCCAGCAAAAATCATTAAGAAAAAGTAATATATTCCACAACATTGATATTTTTTAAGTGCATTAAGTTTTTTTATAACATTGAAAGCCTTTGAAATATCAAGAATTATTGAAATAAGAGAGAGTGAACTCTTAAAAACAATTGATATAGTGACATTTAAAAAGCATAAATATAGCAGAGGAAGGAGATAAAGACTTCACTCCACAAAAAGGTCAAAACAGATATCCAGGAGAGCACATTTAGGAAATATATCCCAGGAATGCTAAATTTCAGTGAACTGTAAGAATATCTATATCTATCTGTAGCTCATCTATATCTATAATATACATGTACATTGACACAAATATAAATGCATATTTGCAATTAAATATGCTTATATATTGATAGATCAAAAGGAGAAATAAATAAAAACTCCAACATAGATTCTGAATAGCTAAGAAAAACTCAATATCCATCTGAGATGTGGTTATAAAATAGAAAAGGATACTTCTTTCACTAATATTAGCACTAATATTTCATTAATATTATAATAAATTATATAAATACATAACATAGATTATATAACAGATATAATGATACAAAATTTTAATATTATAATAAAACCTCACACCCAAAGCTATCATCATTTTTAAAGACACAATGGAATAATGTCCAATATATTCAAGAAACAGAAACAATGTTCATTATCATTACTATTATATACTGTTAATTTAAATATTTCATCTAGCTCTTTCTAATCTCCCAAATTTCACATCGTATAACTCTTTTTAAATTGTGTTCTAGGCACACTGAATTTATTAAACCCTCAGACAACAAGTTCTGTCCTGTGTTAGATTTGTCTTTCTCAACTTTCAAGTCTCAGTTCATCTATCTGACATATTATTGTCTGCCTCTTATTAACTGTCACATCACTCTGTTAATTTCTTCCATAATATAGGCATTGATTCTGTTTTATTATTTATTTATTTATCTATCACTGTAATGCATTCTTAGCATTCTAATTACTCCCATATTAAAATATATGCATTTTCAGGAAAATATTAAGCCATCATTTAATTCCTTTCTACACATTTTCTCCCTCTGTCAAGTAGGTCTTCATTTTGATTCCAACTTTGCTTCCACATGACTCAGGTGCACTTGTCATGTGAAAGCCTCATGCATTTGAAATTTGAAAGAAAGAGAAAATGAGTCCCTTCTTGCATGATTCTCTTAAAGTCGTATTTAAGGCTTAACATTCTTGATTCTAATTGTCCATCATTGTGTCTCCTGGTGCTAGTGCCCACAATGACTGGTCCTAAAACAGACTTGTCCAACTGATGATGGCCTGGTGGTTAATTTTCTCAAGTTCTGAAATTGGCTCTATTGTGTTGTCACATTTGATGATATTCAACACAAAAAAACTGGTTAAACAAATCAAAGCTCACACACTCAGTAAAGGGCTAGATTTTAGAAGGAGGAGGAAGAAATGAAGAAAAAGAAGAAAGAGGAGTTTGAAGATAAGAAGTGGGAAGGAGAAGAAAAGGAGGAACAGAAAGAGAATATTGTTATGTCTTAACTTGATGCATCTCTACCATTTCCTAAGATAAAATTTAAAGTATAGAAATAGTGTACTTGCTTACCAAAGCATGTACACTTGTATATTTTTTTGTTTATATCTCTCTATCTTTCTATCTATATCTAGAAAGGGAGAGATTTTGTGGAGTACTACTCAGGAAATGTGTAAAACTATTTGCCTCGTAGAAGGGTGATTAAGGATATGAAATGGTTCAATTTCTTATATGTATTTGTCAGTACAAACAAAAATGTATTTATTAGATTGTTAATAATATTTTTAAAACCCATTTAAGTTTATGCGTTGAGATCTGGATTAAATAGTGATTTCAGAAGTTTATTAAATATAAAATTAGTAAATAACAGTATGTCATGGGACTATCTTATTCTGTATTCCCTGAGCCAAGAACTTTATCTAAAGAAGTTGTAGAATAAATATTTTAAATGAATGAATAAATATATTTGTGAGAAGAAAAATATCAAATACATTCTTGAAAATGGTAAGAACTGGTCTATAGTTTCATAGCAATTCCTATCAAAATCTCAGCATTTTTAAATTTTTATTTATTGATTTATTATTTTTTTTGAGGATGATTAGCCCTCAGCTAATATCTGCTGCCAATCCTCCTCTTTTTGCTGAGGAAGACTGGCCCTGAACTAACATCCGTGCCCATCTTCCTCTACTTTCTATGTGGGACGCCTACCATAGCACGACTTGCCAGGAGGTACTATGTCCACACCTGGGATCCGAACCCATGAACCCTAGGCTGCCGAAGTGGAACGTGTGCACTTAACTGCTGCGATACTGGGCTGGCCCCAGCATTTTTTTAGATGTAGACAAGCTTACCCTAAAATTTCTATGTAAAGCAAAGGGACTAGATTAGCTTAAGTAATCTGGAAAAGAATACAGCAGAAGGACTCACCTCCCCCAATTTTAAGACTTATTTATAACAATTGAATTCAATACTATGTGTTAATGACAAAAGGATAGACATATAGATCAATGGAACAGAATAGAAAGCCCAAAAGGAGACCAACACAACCACACCTACAGCCAAATGATTTTTAACAAAGGTGCAAATATAATTCAATGAAAGAAGGGAAGCCCTTTCAACAAATAGTGCTGAAGCAATTAGACATCCGTGGGCATAAAATGAACCTCAACCTAAACTTCATACTTTATATAAAAATTAACTCAAAACAGATAGCAGATTTAAATGTAAACCAAAAATATAAAACTTTTAGAAAAAAAATAGGAGAAAATCTTTGGGCAAGAGCTTGGTGAAGAGTCCTTAGATGTAACACTGAAAGCATCATTCATAAAAAAATTTGATAAATTGGACTTCATGAAAACTAAAAATTTTTGCTCAGTGAAAGACTATATTAAGGTGGTGAAAAGACAAGTTACAGACTTGGGGGAAACATTTTCAAACCATCTCTGATAAAAGACTTGTATCTAGAATATATGATGAATTCTAAAAACTCAACAATAAAAAGCACACTATCCAATGACCAAGTAGCCAAAAGACATAAACAGGTATTTTACATAGATGACGTATGGATGGTAAATGAGCACATGAAAAGATGTTCAGGCCAATAGTCATTAAGGAAACGCAAATTTATATTACATTGAGATGCCTCTACAGACCTATTAGAATACCTAATATAATTTTTTTAAAATGTAACAATACTAAATAATGTTGAAGACAACAAACTGGGTCTCATGTACACTGATGGTGGGAATGTAAAATGGCACAGTCATTCTGGAAAACTGTTTGACTACTTTCTTTTAAAAAATAAGAAAGAAAAAACATACATTTACCATATGATCTAGCAATTAAACTTTTGGGCTTTTATCCTAAATATTAAATCCAAACAAAACCTATACAAGAATGTTCTTAGCAGCTTTTGCAATAGCTCAAACTGGAAACAACCCAATAGGCAAATTACTTCAATAGGCAAATGACTAAACAAACTCTGGTATATCTTACCACAGAAACTTATTCAGCAATTACAAATAGTAAGCAAATTCTTCCAGTTTCCAGTACAGCATGTAAGAAATTTAAATGTTGTACTCCATCCTAACAACAAGTAAAAGTCTGAAAAAACTGAAAACTTGACCACTATTCTTAGATCTGTCATAGAAGTGAGGTCATAGGACAAACCGCTGCCCCAGAAATTGGAGAGACAAAAAGGAAGATACAGAGAATCACACCTTATTTTAGCAGAAATTCACAAGCAGAAACCTCTGCAGGAACCAGCATCTGGGCAGGAAAAACTAACCTGTAATTGGTGAATTGATGGAGGCTGTGTGGACAAGTCTGATTTAAAAACTTCAGGGGGACCCAGCCACGGAGGGACCCACATACTTTTGTAAATTTTACCTCCAGGAGCTCTACCAGATCTTCACAATGAATATTGGATAAAACCTCCTCAAAATAAGATTTTAATATTTTTAATTAAATTAAAATTGAATTACCACTTAAAATTTGTAGGATGCAGAGAAAGCAGTACTTAGAGGAAAACTTATAGCATTAAGTGCATATTTTAGAAAAGAAGAAAGATCTAAAATCAACAATCTAAACTTCTACCTTAAATTAGAAAAAGAAGAGCAATATATCCAAAGTAAGAAGAAAATAAATAATGCCAATTATAGGTAATATCACTGAAATTGAAAAGAGAAAATGAGTAGAGAATAGCAACAAAAGCTGGTTGTTTGAAAATATCAATAAAATAGATAAGCCTCTAGTCAGTCTAACTAAGAAAAAAAGCAGATACTAATTACTAATATCAGAAATGTAAAAGGAGACATTACTACAGATCTCATGGACATTAAAAGGATAAAAAAAATGTTATGAACAACCACATAGCCACAAATTTGATAGCCTAGATAAAACAGACCAATTCCTTGAAAAATGTAATCTACTGAAACTCACACAAGAAGAGATAGATAATCTGAATAGGCCTACATCTATTAAATAAATTGAATCCATAATTAATAACCTTTAAAAAGAGAAGCACCAGGCCCAGATAGGTTCACTAGTGAATTCTACCAAATATTTAAGAAAGAAATCCAATTCTCTACAATCTTTTCAGAAGGAAGAAGCATAGGGACTACTTCTTAACTCATCCTATGAGGCCAGCATTACTCTAATATCAAGACCAGATGACATTATAGGAAAAGAAAAATACATACTAATATCTCTCATGAACATAGATGCAAAGAACCTCAATAAAATATTAGCAGATCAAATCCAAAAAAGTGTAAAAAGAATTATACACCAAGATCCAGTGGGATTTATGACAGGCATGCAGGTCTAGTTCAACATTTGAAAATCAATTAATGTAACCCATTACATCAACAGGCTAAAGAAGAAAAATCACATGATTATATCACTAGATGAAGAAAAAGTATTTGGCAAAGTACAACACCGATTCACAATAAAAAAATTCTCAGCAAACTAGGAATAGATGGGTACATCCTCAATTTGACAAACAACATCTACAAAAATTCTACAGCTAACATCATATTTAATGGTAAGAAACTCAAAGCTTTCCTGCTAAGATCAGGAATAAGGCAAGGATGCCTCTTCTCACCACTAGTTTCAATATCATATTAAAAGTTCTAGCTAATGCAATAATACAAGAAAAGTAAATAAAATGTATATAGATTGGGAAGAAAGAAATAAAAGTCTTTTTTGCAGATGACACACAAATCTAAGTAGTAATCTTAAAGAACTGACAAAACACAAACAAAAAACTCCTGGAACAGGTAATAACAGAAAGAACGCAGGATAAAAAGTTAAGATACAAATGCCAATTGCTTTCCTTTATACCAGCAATGAACAAGGGGGAACTTAAGATCAAAAACTCATTACTATTTGGGGCTGGCCCCATTGCCAAGTGATTAAGTTTGCATGCTCCACTTTGGCAGCCCGGGGTTTGCCAGTTCAGATCTTAGGCATGGACCTAAACACTGCTCATCAAGCCATGCAGTGGTGGCATCCCACATAGAAGAACTAGAATGATTTATAACTAGGATATACAGCTATGTATTGGGGCTTTGGGGAGAAAAATAAAAAAGAGAAAGCTCAGAGTCCATCTTCCTCACTAAAAAACCCCATACTTTTAAAAAAACCACATTGCTATTTAATTAGCACTCTAAAAAAATGAAATACTTAAATATGAATCTAACAAAATATGCACAAGATCTATATGAGAAAACTGTAAACCTCTGATGAATGAAATCAAAAAGAACTGCATAAATGGAGAGATATTTCATGTTCATGGATAGAAAGACTCAATATTATGAAGAGAATAGTTCTTCCCAACTTGATATATAGATTCAATGCAATTTCAATAAAAACCCAGCAACTTACTTTGTGGATATAGACCAATTAAGTCTAAAGTTTATATGAAGAGACCAAAGATCCAGAATAGCCAACACAATATTGAAGGAGAAGAATAATCTTGGGAGACTGACACTACCCATCTCCAAGACTTACTATAAAGCAACAGTTTTCAAGACAGTGTGGTATTAGTGAAAGACTAGACAGATAGATGAATAGAACAAAATAGAGAGCCCAGAAATAATCCTATGTAGATATAGTCAACTTAACTTTAACAGAGGAGCAAAGGCAATGCAATGGAGCAAAGATATTCTCTTCAACAAATGATGTTGGAACAACTGGACATCCATGCAAAAACATGAATCCAGACCCAAATTTTACACTCTTCACAGAAAATAATTCAAAATGGCTAATAGACCTGAATGTGAAACCCAAAACTATAAAACTGCTAGAAAATAATATAAAAGAAACCTAAACGACTTTGGGTATGTTGACGACACTTTAGATACAACACCAAAGGCACAATCCATGAAAAAGTAATTGATAAGATGGACTTCATTAAAATTAAGAACTTCTGTGAAAGATGTGTCAAGAGAATGAGAAGACAAGCCACAAAATTGGAAAAAATATTTTTAAAAGACGCATCTGCTAAAAGACTGATATCCAAAATATACAAATAACTTTAAAAATGGGCAAACAACCTGAACAGACACCTCATCAGAGATGATGTACAGATGGCAAGTAAGCATGTAAAAAGATGTTTAACATCATATGTTATTAGAGAACTGCAAACTAAAACGAGGTACCACCACACACCTATTAGAATGGCCAAAATCTAACACAAAATGCTAGAGAGGATGTGGAATATCAGGAACTCTCATTCATTGCTGATGGGAATGCAGAACGGTGTGGCCACTTTGTTAGATAATTTGATGGTTTCTTACAAAATTAAACATACTCTTACCATATCATCCAGGAATCTCATTCGTTGGTATTTACCCAAATGAACTGAAAACTTATGTCCACACAGAAACCTGCACGTGAACGTTTATAGCAGCTTTATTCATAATTGCCAAAACTTGGAAGCAATCAACTTGTCTTTGAGCAGATGAATGGATAAATAAACTTTGGTTCATCCAGAAAACGGACTATTATTCAGTGCTAAGAAGAAATGATCTATCGAGCCCTGAAAAGACATGGAGGAAACTTAAATGCGTATTACTAAGTGAAAGAAGCCAGTCTGAAAAGGCGCACACTATGATTCCAACTATATGACATTCTGGAAACTGCAAAACTGTATGGGACTCACACAACATAGTGTGGTTAAAACCCACAGAATGTATAACGCCAAGCATAAATCCTAACGTAAACTATGCACTGTGTAAATGTAGGTTCATCGTTTATAACAAATGAACTCTTCTGGTGCAGGATGTCAATAGCAGTGGAAGTTGTGTACATATGGGGACAGGAGGTAGATGAGAACTCTGTACTTTTTGCTCATTTTTGCTTTGGATCTAAATACTAAACCCTAAAACTAAACCTGCTCTAAAAAATAAATTTTATAAGTTATTAAAAAAAAGGAATGGGTTATTGATACAGGCAGTAATATGATTAATCTCATCAGAATTACTCTTTGTGAAAAAAGAAAATTTCAAAGGTCACATACTATTTGACTCCATTTGTATGACAGTCTCATCAGGACAAAATTATAGAGATGAAAATAGATCATTGTTGCCAGTGATGGGGCTGGTGGTAAGGAGGGGGTCAGAGGTGACTACAAATGGGCAACCTGAAGGGCATCTTTTTCATGAAGTACTTCCGTATTTTCATTGTCCCAGTGGTTACATGAATCTACACATGTGATGAAATGGCACAGAACTATACACACATATTATCCCAATGTCAATTTTCCTTTTTAAAATTATATTATAGTTACATAAAATATAACCATTGGAGGAGACTTGGTAAGGGGTACACGGAGGTCTCTGTACTCTTTTTGTAATTTCTGTAAGTCGACAATAATTTTAAAATAGAAAGTAGAAAGAAAAAATTCTGTTTCTGAATATGTTCTCTCAGTTTAAAGACCAAAAGAATTATCTTTTTTTTTTAACTCTACTTAGAGCTTTTCTGTGTGTGGGTGTGTCAGAGGTGCCCAAGACTATTGCTAGGTTCGATGATTCCCTAAGGGTACTCAGCATTCAGCATATGGTTGTACTCATGACTATGATTTATTACAGCAAAAGGACACAGAGCAAAATCAACAAAGAGAAAAGTCACATGGGGTGAAGTCTGGAGAAAGCAGCAGCAATCTTCCAAGGGTCCTCTCTGAGTGGAATCACACAGGGCATGCTTATTTCCCCCAGTAAGGAGTTGGGAGAACACACGTGAAATGTTGCCAACCAGGGAAGCTCATACAGAATCATCCCCCAGGTTTTTATTCGGCCTGGTACACAGGCGGCATCTGTCTTGTATGCACAAAAGTTCAAAACTTCCAGATCCTGAGAAGGAAATCAGGTGTTCAGTATAAACCATATTGCTTGCACAAACAGTGGAGGCACGGTGAGCAACTCTTACCAGTCACGGGTGCGGGAACCCTTTCTCTGAAGTCTAAGTTCCCCGATGCCAGCCAAGGACTAACCTTGCAAGCAGGCCTGTTCAAGGATAGCAGTTTCGGCCTGTTATGTTAACTCTTTCCTTCGCAGTAGGATTATGCATATTGTAGAATTAAGCAAATACGTAAATCCATTGACATTATGAGAAGCCAGTGTTCATGTTATGGGAAAAGAGTGATACAAATATGGAATATTTGTATAACTTATGATTGTATTAAAAAATTATCTATCTACCTACCTTCCTACCAACCTACCTACCTATAGTTCTCTTTGTTAAAAGAATGCAAGTGCAATGCTAATCCAAAGGAATGAAGGCATCTGACAATCATATTTTGCTTTCAAAATTCATTCCCCACTTAAAGGAAGAAGGAATTTTGAAGAAATTGCTAATTCAAAGGCTCAGGCAGGGATGGTAATAAAATAAGCCTGGAATATACTAAAAAAAAAGGAGAAGTCAGTTTAAAGTTGCTCCCACTGGCTAATTTTGGGACAATTTCATCATGAAATTATAAATACAATAAATTTTAATCCACTGAATATGGGTCCATAGTGATTATTAGTGAGTAAATTAATAAATAAATAAAAGTAAGTGTGAGAATAATAGATTTTAAAAACCTCCATGCATTCATTTTCATTCTTGATTCAGGTAAGGATTGTATATGAGTGCTAAAACCATTCATTAAAATTTTATGGGGAACAGGATATCTCATATAGTCTCAAAGTATCTCCAAACACACTGTGTATTAATGTATTGATCTGAGAGATACCACCTTAATTGAATATCTTACATTAACACACAAAGAATGGAACTCATGGATATTATAGCCCCCTTGATGTGTTATACTTGGAAGAAAACAATACTACTTACATGGAATTCTTGCTGAAAGTGTGTAGTCTAATCTAAAAATGAGGAAACAATAAGATGAATCCATATACTCTTCTAAAAATGTCAGCATCATGAGATACAAAAAAAAGCTAAGGCATTGTTCATAGGTAAAAATGGCTAAAGAAACATGCAAGTAAATAAAATCCATTATCCTGAACTAGATCCTTTGTTGAAAAAATTCTTTAAAGGATATTATTGGGACAATTGACAAAACTGGAGTATGGACAGTGTATTAGATATAATTATTATATCAAGGTTAAATTTCCTGAATATGTCGATTGTACTGTGGATATGTGATAAAATATCCCTGTTCTTAGAAGATAGATGCTGAATTATTAATGGATAAACACTCATGATGTCTCTAACTTACTATCAAATGGTTCAGTCAAAGGGGAAAAATATCAGAGAGATAGAAGAAAGAAGAGAGGTAGAGGATATGATAAATGTTGCAAAATGATGAAAATTGGTAAATATATAGAAAAGTATACAGATGTTCAATGAACTACTCTTGCAAACTTTGTATAAGTTCAAGGTCTTTTTAACAGTAAGCTTTTAAATAAAAGCAACTTAAATGTTTCCCATATGTATGGAAAATTAATTAATCAAAATAAAGCTACACATTTTTGAAATGGAATTAAACACTGATATATTGACTGAGTCTAACAGGAGTAGAAGGAAAGTCATGTGGAATTTTCGTATTGTTTAAAATTACGTAAATGAAATTAGCAAGTGAAAACATTATGCTACCTCCCAGCACATTTACTCGCAAAAGATATTAACTGATTAAGCTTTGTAGTTTTCTCGTAAATTGCTCTGTTTCTTTAATACGAGTAACTTTTGCTTTATGATATGTAAAGCTGGCTCTGATCATGAAGGAAGTCCTAATTATTGGGGCATAAGGTTTACGTTATAAGATGTGCTGGAGAGGACACCCTTGAGAAGCTAAGCTCGACGCCATTCTCTTGGCATCCCAGGATATCTTAAGCCTGGATAAAGGCTGAAGTCTAGAAATCCACAGGTAGATCACAGAGAACAGATTATTCCATTCCTCCTTGGCAAATTTAAGTCTCTTTGCATTAACTTCTGTATGGAGCACGTGTAATCGGAGACTAGGACACATTAAAGGCTCTTTAAGCAAGCACAGAGAATGTCAGCGGTCAGCTTTACCACCTTTCATGAATCTTGATACAAATGTAAAGACAAATACTTCAACATACTCAAATTTACTATACTCTTACACTTCCTCTCTAAGATATCCCACCCATATGAGAGTTTCCTATGGGAGAGAACCAAGCATACAGAGAGAAAAATGGGAAATTTCACTTGCCAGAGTTAGAAAGGGGGTGGGCAGGGAGTGCAGCATCTATGAGCATGGAGTTTCCCTCCATGCTCAGGTCTTGTGCACCCAGGACTGTTGGTTCTCCAGTTTGGTGTGCCAGCCTGAGCTCTGGTCTCTGGTCTTACAGAACACAGAATACTTGGGCCATCACATTACTTCCTGTTTGAGGGCTCCATAGCTCTACTTATAAACTCCCCAGAGAAGCTTTAATGTTACAAGCAACTAACAGTGCTCACATACCACACTCTAACTTGCATGCTATAAATTCAATGTTTGTAACCACTCCAAATTCATATGTGAAAATCCTAACTCTAAGTGTGATGGTCTTGGGAGGGGAGGTCTTTGGGAGATGATTAGGTCATTGGGAGAACCAGCAGAGACCAGAGCCAATATAAAAGAGACCCCAGTGAGCTACCTTGTCCCTTCCACCGTGTGTCGTTATAGTGAAAATACAGCTGTCTAGTGAGCAGGTTCACACCAGACACAAAATCTGCTGGAGCCTTGATCTTGGACTTTCCACCCTCCCAAACTGTGAGAAATAAATGTTGGTTATTTATAAGACACCTAGTCTAGCATATTTTGTTACAGCAGCCTGAATGGGCTAAGACAGTACAATTAGGTCTCTTCCTACTATCTCATGTGTAGACATTGGAATCATTGGCAAGATTATCTCACAGAGTTCTTTGTGCAAGCAAAGTGAGGGAACAAGTCATGAGAATGTCTCAGCACCCCAGCCTATCCACTGTTTACATATGGCTGGGAGAGCAATACAACCACCACCCCAAGAGCTACAAAACAAAGCACAAACCCAATGTACTAAGGAATTGTCTAATGCTAAAGCCAGTGCCCTTTAAAAAGATTTAAATTCCAGCTCGTTTCTCCATACAGAATAGAGGGATGAGTAAGCTGAGGCAGTAAATACACAAGACCCAACACAATGATTAGAATACTATTTTGACAAAGCTCTTTCATGTGTAGCATAAAATACCTTTATTTGTATGATATCTATCTGAATTAGAAACATTTTAACATGTAGGAAAAGGCAGATATAATTTTTTATATATTTCCCAGTAAATGTATGCTCCACAAATTACATGGCCAATTCAGGCAGATTTTCAAAAAGCAATACACAGCTAGTATGACATATTAATATTTCTTAGCATGCTAATTGTTCTCAGGACCTTATTATGAAAACATATCTTGTTCTATTTTGAGCTCAAAACTTGCTAACACTAAATTTTAAAAGACAATTTCAACTGATCAGAGAATAAAAGTTCATAATTTTCTTATGAAATAATTCATTTGAAGATATTAATTCCTAGAAAATTGATCAAATTATTAAAGTTTTATAAAACTGAAGTATTGGTAAAAGTTGTATTCCTTTAGAATTTTATCTTTCTTACTTTAAAATGAGGTTTTTTAAAAAAGAGTCACAGCATAATAGCGATAGTATAATACTAAGTTTTATAACTACAATAAAAGTGTATTTTCTAAATTTTAACACAACTAAGTGAATATTCTTCAAGATTGTATTCTAACTAACGATATAAAAATGGTGGTATCACAGCTTTACTTGAAACACAACTAAAGTTATTTTCTTTTCATTATGCTTTAAACTAATTGAGTTCTTCCCAGAAGAACATGGCTGGAAATCAAGGCACTCAGTTAATACTAATTTATCTTTAATTACTCATAATAAAAATCAGAAAATCGTGTGAATAAAATGCAGTATCCGTCTATATTTTACTGCCCATCTCTGAACCTCAAGCTTTTTATCCACAAACTTTCTTCCTACCAGTTTTTTTCCAATATGAAATGAGGCAAAAGAATCTCTAAATAAATCTAGACTGATTTTCACAAATATGCTTGAGAATTTCTATTGTCCTTCTCAAAATAAAAGCATGATCACTTTATTACCATTTATATATGGCTTTGCTAAAAATGAGTTGGACATTGTTAGTTGACATATAACAGAAATAAACCTATATTAATAATTTTTTAATCAAGTCCTTTGTATCTAATAGTAATACTATGTCGATTAGAAACAGGGACTAGTGCATGGTTATCAGCGAATCCTTGAGCACCCACTCAATTTTTGGATGTGAGAGAATTTAAGTAAGGCAGACAGATGTGCCGTTTGTGTAGGTTGAGGTAGCCTGAATACTCCTTTGGTTAAAGTTAGCTAGATTTGCAACATTTTCATTTTAATCACACTGAATTATTACTAATTTTATAGCACAATTCACAATTACAACAGTACTTGCAAAAAGTTAGGCTTTCAAAACACAAAATACGTCTATTTGCATTTGTAAAAACTGACATCTTCAAGTAAAAAAAATAGCATCTGAATCAGCCAAATATCTCATGAAGCAAATTTCCCAAAGTAAGTAACTGAGTTTACTGAGTTTAAATGAGTAAAGTTTGTTTCTTGTTTTTTGGAGTTTTTTTGCTGAGGAAGATTCACCCTGAACTAAGATCTATGCCAGTCATCTTCATCTATTTTGTATGCAGGTGGCCACCACAGCATGGCTGCCACTGAGTGGTGTAGGTCTGCACCCAACCAGGAGCCCAACCCAAGTCGCTGAAGTAGAGTGGGCTGAACTTAACCACTAGGCCATGTGGCTGGCCCCTAGATAAGTAACTTTTAAAGTGTGTAACTACTGTGTATTTCTCTGTATCTTCCCATGGATTAAGGAGAGGGTTTTAGGACAGGGTCGTGGGAATAAGGCAAATACAATGAAAGTCAAGCGTATTATTTTGTTGTAATTTATACGAGATTTATCCACACTTTTTGGTGTCAAGGAGGGGGGGGGACTAGTGATTTGTAATTAGGATAATCCCACATTGCAAAGAAACTGAAATGAAATGTGCTTTTAACCTCAGGCAACAGTTTTTGCTTCTGTGTTTTATTTCACTTTATTATTGTTTTCCCATCATCACTACACAAAATGGCAGAGTCCTGACTTAATTTACCACATCTTCTACCTTTATCATCTTTATATCTTTAAATTTGTTCTAAATGAGTCCCAATGAGTAAATATGTGTGTGTATTCATGCATGTGTAATATAACTATGTTTCAGTTAAATTACTTGTTTTTGAGAAGTCTGTGTCTGAAATTTATACTCGTACCATTGAAGGGCAGTGCCTGGTTCAGAGAATTCCTTATGACTAGGTTACCATCACTAATATTGTAACCACTCATCTTTTGCCACAATTGATAATGCTTACTCAAAAACGGACCTATGCATTTCTCTAACATGAAATCTTTGCAACAGGAAAAGGCAAATATTGTGGTAGATGTCATACACAATGAGACCTTCTTACTTTAGGTGTATGAATTATATCATATCACAATGGTAGATATATCAAGAAAATTATTCATTACCATTTTTCAAGAGGACAAGCTAGATGTCCATAATCCTAGAGTCCAAAGTACCCTTGACTATTATTGTGCAAAAATCAAGACAAACATGTCCAGGGACTTTAGTTTTATTTCTTAATGGTAATCCATTTCCATGAGAAGGGCTGAGACCCATTCTTAATGCTTTTTCACGTTCCATTGAGTCAAGTAGTTGCTTTCACACCAACCCCCAAAACTACACATTTACATTAATATTTCAACAGTTAAATTATTTCTTTTACCTAGGTATGCTATGCTCTAAAGTGGTTATTTGGCCAAATGCTCTTAGCTGTTGTCAAAGCAAAAACTGCATAGGACAAAGTTAAATAAGCAAGATGACTTTATTTAAGATTATCCCAATAGAGGAGAGAGGCCAGAATTCAGTCTGAACTCAACTCTGTTTAGACAAAGAGCTGGAAAGTTTTTAAGAATTGAGCTGGGAGGATCACAGCCCATCTGTTTTTGCTAACTATCATTAACCAAAGGAAAAGTAGATTTTCTTTTTATAATAGAAGGTAGTTTTACAGTTTGGAGCAAGGTTCCAGCAAGAGTTAGGCTCCCACCCTCCCCAAAAGACTAGGAAATAGGAGCAATATCTTCCTTAATGATTGCATTTCAAAGGGATGGCTTCCAGGTCTTTGAGAAAGACTTCCCAGGTGGTAAAACTCACAGGAAGTTTTTTAAAAGATTTACATCTCAGAGGGGCAAAGAAAGAATTTATAATCACAAGGTTGCTAAAGTAAGTGATCTAAGAAAAGGGAGATCTGGAGCCTAGAGACAGAAAGAAGCCTTTCTAAAGTTTGGTCAAGCTGAGGAAAACATGAAGGCCTTCTTGGTCACTGTCATTTGACACATAATTAAACCCCAATCTCCAATGCTCTCTTTGGAGCTGCTGAAATAATTCTGAAAGAATTGCTAAAGGTATATGCAAATCACTTATTCCTTATAGATTTTAATCTTCTCACACACAAAATGAGGATGTTAGACAAAATTATGTCTCAAGTCCCTTCCAATTATACATTCCACAATCTTATTGTTCTAAGATTCCTATTTCTTTATACTCTTTTTTTGTAAAGATGAAAGAGAAAAGTAGGGAAGGAAAGAATACTGCTGATTGCTCTGTTTTGTAAACTCATAGCTGAAAAGAGAAATATATAAAAACAAAATTACAACAGCAACAACAACAAATGATCAAATATTCAAATCTTTATTGAGAATTTTTATCCATAGCTAGGTGTCCTTAAGGCTAGAGTCCAATGCAACCTTGATTATTTTTGCATGAAAATCAAGGCAAATATGTGGAGAGAACTTGGTTGTATTCCTTTTATTTATTATTGAGATGTAATTGACACATAACATTATATTAGTTTCAGGTGCACAACATAATGATTCATTATTTGAATATATTGCAATATGATCTCCACAATAAGTCTAGTTAACAGCCATCACCACACATAGTTACAAAGTTTTTCTTTTTTTCATAATGAGAACTTTTAAGATCTACTCTCTTAGCAAATATATAATACAGTATTATTAACTATAGTGACCATGCTGTACACTACATCTCTATGACTTATTTCTTTTATAATTGGAAATTTGTACCTTTTGACCCCCTTCACTCATTTCACCCCCCTCAACCCCCACTTCTGGCAACTACCAATCTATTCTCTGTATCTGTGAGCTGGGTTTTTGCTTTTGTTTTTGTTTTCAGATTCCACATATAAGTGAGATCTTATGATATTTGTATTTCTCTGTCTGATCCATTTCACCTAGCATAATACCGTCAAGGTCCATCAATGTTTTCACAAATAGCAAGATTTCCTTCTTTTTTACGGCTGAATAATATTCTATTTTGTGCATATACCACATTTTCTTTATCCATACATACATTGATGAACATTTAGGTTGTTTCCATGTCCTGCCTATTGTAAATAGTGCTTTAATGAACATGGGGGTGCAGATATCTTTTCAAATTAGTGTTTCAATTTCTTCAGATAAATATCCAGAAGTGAAATTGCTGGATCATATGGTAGTTCTATTTTTAATTTTTTGAGGAATCTCCATAATGTTTTCCATAGTGGCGGCACCAATTTATATTCCCACCAACAGTGCACAAGGGTTCCCTTTTCTCCACATCATTGCCAACATATGTTATTTGGCTGTATTTTTAATGATGATCCTTTTCCATGAGAAGACCTCTTCTTATTCCCTTTTCATCTTTCTCAACAGATTCTCTAGTCTCATCCTGGAAAAAATGTTTGCCCTAATAATTTATGTGAAATATTTTATTTCTTGATTAATCAATAGACTTATATGTTTCCAAATTAACTAGACTATCATTAGTTAAATGTCCTTTCAGGTGCTTGTACTCTTTCTAATTAGATCCTGCTGCTATGGTACCCAGTATGGCATACACAATATTTCCTTAACTTTTATAAGCATTTATTTAGATATCATAAGTTTACTGCAAATTTCAGTAAGTCTTTTGAGGATCTATAGTTTAAAGTTAAACAATAAAAGCTGAGGATTTCCTTTGGTTTCTGAGATCTTCATATGAATAGGCAATATGCTGTTTTATTCTTTCTTGCTTTAAGCAAATTTCAGTTGACTCATACCTTGTTCCTTTTCCTGCGTTTTAAACTTTGGTTTCTAGCAAAGCAAAGAATAATAGAAGTAGCTGAGAAATTAAAGGTTTGTATTCAGATTCAAATGTCAATGCAATTCGAAGAACTCAGAAAGATGCAGCTGCTTTGAGAGATAAGGAATTAAATGATTCCTTATGCTATCTACTAAAACTATGATTAAAATTTAGAAGTCCAAATCCTGCAACATCAAAAACTGTCTATTATCAAAAACTTAAAGTAGTAAATGCAATATTTAACAAACTCATAATAGGAACAATATGGATACATAGTTGACATTTTCTGTGATGCATTTCAGTCTGCAAATTTCAATTTAGTTTATTTCAAGTTGCATTCTATGATGTATTCCAAGTCTTTTTCAAGTTTTTTGATCAGCAATATTAAAAAGAAAAACCACCTGAGTAAAAAGTTCATTTCTAAATCAGATAAAACCAGAGTGCTGGTATTAATTGGGGGTGGATGTTCGCATCCTGATTTGTTCAGTTTTCCTCTCTGACAGTCCCATCCGCAGAAACCTTCAGAACATATAGTTGGTGAATCAGTGATGCATATCACAGTCATGCTTGATGCATTGTTGACATAATAATGACCAATAATAATTCACAGAATTTTACCTTAAATCCATACACAAAAGGCCCCTACCAGGGCATCCTTAGAGGGCCTTGAATATTGACAACATATGAAAAGTAAATCATTAAAGAACATACAGAAAGCTTTGCTGCTTCTGCTCTGGTACTTAGAACTGGCACAACACTATCTGTAATCCTAAACATCTCTGTAACCAATACCCTTCAGCGTCTGGGATACTCCTCTCATATCTTTTGTCCATATTATGTCCTTGGAAAATAGGATGACTGGGTTCAATTGCTGGGACAGTTTGTGGCTTGTGTCTTTGCTGATGGTGAAACCAATGATACTTAGGATTGTAGGGAGAGAGAACTGAGCAGTGGAATTGAGTAAATGAGAAGACAAATTAATTGACTTTTCAAATCCTTCTCATCAAGGATGCAATCGTTTCTTACATAACAAAGTATTATTTCTCAATAGTAAACATAATCTTTTTGTTTGTTTCTGTTCATGATTCAATCTGTAGTTCTGGATATAGTCACGAATTATCAGGGCATTTGCAGGAGCTGCACGTGATGACTGAGGAAGATTTCTGCAATATCAGTCAATTTGAATCACTCATATTTATATAAATGGAGGTATAGCTATAATATTTGTGAAGAGTAATAATAGTTTTCTATATTGACAAGTCAATGGACAATATTGGGTACTGGAAATATTTTTATACATTTACTAGCATTTACTTTCTCCCCCAAATTAAAAGTTCCAGCTTTATTTAAATGTATGATTTAGCTTTTAACATTTATTGCTTTAAATTTTTGTTTTGCTTTTTAATTTTAGTATGCAATATGAATAAGTAAAGAGTATTTTAGAATATAATAAAAATAATTTTTGAAATATATTAAAATGATTTTATTTTTCTAATGCTTTCCATTGTCTTCAACTTGTTTTTTGATGAAAATATACTCACTGTTTCCACATTTTAAATGCTATTAAGTTTTATGTTACTACAAATTTTTTGATAATTGAGAATGAGTAAAAGTCAAGATCATTATAGAAACAGAAAAACACAAAAGTACAGCTTAGGAAAGAAAAATAAAGCAACAAAAGAAATTTTGTTGTTACAAAAGCATATAAGCCAACATCAAAAGGTACAAACATTCAGTTATAAGATGAATAGTTCTGGGGATCTGCATGGTGACTGTAGTTAATAATACTGCATTGCATACTTGAAATGTGCTGAGAGTAGATCTGAAGTAATCTCATGCCACACACACACACACACAAAGTGGTAACTGTGAGAGAACGGATATAAAGGACTAGATACCATGAATTTGATTGAGTTTTGCTTCAAAGGGGAGTAAATAAATGGGACAGTAGCTTGCCAAGTAATCGGGTAGACAAGGGGGAAAGAAAAACAAATAGTATGGTTGTAAGCCGATGAAAACGATCCAGCAGAGCAGGGGAAGTTGAGGCTGCAGAAGAGAGAAGATAGGATTGCAGTTACAAAGTCCTAGTCACATGTGGAAGGATTTGATTTTCATGGGAGCATGGATAGCTACTCTATGGAAAAAGGTAGGAAAGATGAGTATGTAGAAATGAAAGCTGGTGGGTGGGTTGATATCCACTGTCGTTTTTATTACTTCAGTGCAATCGGAAGTGAGGTCTTCATCTAAGAGCAGTGATAATAATCCTACCTATTTTGTAAGGTTGATGAGATGAGTAAATGAACTGGTACATGTAACAGATTTAGAACACTACATGGCATATTGCCATCACCTAATATATGCTAACTACTAAATGTCATAGATATGAACCTCTCCCGTAAAAATGTCAGATGTTAATTTACCAAACTCTTTTAAAAGAGTCTAATTTTCCCAATTATTCTTCAAAAAATGATAAAAAACAATAAAAGATGAGAAGCATTGTATAGGAGATGTTTCTCTCTTGTGAACAGTAAATACTTTTTTTTCTTTTTTGTGTATATCCTCCTACTCTTCCAACTTCTTTTCACTCTTGCTATTTGCTTTGTTTGCCAGGCCTCCATTACCTCCTTTTCCTGTAGCCAGCTCCCTCCCTCTCACTACAGTCCCCTCTGTTCGTAAGAATAGACGTCAGTATATGGCCTTAGTAGAAAGCATGTACTGTACCTAACAGAGCCGTCTTATAATCGAAATCTATATATTCTAGGTTCAAATATACAATCAGTTTTGAGATTTTTTTTTTTTTGGTGAGAAAGATTGTCCCTGAGCTAACATCTGTGCTAGTCCTCCTCTACTTTGTATATGGGACACCACCACAGCATGGCTTGATGAGCCGTGTGTAGGATCTGAACCCCGGCCTCCAAAGCAGGGCACTTGAACTTAATCACTACATCACTGGGCTGATCCCTCAAGAGATGTTTTAAGGTTAATAGAAATGTGAAACAATCTTGATGCCCTCCCTTTGCTTTTATATATCTGCCACGCTGTAAAGAACTTTACCTATCTAGATCTTGCTGCCATTAATAAAAATGTAAATTGTGCCACACATAATCAAAGAGAATGTTATAAACAAGATCTTCCTGGTGATGGAGATGAAGTAACTAGTGTGTTACCAACATTAGCTGCTCTACTCTCCCTCTCATAGGAGGTAATGATTTACGTGACCTCAATCAGGAAGCATTCTAGCAGGAACCCATACATTGAATAAAAGCCCTTGCAGGTGTGTAATCAGCATTTTCCTTCTGGGCTTCACTATCTCAGTGGGAAGACTATCAAGTGAGTGGATTTATCATTAAGCATGACTGGTGCAGAGGTGCTGACTCTGTGTTTAATACACACATTTTTTTTTCCAACTTGACATTTAATTTTAATTAAAATAAGAAAGTAAGATTCTTCAAGAATATTTTACCTTCCACTATTTTACATATGATGTCAGCATCCCTTTGTATGAGACTGAATTGGAGGCAGACTTCCCAGATGCTTTAATAATTATCTCAGCTCTACTCTACAAATGATTTTATTTAACAGGATAGAAAACACAGACATTTCCTCTCACATGAGTTAAAGTGTTTAGAATAACTTTACTTTTATAATCATATACATACATTTGTTAACTTATACTTGTGGCAATTAATAAAAACATGTATCTTTTACTTTCTAGATGATTAAAAATATCTTGGGTTTTATTTATCTCATATGCTTAAAATATGAGCATGCTAAAATTCTAACCATACAGTTTTACTTATCTTTCTATGTTACTTCCAATTTAAAGTCTACTCATTCAAACTTCTCCTAACACTTGAGAACATTTAAAATCCGCCTCGACTGAATTTGTGGCTCCCTTGGAGTCAAGAGGCATCTCGGCTAAGTGGGAGTCTGAACACGTGACCGGCTGCTGGCCTGAATCATTCCAGTTTTTCTACTTAGGTCATCATTACCTAAGCACGGAGAAGCTGAAACAGCAGCTTCTTTCAGACTTGACTCCCTGCAGGTTTTTGTTACACTAAATGAAAATCTTAGGAAAAGGAGCTAGTGATAATGCTGATAAGGTTCCCACAAGACCTTCTCGCCAATCACAGATAAATGATCGTGTCCATAGTGTTTATTCATTTAATAAGTTCATGTCTCTAATTATTTTGCTCTATGTGGAGTCGACAGTATTGATTCTTGCTTCCTTGTCTGCATTTAATGTGCTACATATACTTTTTAAGGTAGAATCAATAATTATCTTGCTTTGTACTAATATGAAACCATCTTGCTCCTCACGGAATTTCCACTAAGCCTGTTTATGATTTTATCACCATCTGATGAATCATCTAGATGCAATGAAAAAGTTCCAATTGTCTGGGAAAAAATTTTTTGATGTAAAATACAGGTGTAGTTTGAAATATTAAAAAATAGCTACAATGAAATTACACGTGAATCTTCTGATGAAAACACTTTTAACGCGAATGGTAGATGTTCCATAGTATTTTTTAAAGTATTCCTCTCTTACTGCTTGTGTTAATCTGCTTCTGTGTTAGTCTCTATCTCTAGATGGTCTCAGATTTAAGTTATCCATAACAGAGAGATAATTTCACAAGTAGAGACACCTTAAGGACCTTTATTAGTCTGCTAGGACTGCCATAGAAAAATTCCATACCCTGAGAGGCTTGAAGAACAGAAATTTATTTTCTCCTAGTTCTGGAGGATAGAAGTTCAAGATGAAGGTGCCAGCAGGGTTGGTTTCTCCTGAGGCCTCGCTCCTTGGCTTGAAGATGGGCTTTTCTCTATGTACACAAGCTGCTGGTGTCTCTTCCTCTTCTTTCAAGGACACCAATCCTATGGGATTAGAACCCCACTCTTATGTCCTCATTTGACCTAAACCTCCTTAAAAGGCTAAATATAGTCACACTGGAGGTTGGGGCTTCAATCTATAAATTTTTCGGGTACGCAATTCAATCCATAACAAGGATCACCTAGACTGAGCCACTACACGGACAAAATAACTGAGGCTCAGAGAGGATGCGTGACTTATCTAAGGTCACGTGTTAAGCAGTCATTGGTATACTGGGTTTAAAATCCGAGATGCCTGATTTTGGGTCTTCTACATTTTCCTCTCAGTCGTGACACATTCCCCAAAATGGTAATAGAAATAGAACCACAGCAGAATGAATTGTGAGACAAGGAAACTAAAACAAAATTAAAGAAAAAAGTGAAATAGAAGTGAAAATATTTTGAAAGCCATATTTTTTCAAAAGTAGAAAATTTTTTCATTCAGTTCTAAATTCTATCTCAATTTATAAGACTATGATAAAATACAAATGTAATTTGGTTTCTGTAATTGTCAATTAAATGGTTGATGAATCTTTTTATATGCTAAGCACTCCATTTTGTATCATTATTTACATTAAGGCCAAATAGCAAAATTAAAACCACCAGATCAATAAAATAGTAGTTAGTAAGAGTTTATTGTCCACATAAGAACAGTTTGTGACCTGGGAGCTTTCAAATCCAAAACTGATATGAAGCTCAGGGGCATAACGTTACAGAACATTACAGGATGGCTTATAAGGCGAAAACGAAGTCGTTTAACCTAAGTGATCAGTTATTACAATGGGGGTTTCCAGATGTCAGGGAGTTGGTTAAATACAATTTACTTGTTTCTTTTATGATTATCAGAGGCATTTACAATTAGTAACAAGTTTCACTTAGGTTCATGAAATAAACTAGATTTAGTTTTGTTTACATGGCTTAAATGGTTTTGTCTGCTTGGGGGATTTTCAAGCCTTGTTTCCATTAAATTTTAAGAGTAGCAAGTATGCTAAAGCAACTAAATTGTAGGCACGTGAAGAAGGAGACAGAGATATGAAAAATATAGTACTAAATCATTATTTTTGTTTTGTTTGTGTTGGAAAGTCAAGTTCTTGTTTCTGGACTCATCTTCAAGCAATCTAATATCACCAAACTCTGTCAGAAGTTTATATGGCTACTGAGAGAACATACACGAAAACAAGTGACAAGACACCGTCAGATCATAACTGAAACACAGTCATTTTCGTTAAATGGTGCTCAGCCATATTTTATGATCTGCAACCCTGTCTTTTTTGTTCACACATGAGAGTGGTATGCTTAGATAGGTCTTTGGTGACAAAGAATAGCTTTGTCACCTGTCCATAAAATATCATTTAAATCAAAATAGTTACTTAATATTAAATATTAAATATTTATTAAATATTAAAACAAAATAGTTACAATTCTTACTTTAGATTAAGAAAATGTGTAAGCCAGCAAACTTCTAGAGACAAGGTTAACTGTTTTATTTCAGTGAACCTTAAATATATACTTTCCACATATGTTATTCACTGTAAAAATGAATAACACATTTTGAAAAATAGGACAGTGTCTCATTAGTTGTTATTCCTTACATCATAAGACAATTATATACCAGGAGGTATAGTGCAATTCATTTAATGCAAGGTTATTGGGTGAAGGCAGACTGTAGAGCAAGCATTTTATATATTCAAATTAATTTTTACTAAATATAAAGTAAAATATTCATAGTCTTAAGTATAAAGCCTTACAAAGTAATTCTTATGCACATTAAGATTTGAGGACCAACAAGCAAAGTTAAGAATTAACCAAAGGAAATCAATATGCAAGTGTATTGGTTTACTAGAGCTGCCATGATGGAATACACAGAGTGGGTTGCTTAAATGACAGAAATTTATTTTTTCACAGTTCTGGAGACTAGCAGTTCAAGGTCAAGGTGTCGGCAGGTTTGGTTTCTTCTTGGGCCTCGCTCCATGGCTTGCAGATGACCTCTCTCTGCCTGTGTCCCATGTGGTCTTTCCTCTGTGCGTGCATTCCTGATGTCTCTTCGTGGGTCCAAATGTCCTCTTCTTATAAGGGCACCAGTCAGATTGGACTAGGGTCCACCCTAACAGCCTCATTTTAACTTAACTACCATTTGAAAGACCCTCTCTCTAAATATGGTCCCATTCTGAATTACTGGAATTTAGGACTTCCATACATGAATTTGGGGAGGACACAACTCAGCCTATAACAGTAAGTGTCCAAACACTCAAAACATTCTTTTAGCATAACTGTCAAATCTGAGTGGCAGATGTGTGTGTGCCTGTCTTGGAGGGGAGGACATGAAGTGGCTGGAAAGTAGAGAATTCTAAAGTCTACCTGTTTGTCTGTAGGATTTAATCAATTCTCTTTTAACAGTAACTCTCTGTAATTTCAATATATGTTAAGTGATATGTTTGCTGTGGAAATTAAAAGAAATATATGTGAAAGGCATTGCAGAGTCTGGCAGACAACAAGTGCTGAGTAAGTATTTATTGACTTCGAATCAATCTAAACATTGCTTCCTCAGACTCACATACACTGTCTCTGCGATAATGCTAAAGCACTTTGCTACTTTCTTGCTTTTGATGTGTAAAAATATTTTTATTTTGAAATAATAATAGATTCACAGGAAATTGCAAAAAAAGTAGAGAAGCCCCATTATCTGTCACCCAGTTTCCCTCAAGATAACATCATACATAACTATAGTACGATATCAAACCAGGAAATTAAAATTAGTGTAATTCACAGATCTTTTTCAGCTTTTTACATGTACCCATTTGTGCGTCTGTGTGGTTATTAGTATATTCTATGCAATTTACCACATCCATATATTTGTGTAACCACCACTATAATCAAGACATGGAATTACTCTATTACCAGAAATATCCCTCTTGCTACTTTTTCCCCCAATTCTTTACCCAGTTAATAGCTACACAATCTTCAAGATGCAGCTTAATTACTATTGTCTTGGAAACCTTCCCTGGTGCCCCTAGGTGTAAGTTTTGCTTGTGTTCCCAGAGCTCCCTGTATAGGCTGTTTCAAACCCTTACTACAGTGCATTCTAGTTACTGTAAAAACACATATATTACCTACTAGACTGACTGCAAACTCTTTGAAGGAAAGGTATCTTTTTGAGTAATGTACATTGAATGGACGCCTACTGGGATAATCAAATTTGCCAAACATGCCTATAATAATCATATCTTGTTCAAACAGTAATTTACTGAACCTACAATTTTAAAATGCTAATCTTGTGCTACAAGGAAGTGGATTGACTCTTTAATGTACACATACTTTGGGCCCAATTTTTACACAAATTTATTGTGAAAGCTAGTACTAATAAGAACAAAAAAGTGATTAAAAATATAACTGATAGCATGCTCTAGTTTTGCTGCTGAAGATGCCATAATCATCTTAATTACTATGCAGAGAGTCATTTTTCAGTAAAGAGAACTACAAATTACTTAAGTGGCCATGGTGTTCATCAGTTGGTAAGCCTGGCGGGTGGGTGGCTATTCCAAAACTCCCAGTAGTTAAGCAAATCTCTAATTAGAAATTACAAATTCCTAGAGGTATTTGCACAGCAATCCAGCATAAATTTAATTGCAACACCACTTCCCCAGGATAACTCCCAACCACCTACAAACTTCATATGTATTTTACCAACAAAGAAGACGCACAAAGGAAATTAAATTCTAGTATCATGATTTCAATTTATTTGTGAATATAGACATTTTAACACCTGATTTCAATGTGTTGAATCAATCCCCATCTTCTTGGAAATATTTGTAAGGATCGATTTATATAGCTAACGTTATTAAGTTTACTTGATATTTTGTAGGTAGTTTCACTTGAAACACCAATTATAAACAAATGACCAATATCAGAAATAGGGCAATACTTTTATTTTTTGAAATAATGATTTAAGATGGAATTACTTTCTCAGTTTCAAGTTACTGCTACACCTTGGAGTCTAATACTTTTAGAAAAATATACTTCATACATGCTTTATTATTTCTTTCAAGTACACATATTTTTTGATATCAAAAATCATTTTGCAGTGTTAACCATTGTTTGTTGCAAGAAATAGAAAAATATAAAACCAAAAGACAACTTACAAATATGGAAGAAACTCATGTTCAACAAACTTTTGAATTTTTGTACAGTACATGTAAAGATACATTCATTGAAAATATTTAGAGCGTGAATCAATTTAATGAAAACTAAAGAAGACAATTGCTAAGGAGGAATTTAAGCTTTACAGACATTTTATTTCTTAAATAAAATCATTTTTTTATTGCCTACTTTATGGCCTTTAACAAATTCACATTTCAATTCTCCAATATTTGAGTACAGAGCACTGGTTTTGATAATGTGAAAATGAAGATGTTTTGAGGAAAAAAAGTTAAATTATATTTCATTCTGCCTTCTAATTTTAATCCTTCACTCAATGAATATTTCAGATATATGAAAAAATACCCACTGTTGGGTGCTGGAATTACATGAATAAAAACATACTCCTTTCCCTCAATAGCTCACTCTTTACTGGAGTGAACTAACAGAGGCACCTGCAGAAATATTTCAACCCAATGTGTGCAGATCTAATTGGGATACCTGTCCAACGTGCAATGTAGTAATACAGTTTACTTGTACAAATGTTATGAACATTCCAATATATGGACACTATGTTTACTTTAAATTATCTTTAAGAAATTTTTAAAAAGTATCTTTTAGATTTACCCACATATTTACCCTTTCTGACATCTTTATTTTTGGGGGTAGTTACAATTTTCCGTATGTTGTCATTTCACTTCTGACTGAAGAACACCATTCAAGATTTCTTATAGTGCAGGTTTGCTCACAATAAATTCTTTCAACGGAAAGAGTAAAATTAATTAAAAATAACAATAATAAATCTATAAGTGATCATTATTTTCCCCACAGGCAGTAAGAATGCATGCACTGTTAACTAAACACAGTGTCGTACAGCAAATCTCTAGAACTTTTCCACCTTTTCTGACTGAAACTCTACACCCATTGAAGAGCAACTTCAGATTTCCCCCTCGCCTAGCCCTTGGCAACCACTAATCCGCTCTGTTTCCATGAGTTTGATTATTTTAGGGGAATCATGTAAGTGGAATCATGCAGTATTTACCTTCTGTGACAGGTTTATGTCCTCAAGGTTCATCCCTGTTGTAGCGTATAACAGGTTTTCCTTCTTTTTTATGGCTGAATAATATTTTACTCTATGTACTTATATGCCACATTTTCTTTATCCACTCACCTCCTAAGGGACATTTAGATTGTTGCCATCTCTTGGCTATTGTAAATGATGCTGCACTGAACGTGGCAGTGCGGACATCTGTTTGATATCCTGATTTCAATTCTTTGGAAATATACCCAAAAGTGGGATTTCTGGATCATATGGTAATTCTATTTTTAATTTTTGAGGAATCTCCATACTCTTTTCCATTTGCATTCCCACCAGCAGTGTATGAAGGTTCCAATTTTTCCACATCCTCTTAGACACTTGTTATTGTCTGGGTTTTTTTGATAATGCCGCCCTAACAGATTTGGAGTGAAGCCTCACTGGGGTTTTGATTTGTATTTCTCTGATGATTAGTGATTTTGAACACCTTTTCATACACCTGTTGCCATTTTTATGTCTTCTTTGGAGAAATGTCTATTTAAATCCTTTGGCCATTTTTTAATTGGGTTATTTGTTTTTTTGCTATTGATTTGTAGGAGTTCCTTATATATTTTGGACACCAGCCCCTTATCAGATATATGGTTTGCAAATAACAAGAGGTTTTTAAAGCATGGTTAAAAAAAAACCCTTTAGATTCAGTTTGTGACATCAGAAAAAATGTTTTGAATTTAACTTTTCATTTTTTCCCCCTTCAGAAGTAAACATTGAATTTAATTCTTTTCGGTCAGGAGCCACACTACCATCCAGAGCTCCACTATCAATGTCATATAGTTTCAGGTAACTGTAGGCAAAAACTTTATTAGCCAGTTTGTTTCTATATACCATGTGCTGATAATGTTTCGTCACAGAAAAAGAAAAGGGTACCTTAACTTTGGCTCCATCTTAGGACATTGAACAATTCTACATAACCCACTGAGAGTTATATAGTTTCATGAAGGCCTGGGGCCTAAACTCATTATGCTGTACTCTTGTATCTATTAAGATTCCATAAGTCCAAGAAACCAAAGTATACTCTAGTTAACAAAGGCTTTTTAAAGGAATCACTTGAAAGAATATAGTGATGTTCACAAATCAAAAGAGAAGCTTAACAACCGGGCCCCAGGAAGAAGAGAAGATGAACAATTTCTGAGTATCTGTATTATCTTTCAAAATATTCTTATAGCTTAGAGTTTACTCAATAGAGTACTTTATTATTTGAAAAATTGAAAATGATAAAAAATTTTTCTTTTTAACGTGATATATTGCGGTCCTCTTGAAACACAAAATGAAAACAAGAATGAATCAGCTGTAACTAATTTACCCTCTTGTCTGCTCAAGATGCAAACTGCCGAGGAGATAGTCTGATAGGTTTGGGTTGTCTCATGGCTCACTCTTGACTGAATACTCAAGAGTATTGCATACAAAGACATAGAGATAGCTCCCCGAAGGAAATACTGACCCTCGGAAAATTAGTAGATATTACTTGTAAGGGAAAAATAGCTCTATGGTCACATATGTTTAAGACATACTGGGTTAGGCAAACTTAAGTTTCTTTAACAACATCTCAGAGCATTTATGCATATTTCTTAATGTGCATTCACATAACTGGCTGCTCTGACTGTCCTCTGGATTTCATTTCAAGAAATACGCCATTAAAAAAAAAGAAAAGAAAGAAAAGGATTCATTTCATAAAGCCCTTCAACTTTCACTAGATGAAATAATTTCAGCTGAAACTTGGATAAGAGGAAGAAATGAGTCATAATCATTTTAGGGAACACTTGAATGTGCATTAGAATCTCCTGGACAGCTTGTTAAGGCACAGATTACTGGGCCCCACTCACAGAGTTCCTAATTCAGGAAGACTGGTGGGGTGGCACAAGAATTTGCATCTCTAAGAGAAATGAGCCAGACGGAGAAAGACAAATACTGCACGGTATCATTTACCATGTGGAATATATATACACATAAAGTCAAACTCATAGCAACAGAGAGTAGGGAAGTGATTGCCAGAGGCTGGAAGGTGGGGGAAATAACGAGAGGTTGGTAAAAAGGTGCAAACTTTCAGCTATAAGGTGAATTAAAATGAAACAAAAAAAAAAAGAAAAAGAATTTACATCTTGAACAAGTTCCCAGGTGATGCTGATAATGCTGGTCCTGGAATCACTTTGGAAAACCATCGCTCTAACGATTGCAGAATGAGAGAGTGAACCTAATTGTTTAAATCTTTTAATCTGTTGTATAACACAGATCAGCCTGTTGGAGACTATAGTTTAGTGGAGAGGTCATCATTTGTCTAAGTTCTTTAAATTCAGTTCCTGGCAGTGCTAAACAGTCTGAAGGTAGGGTGGACTCATGAACTCGCAGTTTGCCATGCTTGCTTTAGGTTTAAAATTAATCTGGTTTAGGGATACCTCAAAGAAATTTCTCATACAAATGCAAGCCATCTCTAGAATGGGCTTTGAGCCAAAAATGTTCCCTGGTGAATCGGGGAAACTCTTGGGTGGTTCAGGAGTGAGTACAGTCTTCCAAGGATTGAGAGAAAAGAAAAAATAAATGCGTTCAAACAAAATGTCACGTTCCTTCATAAAGTGAAGAAAAGGCAGAAAAATCCATTCTCCGTAAGTACAGGAAACGGCAAACAGGCACTAGGAAAAGTGATAGATTTCAGAAGACTGCCCACCTGCGTACCTTAGGTGCTGAGCTGATTAAAAGATCACACTGTGATACCTAATCAAGCGTTTAATTTCCTTGAGACATATTGGATTTATTGGCAGTTAGATTGACATTCACATTTTTCAAAAATTGGTATAATGTTTCACCATGTCAATTTAATTACATGAAAAAAGACATCTCATGCTTACAATATGGGCAGCTAAAATTCACTAGTCTAGTAAACATAAATAACCAAATTAGACCAGGGAAAAATTATTCTTTGTTATGGACTGAATTGCGTCCCCTCAAAATTTATTGTTTGAAACTCGAATCCCTAATGTGACTATAATTGGAGATAAGGCCCTTAAGGAGGTAATTAAAGTTAAATGAGGACATAAGGGTGGAGTTTTAATCCAATCAGACTGGTTTCCTTACAAAAAACACGATGAGACTCCAGGAGCAAGCACACACACACAGACAAACGTCGTGAAGGGACCCAAAGAGAAGGTGGCCATCTACAAGCCAAGGAAAGAGGCCTCAAGAGAAACCAATATTGGCACCTTGATCTTGCGCTTCCAGCCTGTAGAACTTTGAGAAGATAAATTACTATTGTTTAAGCGACCCAGTCTGTGGTATTTCATTACAGCAGCTCTGGATGACTAATACGTTCTTATTTTCTTATTAGTCCTCTTGAAGGCTTCAACCAGACTTGCCAAACACACATACATTCATGCTTGTGCATGAACACACATAAACACACGCACACACCCCCCACAAAAGATTTGAAAGTCAAATGAGTTTGTGAAACGATAGGTTAAATAGGGTCAAACAATCATCTTTACTGCAAGATTTCCCAGACCTATAATATTCTAATATGAATTATGAATCTGAAGTGAAGGTTATTCACTTCAGACGCAACATCTTCCAATTTATGGACCCTGAAGCTTTTTCTTTTTGCCTTGTTTATATGTTTGAGAAATATGGGAATACTATTGGCAAATATTACCCTATGTAATTTAAGTTAATTAATGACATCTTTTATTGTTAGGACCAGTGTTTATCCTTTTCAATGATTCAAATAATATTTAATCTCTTCATTTTATATTAGAATTTCACATCATTATTTGTGTTATTACTCTGGGTCCTTGTATTAGGGTTCTCCAGAGAAACAGAACTAATAAGGTGTGTGTACACACACACACACATGTATACAGAGAGAGAGAGAGTTTTATTTTAAGGAATTGGCTCACAAGATTGCGAGGGCTGCCAAGTTCAAAAGTTGCTGGGCCGGCCAGCAGGCTAGAGACCCAGGAAAGAGTGAACATTGCAGCCTCTGGTCCAAAGGCTGTCTGGAGGTTAAGGTAATCTGCTATATTTAGGGACAACTGATTAAAATGTTAATCACATCTAAAGAAATATATACGGAGCAACACCTACACTGCTGTTGTACCAGAAACTATGTGCCTTGGCCCAGCCAAGTTGACATATAAAATTAACTATCGTAGTCCCCAAAGCATCTATCTTCTGATTTGCTTTGCTAAATTTTACCCCTTTTAAAATACAGTCTTCAAGCTTAATCTCCCTTCTCTTTCCTGATACTTGAGTGGCAGACATCACAAATATCTTGGCAGAGCTCGTTAAACTCTGTGTCAAACAGCTCTGCACAGCTGATATGGGTTTCCTTATTATGCTGCCATCAGCAAGTGACACTGGAGGGGGGGAATGGCTGCTCCTTTCCTGGTTTATAGTCTTCTCCAGTTATTGACTCTGAGATAGCTGTAGGGTCACATAACTCATCCTGTGTTCCACGAACGTTTTAGGAATCTGTTTATCTCTCCCTTACTGTCTTTTTCTGTAACTATTGTTCTTTACTTTCTTTCTGGTTCTCACGAATGGGAAGGATCATGAAACTTTTTTATCTACGTTTTCTAGTAAGACTCTTCTAGGTAGAGCCCCAGAATCTCCCATTTTAAAAGTGTTTTTCCCCCTAAAAAGAGATGTAATGCAATTTGCTTATTGATGACCTTAACTTTTTAGTCTGGTTACTCCATTATTTTATTTATAAAACATACTATTACTTACTATAATAAGTGGTCACATTTAATTTATAGACATTTCTATACTTAAGTTCCTTGATTCATGGTTGTACATAATTATTGCCTATTGTGAAATCTACCTCTCTACTGTCCTAAATGCAGGAAATAATTTCACCTTGTACTCCAAAGAGGTCAATCCATCCACATGAGGTACCTTTTCTATCTCCATCTCCTCATATTTTTACCTACCTTCCCATTCTTATGTAAGCCTCAAGGGAAAACGTACCTCTGTCCTCTGAAACTAAACTACTTAGTATTCAATAAGTGTTTGTTGATTGGACAAATGGATTTCTCTGATTTTTTTTAAACATACTATCTCATATAAAGTATTTCTATTCTATTCATCTATCTTTTTCAATAAAACTTTTTTGACTGTGGTAAAATACGCTAACCAAATTTTCTGTCTTAACCATCTTTAAATGTACAGTTCATTGATATTAAGTACACTCATATTGTTGAGCACTCCGTATCTTCTCAGATTACAAACTGACACTATATCCTTAAACACACACCACATTCCCCCTTCCCTTCCCCATCATTCTGCTTTCTGTCTCTATGAATCTGACTACTTTAGGAACCTAATATAAGAGGAATCACACAGTATTTGCTTTTTGGTGACTGAATTACTTCACTTAGCATAATATCCTCAAAATTCAATCTATTCCTTTCTTTGGCGTTCTATTGCCTACATACTTCTCAAATTCCTTTCTTCTTCTTCATTCCCTCAACTTATGCTTTGGTTAAATTCTCTGTGTCTTTTTTCTTGATTTAGTGAAATAACCTCCTGATAATCTTCCCAAAAGATCCTGGCCATGCCTTATCCATCATCCACTGCTGTCAAAATTTGGTTATTTTTATTATTGTTATTACTATTACAATTATTATTATATTTCAGATTACAAATCTAACCAAATCACTCCTTGCTTAAAATATTTTACTGTCTCCTGACTGTCTAAGTTTCTGTTAAAGAACAGAATACAGTATATGGAATTCAAATTTTGACACTAATTTTTAAAAATTAACAATTGTATTCTCCTGAGTTCCATCTCTTTCTATGCATGAAATAATTTTTGATTATAAGGAAAATGGACTTCATGCTTCATTACATCCTTGAAAAGAATTAGTGTTCCCCAATTTTCATCTTATTAAAAAGGAGTAACTCAAACTTCTCATCCTTTTAATGGAAAGATCATTAATTTTATGAATTTTAAAGCAAATACAGACTCATGTTCCATTATGGTATGATCATTGTTGACCATTCGTGAAGAAACAATGATTTCAGAATATGTCATCTGATACATAGGAAAATGCCATTTATGTCTATTGTGGCAGGGACCTAAGGAGGACACACTAAATGCTGCACATCAAGTATGGTGTGCTGGCCACATATGCTTCCTAAATGTTTTAAGTTAAATCTTCATTATTTTACACAAGAGATTGGTCAGAAAGATGCTCATAAAGCTGTGGTCTTATGTGGTCAGGTTTTAGGGAATTACTAGCAAACAATATTATGTATTCTAAATATTATAAATAAAAACTGACAGTTTCCTGTAAAATTAGTAATTTAATTTGAACAATACATACACATTCATTGTGTCCATGAAAAAGAACAGGATGAGGATATTTACATATTCTTATTGTCCAAAGGGAAAGTGAAGAATGCCTTGGCAGTTGGCAGCTGAAAGCTAGGCTGTGAAGTTCCCAAATAAATGTAAATAACTTCCATAGGATAATGACAATAATTAGACAAGGCTACTCTATTATTATGGCTCAACACAATAAAATCAAGACGCTTGACAAGTGCAAAATTATTTAAACTCCTCAGCTCATGAAAACGTGAGTAAAAACCTCTATCAATGTCAAATAGAACCTGTTTTCATGTGCCAAACTTCTAAATAAAATGAACACCATGATACCCAATCACTGAATTGGTCTGTTGAGTAGGAGTTAGAAGAGTGAACATCCTTGCCTTTTTTGCAATTTTAGATGGAAATAATTCAGTATTTCACTATCTAAATAAAATTTAACTATAGGGATTTTGTGAAGGTCTTTAATCAGATCAAGAAAATTCTTTACCGTTCTTAGAGTACTGAGTATTTTTATCACAAATGGCTGTTGAAATTTGTGAAATATCTTATCTGTATCTATTGAGATAATTATATTCTTATTTTAAAATAGAAACATGGGGCTTTACAAAGATTAATCTCCAAATATTTACCAACCTTTCATTCACTGGATAAAACCACTTAGTCATGATGTATTATGTATTATATCTATTACTAGAATTTTTCTGACATTGTGCTAAAAAATTTTGACTTTATGTCATGATTGTATTACTCTCTACTTTTATCTTTTTATAATGTTTTTGGTTTTGATAACACTGGTCTCATAAAACCACTTGTGAGATATTCTCCCACCCTCATTTTTTGGAAAAGTATTGCGTAATTCCTATTATTTACTTCTTACACATTTGGTAGAATTCATTAGGAAAAATATCTTCGCCTAGAGTATTTTTTTACAGGAAAAATTTTAATACGTATACATTTTCCTTAATAAATATAGGGCTATTTAGGTGATGTATTTATTTTTTAAGATAGCTGTGGTAGTTTGTATCTCACAAGGAATATCTCCCTTTCAACAAAATTTTATAATTTTTATCTCTATATTGATATTCCCTATGTGTTCAACACTTGTCCTGGTTGTCTTTACTTCTTTGTCTTCCAGTGTTTTGAGCATATTTAAGGTAAAGTCTTTGTCTAGTAAGTCCAATTTCTGTGCTTCTTCAGGAATGCTTTTTAAAAATATTTTTCTTATGAATAGGCCATACTTTCCTGTTTCTCTGTATGCTTTGTAATTTTTGTTGAGAACTTTACATTTTTGATATTGTAATATGGTAATTCTGGAAATAAGATTCTCCCTCCTCCCCGAGAATGCTGTAATTGCTTGCTGAGAGCTGTAGTGGAACTACATGCTGCACTTAGGAACGTGGGCCACTGCCTCTATATCTACCTGGCATGGGGCCAGGACAGCAGGTAGAGGCTATGTGAAATGTCACAATTCACTGAAATTTACCTGCCTCTTTTTTTAATCAGGCACTACCCTGGACACTGCTAGTTTTAAACTAGACTCTAGAATTCTGAAATAGTCCAATATAACAGTTCTTGCCAGTTCATTAGTTGTTTCAATGCAGTAATTGATTCCTGGAACTTCCTACTGTGTCATCTTCCACAATATCACTTGGTGATTTTTTTAAATTATAAATTACTTTGGGAAATATTCATTATATTTTTGATGAAATTCTAAAGAATTATGCATTCATGTTTTCTAAAATCACACTATTTCTTTTTTATTTAGACCCTTCCAACTCTCTGAAATTCAGATATATCCCATAATTTTCTTGTTTTCATCTCTGATTTTCATCATAAGAATAAAACTAAACTAATTTAAAACCAGAAATTCATTTTATCATAGTTTTTCTTTCCACTCTTGGTATGTTTGATATATTATTAGTTTCCTTCCTTATCTACTAATTTCTATTATCATTGAATGACACAAGTATAAATTGATAAAATAATAAAAATTAAATGACTATTAGAAAAAGGAATGAAAAAGTAAATGAATAAGAAAATTCATTTAGGGACCTAGAGATAGATAGAACTAATTGTTAATTTCCAATGCAAAAAAAAAGTAATTAAATCAGTTAAATTAATCACTAAAAATACTTTATAAAAGAGTCATGAAAATAAAAATATATTGGAACGTCTTAACATAAAATTATTTATGGCTATGACTCTTCTTACAAAAAAGTGCAGAGCAACTCGGTACTGAGATGCTGCCAAGTGAATTCCTTAAATGATTTACAAGAAATCAGAAGTTATACTACTGAAACAAAAAAACAAAACAGTAAAATATTAAAAAGTGGAGTGTCTTCAAAAACAGTACTGATAACTTTGTTCGTAACATTGATATACACTAAAGAAACTGCAAAGTGTCAGATTCAAAAAAGCATAGGGAGAGGAAGTAACCAGTGATGTAGGCGTATAGCCAATGAGTAATATACGTCTACTCGGCAATTTGAAGGAGTGTGTTGGGTGAGCTCTCCTGCACACGCTGCTGATCTGCAGCTGAGTGCACAAATAGTTTGGCACAGAACAAATGAAGGTTAGCACACACTTCCCTCTTTTATATGAGAAACAAAATACTTCCTACCTATTATTAAACATTTTATAGCTTGAGTGTGAAAAAGAAGTTAAGTCCTCAGAGCCAGAAGCAGTATCAATTCTTGTAGAACATGAAGCAAAAGGAAGAGATCTATAGAAAGTGCATACGGTGCTATGTAAAGCATAAAAAAATAGCCATCTGACTCAAAACTTGGCAATACAGTTAGGGATCTCATAGGAACAAAAGGTATATTGCCAATTTTGAGCTTCCTGCCAAGTTATAAATTTATCTCCTAGGTTACCAGAATTGTTAGAAAACTAAATTTTGCTGTGCTTTCTGTTGTCTATACTAGGAGCCTATAGAAGAACATTTCTTCCTGAAGTAAGTGATTACATGTCTTTCCATGATTAGATCAGTTGTCAGTAGAAAGTTAAGCTGTTAAGCTCAGAAGCAGCAATTTCAGAGGAAATATTTAAAAGAAATTGGAAGTTTTACTAGTGAAGAGAAACACAGGCACGGTAATAAAGAAATGCTGGAGGGTATACAGAAATGACATTAATCCTATCTTGTTTGAATCATTATTTTGATCTTAGTTTAAAATTCACAAAGTGTAACCTGTAATTTCAAACTGAATGCGAGTCTAAGTGTATGAAATTGACCACTTTACACTTCTTACCATCTGAAAATGCATTACTATTAGTAGCATATTCAGCTGAAAACATTCCTGAAATGCATATATGGTAAACATTTTATCTACTCTACAGGATATGAGCTATGACCAAGAAAGAAAATAATAGTTTCATATAATTTAGGATTAACCATTTGACAAGGACTTTGAGCCTCCACAACTGTTAGTGTTGGACTAGACTCCTGAGTTATTGTGATTTGTTACAAACTCACCACTGGAAACATTATTTTGAGAAATCTTCATAGCCACTCAAGCCTAGATCCCAAATCTCCATAAATTTGTCACCTTAACCTTCTCCTGTCGAGATAATACTAAGACTTTGTCAAGTTGGTGCTCTTCCTTCATGCAGGAGGTAATAAACTTGATTCTGTTCGATTCATCAGTTATTATACTGTGTGTGTGTGTGTGTGTGTGTGCATGTGTGTGTGTTTGAGGGGGGAATTTGGGATTAATAGTATTTAATGGTTACTTTCAGATATCTACACTTCTACTAAGCTTCAAAACTATTACTTTTTTCTTCTAATTTTTCAGATTTTCTCTATCTATTTCACTGAAATAGTTAACATCCATATCTTTAATTGCTTGAAATATCACCAAATTGAATTAAATTTCTCTAAATTATTCCCAGTGTGTTACATGCAATTCGACATTGTTGTAGATATCAGGTACAACGTAAACAACGTGAAAGAGACGATGGATTACTAAAACAATCTCAACGAAGCAATTTTGTCAAATGATTATTTGGCATCTTATGTAAAATAAATGAATATACTGAGAAATTTGTTTTTCTTTCCATTAAACTAATGTTATACAATTTAGGAAGTTTAAAAATGATTGAATAAACTATTTCCAGAAAAAATTCTTTGTCCGTTGCCTAAGAGTCTACTTTATTTCACATTGTTCAAATGTGAGACAATCATCTCAAAAATCAAAGAAAATATATCTATACGATTCTGGCTTTTCTTCATTTCATCGTTGGTAATAAGAAAAAGCTGTTAACAACCAATGATGACTAACTATATGATTTAATATTATATATTTTAAATTACAAAATCTTTATTTTCCCAAAATTGTTATTTGGTTTACAATCTACCTGGCAATTGATGTTTTTTTTGAAGTTAGTGGTTGTAGGAGGATGATTTCATTATTTTACCAATGTGCAATCAAATGCGAAGTCTCTCCATGTAAATTTTGCAAGCCATGTTTTTCTTTACAATAATCAGGCTTGCTTTGAGAGAAATAATGTGGTTATAGCTCTCTTTCTAAGTATGCTAAGCCTGGATTATAGGATGCAGCAGAAAACGGCTTTGAGTAATACAGAAAAATGTGCAAATACAATTTGAAAGTTATTCAATAAATTCTAACAGGAATATATCTGCTATGTTTCAGTTAAGAAGACTTTAAGGAGACGTTCCAATAATTTAGATAAAATTAAAATTTGTTGATCCTCAATTTAAATGTGTACTTAATAATAACGATGACATTATTTTTTGATCAAGGAGAAAAAAGGGCAATAAAAAGGCCTTCAATAATTTTCCCACTTGGTAAAACAATACCAAGTCTACCATCCCGGGTCTAAACCTTATTTCATAATAATTACCTGGCAAGAAATAAAATTCTTCTTGGGCCCAGTGCCAAAAAATGGGAACGAAATTAATCATGAAATTCAAAATTATCTATCAACGTAACTAACTGAATAAGTAGATTTTTAAACAGGATTTTCTTAACATTTAAATCTGTTCCTATATAGAAATACACTCTTTTTAGTCAAGAGGAAAAACAGAACACTGTAGTGGTAAATATTTCAACCCAGTTTTATATATTGCAAATTACTATTTGCAATCATGAATCATGTAGTATAGGTAATGAATGTTTACAGGATCAGGCAATATGAGAAGAAGGAAGCCCAGGAATCTGAGGAAGCAAGCGGACCTATAGATTACTGATGACACAGACAGCGTGTCGCACCTTATCAGACGAGAAATGTGCTGGAATGACACAAACCCAAAGGGAAGGACTGTGTCCGAAGTCAATGAGAGAGTAGAGCTAGACAGAGTCACCCAAACAGACCCATTCTAAGTACTCAGGTCGAGTCGGTATCTAGGACAGCAGAATAAGCTTGAAAGGGCAGGCAGATAGTGGCTTTCCATGTAAGCATACTAGGTGGAAGTGCAGAAGATCAAGGGTGAAGAGACGACAGTCAAAGTTACAGTTTACAGGGGCCGGCACGGTGGTGTAGTGGTTAAGTTCTTGTGCTCCACTTCACTGGCCCAGGGTTTGCAGGTTCAGATCCCAGCTACAGACCTATACACTGCTCAAAAAGCCACGCTGTGGAGGCATCCCACATACAGAATAGAGGAAGATTGGCAGAAATGTTAGCTCAGGGACAAGCTTCCTCACCAAAAGAAAATAAAATAAAATACAGTTTATAGCTTGTATCTAGAAACAGAGAGAACCAAGTACCCCGGAACACAGAAATCTGACTACAAAGGATGGGAATTCAGCATTCTTCCTTTTATGCCAGGATTATATAGAAATACATACATAGATCCCCCTCTTTAAAGAAGGCACAGAGAGAATGAGCAATGTGAATTAAGAAATAAAGAAAAGAGGAGGAGCTTGGTAATGAGAAACTCATCCCACAGATCCAGATATAAGGCACGAGAAGCAATAGCATGAATGATTTTTGAAACTGAGTCAGCATTTCTTGAAGAAAGAGACCATTATATATTCTCTTCAAGGATTCCAGAGCCATAGTTAGAATATGGGTGGGAACATAATTATGAGCAAATGGACATGCCTACCAGGTAGAGTAGGGCAGACTGAAAGTTGAATTATTTGCCAATGTATTGGTTGTTCAGAGTAGTTTAATAATTTCTGCTTAGAAACCAAACTAATTTTTAGGTTGTTGAATGCCATTTTGATAAAATATAAGTATTGCAATATATCTAACTTCTGTTCATAAATCTAAGGGGAGCTCAGCAGAAGTATGTCCTATTATGGGGTGAAATGCAGTATATCATCCTAAGGACTGGAGAAATTATCCCCAGGGTGGTTAAAGTCAGGGGAACTGAAAGAAAATGCTTAAATTGCCGACCATGAGGAAAGTAGGTCATATGTTGTAAAATGAACTTAAATGTCAGGACTGTGAGGTTGGCAAAACTGACATTAAAAAATAAATCAAGAAGACAAAAGCTCAGAATGTGGGGAACAAATCAGGATGAACAGTATAAAAGAGGTTCCGGCAAGTGGTTTCATGAGTAAGCACAAGAAAAATGTTAAAGGTCCATTTTTAGATTTGCCAGCTACATGGTGTAGGAGTGTGCTGGATAGATCAAAGGAATCATGCAGAACTGGTCAGAAAGTATGGCAAAATGTCAAACTTTATTCACACAAAAGTGTAATATGTTGGAGATTCGCTTTTACACCTCCTCCCTGGAGGCCAGGTCACAAGATGTCTTAGATTGGACATTTCTAATAATTACAGCACTCCAAAATTAAACTCTGGGTTTTGAGTTCTAAAAATGTCATTAGATATTATTTATGAATATAATTAATGTGTGCTTATTTTAAGTAAATAATTGTGTACAGAATGCTATGTGCATTCTTTCTTCTAATACTTACAAATTTTTGTGTAAATATCATTATCACTTCCATTTTAAAGCAGAGGAAACTGATCATTAGAAGGATATAAAACATCTCATAATGTCAAAGAGCTAATAGACGGCATGTAGAGGAATCTATTCCAGGACTGTCAGACTGCGCTCCTAACTTCCATGTAATACTATAATTTTACATTAAAATTCTATTGTTTTTTGTCTTGTTTTGTTTTGCTAAGGGAAATCAGCCCTGAGCTAACATCCGTTGCCAATCCTTTTCTTTCTCTTGCTTGAGGAAGATGAGCCCTGAGTGAATGTCTGTGCCAATCTTCCTCTATTTTATATGTGGGTTGCCGCCACAGTATGGCTGATGAGTAGTGCAGGTCTGTGCCTGGGATCTGAACCCACAAATCCCGGCTGCTGAAGTGGAGTGCGCCAAACTTAACCAATAGGCCACGGGGCCAGCCCCAAAATTTGATCGTATTTTTATCTATAATTCTTTGGGCTGAGAAATATAAATATAGAGGAGTAAAAGTCATTTTTAAGTAATCATTTTTTGTTTCAGCTGTGAAATATTTGTTCTCATAAAAGAGTGTCAAAGAGTTGACGTCACATTAAGTCATTTGTATACTGGAATGAACATAAAATTATCAGTTAAAGTAATTTCATGTATTATCTTTAGTTTTTTAATAAAAGACTGGCTGAGCCGAGTTTATATTACTGCTATGAAAAGGAAGTAAAAATTCTATTCCATAAAGATGACGCTATACCAAGAAGGCCATAAACATCCATTTTGGGGTTCTGAGAGCTGCTCACATTCATTAACTTAGCATCAAGGATATTGTCTTTCTGAGCTTGCCAAACACGATCTCAAAAATTAAATACATTTTGAATAATTAAAATTATGGAAGCTACTTTTTATATTCAAAATGTTATTCTCTCCCTAAAGTATACAGAGACTTGAAAATGAAGAATTACACAAATAAACAAAACTTTTGATCCCTTTGTTAGATTCTTGTTTTAAGAAGATTAGTACAAAAGGGACCTTAGAATGCAGTTATATATCTCAAAGGATTAGCAAAAAACAAGTTTATGCACAAGAAGGGATCAGACAGTGTTAGCCTGCATTAAGCATTGCTCTCGGTGTAATGATGGATAAAATATTTAGGTAATTAAGGTGTGAAGAATATGTAAATTAGATTTCCTACATTTTTTTACAGTGTGATAGCATTTTGATGAAAAAGAAAAGAATACCCATATATACAGTAAATAATTCATATACAAATCTTGTGATGCCTTAGAGGAGTTTTTTCCCCGGTTTAATCCAAGATCACTAGCAGTTTAAATTACTTTGGTATTGCTTTAGTTATTACTTGTGGAATGTTTACTATATACTATGCACTTTTTTTCTTTTTTGAGAAAGATAAGCCCTGAGCTAACTACTGCCAATCCTCCTCTTTTTGCTGAGGAAGACTGGCTCTGAGCTAACATCCATGCCCATCTTCCTCTACTTTATACGTGGGATGCCTACTACAGCATGGGTTTTTGCCAAGCAGTGCCATGTCCGTACCAGAGATCCGAACCAGTGAACTCCGGGCCACTGAGAAGCGGAACGTGCACACTTAACCACTGCACCACCGGGCTGACCCTGCTATGCACTTTTCACATCTCCTATCTTACACCATTTAATAGTAAGCAAAATCCTATGAGGTAGGCATTATTGATTTCTATTTAATTTTTTATTTTATACCTCATTTTACTTTTAATTTTGAAAAGGATTTTATATGTTTAGAAAGGTTGGAATGTTTTAAGATTAGCTTCACGTTTCTAAAGGAAACTAACTGCAGCTCAAAAATCAAAGGTTTGGTAGGTGTGGGAATGAAAAGTAACCATCGACAGCTCTTAGAAAAGAAGTCAGCAGAGAAGTGATTCCACTGGCTGGGGAAATAGATGGTTCCTACCCATTTGCATAAGAGTTCCTCATGCTGAAACACAACAGGACTGGCTATACTCACATCAGTGAATTAAACATTCCAGAATTGCCTCTAAACTATTTGCTAATGGAATTCCAACATTTTAAATTTTACAGCCTTTCCCGTCGGTGAGTGGATATCTTCATTCATTGCTAAAAATACATTGCACCTTTTCCTCTGGAAACGATTTATTCATAAATTCATTTTCTTGTTTTATCTTATAGGGATTCCTGTCTATATAAAGTAACAAATGTATTCAGATCTAGCACACAGGATTAATTTTTGCTAAGATTCAAATAAGATGCATGAGAATATACTTTGTGAGCTGACATAGCATATAAAGTACAACTATTAGGTTACATAATGAGCACTGATTCTTTAATTGAAAACCTGTCTTCTGTTTTCATTTCATTGAGTTATTTGACATTCTGCTTGTCTTTAGATGGTAATAATTATCCAAACCTTTGAGTCTGGAACCAGCCAAAGACAGATGCCAGATTTGGAAAGATGAAACAGCAGATTTAGTACTGGAGGGGCTTGATGGTAAGCCACAATCCAGATGTCTAATACTTCTCCCAAGTCTAGGCGTCAGTCTGATTGTGTAAAGGTGATATCTTCATTCAAAACCAATCCCTCACACACGTTAGATCTCACTAATGTGGTCAGAGAAAGTGTGAGCCCCAGATCTACCTGCGAAGGCAAGGTGAGCACTGGCTTACGTGAGCTTACTTCGGGAAGCATATCAAAGGATAACATGCCAAGCCTTTGTTCAAGCCCATCTGAAAATGATGCTGACAGTACTTTATGAACTCTGTCATCATTCAGCTACAGGGCTGGGTTATGGATGTCAATTGTGTATCAACACAAATGCCTTTGTCAAAGGAGTCAATTAAACCTATCTGAAATCAACCTGAATCCACTCAACAGCCCTCTAACACCCTGCCTTCCTTCGTTCATTCCTCAAACAAATATTTACTCTTCCTCTAACTTGTGCCAGACTCTGTTCCAGGCACTAGGGATTCATTCGTGAATGAAATGGAAAAACACTTTGTATATATAAGACATGCAGGACAGGCACATGCTTTATTCTTCCACTATTTTCCAGTTTATTCTGCTTGCCCTAACCTCAGAGTATGGTATTATCTTACTTTCCTAAATGTAAACATCATTTCTCTACTTACCTGTGTATATGTATCATAGATAAACAAATGTTATGCAAACTCCATTAAATATATTGTCATTTATATAGCTATCTTTTTTTCGCTTATTGGTTATTTTCCCTGTTCTCTAAATTTAGTGTTTTGTCTAAATTTTATATTTGATTAAACAAATTTATATCCTCAAAGTGTTTAAATAATGATAACCAGCTTATAAATTATGTTTCCCTCAAGAAAATGTGATAAGAACTGGTTCCAAATATATACTACTATTACAAATAACTGTAGATGTACAAGGTATATTTTTAACTAAATGGCCTTTTGTGTGCTAAATAGGCCTATATAACATATATATTCATTTTAAAGGACATATTTGTCAAACCTGTCCGGAGATGTCTGAAATCAAATTAAGGCTAAATTTGTTAGCTTTCTTTACTGCATACTTGAAAGGTTATAATATTGTATAATATTTATTAAAGTAAATTGTTCTTGTGAAAATTGATACAAATTTTTATTAATCTTGAAGGCAGTCATTAAAATTCTCAGGACAAAATTTTATTCTTACTTTACATTACCTGTGAAGTGTACAAAAGAAAAAGAAAAGAAGAATCATTCTGGTTAATATTCTGGACAGAACTGAAGCATAACCAATTAATACTTTTCCTGCTCTTTTTATTCTTATTTCAAGGATATTATGTAATTTTATTAAATAAAATTATTTAAACATTTTAGTTGAAAAGGATATCATAGCTTATTACTTATCCACATATGCTATGTAGATATTTAGATTCTCAAAGAAAAAGGCAAAAGGAAAATAAGATCAATAATAGAATCAGAAAGAAAATTAAAGGTGAAAATAGAAGCTATTTAAAGCTTGAATTAGAATTCTAACTGAACCAATGAGTGTTTAAAGGCTCTATCATGCTCTAGATCAAAAATGTCTAGCTCATAAGCTATTCTTAGACTCAGAGGAATGTTTTCATAAAGCACAAAAAGGTCTTTATATTTCTATCATCATTGTAGTCAAATTGGCCAAAATTGTGCCTAAAGCTCTGTCAAAATTCTCTGTAACCACTGCAATTTAACAAACCCATTGACATCTAATCTTTTTTTTTTCATTAAGGGGAGGAAATTTAGACCCAGAGAGATTGTGATGTGAAGGTGAGCTGCAGAACTATGACATATCTTGGTTTTGCTTTGGTATTTGATGCTTCACAGGATATGTTCTAGGTCCATTCCAAAGAGTTAAAGCAAAATAAATTTCAATTACATATAAAATAAAAATGAAGAAAATAGCCAAAAAGAATTATTTGCAAGATGTCACTTCCTCTTCTGGGGTCTCACAGCACACTTCATACAACTATTGAAACACTCATCAGGGCCGGCCCCGTGGCCAAGTGGTTAAGTTCCCGCGTTCTGCTTACGGCGGCCCAGGGTTCGGATCCTGGGCGCGGACATGGCACTGCTCATTAGGCCATGTTGAGGCGGCGTCCCACATGCCACAGCTAGAAGGACCCACAACTAAAATATACAACTATGTACTGGGGGGATTTGGGGAGAAAAAAAAAAAGAAACACTCATCGTTTTTACTGTAATTATGCTTACAGTATCCCTGTCTGGAGGGAAAGTACTATATTTTGTTTATTTCTATGTCACAAGCATCTTTTACAGTAACATTACACAATTAGACATTAAATAAATATTGTTGAATAAATGAGGGAAGATATTACGTTTGAAAACATGTGAGTGTATCTCTGTCACAATTGTTCGTGACTTGCGATGTAAGTTCTTAAAGAATGGCAGAATTAATTCCAAAAGTAACTTCTCTAGCCACACTTATGCTGCTTAGATGAGTGAAATGGCACTCTTTCAGTTTCTTTTGCATTCTGGAAATAATAAATTATTGTGTTCCTACTGAGTTTAAACTTGAGTCTTTTAAAGTTGGCAGTTGAAAGCCCAAATACCAATTTATATCGTTAAAAGGGTAATTGAATTCATGGAGTTCCGACCAAGACCCTTGGGAACTCTTGTTAAGTGAATGGCAAATTTCCTTCATAGAAAAATGGCAGTGCCAGTGTGTTCCTTGTGAATACCCAAGCACCAGACTCAGCAGATACAAGATCAAAGGAGTTGGCACTGCTGCTGTTGTTATGGCTAACCTAACTAGAATTGATTTATGATCTGGAGTTTATTTGTAGTAACTGATTCAACAGGTGTTTGCTATATGCTGTTATCTGAGCTGGAGCCCAGGAGATCAAATTTAGTAACATCCATCTTATGTCCTGAATGAGCTGTCAAACTTAGAATACGAATGATAGCTCAGTCATTATTTCTATCATTAAAATACATCACTACAGTGTGGTAAGAATGCCATTAGGGTTTCTTATTTTGAAATGGTCAACATAATTTTTAATATCAATAATTTATTCTATACGTTTATTCCTTCTCCAGTGATGGCTACTTTGGAGGTTAGTTTTGATCATTTTTTAAAAAGTGTTTCCTATAATCCATCATACAGAGTAACACCCAGGAAGTGTCCTAAGATTTTTCTTACTTCTCTAAAATAAAATCTTAAATTTTTGTATCATCTCAGTGGGGCCACTTTATTAGTAAGATATCACCTCACTTCCCTCTAAAAACTGAGCCTGAGCAAGGGCTGGCTACAACTATGCTACTTTGGGGAGTGATCTTGAGCAACAGTAGTGAGTGGCTGGGGAGATTGAAAGAGGAAAGGAGAAAAGGCTTATCAAAGGGTAAATTTCCAAGGTGACAACCATTGTAGGAAAACTGGTCTCATCCCCACCAGGGAAAACACTGAGGATCTTTATACAAGTAATCTCAGAATTGTCTCTCCAAGGGCAAAAGTAGCATCCTTCAGATCCCAATGCCTAGTAGTCAAGGGTTTCACCATGGTATTAACACTTCCACCATTCTAGGTTTGCACAAATATCAGAATTGCTTTCAGGTTCCTATGGGCATTCCATATGAAAGTGGACAAAAATTCCAGAGCAGAAAGCTAGTGATACACGATCCAGCTAAGCAAGCCGCTATTAGGTTATATTTACATACAGCCGGTTTCCATAGTTATCCCTAGAGTAGACAGGTGAGCTGAGAGGATGCGAGTCAGGACACAAGTGGTGTCTGACATGGTCACTGAAGTTTTCACTTTATATCTGAGAATACTTCCAAACATAGGTGGCTCTGCTTGTGTCTGCTGCTGTATAAGCAGAATGTGGATTTCTGGTGATGGAAAGATTCCTTTCCAGAAAATATAATAGTGCCGATTCTCTTTCTAGTAACAGAATACCCAATTATCAGGTTCATAAGTATGGTATTTAATCATTTTTCCAGCTGTCTACATGTATTCCTGTTCCAAATGTTTTGCAAATAAAAAATCAGGACAAATATGTATATATTTTTATTATTCAATAGCTCTATTTATCCATACTTATGTGCCAGATGCATAACATTGAAGCAATGTGGGTGAGGAAAACCATGTGGTTTCATCTTGAGAGCTTTTGCTGACTGTGTCCACAGGACACAGACTGAGCTACTGCTCACATAAGCCCAACAACATGCAGGGCATTGTGAGAAGACCCGAGTGCCCAGGGAGGATGGCAACGATATTCTGGGATCACTCTTTTGGAAATACCTCTTGGATAATTTTGCTTGAGTTGTTAAAACTTCAATTTTTCTTTACAATATGCAGCATTCCTTAGAATTTATATAAAAACATTCTCTATCCCAGTCCCTATAAGACAAATGTGACAGACAATAATTCCTTTCTCAAAATATCTACTTGTAGTGTCTATGAAATGACAGATTTATCAATAAGCACTTAGGAGGATTTGAGAATAACTTACCACAATTGGTCATAAATTCTAATGGGGTTGTAAAAACTGTATCAATTCTAGCAGGCACCAATAAGCGAAACTGAGAATTTTATTCATGTCCAGCTTTGCCCAATATGTCTACTAACCTGGGAATATCAACCACAGTGATCAAAGCTTTGCTTGTACCCAGGCACGAATTTATGGGAATTATCTGAAGAAAGAGTGGTATTGAGAAGCATGACTATTTTTAAGTCTAAAATTATGTTTGTGCCTGAAAAGGCAAGGTGGAAATCTCCCTTTCCTTCTATGTGCCATTACCTGGCCAGCTTCCACTTTCACTAGCTAAAGATTTGGGAAAATTTATCACTTCTGCAGTAATAATTCGTTATTATTCTTCATAGTCTCTGAAAACTACTGATAAACACACTATCCCTGACCTTCTGGAATCCAACAGCCACTAGACGTCTACTATTAGACATACTCAGATGCTTGTTGAAGACCCTTATCTTACCAAAAATGCTACACAATTTAAAGATGTATGATGTTGAAAGGAAGGTGGAGAGAAATATGAACACTGACTGTCATTTTGATCTCCCATAGTCACCAGAATTTTTCCTCTTGTAAGGACCTATTTCCTTGGGAGTGTACTATATAAACAAGAATCACTTGTAATCTACCAAAGATACCCCTTCTCTCTGCCATATCCGCTGACTGCCTTCTGGACCGAAATTTCCAAGATGCCATTATAGGTGGTAGATTGCTGGTGTATATAACTGGATTCTAAATAAATAATCAAATTACTAATCTGATAAAAAGTTTTCAAGAGTCTCTACACGCAGCTCATGATACATGATACTTGGTTTTGGGGAACCAAAAGAGGAAATTATGTAATCTCTATTTTGATTTTGATATAGCCATCAATGTGATGAAATATTGTGAAATGGGGAACAATGAAGTAATACAATTTTGGTACTGATTTTAAGTATAATGAGGGTTGCAAAAAGGTAATAGAACACTGAGTGCAAGAAGTATTACATGAAGAAGTTAGAGATTAATCCGGGCCTTGGAGAATGAACAATGTTTCAATCAAAGTAAGAAAACATCTAGGGGCCGGCCCCGTGGCTCAGTGGTTAAGTTCACGTGCTCCGCTGCAGCAGCCGGGGGTTTCTCTGGTTAGGATCCTGGTCACGGACATGGCACCGCTCATCAGGCCACGTTGAGGCCGCGTACCACATGCCACAACTAGAAGGACCTGCAACTAAGATATACAACTATGTACCAGGGGGGATTTTGGGAGATAAAGCAGAAAAAAAAAAAAAGATTGGCAACAGTTGTTAGCTCAGGCGCCAATCTTTAAAAAAAAAAGAAAACATCTAAAGTTTTAAAAATTAAAAAATGCAAATAGCTTGTGAATGGGGAGAATGTATATACTGAGAAAAAAGAGATGTGTTGCTAATAATCCTTCCAAATAAAGCAACTCCAACATAGTATAGAATAAAGGTGAATAAATACCAAGGAATAATTCATGGAGAGTCCTTGACTATAAGGTTCATACATCTTCAGAAAGGAAGTGAGAGGGTAAGGCGTGTTTAGAAAAAAATATTTTTCTAGTGGTTTCAGATAAATTCACGTAAGAAAATTTGATCAGAGAGCTTGCAACATAACCATGGGATGGAGTTATGAAAACGAGATTTAGGATGGTGAAGAGAGAGAATAGACAGTAAGGTATAATCCCAAGAGATGTGGAAAGCAAAAATTTTGTTTCTCTTTTCCCCAAAAGATTGTGTGAAGAGGATGAAAGGAGAAAGGAATAAATGATGCCAAGATCTCTAATTTTTAATAATGAAGAAATGTGCACCAATGAATTAAGTGAGGATAACTGAAGAATAAAACCAATTTGGACAGGAAATACATTAATTTCCTTTTGGAATATGATCATCGTGAGCTGAGAGAAAGACATGCAAGTAGAAATGTCCTCTAGGCCATTGAAAGAAACAATAAAGAAGTACCATAGAAAAGCGGGAGGTGTAAGTTTAGGGCACGTCAGCACCATTGGGAGAGTAATTGAACGTTTCGTAGGATTGAGTATAAAGCAAAAACTTACTAAGAGTAAAATCTTGAGAAACAGTAACAGAAAAAGACAAAGGGAAAGAATGGTCAGAAACACTATAGGAAAACTAGAATTTGTAAAAAAAAAAAAAAAAGATTAAATAAGAATTTTATTTTTATTTATTTATTTATAAGGAAGATTGGGCCCTGAGCTAACATCTGTTGCCAACATTCCTGTTTTTGCTTGAGGAAGATTGTCATTGAGCTGACATCTGTGCCCATCTTCCTCTATTTTATGTGGGATGCCACCACAGCATGGCTTGGTGAGCAGTGCTAGGTCTGCTCCTGGGATCCAAATCTGTGAACCCTGGGCAGCTGAAGCAGAGCACTCAAACTTAACCACTATGCCACGGGGCCAGCTCCAAGAATTTTATTTTACTTTTTAATTAATTAATTAATTTTTTGAGGAAGATTGGCCCTGAGCTAACATCCTCCTTTACTTTACACGTGGGACGCCTGCCACAGCATGGCTTGATAAGCCGTGCATAAGCCCAGGCCGGATCCGAACCGGTGGAACCCAACTGCTGAAGCCAAGTACGCTAACTTAACCGCTAGGCCACTTGGCCGGCCCCTTTAATAAGAATTTTACAAAGGAAGGCCATCAACCTTAATGTAATATACTTCCTTCACATTATGCTTGAAAGTAATTTTAAAAGTAACTACTACTTGCCGTGTGATCTTTTATCCTAAGAGTGCTTGAAGGAGAGAAGGAGACAGTAGACTGCTTATTGATTGTAAACAATTGGCAAGCCCCAAAGCAGACGTTCCAGTCAACCCTCCAACATCTGTACCCTTAGCAAGTGAAAAAGAAAATCGTAACCCAAGTTATGCCCACTTCCGCCCCCTAGTCACTTAAATTAGTAGAGACCAATTGACACTATCGACAGTGAATGAGGATTTGGTATTTGTTCAAAACTGTTTCTTAAAGGGTGAAGGGTAATTATTGAGTCTAATTCTGAATTACAGTGTATGGTGTCCACTTTATAAACCCCACCCCCAACAACAATTAAGCAAAGAATCAAAGAAAAAACACAATGTGGAAGCGCCATTAGTGGGAATATGTAGATGATAAGCAACAGAGCAAGTCTCCTTAAAGCCGTGGTAAACAACCAGATGGAGTTTTAAAGACCAGCAAGGAAGGCTGTGTTCTTTACACGCACATTGACTGGATTTGGCTCACCAGAGTTTTAATCTCAGGCAAACAGCTTGCTGCATCTTTGCTTAATACCTTCTGGGTGGAAATTAATTTTACTCTTGATTAGGTAGGAGCATATTTGAGCTTGTACCACCATTTAAAGGGACAGAATCCAACAACTTTTTTTTTTCATTTTACCAATCATTTAATACTCAAGTATATATATATGTAAAACATATGTATATTTAATTATAATCTTTTCCAATAAAACACAGTTATAGTCAGTCACGAATGTCTACTTACTTCAATATGAATAAAAGAAAGGAGATCCCTGAAATTTTATTTTTGAAATAACACAGCGTTGAAATTCAACCCACCCCCTCCACAAACCGTATAACTCTTCTCAAGTAAACACATTTGGTACTTCTTTTCTTTCCTATGCTTTGTGCTCTTTTCTCCCTTCAAACTTAAATTGTTCTGACAAGCAACTGTCCAACATGCAGGAGTCAGTTAAGTGACAATTGTTCACTTCACAATATGCCAGGGATCTATACAATGCACTCTCTCAACATAATTTTTTAATGTTTATTAAAGGCAAAATTCTGAACGTATACAAAAGAACCATAGGAGAAAGAAATGTCACGTCATGAACTTTCCCCATATAAAAATGAAGAGTGACATCATCAAATTCATTTTTATATCATTACGTCTGTCCTCATTCAAAAAAAAGAAGAGAGGCATTCAATAAACTAACAAATAAAGAGAAATTTATATTGGTCAAATCTTTCCCATACACTCTCTAATTTTTTCACTAACCTGTATCTTCTCAAAAATATAAACTCCTTCACTATAAAGACTGTCTTTTGATACTTTTTATAATTCAGCATGCAAACCAAACTTCTGATTACATAGAATATGCTAAATCTATATTTTGAGACTTAATTTGATTTAAATTTGAAAATTTATAATGTTGAAAAAAGAGGCTTGGGGCCAGCCCCATGGCATAGCGGTTAAGTTTGGTGTGCTCTACTTCAGTGGCCCAGGTTTGCAGGTTTGGATCCCAGGCACGGACCTACACTGCTTGTCAGCCATGCTGTGGTGGCAACCCACATATAAAGTGGAGGAAGATGGGTACAGATGTTAGCTTAAGGCTAATCTTCCTCAAGTAAAAAGAAAAAAAAGGAAAATGAGACATAACTCAGTTTTTACAGTCAAAGTTCAATAAATGTTAGCTGAAAAACTGACTAAATAAGCAAATTAATAGAGCTCTGGGAATTTTATTTTGATGTTTATTAGTTTATTCTTGATTCAAATTAGGCTCTTCTATAAGTATTACTTTGTAAGTATCCAAACCAAATTCATCAGTGCTGAAATAGAGAGACTTACATCTTTAAGAGTAAATCATTAAATTACTCAACTATTTTAAATCAACATATTAAAAATAAAACTCAACTATTCTCTGTTCCATTTACTTTGGTGTAAATGTGTCAGAGGATTTCTAAGGTAGGGGCAATTTAATGTCTCTCTAACTGTTATCTTTACCATGTAAAAAGAGCTTGTCAATGAAGATTATAATGGTTTATATTTGTATAATTTAGTATTTTTTTATTCCAAGCTTCCTTTAAACTTGAAAGGAATGTTAGTAACACTACCCTTTCCTCTTTCGTCTTCAGGTATAGGTTTAGATAAATAACCTCTTCAATTCATGGCCCATTATTATCATCCACAAAAGGTCTCTCTCTTGTTTGAATTACAGTTATTATAACTTTCTCTTTAACCCACACCCAGTCCCATTTCTCTTTTAATCTTTTCATAGACAGTTATTCTGATTGAGTATTATATATCATTTTGTATGTGTTCTTCAAATTTGGAGCTATGTTTTCATGCATATAATTTAAAAATTACACTGTACTTCATACGTCATGTTTCTTTTATCTCTAATCATTGCTTTGGTCTTTTTTTTCCTATTCGTTGAAGCTTCCTAACTTTTTTTTAATTTTTAATTTTTTTAAATTTAAATTTTTATTTTTTGAATTTATTTTTCTCAGGAAGATTAGCCCTCAGCTAACATCCATGCCAATCTTCCTCTACTTTATATGTGGGTTGCTGCCACAGCATGGCTGATTAGTGGCATAGGTCTACATTGGGATACGAACCCACAAACCCAGGCTGCCAAAGTGGAGTACACCAAACCTAACCACTATGCCACCACGCTGGCCTCCCTAGTTTTTTTTTTTATTGTGGTAAACATATGTAACATAAAATTTACCACTTTAACCATTTTTAAGTGTACAGTTCTCTAGCGTTAGAAGTATATGCACATTGTTGTGCAGCTGTCACCATCATGCATCCCCAGAATTTTTTCATATTCCCTAACATTCTGTCTCCATTAAACACTAACTCCACATTTCCTCCCCTAAACCCCTGGCAACTACCATTCTACTTTCTGTCTTTATGAATTTGACTATTCTAGTAATTTAGATAAATGAATCAGACAATATCTGTCTTTGTGACTGGCTTATTTCATTTACCATAACGTCTTCAAAGTTTGTCCATCTGGTAGTGTGTGTCAAAATGTCCTTCCTTTTTAAGGCTGAATATTATACCATTGTGTATATATAACATATTTTGTGTATCCATTCTTCTATCGATAGACATCTGATTTGCTTCCACCTTTTGCCTATTTTTAATAACAAGGCTGCTATGAATATGGGTGTACAAATATCTGTTTGTATCCCTGCTTCCACTTCTCTTGGGTATACACTCAGAAGTGGAATTTCTGGATCATACAGTAATTCTATGTGTAATTTTTTGAAGAATCACCACAAATTTTTTCACAGCAGTTGCGTCATTTCACATTCACATCAACATTGCACAAGGGTTCCAATTTCCTAAGCCCTCCTTTTAAATAAACATTTTCTTAAATTGAAGTGCAGTATTCCTTGATATAAGTACACGTAACGTAAATGGACAACTTGATGAATTTACTCAAAATGAACATACTGCTGTAACCAGCATACAGATGAAGAAAGAAGATATTGAAATTCTCCAGAAGCCCAATTGATATTTCCTTCTGGTTATGGGCCCCTCCCAAAGGTAACCATTATCATAACAACTAACTGCATATCTTATTTATTCTTGTTTTAGGGATTTTTACAGTATATACTCATTTGTGTCTGACCTCTTTTGCTAAAAATTTTGTTTGTGGTATTCATTTATTTTGTTGAATATAGTAACAGCTCGTTCATTTTCATTGTTATACATGCATACATACAAAATATTGTACAAAATTATACATATATAATATATATACAAAATTTTACGAATATGTCAAAATATGTCTACCCATTCTACTATTTACAGACATTTAGGTTATTTCTACTTTGTGGCAGTTAAGAACATTCCTCCTTTGATGTATATATATATGTGTGCATGTGTGTATATATATGAATTTCTGTTTCTCATATATATAGAAGTAGAATTGCTCATTCATAGGCTAGCGAAATGTTGAGTTTACAGATACTTTGAAAGAGTTTTCCAAAAGAGTTGTGCCAATTTGATTCATTTTTTTTGTTTTCTTTTGTATGTGGGATGCTGCCACAGCATGGCTTAACGAGTGGTGTAGGTCCGTGCTAGCTGTTTGAACCCATGAACCCAGGCTGCTGAAGTGGAGCGTGCTGAACTTAACCAGCATGCCACTGGGCCAGCCCCCTGATTTTATTCTTAATAGACAGTATGAGTGTCTCAGTTGATCTAAATGTCAATAACATTTGGTATCGTCTTTGTAATTGTTTGCTTATAACGAATATTTCCCAGATAACAAATGAAGTACAGTATCTTTTAATATATTTATTAGCTAACATCAGTTAATGGTCTCTTTTTTGAATGCATATTCAAGTCTCTTGCTCATTAATAAGTGTGTCTGCCTTTTTCCAAGGAAATATTTTTTTCTGGATCTGAATCTTTTGTCAGATATGTATATAGCCAATGTCTTCTCCAACTTCTATGACTTGAATTTTCCCACTCTTAACTGTGTCTTTTGAGTAACAGGTCTTCTTAATATTAGTGTAGTGTGGTATGTAAATTTTCTTCTTTATGGTTATTGAATTTTCTGTCCTATTTAAGAAGTTTTTTCTTACCAAAGTTCAAATGGTAGTTTCCTACCTTTTCTTCTAGGAAAAAAAATGTGTGCGTATGTGTGTGAACATTTAGAAATTATTCACACTTAGAAATTATTATTTGTACAAGGTATGAAGTTATGAGTTAGGAGGTTAAATTCATGTATCTCCTTATGGATATTCAACTGATATAGCAAAGTGTACTGAAAAAAATCTTTCTTTCTTCACAGCATTGCAGTGCCAACTTTGTCATACATAAAGACAAAATATGTGGAAGTCCATTTCTGGCCTATTTTTTTCTGCTAGTCTATGTATCAATCCTTGCAATAATCCCACACTATTTCAATTATTGTAACTTTTTATTAAATCTTCCCATCTAATAGAGTATGTCTTCAAAATAATGCTTATAATTACATATTATCTTACCTATTGTTGTCTCTTTTTATTTACATATAATTTTTTGGAATCAGCTTATAAATTTTCACAATAAAGAACAATAAATTAAAACTTCTGGACTTTGAATGAGATAGTATTTAATCTATGGATTAATTGATATTTTTATTACTGTTTCCAACCCGTAGATATGATACATATCTGAATCTATTTAGTTCATCTCAATATTTAATTCTCCTCAATGATTTTTGTTTATTTCTGTGTAAAGCTCTTATATATATATTATTAGATTCCCAGGCTTTCATGCGTTGTAATGCAATCATAAAACATCATAATGCTTAAATATTCACACATATTGCTGTGTGTAACTCCATTCTGTTACTTCTAAGTACAGCAAATTAATATTTCATGTGTATATCCATTGTAGTTTTCCTATCCATTATCCCAGTTTGGTAAAGTTGTCTTCAAAACCAAGCCACCTTTAATAGTACTCCAATAAATGTTCTTGTATATGTACCTTTCAAAATCTAAATAACATTTTTCTTACTATCTCTACCTAGGCATGACATTACTGTAACATAGGATAGCGTGTCCTTAATTTTCCTAAGAGGTTCAAGGCTGAACGCACATAGAATGGCACAAGAACAATATGAAGTTTTAAGATCTTTCCTCATCTCTGCCAGGACTTGAGATTAGTCATAGTCTAGTTTTTAATTTAATACTAATAAAGTGATATTGATGTTTTACTTAGCATTTCTTTGATAACTAAGTATTATTATGATATATTAATCTATTTATTAATATAAAATAATATTTAATATAAAGTTAATATAAAATAATATTAATTCATTTTCTTCTGTTTTGTATTCCTTCCTCTATAAACTACATGTTTATACCCTTTGCCTAACATTTTAATTGCTCTCTTTCTGGCATTATTTGATGGAGTTTCTTGTATAGGTTACTCCTGTGTCAGTATTCAGTACTAAATATTAGAAATATTCTTCTCAGTATATGTCACCTATGAAACTTATCGACAATATCTGTCAATAATGTGTGCCATTGTTAACCATTTAAAAACCCTAATAACTCAAGGCTGTGACCACTTATTGGTTTTGCTCTAATTCCCAATTTCCAAATATGTAGACATTCATGGGCCCACAATACCACCTGTTTGCCAAAATCTTGTGACAGGCTCTTTGATAACCTAAAATTCATGTATCATAAAATCTGGGTAAGGAAGTGTGAGTGCGTGAAGACAAGTGGATTTTGTAAACTCAGGTACACGCAGGGGATTGATTTTTGGATATAAGATCAATTGCAAAATGTAACTACTCTTAGAATGTTATGAAAAGTTTGCAGTGAAGAGAAATATTACTGTGCAAAATGTAGATGAGCATTATATCTATTCTCCATTTATACTTATTCTCCATTATTTAATAGTCCACATAACATCATAGAAAGAGGTGCTTACATGTGAAATATATTAGAGTTTCAGCCTCTTTTATTTTTCAGTACTATCCCCATGGTATTGATTATACAATATAATTTGTGCAAAGCACTTTAGACAAATGCACAAAGAAAGTTAAAAGTAAATTACATTAAAAGATCTACTGGATTCCAGAGCGCACACCTTGGAAAAGATTTATAGTGTCTTCTGCTATGTACGCCTAAAGCTCACATGTTAGTCTCTAACTGTCCTTGATTAAAAAAGGAACAAGGGCACCACAGACAATGGTTGATTTCATGTCTAGGTCAATGACAATTCATATCTTACTGTAACAAAATAAAGATTGCTGAAAAATTTTGAAGTGTTTTTGAATAAAACTAGTTTGTTCTGAAAAAAAGAGCAAAAATAGAATCTACAATTATTTTAAATAATTACAAAGAACTATCAGTTTAGTTTTATTCAAATATATTATCATATTATTACATTTAATCATTTGTTTAGGATGGGTAAATGCCTCTCCCTGCACAAAGGTTATAATAAAATTTTATGATGAATGCTATTCTGAGGTTTGAGACACTTGTGGCCATCAAGAGTAAAGGGCATGTTCATTTGACTCGCTGAATTATGCCACAAGGCTGGAAGCACAACAGATTCCCCATATTGCCAACATCACCCAGGAGTGTAAACTCTGAAAGTGGAATTAAAAAGAAACTTTACAAAAAGGCAGTTGTGTGGAATACAAACCCAAATGGATTTGTGCCTTTCCCAAATTTCTTATGAGGAAAAAATCCACAATATATAGAAAATGGGAGTCCGCCCTCCGTGACATTACTGAGTAGGTCTCCTAGTGTCTATGAACAACCCAGAGGCCATCTACTTCCAAGCTATAAATGCTGTAGAGAACATTTTGCAATTATTATAAATAACTAATGACTTATAACAAGGAATTATATTTATAATATCAATGGCCATACAAAATGACTTGAAAGAACTATTGAATAATTGTAAGCTAGAGCTTTAATCCACTTTAGTGATGCTTCAGAAGAAAAATAGCATTCACTTGGATCTTAGAGAAAGGAGTCGCAGTAGAACTTATTCATAATTAACATAATAAGGTATCATGAGTTTGGCCAGAATGGTGTGGAATGGGCATATACACTGGGAATAGTCATTTCTACTCTGTGACAGAGAGGAGGGTCAGAAGATAGGACCAACCAAGACTGCTTAGCCCAGCTCCCTCACCTAAAAGACATAAACCACTGCAAATTAATAAGGTGATAGAAAATACAAGAGAAAAATTAACAAATACAAAGAATAGAAGTAAAAATAACAAATTATAACTAAATAATAAAAGAAACCAAAAGGATAAGTGATAGGAAGAAATATTTAATAGAATCATGACTGACTTCAGATTAAAAGTGTAAGAGAATTACAAACTGAGTGGCAAAATAAAACTTTATGGCTATAGAGTTTATTGTATGTGTTAATATAAAAGATAAAAGGCAAGAGGAAAATTTTTAAAAAATCTTTGAGAGAGAGAGTGCATGTTATCTCCAAAAAAACAAGAACCTGGTTGACATTAGACTTCACAACAGAGACAATGGAATAAAGAAAGAAAGAAAGAATACGACAAGATTCTGAAATAAAACAGCTTTGGACTAAAATTTCACATTCACCTAAATTATCACATAAATAAGAATTTGTAATAAATTGACTCCAAGACTACATGAACCCAAAATCTACCAAACACAGACCTTCTCTGAATAATAGTTCTGCAGAAAATATTCTTACAAAAGAAGGAAAAAACTCAGAAGAATCCAATGACACATAGGAGTATGTATATGTTAATAACATAAAAATTTATGGTAGTCTGAAAAAAAGCAACTCTTCCCATGGAAAAAAGAAAGAAAAAGAGACACATTCCAAGCCAAAAAAAAAAAATCTACACAATTACAAGGCTGAGGTGTATTTGGTGAGGGTTGGGTTGGAGGATGTGATGGCTGGGGGCCTGGGGAACAGGTGTCAAAGGGAAAATGAGGAGAATGAGATAGTGCTGAAGTGCTGGATCTTTTCTTGTCACACGCATGTTTTATTTAATCAGAATATTTGTAAATGTTATTAAATAAGGAGAAATTGATTTAAGAAATTAAATGCAAGTAAAATATATTATGGGTAGAAATCAGTTAGATGTTAGTCCCAGTTAACGAAACTTAGAATGCATAACCTTCAAAAGGGAAGAAAAATATGACATGAATTTAAACTGCAAGCAAGCCATAGTCATGATCAATCCCGGAACAGCTAAAACTCTTATATAAACTCAACCGTCTTTCTGGACTGAAAAATCAGAGCCCTGGACATCAATAGCCACTGATAAAGAGAGAGGAAAATACCAAAAAGAAAATCCAGAGAAACGATGCCTCAAATTCTGTGCACGAAGTCTTTCCAAGTCTCTAACTGACTCCTCAACCGTGCACATGTGGGACAGACCCAAAAATCCTGAAGTTTTCATTAAAATAACTGAAATGGAATTTGAGTTTCCACCTACTATAGACAAAATAGAATTTAAAATTTGATTCAAACAAAATTAATTACCTGCCAACAAAAATTCTTCAAAACATCACAGAATCCAGAGTTTCACTTCCCCAACATTACATATACAATAATCAGAACAGCCGACATTCAAACAACTCAACGTTGAAATAATATCACGACAATTGACGGAGATCAACATAAAGATGAGCTAAATGTTTGATTACCAGGTAAGAATGTTAAGTTGTTGTTATAATTATTCACAAGGAGATAAAGAAATTCTCATAATGAGTAAGTATAATTCAAGAAAATTTAGAAGAGAAATAGAAAGTCAAAACTGAAATTTCCAAAATAAAACAAATTATTGGATAGGTTTAATATAATACTGTAAAAGAAGGAAAAATGAGTCAGTCAACTTGCAGATAGATTTGTACTATCAATTTAAAGAAGATAGTAAGAGATAGAAACATCTGTACAGGGCTCAGTGATGTGTGGGCCAATAACAAAAGTCCTGACTTATGTTTAATTAAAGTCCTAGAAGGAAAGAGGAGCGAATGAAGCAGAAAAACATAATTGAAAAAATAATGGCAAATAATTTCTCACATAAGGTGAAAGACATAAAATTAAAAATTCTAGAAGGTCTTAGAAGCCCAAACAGGATAAATATGAAGAAAATTGTGCAAAGGTATATGAAAGTCAAACAACTGCAAACCGCAGATAAAGAAATTCCAGCCATCCATCTGTGTTTAGCCTTTTGAGGCTGCTTTTAAGATTTTTCTCTTTTTCTTTGGTTGTCAGTAATTTGACTGTCATTGACTAGCTGTGATTTTTATTTTATCTATCTTGCTTGGATTTTGCTGAGCTTCTGGAATCTGAAGTGCTCTTTCCTTTCTAGCATTTTAGCTCATTTTGTCCTTTTTGCTTCCAAATCTTCCCAATATCTTAAAATGTAATGACAGTATTTCACGTTTCTCTTTTATAACCTATGGTAACACAAGCATCCTTGAAAGACATTAGCAATGCTATTTTGACTTAATATTGGCTAATTATTTGAAACAAGTTAGCAGCAGCACAGCTACATTTTTAAAGCTAATTACAGTGCAAATGGTGACTTTAATAACTTTGGTTTAACAGAAACATGGCTGCAAGTCTTATCTTAGCAAGTAAAGAAGGTAGATATGGCCAGTGTTAGAACAATCTGGATGATCACAGGTGAGACATCTGTTTATTGGAACGTTGGCTATTGGCCATGCATACTCATGCCCAGCCTAACTTGTGGGCTTATGCGACTTCGAGGAGTCAAGTATGCTTTACTACTTTTTTACTTATAGGTTTTCTTCTTAATAATTCCTAATTTACATTTCCACATGGCACTATTAGTTTGTCTTAACCTATTATATGACAATTAGTTTCCTTAGAGGTAATTACTACACTTACCTAGATGCTATGCTGTTTTTGTTTTTGACTACAGTGACAACATTTAATAAGTATACCCTGAGAGTAAGAAATTTCATTCCTAAGGGTAGTAGTAAGGGATTAGTAAGGCAGGGACTGAGTGCCCATTAACAGAAAAAGTAGCAGTGCAGTTACGGCATCTACTAGTTCAGGGTGGCACAGAGGTATTCTTGAGGCATCACTTCCAAGCTCATGCATGTGAAGAGCAACTATGGAGACCAGAAGGACAGATTCCAACAAATCTTCAGAAATTTTTCTTCCAGCACTAAAGTAAGCAGGGTGACAGAATCGGAGTCTATCAGCCATCAGAACCCAAAATAATTAAGTCATTTAAAAACAGGAAAGCTGCCAGCTCCAATTCTCTAAAACAAGCAGATAGAGGGAAGAGGAGATTAACTACAAATGTAAGAATCCTGAGAGGTGAGATAGTTCATAAACAAAAGAAAGGAAGCAATGCTCTTCAGGGGTAGGAGGGAGAAATAATACACAAAATTGGTGGACCGATAAAATTTAATGGATAAAATGAGTTGGCCAATTTGTGGCCTGTAACAGTTGCTCAAAATAGTATCTAAGATGATAAAAAAGCTGATGAAAATCTCAGACTGGACTTCAGAAAAACATGGGGATGGGATAAACAGGGATAAGAAGTAAAGCTATTTTTCTTGAATGCAATCACTGTGTCCATTGTCTGTGGTTTAAGAAAAATCAGCGTAATGCATGACCAGGAAAGATCTATACTCCATACAAATGAAGCTTATCACAATTGTGTAAATGACACAATTTTCCAACTAGGAAAATAAAAAGTGTTGTTGAGTTTTCTCACATGAGACTTAGAACAGATTTGTGGATGACGTAATTCTAGGTACAGAAAACCTGAAAGAATCCACCAAAAAACTATTAGAAATAATTAATGAAGACAATGAAGTTGCAGGGTACAAAATCAACATGCAAAAATCAGTTGTATTTCTATATGCTAATAATGAACTAGCAGAAAGAGAAATCAAAATACGATTCCATTTACAATGGCAACAAAAAGAATAAAATACTTAGGAATAAATTTAACCACAGAGGTGAAAGACTTGTACACTGAGAACTACAAAATATTCTTGAAAGAAATTGAAGAAGACACAAAGAAATGAAAAGATATTCTGTGCTCATGAATTGGAAGCATTAACCTAGTTAAAATCTCCTTATTACTTAAAGCAATCTACAGATGCAATGCAATCCCAATCAGAATCCCAATGACATTTTTCATGGAAATGGAACAAAGAATCCTAAAATCTATATGGAACAACACAAGATCTGGAATAGCCGAAGCAATCCTGAAAAAGGAACAAAGTTGGAGGCATCACAATCCCTGACTTCAAAATATATTACAAAGCTATAGTAGTCAAAATAGCATGTTACTGGCATAAAAACAGACACACAGATCAATGGAACAGAATTGAAAGCCCAGAAATAAACCCACACATCTATGGACAGCTAATTTTTAACACAGGAGTGTCAATGAAAATAATCCATAACCAATCAATAAGTGAAAATTTGGGTGAGCTTATTCTGAACCAATACATGAGGACCATGGCCCGGGGCCTTTCTTCCTTCAGGAAGAAAGGGCACCGAAGAAGTGGAGTGTACAGAGTGGTTATATACCCTCAAAGAGGATGTTTCACATATGATTGGAATGTCCCTTTTACAATAGTCGAGAGACTGCTCTGTCGTCACAGCGATTGATGGACACAGCAGGTAGTAGGTCTGCTATCTCAGTGGATACAGCAGGGTGGTAGGTCTGTTGTCCCCAGCTGGGTGGTCACAGGTGAGCATAGCAATCAGTTCCTAGCCTAAGGAAAGATGCTTATCCTTAAGGAAATGCCAACGTCAGGGGAAGTTGCACCTTTTTCTTAAGGGCATTTGTTCTTGCCACCATAAATGTTTAAAGGAGATATACAATGCATGCTCAATGGCGACATCAGTCCCTTTTGGAAAAACAAAGTCAGGCCGAATTAGGTTTACACCAAATGGCTTCCTCATATACTCCAATTATCCTATTGTTTGCCATTTCTATTTGTCAGGAGCTAAGAGCATACAGTGGAGAAAAGAAATTCTCTTCAACAAATGGTTCTGGGAAAACTGTACAGCCACATACAAAATAATGAACGTAGACTATTGTCTTATACCCTACACAAAAATTAACTCAATTTTTGGATTTTTTTGGATTAAAGACTTAAATGTAAGACCTGAAACCATAAAACTCCTAGAAGAAAGCATAGGCAGTATGCTCTTTGACATCGGTCTTAGCAGTATCTTTTTGAATATCATGTTTCCACATACAAGAGAAACAGAAGAAAAAATAAATAAATGAGACCACCTCAAACTAAAAAGCTTCTGCAAGGCAAAGTAAACCATCAACAAAATGAAAAGACAACCTACTAATTGGGAGAAGATATTTGCAAACCCTATATCTGACAAGGGGTTAATATCCAAAATATATAAAGAACTCATATAACTCAACAACAAAATAAACAACCCAATTAAAAAATGGGCAGAGTATCTGAACAGATATTTTTCCAAAGAAGAGATATGGATGGTCAAAGGCATATGAAAAGATGTTCAACATCACTAATTATTAGGGAAATGCAAATCAAAGCTACAATGCGATATTGCCTCTTGCCCATCAGAAGGGCCATTAAAAAGACAGGAAATAACAAGTTTTGGAGAGGATGTGGAGAAAAAGGAATACTCATACACTCCTGGTGGGAATGCAAATTGGTGCAGCCACTATGGAAAACAGTATAGAGATTCTTCAAAATATTAAAAATAGAAAGACCATACCATCCAGCTGTTCCACTTCTGAGTATTTACCCCAAGAACAGGAAAACACTAATTCAAAAAGATACATGCACCCCTATATTCATTATAGCATTATTCATAGCAGCCAAAACTTGGAAGCAGCCTAAGTGCCCATCAATGGATGAATGGCTAAAGAAGATGTGGTAATTATATATACAATGGAATACTACTCAGTTATAAAAAAGAGCAAGTCTTGCCATTTGCAACACCAATGTTGGAACTTGAGTGTATTATGCTGAGTGAAATAAGGCAGACAGAGAAAGACAATTACTGTATGACTTCACTCATATGTGAAAGATAAACAAACATAGAGATATGGAGAACAGATTGTTGGTTACTAGAGGGGAAGGGGGTCGGGGGAGGGCAAAAAGGGTAAAGGGGTACGTGTGTACGGTGACAGACGGCAACTAGACTTTTGGTGGTGAACTAGATGTAGTCTATGCAAAAGTCAAAATATAACGATGTACACTTGAAATTTATGTAATGTTATAAACCAATGTGATCTCAATAAAAATAAATAATAAAAGAAAAAATAAAGAATTAGGACAAATTTTAACAGTCCTGTGCACCCAGCAGAAGGCAGTGCTATTTGGAACCACATAGTGAATAATAAAGGCTTAGGTAAAAATGTGGTAACTGCCATTTCCCTGAGTACATGATTTTGTAACAATGACTAAAAATGCTGTCCATAGTTGCATTTCATTTATAGACTTGGATATTACTAATGTTTTAGAATTTATAGTAATTCTGAGAAGAAACACAAAATTGGCTTTCCTTTACCTGGCAAGTCATGCCACCAACATACTGTCAGTTGGTTGGACCAACACCACCACAAAGTGAAGGAGTGGTAGATAGGTAGGCATTTTGTTACAATGATGGCTTTTTGACCATGCCTCATGTGGTACCGCATGCCACCATGCACACCCGACTAAGAATAGATAAGTACTGAATGAAAGAAAATGAAACAAAAACATATTTCCTGATACTTGAGTAACAATTTTCTGGCAAATTAGGCTATAAGCCAAAGAGATTTCAGAAATAGACTACTAATCCTAGAGGCAAAAATCTCACAAAAAGAGTCTAACATTTTATTGGCTTTTGGTTATTTTAGAACATCCATGGAAAATTTTGCAAAAACCACTCTAATCAACTGACCTTGGCGATGGCCTAAGTTGATATGAGAGCCCCTGTAGCAAGAAGAGTTAAAAGTAGTTCAGATATAGTAAGTCAAGCCCTGCACTACAGTACACTTTCTCCGTCACGCCCCAAGAAATTGCAGCTATGTCTGGAATGACTCTCAGCTGATAAGGAACACTGGATAAAGACTTCATAGTTTATTGGTCTCCGGACTTTTGGACTTGAAACAACTTATCTGAAGAAATAGAAAACCCCTTCCTGAAATTCACATGGAATCTCAAGGGACCCCGAAAAGGCAAAATAATCTGGAAGAGAACACAGCTGGAGGACTAACACTTCCTGATTTCAACACTTACTACAAAGCGACAGCAATCAAAACAGTGTGGTTTTGGCAGAAAGACAGATATATAGACCAATGGAACTGAATAGAGAGCTCAGGAATAAACCTTCACATATGCAGTCAAATGATTTGTAATAAAGGTGTCAAGACCATTCAAAGGCGAAAGGATAGTCTCAACAAATGGTGCTGGGAACACTGGATATCCACATGCGAAAGAATTAAATTGTAGTCTTACCTAACACCATATATAAAAATTAACTGCAAGTGGATCAAAGACCTAAATGTAAGACCTAAAATTATAAAATTCTTAGAAGATAACATAAGGCAAAAGCTTCACAAATAGGATTTAACAATGATTTCTTGGATATGACACCAAAGGCATACGCAACAAAAGAAAAAGAAAAATTGACTTCACGAAAATTTTAAAAATTTTGTACATCGAAAGACGATCTCAACAGAGTAATAAGACAATCCTCAGAATGAGAGAAAATATTTGTAAATCATATATCTAACAAGGGATTAATTTCCAGAATAGGTAGAGAACGCTTAAAATTCGACAGCAAAACTGCAAACAACCTATTCAAAAATGGGTGAAGGACTTGAGCAGACATTTCTCCAAAGATGATATACAAATGGCCAATAAACACTGAAAAGATGCTCAACGTCACTAATCATTAGAGAAATGCAAATCAAAGCTACAAAGAGATATGACCTCACACCCATTAGGATGGCTACTTTTTAAAAAAATGGAAAATAACTTGCGTTGGCGAGGATGTGGAGAAATTGAAACCCTTGTGCACCCTTGGGTAATGTAAAATGGTACAGCAGCTGTGGAAAACAGTGGGGTGGTTCTTTAAAACATTAAAAAATAGAACTACCATATGATCCAGTAATTCTACTTCTGGGGATGTACCCAAGAAAATGAAAGCAGACTCTCAAAGAGATATTGATACACCCATGTTCATAGCAGGATTATTCAAAATAGCTAAAATGTCTAAGGACCCAAAGTATCCATCAATGGATGAAGAAATAAGCAAAGTGTGGCATATGCATACAAAGAAATAGTATTCAGCCTTTAAAAGGAAATTCTGACTTAGGCTACAACATAGATGAACCAGGAGAACATTATGCTAAGTGAAATAAACCAGTCACAAAAAACAAATACTGTATGATTCAAATTATGTGAAGTAGTTAGAGTAGTCAAAATCATAATGACACAAAGTAGAATGTTGGTTGCCAGGGGTCAGGGGAAAGGGGAAATGGAGAGTTATTGTTTAACTGGTGTAGAGTTGCAGTTTTGGAAGAGGAAAAGAGTTCTGGAGATGAATGGTGGTGATGGTAGCACATTATGAACGTATTTAATACCACTGAACAGTACACTTAAAAATGGTCAAGATGGTAAATTTTATTTCTGTGTATAGCACCACAATTTAAAAAAAAAAAAAATCTTATGAGATGGAGCAACTCAATAAACTCACTGAAAAATAAAGTTGGCACTTCCAATTAAGATCTCAACCCAGATCTCTGATACAACACTTTAGCCACTTTCAAATGTTCACCTATTAGACAAAGAGATAGTCTTATCTACTTCTTTATCCAACTAGTGGCCCAACGGGGAACCTCATCCGTGAAACTTGGCACCTAAGGTTTACTGATACATCAGCTTGCCTTTAACTTGGACAAATCCAGTGGAATTCTACATCTATTCAACATGTAAATCATCATTCATTACCAGTAAATTACTGACAAGACACAGCCTTTGGACAGTCAATGAGGGTGCTTCTTGAGGCATGGAAACAATTTGAAATATACCTTTACATACACTCGTGAATCAGTACTGTGTCCTAACTGTACGCCCTACCTGTAGGCCTTTGGGCTGCCCATGAATGGATTATAAATATATGGGGCATCTCTCTATGGAAAATATTCCAGAACTGGCTCAATAATTTAAATGTCATGTTGCTTATGTACATATCCATATGAAGCAAGCACATCTAAAGGAAAACATCTGGAACAATGAAACCAATCAAGTCTATGCATATATCATCCCAAATATAGCCTGCTATGTCCATGTTCAATATCTCTATGGTAATGGAGTCATAATAAAGGTTTGGGCTGCCCAATGAAAATCTTATTTTTGAAGAACATAGAAGCCACTATTAACATAAAACAATAAAATAAAATAAATTTAAAAAAATAAGATTACCTAGCCATACCAATCTCTGCCTTGGTTGAGCTAGATGCCCAGGAGTCATGGAGCTGGAAAAATTTAAGAAGAAGACTTTTTCCTTCTCCTTTCTTTTCCAAAAGAAACAAGACACTTATCTGTTATTTTTCTTGCTTACTTAGGTCTCATCAATGAATAAATAGTTCATATGATGTCTTCTTTGCCTGCAGTTTATTAATGGGTGGTTCATATGACCTCAGCAGATGGATAAACATATTATTTAGAAAGGGGACACATGGAGGGGCCAGCCCAGTGGCGTAGTGCTGAAGTTCACGGGCTCTGCTTTGGCGGCCAGGGGTTTGATGGTTTGGATCCTGGGCATGGACCTAGCACTGCTCATCAAGCCACACTGTGGCAGTATCCCACATAAAATAGAGGAAGATTGGTACAGATGTTAGCTTAGCGACAATCTTCCTCACAAAAAAAAAAGAAAGGGGACATATGGAGAGGCATTAACTTAGACACTGACTACATCAGATGACACTAGGTTCCCCCTCTTCTGCCATCAGTGTTGCTTATGATTACAAAATGGTGATCCTAGGATCCTTGTGGAACTCATCACTCCAGACAAAGGACAGATACCTTGACTTACATCCAATAAGCCAGTCATTTGGATCCTAGGTCCAAATCAAGAATGTGGGTAATGTCAAGGGTATTGCGTTATGGACAGAGAGCCTTCAAGGAGACTTTTACAACTGTCCTGGGAAGGGACTCATAATGCAAATTCCTCACAACTGGACATGTGTCTCTCTACCTGACCCAGTTGAGTGGGATATTATTGATGCCCTATTTCCAGACTGGAGTCAACCGTACATAATGGAGATACTTACATTCAATGAAAGAGAAACGTAGATGGCTCTGGAAGTTCCTTCACTACCATCACCACCCCACCTTTCAGTAGCTAAACAAGGACATAGCTCGGTAGGTCAGAGTTAGTTTATCAGAACAGGCTGCTACCAGTTACTGGACTCTGGAAGCTTCTACTCCTGAGAAGGTCACTTTCCCAATCAGGGAACTGCTATAGTTGCATAGATCACAAAGGTTTCCTACCCAACTCCTTCCATTAAACCTGTAAGTATAGAACATAATGGGTTGAGGGTTCCGTTTTCCTAAAATATTGCCCACGTTGCATGCATTTGTCCATTTTCAGGCTGAGCAGGGAGATAATGGGAGTTTAAGGGATTGCATTATTTATCTCTAATAATATATATCCTATTATTATCTCTATTACATAATATATTATGATGTCTATTATATTATAATAGAATTCTACTCTCTCTCTATTTATAAAGTTTTCCCTCAATAATTCCTATTTTTTATCTGTCCTCCATGGCTGTAGTGGTATTTATCCATGACTTCTTTGCAGAAAAGTGTCCCCATTGGTAAAAAATATCGCACATATACTCACGGTAACTTAAAATGTGTTCATAATTTGACTAGTCATAATGGGAAAGAAATAATATATCATATTAGATCAAAGATTATAACTGGGTAGGACATGTTCCATTTGCTCCTTCAGATTTATGATCCATCCTTCTCCGCTTTACTTTCCACCCCGAGGCTGATCTGTATGGATTACATTAACAGGGGTCCTGTGTCCTCCGGTTTCTAACAAAGTTCAATTGAAAATGAGACTTACACAAAATAGAATGAAAAGGTGTCAGTGATATTTTCCAACTCATTAATTAAAGTGAAAACCAATAAGAATATCCTGCAAGGCGATATAATATAGGTTATCTCTTTGACTAGACAGAAATAATTTGATCTCTACCAGACAAACATCTGTAACTTAACACACAAGTTCACATAGTCTCAGCCTATAATTAATGATAAATAGCAAGGTCAACTGCTGCTCAATGCTCCTAGAGAAATAAATAACTCTTGAGAGGGCTTGTTAAATAGGATATTGATATCTCCAATAGGAGATTGAAAAGACCTGCAGTCTTCCTCTTGCTTTATTTCTAAGTTTTGGATAATTTGTCTTAAGAAGTTAAAAGGAAGATCAGGAAGGAAACTGAAAGAATGAAAGAAGATGGAAGAAAGACAGAGAGTGAAGGTCGGGTATTTATCTTGTTCCTTTTCTGTGGTGTCACCGTGGGCTGTGTGTCCTCAGCAAAATGATCTGGTTCAACCAAAGGGGCCTTCTCTACGCAAGTCTTTCTCTTTCTAGTCTCTGGGAGCTTCTCCTTCCCTGTCCTATCAGGCCTAGGGGTGGTGACAGACCAGATGCTACTAGCTCTGGGTTAGCTGACTCTCCTTCAGGTCTCCTACCCCTTTGAAAATGATCCTTTGTTCATAAACTCTCGTCTAGGAGTTCTATTCTGAGTGTGCTGTTTTCTGTTGGGACCTTGACCAATAATAAGGATTAATATTCCTGAGAGGACTAAGAAGAGGTGTCATGTAATAATGTGGCAATAAAGAATGTAATAGTAGCAGAAATGGTGACAAAATGTTACTAAATATGTAACACTAATAATAAGTGAAAATAAGTTAGTCAACTGAAAATAAAATGATAAAATTAGCTGAAATAAAAACATTTATGTTTGAGATAAGATAGTGCTGTTTTAAAACCTGTTTAAGAAGGAAAGTATGAAATCAGAAGCATGTTTACCCTTTACGAAAAACCCAGCTTTCCTCTTTAATAAATTGCCTTCCTTATTTGATTTATTAGACTAAGGTTAAAGGTCCAGTTTGCACTGTACATTTGCTATATGCTGCTATTCCTCACCTTCCTTACCCCCTTCCTCCCACAACACGTTTCTGACACTAAAAGATAAGAGACTTTGAATGTGCAGGTAGCTTATTTTTATCTACGCTTGAGTTAGTTTTAAGACTGGTAAAACATTATTTTAGATAATTACATAAAATCATAAAACAATGACTATAGTGAAAATTAATGAATAAGTGATAGGTCATACACCATAACTTGTCAAGTACTTAAAAATTATGTTACAGTAAACACACTTGGCATTGTTTTATTTGTTTCCCTTCCGCATTATGTGGCTTCTGTTCTCCAAACACCATAAAACAAATTGGTGTAATTCCTACTGTTAGAATTTCACATATTTCAAATAAAGTGCCCTCAAGACTATCTTAACCTAAATACACCAAAGATTTGTTTTGTTGTTTATTTTATGTCTTTAATTCTTCAAATATATATGTACTTATTTTAATGAAAACATTTTTTAATTATGTGGAAAAACTCTATATTCCCTAATTATAACTACAGGCTGCAGTTGGAAAACATTGATGCAGCAGAGATTCAGAGAATCTTTTCTATCTCTCTCTGTGTACTCTGATAGGAGAACTTCCATTGTTTTCTTTTCTGTAACTTGAGCAATCTTTGAAAAAAGCATAAGGATTACTTTTCTGAGGAATACTTTGCTCTATCAACAGTTAAGCCATTTAATCCAACATGCCAGAGATCCAATTTGAGAATGCTCCCCAAACTTAAATATTCATTTTGTCTTTATCTTTCCCTGCAGCCAGGCCCCTGGGATCAGGCCCCAGGTGATCTACATGTGTCCATCAGGCAGAACACCCCAGCCAATCGAATGAAATGCACTTGTTCCCCAAGGTCTGACAGATGATGGCACATGGATGTGGTTTTGCTTGGATTTTTACCTCCATCAATGGTCACTCATGCAATCTTGTCTCTCAGCTGCACAATCCTTTATGGGATATAAATTCCCCATTAAATAATTTTCTCTGTGGCTTAAGAGCATCTGCAAGACACAGATAATTCTAAAAATATTTTGCAAGACTCTTGGTGAGTACAAAGCTCTCTGATAGCCTCGCATCTAACGATTATTGTAACTTTGTCTAACTACTAACCACTTCCGAGATAAACTGTAGTAGATACACATTCAAAAATGCCCCACTCCCCTTGAAATTAATTTAAAAAAGGCAAATATTTCTATCTATAAAATATGTTGTTAGAAATAACAGCATTGATCAAACAATAGCACACAGCTTGATGAATATGAATGTTAAATGTTTTCTAAGTGATTCTTTCAATACAAGAAAAGACCCTCAGTGCAAATTTCCTTCCTTTGTTTTCCACATTTAGTATAATATGCCCCATCCTGAGTTAGGGACATGAGAATTATTTGTATTAATTTTCTCATCTAGTTGTGACACTTTTCTCCTCCACTCACACCCAACTTCCCACTCAGTCCTGAACCTCTAAAAGGATAAAAGCATAGTTGTTACCATTGCAATGCAGTATTCATATAATTTCCCATAAAAAAGAAAATCTTGTAAAATTTACCAATCTCTAGAATCTGGAAAGTAATTTACACTATCCCACTGCTTTTCTGTAGTAAGAAAAAAAAAGAAGAAGCTGTAGTTAGTGTCTAAGGAATTCTAAAAGAACAGAGATGAATATTCCATAGTAACACTCTTCTGCTTTTTCTGATTCTCTCAGATGAGAACAATAACACCATCTACGTATGCTCTTCCGTTTATCTGTCTGTAGCGGTTTGAGAAGAGCAAAGTGTCATGTAACTGGTTTGTTCATGCTTGTTCCACTACTTGAAAGGGCCTAGGTTTTCTTTGAAAATATAAATAAAAATCTACCGCGCTCAGACACCATGCAGAGTTAGTTAGCAGGAAGCTTAAAGGAAAAAAATTGATTTAAGTGAAAAGGAAAGACATGAGAGGAGACAAGATTTACAATGAGATGCACAAGTGACCACAAGGCCCCCGAGAGAAACAATCTGAGTATTTGCTTCCTTCCTATATGCTACTCAGTTCCAGTTTCGAGACCCATTTCTATTCCATTTCTGTTCTCCATTTCTATTCCACACCAGCTGTGGTTTTGCTTTGCTCTACTTTTTGAACACTTTTAACACTACCTAATTTTACTGGGCCAATGTAGGTGGGTATACAAAGTCCTTCCTCCTGGGGACCGAAGCTCTTTTTCAGGCAATTCGTTCCAATTCTGAAAGAATAATAACCATTTCTTTACCAGACCTTTCCACTTTGTATAGATTGAGGATCGGAGAGAGCAAGCAAATGCCATCATGTAACCCAGACCCTGTGTCCTCTCCCACCTTTGAACCAGAACCTCTCTCTCACCTCACAGCTATGGCCACAAGTGGGAGATCACATGTGACCAGGTAAGAGAAGAGGAAAACTCCCAGCCTAGTTCACAGAAAGAAAAGTTGACTCTGTATGTGGGTACAAGCCAAAAACTGATGATAGCTGTCCTACATCCCTACTTAGGGGTGGCCTTGAAAGAGGATAGTGAGGGAAAATTCTCCAACTGAACAGAAGTTGAAGCATTTGACTAGGTGATCCACCTTGAGTAGAAAGAGAAGGAGTTAGAGTACATACACAGTTACAGACAGGGGCAGTTTGCTTGGTCAGGAACCCAGAAGGAGAAAAATTGTAAGATCAGAGGTAAGGAAATTTGTGATAATTATATGTGGGTGGACATAGGGCAACTGGTACAAAGGGTAAAAATCTTTGAATCACATTAATGCCCACCACAGAGCATCCACCTCAGAGGGCTCATAAAATGTTTAACACAGGGATCCACATAACAGTGAGTCAGACATGAGATCCACTTTACATCGCATATAGCACCACCCACGAGTGGCCTGATAAAGTTATGGAACAGATTGTTGAAGGGGGTCAATAAGATGGAGCACCAGTCTCTAGGACAGAAGGCTATGCACTTTAAAGAATTTTATATAGAGCTGTATCCCCAGCAGTTAGAAAACATGAATCCAACAGTGGAAGCAAGAGTAGTTCTGCTTACTGTCACAACCAGTGACCTACTTGGAGAATTTATGTTTCTGTTCTTGCAAATCTGGGCTTTGCAGATTCGGAGATCCTGGCTCCTACATTGGAAACACTTCCACTAGAACTAGCAAGAGTCCTATTGAACTGGAAGCTACAACACCCACCTGAGTACTTGAGAATCCTCATGCCAAGAGATCAGCAGGCAAGAAGGGAAAGAGCCCTCTTGGCAGGGGTAACTGCCCCTGTAGGAGGCAAGACTATGACGTTATGGGGGTAGGGAGAAATATGTTTAGCACCCAGTTAATCTGTAAGAACACACTGGCACCCCTTTTCCCAATTTTTACTGTATATAGACAAGGGCAGCAACCCAGACCTGATTAGGATCTGTTAATGGCTCAGAATTTCAGGAAAGAGGATCTGGGTTATGCCTCCAGGTAACACCGAGGTGAGCAGAGTACTAGCTGAGGGCGAGGGGAACCTAGAAAGCGTAGAAGGGGAAACAGAGTTTTATTCGCACCCCTGAGACCAGCCTCAGTGGTAGGGTCTGTATTTGGACCTACTAATCTTCCTCTTTAAAATTTCTCCTTGGAAGTGACACTCACCAGAAGCTTGAAGTTGCTGCTTGCATTACCTATGTGAAGGAATGGATTCGACCGGCACAGGCATGGACTGTGGTGATGTGTCATTCAGATGCTCCTTCAGAAATGTTGACATTGCCTCAGGTATTGGAAGTGCTTCCAGAACACTGCTGTCAGTTGACAGCCCTCTTTAGGAATTGCCTTAGCTAAAGATATCTGTCTTGCCTGATGTCACGGTTCTTTTCAGGAGCAGTCTGTATCTAATGAATAAGCAACAAATAAGTATAAGGGTCTGATTCCCTACCCCAACCTCGCACAACACTAAAAGGATATCCAAGCTCCCGAGCCCGTTGTTAGGTAGACTGGAGCCTTCTTTGAGATTACATCAGATTCCTCCTCTGCATGACCCTGCTTCCTTCCACGGTCTTCTTAATGTTCTGCATGTTACTCACCATACCAGAGTCTGATTTCTGGGGGAACCAACTCTATCAGATGAGGATGCTTTCATGGTTCACGGTACAATTTAAGTGATTCAGTATCATGTTCACCTATTAGGGGATCACTTTTATGCTTACATAAATGAATTTTCTACTATGAAATTAAATTTCAGATAAGGCACCCAATTATTACTACAAGCCTATCACCACCACCTAGATGCCACATTTTCTGAAATTCAACCACAGAGAATTATTTCTTTGGTTTAAAAATTGTCATTAATCTTTACAAGGCACTTTTTTTCTTTTCATCAAATTAACACATGAATAAGTACTGAAAAGCTCAAAGAGAAAAGCAACTCTTCCCAAATCCATTCCCCAGTACCACTGCACAGAGGCCACCACTTTGTAAAAATTTGCAATTTTAATTTTTTAATGGAGATTCTCTACTGCAATATAATAATCTTATCATGATATTTTTATAACTTAAATTTTTTTTATTTTCTCCTTAGGATTCTTACTAAAAAAATGAGAATATAGTTCAATTGTTCTTCTTCTCAACTTCCAATTTTTCCCCCCTGAGGAAGATTAGCCCTGAGCTAACATTTGTGCCAAACTTCCTCCACTTTATATGTGGGTCACCACCACAGCATGGCTTGATGAGTGGTATAGGTCTGCACCTAGGATCCAACTCGTGAACCTGGGCTGTCAAAGCAGAGTGCTTAAGCACTATGCCATGGAGCTGGCCCCTCATCTTCCAATTTTTGGTGATAACAGCCCTATGATAATTTCTCCATATATGATCTTTGAAACTTGAATTAATGTACATAAATATCTATTTTGTATTCCAACTACTATTCCTGTATCTGTAAACGCTCTGCTTTATAATATTAGAAAATTAACGTGCTCAAATGATCTATACCTGTATACTTCCTCTTTATGTTGCATTATAAAAGAAAGCCACATCCTTACTTTTACACTGTTAAAGTAGACAATTTTGTAGTCATTAGTCATTCTTAAGGATATTGTCTATATACTGGACCTAAGTGTTGGATCTAAGATATCAGAACTCACATTAATATGACCATATAAAGATTTCTCTATTTATTTCTGTTTATTTCTATTCTCAAGACAACAGCCTGAGAGAGTGTTTCTAAAATTCTATCCAAATCCAACACGGATGAAAAGACCTCTCCTGAGAAAACCCGCCATATCATGATGACGCACAATGGAAGAGCACACAGTGCATGTACCTGCTCTGCTGGGACACCAGGAGCAGATGCTGCAAGCTCTTTTCCTGATGGAAATAGGAACAAACTGCAGGGATTACTTGTGTAAAGATGAGAGATTCATGTTTCTCAGGGAAGATTTGGCTCCCAGCGTTCATTGTTCCACCACATTTCCACGTGTGTGATCCTTGCAGGTCACATTAGGTGACTGGGTGTTAAAAAATGTTCACGGGAGCTGCACAGGTTTCCTAGGTTCATCCCTATCCCCAGGGCTACAACTAAAAAGACCTGGGAGCAGTAAAGATGCTGTTGGTATCTCAAAAGTCACTTTCAGTACATCACTAGACATTAGGACAATGGACTCCTCTGTTTTCCACCATTCAGGTGTTGGTTTTGTACTATTCAGGCTACCAGAGTGAACAGAACCAGGAGTACAAGAAGAAAATAATTTAGCTAAGGGGATCCAGTAAAATAGATGCTCTAAGTGAATCAAAATTTCTGGGGTGGACAGAAGGCAATAAATCAAAACAAAATCACAGCATATAAAGGAGATTCAATTAAAGATAAATATTCTGAAAAAAATGGATTTTTAGTTAAAGATTTAATATATGAACCTAAAAAGAGAATGATAACCTAGAAATGAAGTGGAAAAAATATCTCAAAACACAAACACAAATGGAAGGTAATGAAAACATTAAAATTTGTCAAATAGATGCAGGATATCAATATGTAAATAGTTGGTCCTCCAAAGGAGAAAAAAGGACAGATAAGGCACAGGATATAACAAAAGAAATTAATATTAGAAAATTTCCTCCACTTGAGGAAACATGGAAGTCTAAAGAATAAAAACACTCAAAAATTTATTACAAAATTGATTTCACAAACACACACACTCCTAGACCTATCCTATTATACACTCCTGATTCTAGTGATGATTATAAAAGATACAATAAATATCTAGAAGAATGAAACACTAATTAATGAAGAAATATAATCAAACATATCACAATTTTCATCAATTACCTTAAAAGCTAGAAGGCAGTGGAATGATATCTACAAAATACAAAAAGGAAAGCAATTATGAGCTAAAAATATAATATACAGCAAAGAGAACATTCTTCTGTTAAGGCTAAGGAAAGCTGTTTTGAGATACTGAAAGATTCCAGGCATTTGTCATTAACACGAGCCATCTGAATAAAGCAAAGGAGAAACTACCTATCCCACGATGGGATCCCTGAGAAGTAGACTTTGAGATGGAGATTTACCTGCAGAAAATATATTAGCAAATGTTTTTAGGACCAACATCTGTAAGGAGTGAAGAAAGCAGGATTGGACAAAGGAGGAAGTTGAACTTAGTGCTTTTCTAAGAGGCCTCGGGCAATCCTACAGGAAGCTGTGGGGCTGAAATGACCCTTAATATTTTTTCTGAGTTGAGCAAGGGAGCCTAGCTTTTAGAGTCCCTTGTCAGCAGCCATTGGAAGGAGGCTGTCCCTTGGGGGAGTATGGCCTTGACCTCTCATCAGCTGAGGGCAGATCCCAGAGAGGGACTTAGCTGAAAAACCTTGACTGCCAACACTCATGGCCACTGAAGAAACGAGTGCCTCTGTCCTAGCAGGGACCTCTGGATGAAACAGCACAGCATTACTACACTACCTAGAGGAAAAAAGGAGTCAGAAGAGAAGCCTCTGAGGTCGGCAAAGGTGAATGAGAAAGATGAAAAAATGCAGATGAACAAAAACTGCGGCAATGTATAAAATGCATAAAATGTACAGAGTACGCAAATGTACAAACTACGTGAATTAGCTCGTGTGACCCCCATGCAGGCCTATGTATTTTTATATTATCATAATCCATTGTATGTTTAAAGCTATATATTAATATATATGTTAATGTTATACTTCATAAGGAATTTGAAGCACAGATTGGTTACATGATTTATTGAATGTCACACATATGGTAATGCATCCAGCCAGGATTTGAACCCTGTGCCAGCTTCCTTAATCATATTGTATCAGGAAGGAGTGTTTGTGTGTGTGTGTGTGTGTGTGCATGTGTGTACACTGTAGATGATACTGGTTCAGGAATAGACAAGTAGACATATATATTAAAATGGAATCTAGCATTGTACCAATACTTACAAAGAGTTAATATATAACAACAATGATCATATTTTGTTAAACTTATAAAGTTGAACCCTAACTTATAGGTATATTTAAATAAAATAATACAATAGTACATTTATACAGTATCTATTTTAGAAGAATATATAAACAAAACAATGTGTATACATGCATACACATGTATTCAACAAAATGTATCCAATAATACATTCTAGAAGAAAAATAAAAGACTTTATCTTAGGGATTGGGAGAGTTTTAAAGCAAATCAGGAAACCCAAACTGTCGAGAAAAAGATAGAGTTTTAAAAAATTAACAATTGAGGGGCCGGCCCTGTGGCCGAGTGGTTGGGTTCACACGCTCAGCTTCGGTGGCCCGGGGCTTAGCCGGTTCGGATCCTGGGTGTGGACATGGCACCACCGCTCATCAGGACATGCTGGGGCGGCATGCCACATGCCACAGCTGGAGGGACCCACAACTAAAAATATGCAGCTATGTACTGGGGGGCTTTGGGGAGAAAAAGGGAAAAATAAAATCTTTAAAAAAAAATTGACAATTGAACAAATAAGCAAAAGCCAAAACAACTCCGAAATGATAGGTTGAGAAAAAGTATTTTCAGCACAAATAACAGGTCAAAATGGTATCTATAATATTCAAGATCTTCAAAGATCAAAAGACAAAGAACTTATTAAGCTTATTAGTTGGCAATTTAAAGAAAGAAACCCAACAGCCCAAAACATAATGAAAGATGCTTAATTTCACACTAGTTAAAGTAAAAATGAAGCATCATTTCTTACAAAAAAAAAGGGGTAGCAGCTACTGCTGGGTGATATTCAGGCAAAGAGATGTTCTCATCACATAGCTGATAAAAGTGTGTTTTTTAACAATTTTTTTGAAAGTCAATCTAGCAATAGATATTAAAATTGCAATGAAATTGAACAATCTTCCTATTGGGCAAATATTTTATAGAAGCATTCAGATATGAAGAAAGGAGAGAGAAAATCAGAATGTTCTTCTATAGAGATATTAATGAATTTATACCACAGAATACTTTGCAATCAAAAAAGAAAGGATTCATGCCAGTGGAAAGGGAGCGATTTCTATAATTCTTTTTCAAGCCTTTCTTCCACCAAAATAGCACGATAAAGCACAGTAACAGAGAAGACTATACATTATACTGGCCCTATATTTATAAAACAAATAATAAAAATCATGTATAAGTATAATTTAAATACAATCGCATCATCATTGAAAACAAAGTAAAGGGATCCACAACAAATTCACAACATAGGTTACCAGTTGGAGGTGAAGGAGTGACAGTGGAAAGAGTGAGGGGCTTGGAGAAGATTGATGAAAGGTGCCCACAGTGAGAAACAACACGCGCTGCTGGTTCCATTTGTGGGTATGGGGGGGTGTGTGTGTGAGAGAGAGACAGAGAGAGTACACGCGCATGTATACATTTGCAGGTATATAAACATAGTGAGATATATGAAATGACAAAATGTTGATTATCAAGATGTAAAATTTTAGGTGATTTAAGTTTTTTTCTTCTTTACTACCATATTGTAAGAATTTCACAACAGGCATTTATTTTAACGTAAACAGAAAACGTATGCCAGATGCCATTTTTATAAAAGAAGACTTCTGCTTCTTTCTCTTTGGTTTTAATATCCTAATTCCTGTATTACTTTCCTTTTTAATATTCTACCAGTTGCTAACAATCATGCTGCGGTATACTTTGCTGTATCTGGGGGACACAACTTCCTTACAAATATAACACTGATGTTGTATGTTCCCTTGCTCTGTCTACATTTTCTATTCTAGATTTTTACAATCTTAATAGATAAACTATTAAAACTCCAATATCATGATATGAAATACTTTTTTCAAATTATTTTTTTTCTAGAAAAATCCTGACTAGATTGGCAATCTGGGATGGGGTGGGGCTATACTTCGGCTTAAAGCACACATAGTTGGCATTTTTCAAGACAAGTTTTAGACTGCATATTAGCTTTGTATTAAGCCAGCACTACTCATAGAAATAACTACAAAGGCAGGCTCATTTGGGAATAAATAAAACAAAAAAATTCACAGAAAAAAATTTAGATCAAAAGCCAGGATTCAGTGAATTCTGAAATGCACTCCTATCTCATCAGAATAAATACTTTTCTTAGATTATATTCAAGTTAGAATTAAGGAATCTACTCTTCTAGTCTAGTTTTGCTTCGAGGAAATGAGTTATAGTCACCATTATTTTCCCAGAATTGAATACACTGCCTGTGTAAACTGTATTATATTCCAATAAATGTTCCATTCTAGTCCATATGCCAAAGCACTAATTTGGATATACCCTCTACCTCGTTTTCTCTTAAAATTAATTATTCGTTGATTCTTTGCATTTCTGGCCAAGTTGCTAACTCTTTTTAAAAGGCCTTTTGTTTTTCCAGGTCCAGTTTAGAGCCAAATTCTTGATAGCTTTTAGTGGTACTTAGAGTAACCCCAGATTTGAAAACAACATTAAGATTGTTATAGGCAATCCTTCTGGGCATGACTGGGATGAACCAAGACCTTAGGCTAAATTCAGTAAATCGAACTTGTCAGATTGGTTGGAATCCCAAACTGTCATTTCCATTCTCAAGTAACATTAACGTGAATAGTACTTCATTAAACTGATTAAATGGTGCCTTTCCTTGTAAACAGACATCATAGTCCATGAGCAGAAATAAAAAGTTAAACGACTTGGCCATTATCTTGTAATGAAGAATAACTGAAGCCATGGAAATTGCCTATGGAGTGTGTTTGTGTGTGTGTGTGTGTGTGTGTGTATGTGTGTGTACATGTATAGGCTTGGGTGCGTAAGTGTTTGTTTTGTAGTTGACACACTATGGCAACAAATAACTGCCACAGGCAATTCGCAACTATAACAGTAAGCCATATGACCAAAGTTGTGTTTCTAGGTAGATTGTTACAGACTCAGCAGAAGCACAAACTACCCATGGTTGGTTTTCATGGTTGTTTTTTCCATATAATGAATGACCTTGCACTTTACTCTTCTAAACTCCTACCAGTTTCGCTAGTGTTAATTTTTTGTGTGTGCTCTTCTTTCAAATTTGTTTTTTCCCACTCCTTATAAAGCAAAAAAACAATAACTAAGATAAATTGGATAACATGAAGCATTGACACTGATGGCTTTCTAGATGAGTGTGTGCTATTGTGTGATAGATATAAATGAAGATAATGGGTTGTCAATATATTTTATTTTCTATATGAAAAATTTAATAATTTAAATGGGCATACTTATTAGCTCCTTGTGAACTGACATTAATGAGTGTTTTAAAGCAAGACTAAAATTAAGGATGTGTCATCAGTTGACCTGGAGACTGAGTCTAAAATTTCCTGCACTGGATAACAGATGCAATCAGTAATGTTGCCTGGACTTAATAGTTGCTCAATAAAATCCAGACAGTGACTCATTCACTTTCCTGTTAATGTTACAGAACATTTTAATTAAAATTATAACAAAAGTATCTACAAGAAACAAAACTGCAATTCTAGTCATGAGTATTGCAAAAATCAGTGGCTAAAGGGACCTTTGGGAAATTATTACAGTAAAATCAAATACTCAGAAATAGGAGCATCCTGCCCCAAATTGTACCAGTTCTGAAGATTCCTGAATTGGCTTTTGTTTCCAAATGCAGAGAATGTATGAAAACATGCCATAATCAGTAAAGCAGAGAACTTCTTCATGAACCTTCTATTGTATACATTCTGTGACTATTGATTGAAATAAAAGCTAACACTGAGGGCTTTCTTTGTGTCAGAGACTTCTTTAAGTTCTTCCCCAAATAATATGGTGAAATAAAGCACAATAAACTTCAGTCATATAATTTGTAAGAAATGAAATTTGTATTCGGACACAAGTAATCTGACACTAGCGCTCATATGGTTAACCACTCATCGCTTCCATGAGCCAAAGTAAGGTATTATCCAAATGCTGAATTCTGATTCTGAGCTGGATAGTATTATTTCTCTATCTATAAACATAGAAACACAGTGTTTACCACCAAGCAAATTATGGAATGTGTGTTAGCCAAATGCTTGTTTTCTATGAATGAATGTTAATATTTTATATAAATGTTAAGCATGCATTCCAGATTTGTCTCATTAGAAATAACTTTTTTTCCCCTCAGGTCCTTAGTGTTCTGTAAATTGGTCCATGTCTCTCCCACAGTCACAAATACCATGAAGCAAAAAAATTATTAGGCCCAATTTAATTGTACTATTCTTATTATTGAAGCTTATAGCCAATACCAGGAATCTCTCTAATTGAGTAAAAGATGGTAAAATATTTAGGATATTGTATTTTTAAAAGTTGATTTTTTTTTTTTTGAGGAAGATTAGCCCTAAGCTAACATCTGCTGCCAATCCTCCTCTTTTTGCTGAGGAAGACTGGCCCTGAGCTAATGTCTGTGCCCATCTTCCTCTACTTTATACGTGGGACCCCTACCACAGCATGGCTTGCCAAGTGGTGTCATGTCCGCACCTGGGATCCGAACCAGAAAACCCCGGGCCACCGAAGCGGAATGTGTGCACTTAACTGCTGCACCACCTGGCTGGCCCAAAAGTTAGTATTTTTTACCCTAAGCAAGGGCATTATTATTAAAATGCTTATTTTACAACTATATATTTTACTTTAAAGATAATCTTATGTGAATTATATAGATTTGAGAAAGACCAGACTAATATATGAGCAGAATAGGTCATGATCAAAATGTTAAATTTGATGGAGTGCCCCAAGTTTCTTTCATATGGTCATTGATTAACATTTATCAGCATTTAGTAATATCTCCTGGAATTTAGTAGTTCCAGGAATAATCCCATGAAGTAGAGATTTAAAATTAATAACTGAGTAGTCACAAGGTACTGTAGGTTTAACAAAATAGTATTGGAACATAGCAAAGGAGGGATTAGCATGAGGCAAAATCTAAAACTTTTATAGAAGTGGTGAGACTTAATCTGGGCCGTGAAGAAAGGATAGAAGGTTGCTGAATGGAAAAGCAGAGGAAAAAAAATCAAGGAAGAGTTAACAGTGTAAATCAAACACAGAGATAAGAAAGTATGGATCGTGGACAGGGAATCCAGGAGAAACAGACAAATGTTCCAGGAAGTCTCAGTATCAGAAACAACAAAGCATCATAAGAGAAATTTACAATAAAAAATTCTTTCCAAATAATTTTTAAAAATACACTACCTGTTTAAAGGACAAGAAACAATATCATCAATATTGCAATCTATAGCTTGTCAGTTCACGTTGGACAAATAGGAATTTTCTCAGATGATTATTATATTCACACAGATCATTATCTCCCCTTAGATATTAACAATTGAAAAGTCAGGGATGAATGTGTTTTTGTTAGGAAGTCAACCCCCCATGAGAAATGCCAAGGTGTTGTTTCTTTTGGAATGAGAGTAAGAGGGTTTCTCTGATTTTTGTTGTTGTAGTTGTTTATTTCAGACCACAAAGTGCCACTTTTTCCTCACTGTGGGGTATGATTTGTGTGCTCACTCTTAATGACAACAGGACAAGATGTCAGTTATGTTTCTGTAAGAGCCCTGGTTATTGTTGAACTAATAAAATGAATAACCAATGATCAGACTGGAGAGATATGTGGATACCAGATTGTGAAAAACCTCAACTCCAGACTCCCAACCTTAAAGAGCCTTACATTTTTCTGTTATTTAGAATCAGTATCCATAGGCGCTCTGCCTTTGTGAAATTGCCATCAAGTTTCTACCCTCCTTATATTAGCAGATCACGATGCATCAGTTTCTCACTCTAGTGAGACAACATCTTGATAAGTGAAGATAACGTATACAAAAATGAATAGGGGGGCCGCCCCGTGGCCAAGTGGTTAAGTTCGTGCTCTCCCTTTGGCAGCCCAGGATTTCACTGGTTCGGATCCTGGGTACGGACCTAGCACTGCTCATCAAGCCATGCTGAGGCCATGTCCCACATAGCACCGCTAGAAGGACCTATAACTAGAATATACAACTATGTACTGGGGGACTTTGGGGAGAAAAAAAGAAAAAAAAACAAAAAAAGAAGATTGGCAACAGATGTTAGCTCAGGTGCCAATCTTTAAAAACAAATAAATAAATGGAGTTACGGGGAACCTGACATGTGGCCCACGACATGGTTTAGGCTGGGAAGAGCCACCCCAACCACAGCACACTGCTTCCAGGGGTCCCCAGGGGACACTGCCAAAATGGAAAGGATGAAATCTTGCTTACCTTATATTGCCATTTTTTTGTTGTTGAAAATATATTTCCCATAAAACAAATGTCTAAATTACACATGGCCCTTTGAAATTATGTAGTCTTTTTTTCCCCTACTCAGATCATATCTTTGGATAAAGGTTAAGAGAGCCTAATATACAAGAAGGAATGTGTTCTACTTATTGTTAAAAAAAAAGGTTGCAAACAGGTATTTTCTTCTAAAGTGTTTTGCTAATGTAATGTTTTTAATTCTCTCCTACCAGCCCGAGGCCAGCTACTCTTGTAGACGAGCTCCTGATCCACAGGACTCCAGTGCCAAGTTCTGGGCTCAGGCAGCCCTCCGCCTCACTTCTCAAGGTCTTTCTCGGTTAATGGTGAGTCCTTGTCTACTCCTGCTGCTTTGCCTTGCTCCTGGATTGCTGACAAACCTTCAAGTTTCTGTTTGCCTGAATACTTGACAAAGCAGTTTTATCTACTTGCCGGGTTTTCAAAGACGTGGCTTCTATGCTCTTGCATGATTTGTGAGCTTCTGCTTCTCTGAACCTTCCTCTGTCTAGTGTGCTACCAGTTTGCTAACCTAAGACTGACCTCCTTCCTCCCCTGACCCACATGCTTCATCCATTACAATATTTTTTCTTTTCTAGACTGGGCTTCTGACCTCTTTCTACCAATGTTTGTGGACAGTATGCATGCTAATGCAGGTTCTTTGACCTGAGTAAGGGAGAAAGAGAGCACCGCCACCACCACATAGGAATTAGATAAACTTTTGTAGTGAATATTGTTTAAGAGGAGGAGAAAAGAAGGAACCACTTGGGACAATATACAGAAATAGTTATTATTACTATATGGATTTATCTATATTATTTTGCTACTTGTGTTATTTTATTTTTTCAGGTTTCTTATCAGGCTTGCTACCCAAAGCTGCGTGTTCTCCCACTTTGCAGTCCTGGACTCCCAAAGGGCTCCAGAGTCACATTTGCCATTTTGGAGAGGCCCTAATTGGGTAATTCCCAACTCCCTTTCATTAGAAACTCATCTGTTATTCCGTCTTGAGCTTCCCCGCCTCTGAAGGAATGTCTTCAAATCTCTCTTTAGCTTGTGCCCAGCGGCCCCTTTAACTGATCTCTACAGGACTCATTCCTAAGGAACCACAGACATTAGGGAAGAAACAGTGTCTGTGCAGCAAGGAGAATAATTCTCCTCCCAACCAGAAACATCCTTTGGAGTATTATGTTCTTGCCTTGAGTCTGCTGCCCTCCTTGCAAAGGAAAATGGTTTGAATTCCCCTTTAACTAACTTCACAACTAGCTGTATTTGCTAGAAAGACTAAATAGCTTTGTTTTCTCCTCCTCAACTTTAATGCAATTTTGAATACAAGACAACAAGACCCTTTTTTAAGCACTTACTTTACTTAGTGGTTTCTGTAGAGTTCTTCATGTTGTTCACATTATGCCTTCTCTTTAATTAATTGATACATTTAAGAGTCCTAAACAAATCAGACAAAATCTACACCACATACATTTAACTGAAAAGAGGATTTCATTAGTGTTCAATATTTAGTCCCTGTTAAACAGTAGAAAAGATCTTTTTAACACACAAAAGTAATGGACCATGATCTCCAGCAGGAAGCCTTTGAGGCCGCTCATTGCTCAATCTACACTCTACACAGAGTCTCCTCCCTGGGAGGTGGATCAGTTCCCTGCAGTGCCCCAGTGTGGCTAAGAATCCAGCCTCTGGGATAAGATTCTCTGAATTTGAATTTTGGGTCTGCCTCCTACTCTGTGACCCTGGGCAAATTACTTAACTTCTCTGTGTCTTAGTTTCCTCCTCTTTACAATGAGCTCCTAGTGCGGCTGTGTGGAATAGATGATGTAGAACACTGAGAAGAATGCCCACCACATGGTAGTTTTTGGTTAATGTTAGTTAATAGTAAATCTTTTTGGCCAAGGTGCTAGAGGAAAGTCAGGTATCTCTAGTTCTAATAAAATCAGTGTATCTCAGTCTCCATTTGCTGTCATAACTGAATTTTCACCCAGCTGATCTTTAGGAGGAGATGACCCCAAATAGTTTGCTTTGTGTTGTGGGTTGAAATATGTCCCTCCAAAATTCATATCCTGAAGCCCTAACCCCTAGTACCTTAGAACGCAACCTTATTTTGAAACACGGTTTTTGCAGAGATAATCAAGTTAAAGTGAAGTCATTTGGGTGGGCCCTAATCCAAAATGACTGGTTTCCTTATGAAAGAAGTAATTTGGGAGAACACACATAGGGAGAACTCCATGGGAACATCATGGCAGAGATCTGGGTGATGCATCTATAAACTAAAGAACACCAAAGATTGCCAGCAAACCACCAGAAACTAGGAAAGAGGCATGGAGCAGATACTTCCTCCCAGCCCCAGAAGAAACTAACCCGGCCAACACCTTCATCTCCGACTTCTAGCCTCCAGACCTGAGAGACAAGACGTTTCTGTTGTGTAAGCCACTCACGGTGTGCACTTGGTCCCATCAGCCCTACAGAACCAATACACTTTGTTTCCCCATTTCCCTCAGTGCTCATTCTCTAGGCTCTTCCCCAGCTACAATGCTGAGACAGCGGCTACCCAGTTGTACATTTTTATCTTGGGAGAAGGGGAAAAAACCTGGGACTGAAAAATGAAGAGTTCAGCCAGAATGGCAGCATGCAAGTTTTCCCCCAAATAACATAGTGTTAAATGTGGACCACAGAGGGGTCCAGCTAAGTGTATGGATTGAGCATGAGATCAATAATGCTGAAAGTTCACTCTATTCCAGATGGTTTCTATGGCCCTTAACGATGCCTCATTTTATACTCATTGAAATTAATTTTGGGGGCTTAAGTTTGAAAGGTATTGGATTCTAATAAGATGAGAAGGTATAACAATCTCTAGATTGCAGACTTTGTAGCAATTTTATAATTAATCTGAAAAAAGGGCTTAGAGCATGAGAAGCGTGATAAAATATCATTTTCCTGGAGGTAGAAAGTATAAGGATCACTTAGCGAAGAGAAGGGAAGTGGAAAGGCAGTTGTATTGAGGACAGCATTAAGCGTTTCACTGTAAACTGACATTGTCCAGCATAGACGTTGTAAACATAGGTTACTCGTTATATAAAAGCAAAGCAAAGTTAGAAGAATTTAACCAATCATGTTTGCAGTAGGTTTTCTGAGATGGCTAATGATAAGTTGATTTGGTTTTTGTTTGTCTTTGTGTTTTTGTATTTAATGACTTTGATTCTCTACCACCAACACACCTCTTCTCTCTTTGGGCTCTGAGAACCATAATTGCTAATTGGGCACATAGGGAAAGAATCAATTTAAACTAACTGGGTCATAAACCACGCACAGGTTTCTAAACCAAGGGAGCAACAGTTTAAAATTGCACTCCAAGGAGATGACTAAATCACAGGTACATTAAAGTTGTGCAAATGGTTTCAAGAAACATTCAGATTTAGTACAGTTATTACCACACAGAGTGTCCATTTGCTACTCTTGTACTGATCCACCTACTGTTGTCTGCTAATGATAGAGAAGGGACAATGAGCATCAATAACTTGACCCTGAGGGGCAATTTGTCTCAATTATAAGTATCATTTGCCCAAAGTGTGATCTTATTTCAAGACTGTACTTGGGCTTTAGAGGTATTCTTGTTTGCATGGCAACCATTAAATGTACATAAGTTCCAGACCTCCAGAACCCTGAACTAGATGAACTTTTGCAATTTTAGTTGTTAGAACTTCTCAGAAGTTTTGTAAAATATTCTTAATCATTGCTTTGCTCTTGAGCAGGGTGCCTCAACTGTTGGTTGCCCACTGGATAACCTGAAGAAGTTAGAAAATTGTCAAGGCTCAGGGCTTGCCACAGACCAATTACGGAAGAATTTTTTTAGAGGTGTAATGTCGGCATCCATGAGCCAACCCATTGGAGTCTGAGATGCAATGCTCTAGAACCTTGGGACCCAAGTGTGGCCAGCAGCATAGGGATCACCTGAGAACTTGTTAGAAATACAGACTCTAAGGCCCCACTTCAGGCTTCCTCAATTAGAATCTGCTCTTTAACATGGTCCCCAGGTGACTCATATGCACATAACAAGTGGAGAGCATCAATCTAAAGAACCTCAGACCAACCTTATCCAAAGACTTCACTGGAGTACTCAGAATGCCCCGTAATAGCAGTTGAACTAGGGCTTATTTTTTTCAAGTTTGTTTTGCTCAGTGATTTAGTCAACTTGCTAGGAATGTGGATATTTAAAAGATATTTTTAGATAGCATAAAAGGTCAAATACCCTCTAGTATGAAATATATAGTAAGATTATAAGAGATTTCATCTAAACTTAAAGAAGAAATGACATTGACTAATATCCAGGGACACTTTCCAGAAAATTGAGCTTACTTGCACCCCATTGGCTATTTCCAAAACACTAAAGCTCTGTACTTTAAACATGAATTTTCTTCTCATATCCCAAGTCTAATATGTTTCTTATATTTTACTTAGCTATCTGGGGACATATTCTCATCAATATGTACAAACACATATGAGTGATAAAGCCATTTAACCACAAGATGAAACCAAGGTGACTGACTTATTGATCAGAAGCAGTGGCAACGTGAAAGATTGATTAAATAAGGTGTGTTTTTATGGTGGTCTCATTTAGATGGAAGTAAGAGTTAAAAAGTTGCTAAAGGAATAAAAATACTGTTAGGATTTGGATTACATTACTAGAAAAATGATTGTATAATGAGCTCCTGTGTTAATTCAAAAAAGCAATGGCAGAATGGACAAGAGCAATTCATTTTTCATAAAGAACATCAAAGTTGTGAGTAATTTTCACAAGTTCCATGACAACTGTAAATGTTTCCTGCTGTAATAAAATGAATCTATATTCAGCTGACAGAATGTGCTCAGAAGGTCCGGTTAGTGTAGTTAATAATTTCTAAGAAAGGAACGAATCTTTATGACAGGTAAATAAAATTATAATTTGTTGATTGTTTCTTCAAAACACTTAATTTTCCTATAATTAAATGGTCATAGAAAATTTAAAGAAAAAAAAGCCCTGGTGATTCTCTACTTGTAAGAATACATTAAATTCTAATGAAGCAAAATGTTAAAATAGAATGTAAAGATCCGTTATTAAAGGATTAAAAAAATACTAGCCACAGTTCTTTCTCTCAATAAAACTCTGGTATATTAAAAGTAAGTGATTATCACAGTTAAATTTTTATTATTTTAAATTTCCCTTTATAAAATTGCGTTGGTTCTAATATAAAAATCTTGTCTTTTCCTCCCCATCCATATCCAAAACCACCTTCATTTTGCAGTGCTTCTTCCTTGTCTCAAATTTTTTTTTTTTTTAAAGATTGGCGCCTGAGCTAACAACTGTTGCCAATATTTTTTTTCCTGCTTTTTCTCCCCAAATCCCCCCAGTATTTAGTTGTATATTTTTTTAGTTGTGGTCCTTCTAGTTGTGGCACATGGGACACCGCCTCAACATGGCCTGATGAGCGGTGCCATGTCCGAGCCCAGGATCCGAACCCTGGGCTGCCGGAACGGAGCATGTGAACTTAACCACTTGGCCATGGGGCCGGCCCCTCAAATTTTTTATCTAATATCATATGAATATTTTAGCAAGTCCTTTTATTCTGTTTGTCTTTATCTACTTGTTCCAAATTGTCTTTTACCAATTTATTAATAAATCCATAACGCTTTGTATATTTTCGTCTGTCTCACCATTCTTATAATCCAGGTGCATAACCACACATACACATACAGATACACACACACACACAAATACGCATTGAATTTTATCCTAGAACTGGGAGTCTTTGGCCACCAATTTAGCATTTTATTGAATTACATGGGTTATGTTCTTACTGTTGGGACCCAATTATAATTGTTTTAGGAGTATTTTTTTCACTACTTTAAGTGGGAATTTGAAAATGTCATCAATTATGAAATTAACTGATTATTAGAGTTGTGGTTAAGTTTTACAGACTGTTTCATTGCTTAATACCAGTCCAAAAATCCTTTGGGCCAGTTGCGTTTCATAATTCAGAATTGCTCAGATGTTTTGAAATATAATAGTAGGTATATATCAGATATTACATAAAACCCTTAGTAGGGCCTGAAGTAGAATTCTGTAATCAACACATTGATATTTATATAGCAAAACATAGGAAAAGTTACTCTAAATGATATCAATAAGGATTATAAATATTTCACATCAGTGTAGTAAGATTCCCATGCCAAGAGTTTCTCACATATTTACAGAAAGCTTTCAGTTTTTAGAGCTTTCGGATTTTAGAATTGCAGATAGGTATGTAATTTTGCTTGTTTCATGGAGGAAAGTTAGACCTTATAGATCAATGCTTCCCATTTATAAGCATGTGAGCACTAGAGTATTGATTTCTTTTTCTTTTGGTGTTCTCCATGAACAGTTCATGAATGTATACTAATAATCAGAATTTTTTCTCAAAAATAAACATTTTATGTAGTACCAACTTTGACATTTTACATTTTGTATGGGTCTTTAACATTAAATTGGACACAAAGTCTCCTAAACTGATAGAGATGGAACTTTTGTCATTAAAAAATAATTGTTTTAATTTTAATTATTTTTGTTAATAAGGGACCATAAAATATTGTTGAATTTAAGTGAACATGTAATTTTAAATACAATAACTTAATTTTAATTTCAGTTTGAGTCTACTCTTTGAAATTATGGCATTGTCCAAAGATTTATTGAATGTATTTCCACGACAGGAAATGTAATCACCCTTTCCAGACCTCAAAATCTGCCACCTATTTTTTCAGTTCTCTGAGATGATGGTACTTTAGATGAAACTGAGCTACACAGCTGCAAAGCAATCAAATTTTAATAGCATATCCATTACTACTAAAGGGGATCATTTTAATTTTTGAATAGAGAAACAGAACTTGTTAGAATCTATTCCACAAAGAGCGATTTTTAAAGAAAAAATTTTAATTTTTCATTTTGGCATTCTCAGCTTCTTTTCTACTTTGTTCATTTACAATAAGTTGATGAAGTAATGAGCAGTAAAAATGATATTCAGTTTCTCATATGTGACTAAAATACTAGGCATGTAGAAAGTAAAACAAGTTTTGGATTTACCTTATATATTCGCTTTTAGAAACACAGAGGATTGTCTGAATCCGTGAAGTTTGTGTTATAGGGTTGGTTTGCTCAAAGACATTATTTTTAAATGTGTAATTTAACTTTAATGTGAAAAATAATGATCACATATCAGGTAGGCTCTGATTCTACGGACACATAGCATCAAGTTCCATGTACAAAACTGAGTATAAAAAGCCAATCAGAAAATTTTTTTAAAGTTTAGGAAAAAATAAATAATATTAGGTTGAATGAATGCCTTTACATTCATTTATTCTTCAACCATGGGGTGATAGATAGATGATAGATAGGTAGGTAGGTAGGAAGACAGATAGATAGATAGATAGATAGGTAGATAGATAGATAAGGCATAGGAGATAATTATGTGCAAAACAGTCTAGATTCCTTCCATCATAGGATTCAAGATAGAAGGGGGAGATTTATATAAATTGATTACAAATACTGTGATAAGCGCTATAATGGGAAAATGCACAGTGTTACAAGGGTGGATAGTAGAGGCACACATGCCCAAGGCCTCTCTTCTGGTATATCCAAGAAATATACAACATGCTTACGTATGTTCAAAATATGAACCCATTTCCCCCACCCCTGCTTAGCTGGAATACTAACGTACTGCATCGACAGGCTCCACAATTACTATAGGGGGGCTTAGAATACGCTAAACAGCCACAGCCTGGTGTCACAGCTGAGACCCATACATCCCTAAAGTTGGCCTCTGTCACTTCTGCCACTGGTGTCAGGCACACTTCTATGACTGACATCTCTGACACCATACAGCTAAGACTGACTCCTGCTCCAAGCACTGTTATTGTGGCTTGGTTGAGGAAGAATGATCTCTCCTTTAATATAACATTCACGTCCCATGACAAAATTGCCCAAGTTTCCCAATATTACAGTTCTCTGGATTTAATCATACAGTAATGGCCCTGTGGACTAATCTCAAGATACTTGAGTAGCACAGGATCTGGAATGTAATACGTGGATGCGTAAGTGCTACTTTGCATTAACTTTTCTACTTGGTTAAAGGGCCAGCCCATTGGTATAGTATCTATCTACTACAATGGTCATTTTCCTCAGAAATAACAAAGCTCTGACCTACAGTTGGACCTTGCTTAAGGTCTCCCAACATTGGGTTGTCCCCTGATGTTTCCCAAACATCAAAAAGTGATCCTGACACATAGCTATATATAGTAACATATATGTAGCTAGCTAGATAGACAGACATTGATATAGATATAGACCAAATGACTGAATAAAGTTTTTAATAAATTTGCTTCTAAGGAACATTTTAAAATCCTTATGCATAATGAGCCAGTCCCTCCCTGATTTAAGGACAGTAAAGGTAGAAGCTATTCAGACTCTCAAGTTTGGGCCAGTTATTCAAAAACCAATTCTGTTTAAACAAGGAATAGCTGGGTGAATCAAGTTCTCTCCCAACCATAAGTTCTTTCAGTTTTTTCCAGGTATAAGAATTATTTGGGGAGCTTGTTACAAATTCAGATCTTGTCCCCACCCCCTCATCTCTGATTCAGGTGGATAAATCCAAGAATAGCTATCTTTAATAGTTATCCTTGGAAATTCTAACACAGCGTTTTCATGAATTACACTCTGGGAAACAATGCTCCAAAGAAACCTGGAGTGAATTGGGTAGCTGGTAACATGAGCAAAAGAGTCAATAGTAAGTGAGAGTCACTGGGCAGAAGAAGTCATTACTGGAACATCAGCTAAAATAGTAAATAACCTAAAGTTTTGGATAAGCAGGAACTGTGAGATGGATAAAAGATTAGTATAAAGAAGAGGTTGGTAGGCAAAGAGGAAGGATATAGACAAAAACAAGCAATATGGAAAGTGTCATTAATGCACAGTTGAAAGTAGAGACCCACAAACTTAACACACTGTGATCCTCAATGCAGCCTTCGCTTCTGAGAGAATGTCCATTTCCACTACCTTGAAGCTAAACTATATGATTCCTGACTTTTCAATAGTCTAGTTCCACATTCCTTGATTCCTGTGTTACTGAGAGCCCTGCTTTTCTTCTATCTACTGTCTTATTAGTTAACACCTATCTTTAAAACTTTCTCCAATTTGGCGGGATAATCTCAGTACATCTCTGTTACCACAAAAGAGACTTCGGTAGGCTGTAAAATGCACCACTCTCCCGAAGATACCCACATCCTAATCCTGTGAATGTTGCTTCATATGGCAAAGGGATTTTGCAGATATAATTAAACCAAAGATCTTGAGATGGGAAGAGTATCCTGAATTATCCAGGTAGACCCAGTGTAATCACAGGCTCCTTATAAGAAAGAGGCAGGAGATCAGAGTGAGTAGTAAGAGATACGATTACAGAAGCAAGAAGTTGAAGTAGTGTGGAGCCAAGAGCTAAGAAATGCAGAGAGCGTTTAGAAGGCAAAATAGTTATGTAAGTGGATTCTTCTCTAGAGCATCCAGAAGAAACCAGCCCTGCTGACACCTTGATTTAAGCCCTATAAAACTCATTCCAACTTCTAACCTCCAGAAATGTGAAAGAATAAATTTGTGTTGTTTTACATCATCACATTTATGGTAATTCGTTATATCAGCAATAGGAGGTTAACACAGAGAGCCAATAAGTGGAAGTTTCAAGGTAATCAAAATCACCAAGTGATGTTTTGTCATTTCGAAGTAGTTGTTTGTTTGCTTGATTGTTTTTCCCAAGCATTTGATGCAAGGAAAAATAAATACATTCTACAGTTACTTATAAAGAAGTCATAGGAGGAAAGATTTGCAAAAGACATATCTGATAAGAGACTGTTATCCAAAATATACAAACACTTAAAACTCAACAATAAGGAAACAAAACGAAGCAAACAAAAAATGGGCCAGAGACCTTAATAGGCACCTCGCCAAAGAAGACATACAGATGGCAAATAAGCATATGAAAAGATGCTCCACATCATAAGTCATCAGGGAAATGAAAATTAAAACAACAATGAAATATCACTGCATATCTATTAGAATGGTCAAAATTCAGAACATTGACAACACCAAATGCTAATGATGATATGGAGCAACAGGAACTCTCATTCACCGCTTTTGGGAATGCAAAATGATATAACCACTTCAAAAGATAGTTTGGCAGTTTCTTATAAAACTAAATGTACCACATGTAAGAACCATATCATGCAGCAATCATGCTCTTTCGTATTTACCTAAAGGAGCTGGAAACTTATATCCACAAAAAAACCTGCACAAAGATGTTTATAGCAGCTTTGTTCATAATTGCCAAAACTTGGAAGCAATCAAGATGTCCTTTAACGGGTGAACGAATAAATAAACTGTGCTACATCCAGACAATGTAACGTTATTCAGCATTAAGAAGAAACGAGCTATCAAGCCATGAAAAGACATGGAGGAAATTTCAATGCATATTAGTAAGTGAAAAAGCTAATCTGAAAAGGCTACATACTGTATGATTCCAACTATGTGACATTCCAGAAAAAGCAAAACTGTGGAGACAGTAAAAAGATCAGTGGTTGCCATGAGGTAGGGGGTAAAGAGGGATGACTAGGCAGAGCACAGAAGATTTTTAGGGCAGTGAAAATACTCTGTAGGATACTGTAATGGTGAATACATGTCATTACACATTTGTCCAAACAATGTACAACACCAAGAGTGAACCCTAACGTAAACTATGGATTTTGGGTGATGATGATATGTTAATGTAAGTTCATAATTTTTAGCAAAGGTACCACTCTAGTGGGGAATATTGATAGTGGGGAATCTATGCATGTATCGGGGCAGGAGGTAATAGGGGAACTCTGTTCTTTCCACTCAGTTTTGCTGTGAACATAAAACTGCCCTAAAAGATAAAGTCTACTATAAATAAATAAATGCTTTAAAGAAAAAGTCATATTTATATTCATCAGCTTCACTACTTATTAGCTATGTAAACTTGGGCAGACCATTTAACTTCTCCTTATGTTTAAAATGAGGATAATAAAAATTACATTGCAGGATTTTGAAGATGACATTTTCGAAATCCCTATGTATTTAACAAGCGAACAACGAATGAATTTTCTTCTCCCTCATCAAGTTTGCACCATATGTCTAACTAAAGAAGCATTCGTCCATGTGTCTTTTTCACTCTTAATAAAGTAATTTTTAAAATGTGTATTATTTAAAAACACACCTGTTACTTGTGAAAGTTACTGGCTCAAATTGTTGCTGCATTTGTCTTTCCCATTCTATAGACTATTTCAATGACACAAGAGTAGGCTTAAAAATATGGATTTTTTTGATATTCAAATTTTCTAAAGACTTCCTTTCTCTCCCCATCACTGTCTATAAATTGAGGATAATGTTCCAAGGATAAATATTTCAAAAATTAATTAGAGGTTTCAAAGTTCTTTAATTCGCTCAAAGGAGACAATATAAACGTAAGAAGCCATTTTCTAAAATTTTAGTTTGAATTTGGAATCCTTTGATACCATTATTTCATTTACTAAAATAATAATTTTGTTTCACAGGATTTATAACATATAAAAAATAAAGCAACAAATAACATGCTTTATACTAAAGCTTTTTATAGTTCTAACAGTTTAGGGAAAATGGTCTTTTATTATATTATACAGCTGCTCCTCTATTCAATTTTCTAATCATTAGAATAGAGTTACTTGTGTAAACATGATTAAAATACCTTTAAGAGTGAAAAGGGATGTCTAATATAATAAATATATTCAAAAGTTTAATTAATTCTGCTTATTTAGTATCAACCTGTTTTTAATCTCCTGGATAAAATTACATTTTTTACATTTTTATTAAAGTTTCTTTTTATTGACTAATGAGTTGTAAGGAACCAGAAGAGATGATCTCATTTAATATTCCATTTCCTCTCTATACACTTATTGATTATAATTTTAAAGTTCTCAAATATACATATTGTACATTGTTTTTGTCTCATAGTTAACTGAACTCTTCCTTGTAGCCTAGGTCCATAATTCTTATTCTTATCATCAGAAAAAATAATCCTGCATATATCTGAAAGCATTATTAAGTCATGTGTCAAAAGAAAAGGAAATAAGAGATTTTCTAAGATGTTTAACTAGGAGTGGTTAGTTCTCCATGCTAGTCACAATAGACTTTTTCCTGCCAGCTAAGGCAAGCTTCAATATGTGAGTTAATATTAGCCTCTCTGTTTTTGCCTCAATCAAGATCAGCATTCATCTTTAGACATGTATTTTCTCACATAAATTCAATAACTTTGGATCTAGGACTTCCCATATCCATCAGTGATATTAAAAAAAAAACAGAGCAGAGAGTAAATAATCTGATTTTTAAAATGAGAGCTGCTCTTGCTAACTCCTGAATTTGTTCACCTGCATGGCCGCATGTTTGTCCTGCTCCTGTTTACTCTAACTGAGCACACAGCAACTGACACCTATGTTTAAACTAAGCCAACCCATTTAAATTTATATATCATTCTGGAAACTCTCATATATATCTCTTCCATTGTCACCCATATCCCAGCTTCAAAGGCCTAAAATGTGGTTTAATTTCGATTTTACAGTTAAGCATTGAGTGAGTACCAGAAGCTGTGCCTTGCACTGGATGTGGGAAGGCATGTTAATATCTACCTAAATAATACCACAGCTTTGAAAGCAAGGTGCTTTGATTTTCATATTTTTTAACACTAGATTTTATTTATTTCAACTATTCTTTAAAGTATTTTTCATACTTGACTAAAAGCTTGAGAATCCACAGGCTTGGTAATAAAAGCCTGACTTTATTTTAATCTTCCAAAGCCTTATTACCACCTTGTCACTGCCTTTACTGACATCTGACAAGATAATTATCATCAATGCATCAGCAAAGAGAAAACAAAGTTTTAATAGACTGCATCCTTAATCAAAATCAAATGTTACTTCTACTGACTTGATTTAAAAGAAAGAGATTAAAGGAAGATGTAAATTTAATCTAATACAACACTCAGTTGGGAAATAGAATTTAAAAAGAGTTTGAAGCTACAAAAAGCATCGTTCATTTTTTTTAAATAGGAATTTATATTATACCACTTATATCCCTTATAGTACCTAGGAGTCAGCATTGAGTAAATAATCAAAATGGTATCTAACACTTATTAAGCGCTTGTTATATGCCAGGTATTTTGTTCAGGACTTCACTTATTTAACTAATATAAAACCTTATGTGTGGATGTTATTTTATGCCTGCTTCAGGGAGAATTGTATTAAAGTTTAGAAGGAAAGTTTGAATAAATTCACTAAAGTTAATAGGCTGCAAATTGAGAATTTAATTTAAGCAATATGATTCTAAACCAAGATATTAATCACTATACCAATACTTCCTCCAACATTCTTAACTAATATTTATTTACTTTGACTCATATCTTCTCAGTAAGTCAAGAAATCTTGTTTAGTTGAAATTCTACTCTGTTCTTTTATTTTGGGAGAAAAAGTGAAATCAGAAGATGAGAAAAACATGTTACATGGAAAGCTCACTTCAATAACTTTCTTCTTTATCAGGCATCAAGTTAATCCTGACATGGTGTCTGATTTTCTAGGGAGTCTGCAAAGAGGATTTTCCTTTCATATCTAATGCCATTGACCTGCTTTGTTGCTTTGCTTTTTTGCTCCTTAGCAGCTCGGTCGGTAGCCATGCGGAAAGTCACACTAAAGATTAGTATTACATTCCCAAGCCTGACCTTAGTCCCAAATGAAGAGATGGCCAACGTTAGGAAAACTGTAGAGTGGAAGTGACTCTACGAGTTTGGGAGCTCCTCCACTAAATTCTCTGAAGAAACTGCATCAACGAAAAGAGGAGGGATGTATAGATTATAAAAATGGACAAATAAATATATAGGTAGCAGCGTGCTTCAGATAACAGTAAGCCCTCAAAATTTTAAGGCATTGATAAACATAAGATAAGAAAACTACTAATTTAAAATTGTATGTAGTATTCTTTTTCTATAAAATTCATCTACTTTATCTAGCTGGCAAATCCACTATATTATATTACTTGACAACACAAATAAAAAATTTATCAGTACGTATTTTTTGGAAAAACATATGAGGCAAAGTTTAAAATAATGGAAATGTGTAGACTAAATGTCCAAGAAGTCTGTTTTAGAAGAGCTATATTACACCACAACTAGTTATCTCTCTAGAAAAATGTGGTCTGGAGACTTGATGACCTATATAAAATGCTATTTAAAGCCAAATTGTCCCTGGCAATAAAAGACTAGATTGTATCAGACCATCCTTCCTGGAGACAACAACAATAAAGTCTCAATAAAATATAAAGCCAACAAAACAAACAAAAAAAGCTGTTTGAAAGTGTCAGGATGAAACAATACAGCCAGAAATAGACAGGCTAAAATCCTGGAGGGAAGGGAAGCACATTAAGGTGAACAGTTAGCTCTGAAATGTGCCCTCAGGGCATATTCCAATACACTGTGCTGGGGATAGAGGACTATCAAAAAGAGTGGCTTAGGGTTTGCTGGGCTGCAAAGACAGGGCTTAGAATTTTGTGTGCAAAAGCACACGTTTGCTTCTAAGTAGCCAACATGCTCTAAAGGAAGAAATCACAGGTGCTCAACCCAGGATTCTGCCTGCAACTGTTTGTCAAGATGATTGCCGACTCTGAAGCATTCTGTGACCTGACACAAAAATAAGAAAGGAGTTGGGAAGGCGCTGAGGGTCTGAGCAGAAATTCCTGCAAACTATGGATGCTGAAGAGCTAGAGCCTGAAGTTCAGAGCCTGAAAAAGCAGAGTCCTGGGGGCAGCCCAGTCTTTCAGTTGAGACCCCTTCAGGGCTATGCCATGGGAGTAAGTGCAAACTAGAGAAAGAACATCTCTCACAAAGTCTGAAAGCCGGCTTTGCTTAGATTAAAATGACCTGCCAGTATTCTAGCTTCATGAGAAAATTAAATTCTTTGTGAAGGAACATACTATCATTCAGCAAGCCCCGGTAGTCTAGTGGTTAAGATTCGATTGTCTCACCTGTGCGGCTCCAGTTTGTTCCCTGGTTGGGACCCACACCACCCTTCTGTCAGTTGTCATACTGCGGTGGCTGTGTGTTGCTGTGATGCTGAAAGCTATGCCACTGGTATTTCAGATACCAGCAGGGTCACCCATAGTGGACAGGTTTCAGCAGAGCTTCCAGACTCGACAGACTAGGAAGAAGGACGTGGCCATCCATTTCTGAAAAAACAATTGGCCATGAAAACTGTGAGCAGCAACAGAGCATTGTCTGATATGGCCCCAGAAGGTGAGAGGATGGTACAAAAAAACCAGGTGGGGTTCAGCTCTACTGTACACAAGGTCGCTAGGAGTTGAAATCGACTCACGGCTTTAACAACAAACAAATACTATCATTTAACGGTTTCTCATACAAAATGTTTGAAATTCAAAAAAGTATTCACCACACGTGGAACACAAAATTAAATAAACAAAATCCAATGAACAAATATAAAAAAGAAAAAAATTCATAGGGTATTCAGATATGGGAGTTATCAGACACCAATGGCTTAAAAGGAACATGACTGATATGTTCAAGAAAACAGAAAAGATGCAAAACTTAACCAGATAACTGGAATCTATAAAAGTGAATCAAATAGTCTTAAACTGAAAAGTATAATGCAAATAACAATAACATAAAATATAAATAACAGATTAGACATAGAAGATGAGAGAACTGGGGAATGGGAAGAGGTCAGAAAAAATAACCAGATTAGAGCAGAGAAAGAAATTATAAAAAGATGGAAAATATAAAAATGGCACAAGTGACATATGAAATAAGGTAAAATGCTCTAACGTATGTGTAAATTAGAACTTCAGAATGAAAATGAAAGGAAGATGAAACAATTTTGTAAAAATATTAGCTTAGATTTTCAAAAAAGACTTTAAGTCAAATAGTTGAGATAATACAAATTTCAAGTAGTGTAAATTCAAAGAAATAAGCATTTAAAACATCACATAGTAAAACTACTAAAAGCAAAGACAAAAAAATGCTTAAAATAGCCAGAGTTAAGAGGCAAATTATTTTCAGAGGAAAAGTAAGAACAAAAACTGAGGGACTGGCCTGGTGGCGAAGCAGTTAAGTGTGCACGTTCCACTTCAGTGGCCCAGGGTTCGAGGGTCTGGATCCTGGGTGCAGACATGACACCGCTTGGCATGCCATGCTGTGGTAGGCGTCCCACATATAAAGTAGAGGAAGATGGGCATGGATGTTAGGTCAGGGCCAGTCTTCCTCAACGAAAAGAGGAGGATTGGAAGCAGTTAGCTCAGGGCTAATCTTCCTCAAAATAATAATAACAATAATAATGATAATAAATTAAAAAATGTAAAAAAAAGTACAAAAACTGATTTTTTATTTTTCTGGGGAGGAAGATTGGCGCTGAGGTAACATCTGTGCCAATCTTCCTCTATTTTTTATGTAGGGTGCCTCCACAACATGGCTTGATGAGCTGTGCTAGGCCCATGCCCAGGATCTGTACCTATGAACCCCAGGCCACTGAAGTAGAGTGTGCAAACTTGACCACTATGCCACAGAGCTGGTGCCAGAAAAGGCTGACTTTTTAATAAAAATTTTGGAAGCCAAAAACTATCTTGAATTACTAAAAGAACATTAATGACCCACCCATAATCTTAGCCCCAGGGAAAATATTCTTTACTAAAAAGAAGCAAAGTAAACAGGTTTTCAGCAAGAGGGAGAGAAAATACATTGCCAATAAATCAATAATAAAAACAATATTAAATGAATTTTATCAGATTAAATCCCAGTTGCAAGAAAATAACTGAAAGGGTAAATATTAGGGTAAATGTAAATGAATATGTCTGCTTAAAGCATTAATAATAACTTCTTGTGGGCTATCAAATATATAGAATTAAAATACTTCACCAAAGTAGCACAAAAGCCAATAGAGTGGTGAGTGAATCTAAACTACTGTAAGATCCTAGCACTGATCAGGAAGTGATAAAGTATTTATAGACTCTAATAAATAGTAAATATTATAAATAACCTCATCAATAATATTAAAATAATGTATGACTGGCAATAAAAACAATATTTTATTAATTCTCACTCTGAGCATGGTCTAATTTAGTATTATTCCCTGTATCAGAAGTCTCATTGATTACCATCCAACATTCGGTAAACTAATGTTGAATGTCATAGTCTGGTTTCTGTTCTGTTGTCAGGCTTAAAAGAAGAGAAGGGAGTGACAAAACAGCAACGGGGCATCCCCTCTCTGATATTAGTGTGGTGCTAGCAGCCAACTGGATTCAGAGGTAGAATAAATTCTGTCCAACAGAATAGCAATCTAATGATCAGAAGCAATAGTAAGCTAAGCAGAATATACAGAATTCTTTCCTGAGACAACCCCTGGAGAACTCTCAGAAATACCAGGTGGTTTCTTTGAGAAGCTCTTCTGATAATTCATTCAGCCATCTATTTCTTCATTCAACAAATATTTATTTGAATGCTTATTACGTTAGAGGTACTGTTCTATGATCTATAGATTTTGCAATGAATAAAATCTCAGGCAAGAGGTGGGGATCAAAAATCATAGGATAATCAAATAAATAAGTAAATGTCTGTTGGCAACAACTGTCAAGAAGAATAAAACAGGGTGAGGAAACAGCAGGATGAACCAGGAGAGAGTTGTTCCTTTAGGTGAGGTAGTTGGGAAGGCTTCTCTGATAAGGTGGCACTCATGTGGGAGCCTGACTCAAGCGAGAGTTCGAGTTGTAGGGATGTCTGAGGGCACGGTATCCCAGGCAGAATGGAAACATCAAGGACTTGAGATTGTTTTATTTGGTGTGTTTGTGGAGAGAGCATGTGGCTGGTGTGGCTGAGCTCAGTGTGCTTGTGGAGAGTGGGAAGGGGTAAGACAAGAGAGGGAGAAGGTACTAGAACAGATAAGACCATGATGGTGATGCTAAGCACTGGGGTTTATATTCTAAATGAGAGAGTCAGCCATTGGAGGATTTGTATGCATGCATATAGCTGTTATTTGGAGTAACAGTAGGAGTATGGATTGAGTTTTAGTCTGTTTTTAACAGATTTCATTCCTACTCCTATGGCCACTTATATAAATTTCTTTGGGAATTGTTACTTTAGTAACAAGAATGATGCTTCAGCGTCAAGCATAGGGACTGGTGGGTAGAGCTTTCCAAAGGTGTGTTGGCATACCAGGTAAACAGCACCCATTACAGAACATTGCCTTTATAAAGTGAATTTCTTCTGTTATTTCTACCTTAGACCAACTCTTGTTGACTTCAGCATTGGCCTACTCTTTATAATCATTTTAATTATAAATGTTCCATGTGCCGTTAGGATTATACACAGTAGTCTCATTCTTTTTTATTAAATAACTTTTCCATGCACCTATTTAGCATTAGCATTCTGCATCATTATAAACTAATCAGTCTCACTGATTTTCCATAAGTTTCCTCAGAAAATAAATACCGCAAGCTCTGTTAGTCTCTAAATACTGTATCTTTATGGATTCAGTAATTATTGTAAAACACCATGGGAGTATCTCTGTACCCCAGTTCAATAAAACCATAATCTACAGTCCCTTTCTTAGCAGAGATCCTTCTAGATGATGAAGTGATAAATTTGCTACTGTTGAACAAATGGCACCAGATTATTTTCAGTGATTTCCACAGAATAAATGGTTTCATATTTCAGCTTATTGCATATATGTGTGTGTGTGTATATACAGTATTTTCATTATAAAAGTTTTAAAAGAAATTTCCTACAAAACCATATAAAAAGTTATGTTAGACTATTTCTGTTTCTTACTTTTTGTTTCTAATTACATTTTCTATTCAGGCTACAACAGTGAAATTTCAATATGGTCAGAAGGTCTCTCCCCATCTGCCCTGTCCTCTCTCTATAAAACATTGAGAAATATTAATCTTTTTTCTTTCCTTTTTTTCCTCTAAATTAACCTTACTCTACCACTTACATTTTTGTCCTGAATAAGATGAGGTTTTTTCTGGAAGTCCTTGATCTAATCATTAAAGATCAGGTTTTGCAGAGGAGTTGCTGCTCCTCTGGAGCAACTGACTACTAAGCTAATATCACATATCTTCTTATAGGTGTCTTACTTTTGGTCATACTTTTTTAAGATTATAGAAAAACTAAAATGTTTATACCTGAACATTACTGTTGAGGATAGAGTCTAAATACTTTGTATTGGGGAAATATTTAAATTGAAATGGACATTATAGCTTAATATAAAAAGTAAAATTTGAGATTGAATATAATCTTATCGATCTATATTTATCTTAGATATACTCTTCTTTCCACTAAAATTTCAATTGCTAATAAAATTTTCCCAACTTTTTCAATGTCTTTTCTGGTATTTACCTTTTGCCTTTTTCATTGCATTTTGAATAATTTCCGCAAGTTTCTAAAAGCCATTTCGTTCTCTCCCCTGAGCAATCTCCTCTATATTTTTACTTCACTTTTCTCATTAGTTGTACCCCTATTCTCTCAATATTGAGGATCAGATTCCTCTTTTACCCTCCTTGTCCCAAGCTATATTTCCTATAATAGCTATACTCTTTAATTTTACTACCCTTGATAACTTTATTTCTTTGACTTCATTTCATTTTTTTCACTTCAGTGGAAGTAAGTAGATCATAAATACATATTAGGCATTTTCTCTGTCTGTGATCAGTCATTTTAATCACATTTCTTATATGATGTTTACCTTTAATCTGCTCTGCTTCTGGTCAAGGTATAAGCAATTATATTCTCTTTTTACTTACACTTCTGCCTAAGGTGACTATCTCTCCAGTTGAGATACCTTTGTGAAGGAAGGTACTATTAATAATTACATAAGAATAGCTGGCGTTAGCCAGGTGCATCCCAAGTAAATGAGAATACATGGGCACATTACATCCAGAAGACTATAGATTAAAGGGTCAGAACTAAGTCTTGCTATTGCTTTTGTGTTCACTCACCAATAGCTGTAGAATTTGTCTTCTAAGTGGGAAAAACAACTTAGCATAGAGAAAGTAGATACAGCGTCTCCTTTCCTCCCTCCACCTCAACAGGTATAGAACCAGGAATTTGCTAGTCACAGAATAGGAAAATTAAGGAAGATCCAGAGATGGAAAGATCATGATGTCATAGAAAATTAGTAAGAAAGCTTCTCTTATTAGGCAAAAGTAGGGAATCCCAGTAAATAGTATAATGGAATTCTTGAGGCAGGTATAGTCACAGATCTAGAACAGCAAGGTGTAAGCATGACAGAACTATAGTGATATATGTCTCATTGGGGTAGAAAGCTTGGTTAAACTTCAGGCAATGTCTAATTTAATAAAAAAGACAGGGGCTGGCCTAGTGGCATAGTGGTTAAGTTTGTGTGCTCTGCTTCAGCTGCCCAGGATTCGAGGGTTTGGATCCCGAGTGCAGACCTATGCACCACTCATCAAGCCATGCTGTGGTGGCACCCCACATACAAAGTAGAGGAATACTGGTAACAGATGTTAGCTCAGGGCCAATCTTTCTCACAAAAATTTAGAAATAGGGCCAGCCCTGTGGCTGAGTGGCTAAGTTCGTGTGCTCTGCTTTGGTGGCCCAGGGTTTCGCAAAAGGACCTACAACTAGAATATACAACGATTTACTGGGGGCCTTTGGAGAGAAGAAGAAGGAGGAGGAGGAGGAGGAGAAGGAGAAGCAGAAGAAGCAGAAGAAGCAGAAGAAGCAGAAGCAGAAGCAGAAGCAGAAGCAGAAGAAGAAGAAGAAGAAGAAGAAGAAGAAGAAAAGATTGGTAACAGATGTTATCTCAGGTGACAATTTTTAAAAAAAATTAAAAAAGAACTTAAAAGTCGTCTAGGTTTTCTCCTATGTTATCTTCTAGAAGTTTTAAAATTTTATGTTTTACATTTAAGTCTACGACCCATTTTGAGTTAATTTTTGTGAAAGGAGTAAATTCTGTGTCTAGATTCCTTTTTTTTGCTTGTGGACGGCCAGTTGTTCCAGCACTATTTGTTGAAGAGACTATCTTTGCTCCATTGTATTGCCTTTGCTCCTTTGTCAAAGATCAGCTGACTATATTTCAGGGTATATATCTGAGTACCCTATTTCTCACATTCATCTATTTGTCTATTTTTTCACCATTATAACGCTGTCTTGATTGCTGTAGCTTCACAGTAGTTCTGCAAGTTCACTACTCCAAGAGTTCTCCTTCAGTCTCAGTTGGCTATTTTGGGTCTTTTGCCCTCCCCATAAACTTTAGCATGAGTTCGTCAATATCCATAAAATAACTTGCTGGGATTTTGATTGAGATTGCATTGAATCTATATATCAAGTTAGGAAATACTGGCATCTTGATGATATTGAGTCTTCCTATGCATGAACATGGAATATCTCTCCATTTGTTTAGTTCTTTAATTTCATTCATTAGAGTTTTATATTTTTTATATAAATCTCATACATATTTTGTTAGATTTATGTTTAAGTATTTGATTTGGGGGGATGCTAATGTATTTGGCATACACAATTTGGCATTGTGTTTTTAATTTCAAATTCCACTTGTTTATTTTTAGTATATAGGAAAAGAAGCCTACTTTTTAAATAATCTTTTTGAAAAGCTATTTATACTTAGCTCAAAATTTGTAAATCTTATATTTCTCATTAAACTTTTTCCTTCTGAATTCCATGAAAGATTATCATGCTTTTGCAAAACATATTGATTAACTCTTTATTATTATGAACCCAGAATAACTAAAAGTTCTACATTACACAAAGGAAATTTCCTGCATAGGCAGAGGTTCTTGTATATTTTACATTTATATATACATATTTAATATAAAGTTTATATATTTAATATACATCATTTACATTTATCTCCTATCTTAAAAAAAATAAGAGATAGATCATTTTGTAGTTTTCCCAAATGCTTTAGACCTATTTGGGAGTTTTAAAGATGGTTTGCTATTTTGTCTACTAACAAAGTCTGTAGAATTATATTGTTTTAAGATAAAACAGAAAGCAGAATACAATACTATTAATTTTCCTTAATCATGACTACTAAGATCTACGAAAGTATTGGTAGATACTTAAATATGGAATAACAAAGGTGTAATGTTTTGGTTAGTGTAAAAACAGTCAAAATATATTTTCTACAAATTGGCCTAACTAATGACACCAAAAAAATCCCCAATAACAACAACTTTATATGCGTTACTTGATCTCACTTATATTCCTGGAATATAAAACTTGTAGTCCCTTCATCTGGACATCCATTTGTAATACCATCTGGGAAATGCTTTGTTATTTGTGCAAATTGTTGTAGTTTCAGCGAAGATAAGTAAATATTTAGCAATATGATATCACTTGCAATGGAGTTAATAATGAGGGAGAAATAAAGATTAAACAACCATCATGGGTTGTTAAACAGATGTATTCTAAAATTTTGAAATAACTCTAAGTTAATGTGCTTGGAACCTGCATAAGAGTAATACGAGCCAATAATGAATGTTGAGATTTATAAGATTTCAGTCTAGGTAATACAAAAGGAACTGCACAGACTGTAATACCTTAGACTTAAACAGAAACTCAATGGAGATCTAGTTCAATAACATTATCTCCCAGTTAAGACAGATCTGGAAATTCAAAGAGGCTCAGTACTTTGGCAAAATGACACAGTCATTCAGTACTTGGATCAGGTTTAAGACTCGGGTAGCTGGCCCTGCTTCTCCTAGTGTCTTGATATTTACATTTTAGCCACTGCCTCACATTTAATTTTGATTGATATTAACTTGAATTTAATTCTGCTAATGTCAACCCACTGCAATATAGTTGATTTTATTTTAAACATCATACACACTCACACGCATATACCTGAAGTATCTGTATTAGTGGGCAATCCATGATAATGAAAAACTAAATAAATCTGAAAAGAAAACTATCAGCAATTAATTTATTTAATATTTATTTTCCTTACATTATAAAATTAGATTTTCATGAAGTCTGTTGTATTTGGTAATGATGATAAGTTTATATTTAGAATACAATGAGTTTTGTTTCAAGTAATAACCAAATATAAACTTTTGAACTATTTAGAACATTAATCTCTGTTCCTCTTATTCCAAATAGCATCAAACAGTTTCTCAATTCTGTGTTTCATCTTCCTTATGTATACTTAAGCTAACAAAAACAGAGTACTCAATTCACTGTATAAGAGGAAAATACTTACAGTTTATTGATGATATATTGTACGAACCTATTTATTATACCCTGATACCATTTTTATTTTAAGTGAAGTAAACTACTAAGTCAGAATTAAAACACTAGATATTAAATTTAAATATTAAGCCATGTTCAAGCATTTTAATATTTAAGAAAGCCATACTTTGAATAGAAATATGTATTTTTTTTTGAGGAAGATTAGCCCTGAGCTAACATCTGCTGCCGATCCTCCTCTTTTTGCTGAGGAAGACTGGCCCTGAGCTAAAACATCTGTGCCCATCTTCCTCTACTTTATATGTGGGACGCCTACCATAGCATGGCTTGACAAGCGGTGCCACGTCCGCACCCAGGATCTGAACCAGCGAACCCTGGGCCGCGAAGCAGAACGTGTGAACTTAACCACTGCACCACTGGGTTGGCCCCAAAATATATGTATTTTTATTTTTGTTCTGACATTTATTACCAAGGGGTAATAGATTGAAAACTGTCAGATTCTAATAAAAACATAGTGGGTTGACTTAATTCTGAAAAAATTTTAAGATTCTATTAGGAATATGTAATATGATCAGAATCCAGTTAATGGCAGTCTAAACATTCTTTCTCTTAAGGTTTTTGTGAAAGGAGATGTCAATTATATTTAAAATTATTATAAAGCATATGTCAGTAGAGAGAATATTTATATTAGAAATGTGAAAGTCTTCATTCTTTTATAAAATACAAATAAAGAAACATTTGGAACAATGTTTCCTGAATTACGCTATGCATAGAAGTTGCTGCAAAGTAGTTTTAATATTATTGTTCACTATGATATGCATAAAGTGATAGAGAATAAACAGTAATTGATGAGTCTCAAAAGGTTCCAGAAAGGTTAGTCATTATTTGACAAATGTATAACTGTGTATCACTTAAAACGTTGCTACCTGAAAAGAAAGGGTTAACAAAATGTTTTAGGGTCTTTTCCCTAACTCCAGGGATATCTAAAAATTTGACCTTTGTCTTCCTGAAATATTGTCAAAAACTTCTTTATAAGAGTATCCTTATATTAGATCCAAGATGAGAATCCTGCCTAAATTACTATGTGCCAGACCCAGCAGCCCTACTCCATTGTCAAGATCATTTATCTGAGTAACAGGTAACTATGATTATTGAGACACAGCTGCACTAGAGAACAGAGGAACTAGCCCAGAGACTACCAGCAATGTGTAAAAGACAGGACTGCACCGCTGATGGGTTTATGTCAAGTGAGATGGTCTCCTCTTTCCCAGTGTCTTCACGTATGATCATGCACATCTTGAGTGCAGATCATCAATGCTGCACCTAGGAATTACGATGCCACTGCGATGGTGTTGATAGGCATTCTGTGTTATTACCTGTCCTATTCTTTTCTTAAAACCAAGTAAAGTTGGTGCTGGTGAACCCTAATTTGTCAATTAAGGCTGATTTTCAAACTGAACCCAAAATGACTGCTGCTTGTTGAGAATAGTGTATATTGTTGAGTGGTATTAGAAATGGGATTGGTTTCGGATCCTTGACCTAGAGTGGCAAAGTCATTTTGTGGTAACACAAAGCATGTACGGTAGATCTGGTGAGATTGATGAGGTGGTTACCAACCAACATGTTTAAGTAATGAAAGCTCTTTGTCACATTATCAGGGACAATGAATTTAGTAATAAAGCTTTGACCCCTGAGGAAATATATAAATGGCCTCTCCATGGGGAGGATTTGTTTCTTCTCCCATAGCTTCACGGAGTGTAAAAGAGATACGTGCCTTTCATTTCCTAAGAAATACTAGTCACTTTATGGAATTAATTCATTTAGTTTTCCAGGGAATCTTTAACTCACTAATGGGTTCAAAATAATTCTGAATTATAGCTTACCCAGCTATTATTATTGTTAAATTAGAAATTGTATTGTGAAAATTCTAAAAAGTTGAACCCCCAGAGATACAGGGTTTTGCTGTTTTTATGCTTCAAAATAGTTACCCATATAGTCTTTTTCCCCTATTAGCTTTCTTGGCATATAATTTAAATAAAATAAAGCTCACTAATTTTAAGTGTATACTGCAATGAGTATTGACACACATAGTTATGTAAATATATAAATATGCACTTAATTATGTTTATTAAATAAATATACATTAAATATGTATTTTATACACATTACATATATGTATACATGTTATACATGCATATATCCATGTTTACATACATATACATGTTTGTGTATATGTAAATATACATAAAAAGTCATGCGCTGCATCACAACATGGTCAACTGCATATATGACGGTGGTCCCAAAAGATTAGTACCATATAGCCTAGCTGTGTGGTAGGCTATACCATCTAGGTTTGTTTAAGTACATACACTCCATGATGTTCGCACAATGACGAAATCACCTGACAGTGCATTTCTCAGAATGCATCTCCATCGTTAAGCGATGTGTAACTGTATGTACATGCATATTATGTAATTGTATACATTATATATACATATATATATATACACATATATATATATATATATATATTTGAGTAACCACCACAACAATCAAGATCTAGAACATATGGAACAAGCTGAATTGTTTCCAAATGCCTCTTTGCGGTCACTTAACATCCTCAATATCACCACTGACAACTATCGTCCTGACTTCTGTCATTATAATTTTGCCTTATCTAGAATTTCATATAAATGGAATCATGCAGTATGCTGTCTTTTGTGGCTAGCTTTTTAGCATTATGCTTTTGAGATTCATCCAAGTCTGTGTGAATATTACTAGCTAGTTCCTTTTCATTGCTGAATAGCACACCATTGTATGGATAAGCTACAATTCGCTCATTCTTTCACCAGCTAATGAATATCTGTGTTGTAAACAGTTTATAGTAATTTTCAATAAAGCTGTTACATTCAAGTAGAAGTATTTGACTGAATATATTTTCATTTCTCTTGGGTAAATAACTGGTGATGTGAAAAGTGCTGGGTCCTAAAGTATGTGTATACTTAACTATAATATAAATTGAAAAATTGTTTTCCAAAGCAACTTTACTATTTTGAATTCCTTACAGAGGTGTACGAAAGTTCCAGTTGGTCCATTTTCTTGCCAATATTTGATATTGTCAATTGTTTTCATTTTAGCCATACTATTGGGTATTTAGTGGTATCTCATTGTGGTTTTAATTTGAATTTCCCCAATAACTAACAAAATTGAGTATTTTTCGTATACTTATTTGCCATTTATATATCTTCTTTGGTGATTTGGTTCACATCTTTTGTGCATTTCGATTACTTGTCTTTCATATTACTGCATTTTAAAATCTCACAGTATGTTTTTCAGACATATTATTTGTAAATATTTTCTCAATCTATGCCTTGAGTTTTATCAGCTTAGCAGGTCCGACTGAAGGGAATATATGTTCAGCATTTTTATGAAGTTAAATTAATCATTCTTTTATTTTATAGCTCTTAGTTTTTGTGTTCCATCTAATAAATCTTTGGCTAATCCAAGGAATCAAAAATTTCTACAGTGCTTTTTAAAAACAAGTTTTATTGATTTAGCTCATAGATTTAGGCTTAAGATTCATTTTCTGTTATTTTCATATGATGTGATATAAGGATGGAGTTAATTTTTATTAACATGGATATCCATATGTTCCAGAACAATTTTTGGGAAGACTGTACTTTCCCCAACTTAATTATTTTTGTGCCTTTATCAAAAATCAGAGTCATATATATGAACGTTCCATTGACATATATGAACATGTATATGCCAATATCATACTACTGTTGTGATTAAAAAGAATCTTTATATTAAGTCTGAAAATCAAGTAGAATTACACAGCTTTGTTGTTCTTTTTAAAAATTGTGTAGAGTAATTTTAATAGTTTACATATACATTTAAATTTTGTATCAGCTTGTTATTATCTACAAAAATATCTACTTGGATGCTGATTGGAACTTCATTGACTCTGTAGATCAATTTGAAGAATTTTGGGGAAGATAAACACCTTTTCGATTCTATAAATGAATGAATTTTAGTGTGTGAATTATGTCTCAATAAAGCTGATGAAAATTAAACACCGTAAGAGAAACAATTGAATTTTAAAAAGCGAAAAATATTTGAATGGTCACTTCTCCAAAGAAGACAAATGAATGGCAAATTAACACATAAAAATAGTTTACTATCATTAGGTGTATTAGCCATTAAAGAAATGCTAATATGTCAAAGTTCATCAAATTATGTATTTTAGACGTGTATTTCTTTATACATCAATTATTCTTCAATAAGGCTGTGAAAGAAAAGATAGTTTATCAAGAAAAAGGAAAAACTGTCTTTATTTATATACAACATTGTGTAATTAGAATAATGAACCCCCAAAGATGTTGACATCCTTATCCTCAGAAGATGTGAACATGTTATCTTTTTTGGCAAAAGGGAATTTGCATATACGATTAAGTTAAGAATCTTGAGATAGGTGACTATCCTTCATTATCTGAGTTCAATGTAAATCCCAAAGGTCCTCAAAAGGTGAAAGAGGGAGTCAGAAGAGTCCGTGTCAGGGTGATATGATGTGAGAGACTCAACCGGCCATTGCTGTCTTTCATGGAAGAAAGCCATGAGCCAAGGAATGCGAGCAGCCTCCAGAAGTGGACAAAGGCAAACAAACAAACAAACAAAAAAACAGGTTCTCCTATAGAGCATCCAGAAAGTAACACAACTCTGATGACAATTTGATTTTAGTCCAGCAATACTCGTTTCCACTTTTGACCTCTAGATAATACATTTGTGTTCTGTTAGGCCACGAAATTTGTGCAACTTGCTAGAGTAGCAATAGAAAAACTAATACAAACATGATTGTTTATACATAATCTTAAGGAATCTACAAAAAACTACTAGAATTAATATGTGAGCTTCACAGGTTAATTAGATAGAAGGTCAGTATACAAATATCAATTATATTTCTATATACTAACATAAAACAATTGAAACATAAACTTTGAAAAACATCATTTACAACACATCAAAATATATTGAACATTTAGAGATAAATTTGACAAAATAGGCACAAGGCCCAAACATTGCTCAGAGAATTTATACATTTTTGAGAACCATATCAAAACCGAGATATTGGCGTGAGTACGCGTCTAAATTTTGATGCTATTTTATCATACGCCTCCTAGATGTGAGTAACCATCACTACCAACATTGCATTCAAGACGTAGATCCATCACCTCAAAGATCTCCCTAATACTGTACTTTTATAGTCAGACCTCCCCATCACTAAACCCTGGCAACCACTAATCAGTTTTCCTTCTCTAAACTATTTTGTTATTTTGTGAAAGTTATATAAGTGGAATCATACATAATGTGATCTTTTGAAATTGGCTTTTTCACTCAGCATAATACTTTGGAGATATATCCAAGTTGTTGTGTATATCAATAATCTGTTGTTAAATTTGAAGATTGATGGGGCCAAGAGCCAAGGAATGTGAGCAGTCTTCTTTGGTTGAGAATGACTTCTGGCTGACAAAGAGCAAATAAATGAGGACCTCTGTCCCACAACCTCACAGAATTGAATTCTATCAACAACATGAATGAGCCTTAAAGTAGATCACCCCTCACCACTGAGCTTCCAGATAAAAACCCAAGCTGGCCAACACCTCAATTTTGGCCTATTGAGACCTTAAGCAAAGTATCCAGCCAAACCCATTGAACTTCTGGCCTACGGGAGATAACAAATGAGCATTAAGCCACCAATAGGCCTAGTGAAGTCATCTGAACATGGATTTTTCTCTATGAGTGAGTTTTTAACTACATTTTTTTTTATCAAGTTATAGCTATTTCTTCTTGAGTCACACTTGGCATCTTATGTGATTCAAAAGAATTTATCCATTTCATCTAAATTTTCAAATTAACTTTTTAATGTCTGTATTCTCTGCAGTAATCCAGTCTCTCATATTTGATATTGGTAATGTATGTCTGCAATCTGGCTCAAGGTCTATTATTTATCCGGAGATTCATCCTGGCTGCTAGTAGGGAATTCAACTGGGGATCTTGGCTGGAATGGCTACACATAGTATCTAAATGTGGACTGGGCTTCCTCATGGTATGATGGCTCAGGGATCCAAAAACAATATAATAATAGAATCAGGTGAAAACTATATAGGTTTGTACCACCTCATCCCATGAATCACATTTTTCACTACTATAGTCACAAGCCTATCCAGACCTAATCAAAGGGAACCCAGAATCTACTTCCTGATGGGAGAAGTGTCAAGATCACATTTAAAGAAGAGCTGGTGGTATGGGAGTTATTGTTTTGGCTCACTTGAAAAATATAGCCTGTCATACTCACAACCTTTTCCTTTAAAACTATCCTAATTACAAATCAGAATAATAGTATTTAGTTTCCAGCTTCACCAGTTAGCGTCCATTTGAGCATTAAATAGTATATTCAATAGTTAATAAGTGCTTAAAATATGCCAGGCACTGTTCAGGTGCTGGGCTATATAGAAAGCAAAAAAGACAAAGATGCCTACCCTTATGGAGCTTATTGTCTAGCAGCATTAAATTCATATACAATTGGGCAGATCTAAACACTGAGAATTTTGTAAGCTACCATAAATTAAAATATTTTTAAGTCATAAAACAGGAGTGTTGAATACATAGAACATACACTACCACTATTTGTTCTGAACTCAAAACACACATCATTAATGAAACCCAGCATCCCTTATAATCCCAATAATCACGGATGCTACTTCAGCCTCCTTCTCAATACAGCATGTCCAGTGTTGACCAACCTTTTCATGCAAGGTGTAAATTATTTATCAACACAACTTAAAAATGGTCAACAAAAATTAGATTTTGAGATTATTTCAATTCGCCTCTAGTTGTGGAAAAAATGTCATGGGATTTATATCAGAGAGAATCTTTAAAATAAGGAATAAACGTTTTTATTTTAGGGAATAAAAGAAATGATACTTGAAAGTCCTGATTTCAAAGCAGAACACATAAGTGAAATGCCATTTTGTTTTTTATATATAAATATATATAATATGTTGCATGACCTATAATATATAATGTTATATCTAGAAACATATTATATATAATATGCATATAATATATTATATACAATTAAAAATATGTCAACCTGCAAATTTCTCAATTGGTCTTGCACAATTTGAAACATTAATATCAAATATTTTGGATTACAATTAGAGTGAACATACATTTTGCTTACTGTAAGTCAAGTAAATAACATTTTCACAAAACGAAATAAATCACCTTGTGAGATAGCAAAAAGGCACGCTTTTGTTAGGGGGAATGTATCAGAGGGCCTCTAAAATCCTTTCTGTTTTTAACTGAAAATCGTATGACTCTGTTTAATAAGTTTTACAAGAGAAAAAGCAAAATTGAAAAAGTCTCTACCTCTCTAAAATTCTCAGATCCTGAGCTGTTTCAAAGTACAATAGAAATGTGTTGGTTCCTTGATTTTTGCTTAGTCTAAATTATAGGATAGCAAATATTTGCAATTCAATAATTATTGTTAAAAATAAGTAGATTGCAATTGGTTTTCATTGGCTTTATATGGTTTCTGCTAATCTACATACAGTCACACACACATATGTATGTATGAATGTATGTGTGTATCTTTGTTAAAAATGCATTTCTGTATATTCAAATGCATAACTTATGAACATTTCTGTCACACACAGCCAATCAATCTTCCACTAATAATAGAGACTACTAAGTCCTTAATGACAATTCTCCACAGGAATGGAGAAGGCCAACAGCTTAAATGTGACAAAATGTCACAAACTATTTTTCAGGTGTTTTTTTAGTACCACATAACTTTTCTAATAATGTTAAACCCTTTCATTTCACAAGACAGCTCAGTCCTTATGCTCATCACTCATTCTTATATAATTCATTATGGCTTTATTTAGAAAAGGTATTCAATTTTCCAAAAGATTTATAAATCTTTATAAAAATGTTCTGGACACAACTTGTTGGGAGACAATCAGAAATAAATGCTACAAAAATCTGAACAGGAAAATCTATAAATTATATTTCATACGTGGCATAGCCATCCTTTATCGGTAGCCAACATTATTTCTGGATCTACTAATGTCAGTTGTTTGTATGTTGTGAAAGAAAACAATATGCCCTATTTGCAAATGAGCACCAGGAATAAAGGCTGTAGTCTGTCTAATCTTAGAGTCTTAATTGGTAAAAAATGATTTTTGAAGTGTCATGTATTCAAATACGATAATGATACAAATATTATAGTAATCACAACAGCAATTATTTATCTAATGCTTACTATTTACAAACATAGTAAGAGCTTCTTTCCAGACAATCTGCTTTTAATGCTTACAGCAACCCATGAGGTAGGCAACGTTATTATCTTCATTTTCAAGATGAGGAAACTGTAGATTAAAAAGTTTAGTAATATTGCCAGTATGTAGATAGTAATTGACTAAGGCAGAAATCAGACCTGATCGTTTCTTATTCCAACATCAGAGCATTTCTAGATTACAATTTTTCTTCAGCCGACTGAATTGCTTACAAGACTTGGTTTGGGGAAAGGGCATTATGTAGGTGATATAATTGGTTGAAAAATAAGATAATAATAAACAGAAGAACTCATAATGAAGAAGTTTACTTAAAGGCCAAGTGAATAGCAATTAATAAAAAATAAACCCCATTACACCAAGATATTGAATCAAATATTGATGTTTATCCCTTCATCTTTTTTATTAAAAATAATTTTCTTTACAAGAAGCCAAGAACATGCATTAATTAAAACTTATTATATTTTAGATCAGTATCTTTTGTAGTTTAATAGCTAAGATGTATGGATGAATAAGAGGTAAAGAGATGATTTTATCTCAAAAAATACGTGGCTACCCACAGTTTTCATATTTTACATGATACAGTCTCCTCTCAAATACATTTTGCCAGTTTGATAGATAGTGCCTGAAGTGGCTGCAGAATAATGTTTTATCTATCAGTTCTAAAACATAAGTATGTCTGCTTACTTGTTATTATATTTAAAAATCCTTACGGCCATAAAATTTGTGATTGTAGAAAAAATGTTCAAGTTTGAAAATTACATCGGAGGCTCATTACAAACACCTTTGCATACTCATCTTTACTGATGAATAATCAAACATGGTTAGGAGAAAATTACATTCAGTGACTATTTCTCACTCTGGTTAGATAAATGTGTGGCACTATTTCATACTGCCATATGGAAAAATAGATATTTCAACTTCATCTGTCTCAGACATTTTATTTTCCTAAATCATTAGGTTATTGGCTTTGGTTTTCTGTATTTGTCGGCTTAACAGTATAATAACAGCTCTCTACTTCATTTTATAGACCAACTTAATGTTGTCTACAGATGTCAAACATTTTCCACTGGAAAACAAGACGAAAAATAGCATTTTATACATATGAGTGTATGTGTGTACACGTGTGTGTGTGCACATGTGTGTTAATGTGTATATATATAATTTTTGAAGCTTAGTGTGGGGCACTAAGTTTATTTTAGACTGAAACTTTAGAAGGCAAGAGATTATGTCACAGTGAATTGGTAAGTGGAATTGTCGGTTACCTCTGAGACACTGAGCTGTTTTCTATCACACTTCACATTTTCGTGAGAGAGAAATGGTGATACATATCTTTTAAAGTTCCCTAAGGAGTCTGAAAGAACTAAAATGCAGTGAATTTGAATTTCTTTTGTGCTACACACCTTCTTTATATGCTGCAAATAGATCCATTTTTAGCAAGCCTTAGGTATGAATACCAATATCTTTACATCATTTTCTGTCTATTTCAATCACCTCACACGATTTAATGTTAAAAAAATCTAATGTATTTTTTGATGTTATCCTAAATTATTCAAGAGTAAAGGAAGGACAACACCATTCAATCAATAAGTAAAATAAATCTTAAATTAAAAGCTTCATGTACTAGTCCCCGCTGATACAGCCAGCAGCACGATTGATATGTCGCTGCCTGCATAAAGATCACACAGCTACTCACACAACTTCAATCACCTTAACTCCATTCCAGGTCTAAGCAGTTTTGTACAAGTAGATGTTCAATAATTCCAGTTACTTTTTGCAGACTCTGTCAGTCACTTTAGTTTTGTCTTTTGAGGATTACTAATTGCTGAAAATCAGTCATCTCATTAAATATCTGACTAGGCTTTTCATAGTTCTGGATTCTTAGTGATAAAGAAAGAAGGAGAAATGAACTTACTGAACCCTTAATACATAATTGGTGAATCAAATAAATTCTCTTAGTAATTGCTATAATAATTCCATGAGGTAAGTACTACTATTCACATTCTATAGATTAGGGAACTAAGATGTAAAGAGGTTTAAAAAATTGCCCCCAAAATATAGCTATTAAGTATCAGAGCTGTGGCTTATTTCCAGGTCTGTCTCGTTCCAATCTGGCTCATACTACACCATTTGAAAATACTTTGGAGTAATTGCATTAATTTTTATTTTACTTGCGCTGCAAAAATGGACCCCATTTAACTGAGCAACTGAGATCCAGGTATTTATGTTCATTTTACTGTTTGCATGCTTAGCCCAAACCAGCTTCTGATGAAACATGACTTTTCCTTTGAGAAGTTTATTTTTATATTCTGTCACAAAAAACTAGATTAGTCTAATTTAACTTAAAATTGGGATTAACAACAAAATAATTTTACACCAATCTTAGCTGTAAAAAAATTAGCTACAGAATTCCCTCACAGTTTCATAAAGTGTGGTATGGTCCTTTAAAGAATCAGACAAACCACTCCAGGGAGCCCACTCTCAATAGAATTCAAAAACAGCTGACTTAGCCTCCTCATTCTAGACAAGTTTTGATCATCGAACAAATTGAATATTTTTAGTTAGCTCACTTTTACATTATTTATCTAAGAACCGACATTCTTCTGATCTACTTCCACTTTTCCTTCAATCATCAGACACAGTCCCTTTCTATCTCTTTTCCCCACCCTTGTACTAAAGCAAAACTGAGGCCAACACCAAAATGCCTTAATTTTCTTTTTTGTTTCAAAATCATTTCATAATCCACATCCCTGGGCCACACCTCCTCTAGAATTTCTTGCTTTTTAAACTCTTCGTATTTTTACTTGAAACTCACAAAACAGTTTTCATATTTCATCTTAAGAAGATTCCTTTAACTTATAAATGGCAGCATAAAGGTTGAGAACTTGCATTCATTTCTATATTAATTAGATAATGAAAACCCTCAATGATCTCTCTTTAAGATGGGATGACACAGAGGTCAGCACTTTTGAATACTAAGCTCTTCTATGTTCAGTACTGCAGTTGTCCCATTGATTGAACCCATTGGTAATTTTGTTTGTTTGTTTGTTTGTTTGCTGAGGAAGATTAGCTCTGAGCCAACATCTTTTGCCAATCGTCCCCTTTCTCTTGCTTGAGGAAGAGTAGCCCTGAGCTAACATCTCTGCCAATCTTCCTCCACTCTATATGTGGGTTGCTGCCATAGCATGGTTGATGAGTGGTGTTAGGTCCACACCTGGGATGTGAACCTGCAAACCCGGGCTGCCAAAGTGGAGCGGGCCGAACTTAACCACTATACCACAGGGCTGGCTCACCCAGTGATGATTTTTGATGTCAATTCAAATAACTAACTCTTTGAACCCATCCACAAAATTGTCTTTTGCCATGGTTACTCAAAAGACCCACAGCTCTTAGGAAGCGTCTGTAAAATCCAAAGGCTAAAATTGCCTTCAAGGTACCTCTAATTTTGCCAAGTGTCACTTCTCTTATAAGTAGCTCATTGGTTCATTGCTAACTTGACAATGGTATGTGGATACTATTGGACAACTTATGAGGACATGAACTTCAGCTGCTGTCATAAGTAATCTTTTCTGGCACTGGCCCTGTGGCTGAGTAGTTAAAGTTCCACACACTCCACTTTGGTGTCCCAGGTTTGTGGATTTGGATCCTGGGTGCAGACCTGCTCCACTCACCAGCCATGCTGTGGAGGCATCCCATATACAAAGTGGAGAAAGATTGGCAGGGATGTTAGCTCAGGGCTAATCCTCCTCAAGCAAAACAAAGAGGAGGGTTGGCAATGGATGTTAGGTCTGGGTGAATCTTCCTCACAAAAATAAAACAAAACAAACAACCATTTCTATGGAAATTAAACAAAGATTTGCAAAAAAATAGAGAATTCGCTCTTGAAATACTACTACAGCAATGTGAAAGAATGAATTACACGTACTTCTTGCTTAGGATTGCTCCCATCTTTCCCAATCCCAGCTCTCTTTGTGAATACCATAGCTTTACCAGTTTATGGCTGGTCACAAAACCCAGAAGCTCTTTCACTAGAGATGGAGGAATTGATTTGAGAAGAGGTAGGGTAAACCATGGCTTTGGTGCCTCAGTAGAGAAGAATAAGCTCAGAATCCAAAGCTTTGTGTCCCAGGTCAAGGCAAGAGCAAAACAATTAGAATCAATTTAGAGATCCTGGAAGTGAGAGCACCATAGAATTTCTGAAATGAACTCTCCATATATCCCCAGCTGACTTTAAAGTATACATCCACGAGGGAGAACTGAAATGTTCTGGTAAAAATGAGAGCCAACGGAGACTGAGAACCATCTGCAACTTTGAATAAATTCTTCCATGTACATACAGTTGAGTTGACGGACAATGAAAGTTTTAGAGGCATAATACTATAGACTGTGTCTCTCCCAAATTCATATATTGACGCCCTAATCCTCAGTGTGATGGTATGTGGAAGTGGGGCCTTTGGGAGGTAATTAGGTTTAGATGAGGTCATAAGTGTAGAGCCCCCATAATGAGATTAGTGATATTATAAGAGGAGACCAGAGTGCTCTCTCTCTACTATGTGAAGATACAACAAGAAGGTTTCCAGCCTCCAAAACTGTGAGAAATAAATTTTGTTGTTCAAGCCACCTAGTCTGTGGTATTTGTTATAGTAGCTCAAGAGACTAAGACACATGAGATGTCTTATCAAAATCTTCCCAAACCATTGGTTCACCACTAAACACAAAGACACAAGTGTCATCCTTTGGGAACCAGGATCTAAAATAAAAATGAAAACCCTAAAAAAACTGAGCAGAGATATCAGTGACAGCATATTTTGAGGGTGATAGATTTTAAAGTTTCAGTCAAGGCAAGGAAACAACTACCTTCAGAAATATAGAACAGAATCCAAAGCTGATACAATATATTATCTAAAATGACTAACCATCAACCAAAAATTATTAAACATACAAAAAATCAAAAGTATATGCACACTTTTTCTCATTTCTTAGTTTGTTTAAAGAACACATGTCTGTTTAAAGCAAAAATTATAGGACAAGACTATTGGGTTTTTAACAGATTTAAATGAAATATATATGACAGCAATAGCACAAAGAAATAAGGACAAAATGAGGTAAAGCTGTACATAGTTGCTATAATTTACCAGAACTACGAGAGCATTAACCTTAAAAAAACTATAATTAAATCAAAGGTTCATATTGCAATCCTTGGATCAACTACTAAAAATTATTCAAAGATATAGCTAAAAATTCAACAGAGGAAATAAAATGGTATACTAAAAATATTTAACACAAAAGAAAGTAGTAAAAGGAATAAAATAAATAGGAATAAAAAGGATATGAGACATATAGAAAACAAACAATAAATTTCAAATCTTACAGCAAAAATTATCATAATTTTATTAAATATAAATGTACTAAATACTCCAAATAAAGGATGGAGATTGTCAGACTAAAAAGAAAAGTCCAGATACAACTGTAGGCTACCTAACAGAGAAACAATTTAATTTCAGAGTCACAAATAGGTTGAAAGTAGAGGCAAAGAAAAAGATATACGATGCAATCAATCAATAGCCACAAAAACTGGAGTGGATGTATTAATTTCAGACAATATAGACTTTAAGACAAGGAATATTTTTACATACAAACAGAGATATTTCATGACAATAAGACAACAGAGCCCCAAAATAATACAGTGAACGTGGTAGAATTTTAAGACAGAAAAACAGTAAGAAGATGGGAAACAAACAACATTAGTAACTAAGTTGACTGAATTGATTTATATCATAAAATTCAAATAACAACAGCAGAATATACATTCTTTTCAAGTGCACCTAGAACATTTTCCAGGATAAACCATACGATAAGCCTTAACAAAAACTTTCAATAAATTTTTAAAAAGTTAAAATTAAAGTATGTTCTCTGAGCACAATGGAATTAAGTTAGAAATCAGTAACAAAGAAATATGAAAAGCAAACATTTGAAAATTAAGCAGCATACTTCTAACTATCCATGAATCAAAAAGGCAAATATAAAGGGAATTTTAAAAAAAGCTTGGAAAAAATTAAAATGCAATTCTAAACTCATGGGGTATAGCTAAAGCAATGTTTACAGTGAAACTTATAGATTAATGTCTATACTAAGAAAGAAAGAAAAGACTAAAATTAGCATTTATGCTAAACTTAAGTTATAAAAAGAACAGTAAATATAAAAATGTAGAAAGTGGGCAATAACATAGATCAGATAGAAAATAAATGAAAGAAAACAAAAAATCACAAAAGTTGTTATTTCTACTAATTGATAAGCATTTAGTCAAAGAAGAAAGAAGATTGAAAAAGTAAACTGTTAAAATCAGAAACCAAAGAGAAGATGTCACTATCAATTGTACAGGAATGAAAAGAACCATAAAGGAAAATTATGAACACCTTTAAGCCAAAAAATATAATAACTTACATGAGATGGATGAACTGTTAGAAAAATACATAAAAACCTCAAAACTGACTCAAGATAAACAGAAAAATGTAAATAGACATCTATCATCTAGCAGAATTAAGTGAATAGTTCAAAATCTTACTACAAAGTCAAATCCTGGCACATAAGACTTCACTGGTGAAATCTATCAAACACTTAAGGAAGAAATAATACCATTCATACATATTCATACTAATTTTTTCAGAAAATAGAGAAGTGGGGAAAACTTCCCAATTCTTTCTATTGTGGCAGTATCACCCAGATATTGAAGCCTGATAAAATATGACAGGAAAAGAAAACTGATGAAAAAATTTCCTCATAAATATGGACACAAAACTCTAAACAAAATGCTAGACAACAAAATCCAACCATACATGAAAGGGATTACAAATCACAATTAAATGAGATTTAAACCAGGAATGAAATTTGGATAGACAGTACACTCTTCGACATAGGTCTTAGCAGCATATTTTCAAGTGCTATGTCTGATTGGGCAAGGCAAACAGTAGAAAAAATAAACACATGGGCCTGATAACACATCAAAATAAACGCATCAAACTGAAAACTCCTGCACAGCAAAGGAAACCATCAACAAAACGAAAAGACAGCCTAACAATTGGGAGAAGATATTTGCAAACCGTATATCTGACAGGGTGTTAATATCAAAAAATATATACAGAACTCAAATATCTCAACAACAAAAAACTAACAACCCAATTGAAAAATGGGCAAAAGATCTGAACAGACATTTCTCCAAAGAAGATATACAGGTGACTAACGGGCACATGAAAAGATGTTCAACATCACTAACTATCACGGAAATGCAAATCAAAACCACAATGAGATATCACCTCATACCCCTCAAAATGGCTATAATTAACAAGACAGGAAATAACAAGTGTTGGAGAAGATGTGGAGAAAAGGGAACTCTCATACACTGCTGGTGGGAGTGCAAAGTGGTGCAGTCACTATGGAAAACAATAAGGAGATTCTTCAAAATATTTAGAACTACCATATGACCTAGCTATTCCACTGCTGGGTATTTATCCAAAGAACATGAAAACACGAATGTGTAGAGATACCTGCACCCCTGTGTTCATCGCAGCATTATTCAAAATAGCCAAGAGCTGGAAGCAACCGAGGTGCCCATCAAGGGACAAATGGATAAAGAACATCTGGTATCTATGCACAATGGAATACTACTCAGCCATAAAAAATGATTAAATCCAGCCATTTGTGACAACATGGATGGACCTTGAGGGTATTATGCTGAGAGAAATAAGTCAGAGGGAGAAAGTCAAATACCGTATGATCTCGCTCATAAGTAGAAGATAAAAACAACCACAAACAAACACATAGCAATGGAGATTGTACTGGTGGTTACCATGGGGGAAGCGGGGAGGGCAAAAGGGGTGATTAGGCTCACATGTGAGGTGATGGACTATAATTAGTTCTTGCGTGGTGAACATGACGTAATCTACACAGAATTCGAAATATATTATGATGTACATCTAAAAGCTATACAATGTTATAATCCAATGTTACTGCAATAAAATAAAATTAAAAAAAAACAGAAACCTTTCATTCACAGTAATACAAAGAAGAAAGAAATACTTAGGAATATATTTTACAAAATATATATAAGACCTAAATACTTATAACAACAAAATATTGTCAGAGAAAATAAATAGAGAGGTATGCTATGTTCATGAATTAGAAGACTAAACATTGCCAAAATGGCAATGTTCCCTAAATTGATCTATAGATTCAAGGCAATTTCTATCAGAATCCTAGCAGCTTTCTGGTTTCTCTAAGATTTATATGGAAATGCAAAGGATCTATATTAAACAAACAAACAAACAAATATAGAAAAGAACAAAGCTGGAGGACTTACATTAGTTGATTTCCAACATTATAAATCTACAGAAATCAGAACAGGATAGTATCATTGTAAGCATAGCCATATAGATCAGTAGAGCAGAATGAATATTTCATGAATATTGATGATATACTAATATGACTCATATACATGGTCAGTTGATTTTTAACAAAGAAATAATGATAATTCAGTGGGGAAAGGTAGTCTTTCCACAAATGAATGAAAATAATTGGATAACTATAGGCAAAAACATTCAGCCTTCCCTCCACTATAAACGACAATTAATAAAAAATAGAACAAATCTAAATGTAGTTGCTAAAATTTTAAAACTTGTAGAAAAAAATGTAGAAGAAAATCTTTGTGAGATCATATAGAGATTTCTTCACATGACACAAAAAACATGACTAACAAAAGAAATATTTGAAAAATCAAACTTCATCTAGATTAAACACATCTACTCTTCAAAGACACTGTGAAAGAAAGAAAGTGAGAGAGAGAGAGAAAGGGCAAAGAGGGAGGGAGAAAAGGAGGAAGGGAGGGAGAGAGAGAAGGAAAAGAAAGAAGGAAAGAAAGGAAGGATGGATGGAAGAGAAAAAACAGAAAGACATAGAAATCCACATGTATAGGTATAGATATATAGACTTTTATCCAGAATATATAAAAAAAATCTGACAATTAAAAAAAATGACAAACAACAAATTAAGTGGAGCTTGCCCAGTAAATGAGTCGGTACTTCAAGAAAGAAGACACATAGATGACAAATAAGCACATAAAACGATACTTAACATCACCAATCATTAAGGAAATGCAAAATTAGAACCACAATGAGACAACACTACACATCACCTAGTGTAGATAATATAAAGCAGCCTGACAATACAGAGTATTGGCGAGGATCTGGAACAAGTGGAATCTTCTTACGTAGCTGGTGGGAATTTAAAACAGTGCAGCTATTTTGTAAAGCACTTTAGATCATTTTAATGTGTTCAACACACGCTTACCAAACACACCAAAAATTTCACGCTAGATATTTACCCAGTGGAAATGAATTTATATATCCACAAAAAGCTTGTACAAAATGTTCATAGAAGCAGTAGCCATAATAGCCCCAATGTATACGAAATTTCCAGTAAAAGCAACACTGTGGCAGCACAGATCAGGGTTTATCTGGAGCTGGTGGTGGGAGGACAGGGAAATTGACTGGAAAGTATTGAGAGGGCACTTTTTGAAGGTGATTTAATCATTCTAAAACTGGGTTATGATTATAGTTACACAGCATTATGAGTTTACTGAAACTCACTGGATTGTAAGCTTAAACTTGGTGATTTTTCAGTTGAATATAAGTTATACTTCAATGACCCTTAAAAAAAAGCTAAAGGGATGCAGGACAGTTATTGTTAGGCTTTTTATGTGTACATTCTGGAATAATCATTTGATTTTACCAATATTTCACACAGGAAGAAATAAAACTAGTGAAAGTGATAATATTTGGATGAGTTAATTTAGATTCTCTCTAACCTCATATGCACACTTATGTTGACAGAAAAGATCGGCTCAATTAACTAAAAGCACTTCACATACAAAATAGATTCAGAAGCTTAGTCATTAATGTTTCCAAGTTGCGTTTCTTTCTATTTCTTTTTTTCCATTACAGCTGCAGTTCAAACTAAAAATAGAGATTGAGCTGAATTCTCCTCTCTAACACCTTCTTCGGTTATTGCATCTGCCTCCAGGAGAAATTAATATGAATCATACACCAGGAACAAACATTTTGGAGTGCGTGAAAGAAAATAAAGACATTTTCCTAGAATCTATACCTTTGTAAAAAATGAAGACTTAAAACATTGTTTATGGGAACAGAATTAACCCAAAAGCTGAACCTCCCAAAATGGAAGTTATTTTTAATAAGAAAAAGAATGACTACTAAATAAAAGCTCTTATTATCAAAGATTGTTTCTTACACTCATGACCAAAAAACAAATTTAAGGGGTATAGCCATGCAATATGAGTATATAACTTCCTGGTCAGTTTTCTTTAGGAAAAAAAATGCATGTGTTTAAACCTAGCTTAATATATCTTGTTTGCCAAAGTTGGATCATTTATATTTCACCATCTCAATACTGTGGTGCTGTTTGCAGGTATGTTATAAGTCCTTGTTCTCCAGTTTACTAAAAGGAAGAATGATTCACCTTAATATATGAAATCAGTATTCTTCTGGTGCCCATATTTAGCAAATAACATAACTACAAAACTACAACTACAATAATAAAAATATTTATTCAGTATTTATGGGCTAAGTCCTATATACATTGCTACATTTAATTGTCACATCAGCTCTTTGATTTGGGTAGTAGGAACTCCACAGTGAGTTTTCCTATAAAGTCAAGGAATCATCTCAAGATAGGAGGTAGTGGAAGATAAATGAAGATGATTTTCTCTTGGCAAATGATAATAGAAAAGTAAATCAGTTGGATTATTTCTCCACATTTACAGCAAATGATTCTGATATTTTCACCCCAAATCAAGCGTCAAATTTATGTACGTGTATGGCAGGAGGACAACAACAAACTCTCCGATGTGCATTGGATCAAAGTAAACAGCAGTGGCCCTGCCAACCTACAGCTCACGTGAAGGATGTGGGCCTTGTCACCATAACCAGAAAACAAACAGGCTGGTTAGGACACTGTACATCCTGACAGCATGTAGCTCACCCAGTATTAGCCCCTGCCAAGAATCATCACTGTCATTCTCCACACTTCCACACTTCACCCACACCCCCATAAGCAATTTTCAGGGGCAGAGATCCTCTAAATAAAAACTGGCATTCACTGCAAGCGACAAGAGATACTTCTCTTGGCTAAGAAAATACACTAGGGTTACAGATAATCTTCATTTTGGATTTTCAAAAAGAAATGCTAAGAAAAAATAAAAAATCGACAGTATTTAAGAGAATTCAACAGCTGAAGAGGGGCACCAAACCCATCTGAAGACAATCAAATAGTAAAGAACTAAGAGAAGACATTGAAGACCATTTAAAGAACATTTAAAGCCATATCTACAGAGATTGCACTGCCGCCAAAATGCTGTTACAAAAAGGAAATAATCAGTGATGCTGGAAATTAAAGATACAATAGCCAAAATTTAGAAAAAAAAATAAAAGATGGCCAAATAATAATGGAAAACATGCCTCTAAGATTAAATTAGTGAGTACAAGCTCTAGCTGAGAAATTCTCCCAGAAATCAGTGCATATGAACAAGGACATGGGAATCCTTAAGAACTTTTAAGAAACTTGAAGGCTAGATTTATGAGCTCTACAATGTAGGAGCAATTCTAGAGTAGAGAGGGAAGCAGGAAAATAAGTGATAGATGATAATTACTCCAAATCAAAGAAGACAGTTTGTCCAACGTGGAAGGCAGTAAGTATCTGAACCACAGTCAAAGTCTGTGATGTTCACAGACACACACAAACATGCTTTCATATGTCAGAATTCTCAAAATTTTTTCTGGTCTGTGGCTGAGGCTCTCTGTGTCCTAATGTAGAATCTTCATTTTCTACTTCCTAAAGAGTTGCTCCCCAACTTCTGCTACCTCAGCAGATGCCATGGGTGTTTGGGAGCTTGAAACATCAGGATATCTAAATCTAGATAGCTGCCAGGGTGGGTGGCTAACCTATGCTAATAATTAAGTGCCTCTTTTAAGTTGTCTCAGTGCTCATTGAGAGTAGTTGAGGAAAAACTCATTTTTTAATGATAAAATAGAAATATAATTTTTCTGTTCGAAATACTGGATATTTAGCATGCATTTGCCATCTGAAGTTCTATGAACTATATAATTTCTTAGGAAGTAATTAGAACCTTATCTCTTTTATTCTTTAATTAAGATGACTGTCATTTTTCATTCTCACCAAAATATATGAGACTTCCAATTGGTTCACATCCTCACCAAAACTTTGTATAACCCGCTTTTTAAATTTTGTTTTGTTTTCTTTTAGTTTTAGCCATTTGAGTAGGTTTGTCGTCATATCTTATTACAATATTAACTTGAATATGCCAAAGGAGTAATGATGTTACACATCTTTTCATACCCTTACATGCCATCTGTACATATAATTTGGCCACTTCTCTGTGTCAAACTTGGCCTGTTTTTAATTAGTTTGTTTGCTACTTACTGAGTTTTGAAAGTTCTTTAGGCATTCTGGATACAAACCCTTTATCAGAAATGTGATTTTAAAACATTTCTCCAAACCTGTGGCTTTCGTTTTGATTCTCTTAACAGTATTCTTTTTTGAAAGATGTATGTTCTTAATTTTGATGAAGTACAATTATAACTTTTAATAGATCATATTTTTGGTACTGTATCTAAGAAATCCTTGCCTAACCAAGATCACAAAGATTTTTCTCCTGTGTTTTTTTCTAGAAGTTTTAAGGTTTTAGATATTAGATTTTGTCGTATGACCCATTGTTTAAAGTTTGCATGTGATGCAATGTAAAACATTAATGTTTCGATAAAAATTTACACTTTTCCCAATACATAACATTATCGCATATATTACCAATTGCGTAATTTCAGCTGTCTGTGGCCGTCAGCTGTAGGAGTCGATCAAGTGATTGATGACTGCACAGAGAAAGGGAGTCGAGGCACACCTGACAATTCGCACTGGTGTGTGGTAAAGTGTCCTTTAGAGACAAGTAGTCAGTGCACAGACGACTTCCTTATTTTTATTTTAAAGAGCTGTCTATCACTGAAGGAATGGTCAATCCCTTAACAGGTATCATTTTAGTGTAAAACGTAAGTATTGAACGTAAAGCTGCAAGTAAGAATTAGAAAAAAATTCAGATTGATGATTCTGAGAAGTAAGTATAGAATCATAGCAATAACTGTGGCATTTAAAGATCTTTTTTCTATATCCCCAACTGTGACACATTTGCAGATAGATTTAACAGTAGTAATTTGAAGATAATTTGCTGGGAAGAGTAGAGACAATCCTCAGGAAACGATACTACTACCTCTGCAATTTGTTTTGTCAGTTGGATTAGCTTATTGTTTTATACAATGAACAAATCTTTGTTTAAATTTAACTTTGCTAAATTAACTTAAATTACAAATGTAATCAACATCTTTGTGTTATGATAGAATATCCCTAATTATTGCTTTTGTATCAACACTTAATCATGCAATAACTGAAAACTAGTGAGGAAAAAATGTTTAAATGGATGCTTTATTTCTCGGATGTGCAAGTAGAAGTCAGAGATGAAATATCTGAATAAAACTTTCTTGATTCTTTCTAACTTATGTGATTTATTTCCTAATCAACCATGTGCAACAAGGGAGAAAAAACAATTGTGTACCATTTGCTGACTGTTATAAGTCTAGACATTTTTTAATATTGGAAGCATATGCCTAAAGGGAGAAGATAAAGAATATAATATGTTGCATTTGTCTGATTCTTTTGGTGAGTTTTTTTCCCCTCTGAAATCACTTTTTTCCAAATTTCTATATGTTGATATGTTTCTCTTTAAAACTCCCTGATTCAAAACTAATTGTTTACATAAATAAGAACCATTAGATAACTTGGAAAAGGTTTATGACTTATTGTCTTAATTTTTTACATTATTTTTTCTTTTCCCTATGAAATTAAACATTTCACCCTCTCATTTCTCTCCTTTCTGTTTTTTTTATTTTTGTACTATAATGTAGTATACACACATACCCCTCTTCTTCTTCACTTGGCTTCACAACCAAATGTCACACAACAACTGAGTCAGCATATGAAATCCAAAACCTCCCCGCTCCTCTAGGTTGGCAGTTCTACTTACGTATGTAGATATTTGAGCTTCCTTATACTAAGTCTGTGATTTAGGGACACATTAACGCACACAGTCACTGACAACACTACATTGTTTCTCCCACCAGGAGAGATTGCTTTAAAACTTCTGGCGAGGTTGGCTTTCTCCCACAAGAAAGGGGCTAGGATCAACATGGACAGGTGTTCTGTTTTGTTTTTAGTTCTGAACTCACCATTAGAAGTGTCTCCTCCTTACCCAGGAGGACTGAAGGAGGGAAAAGAGAGATGCCAGAATTGATGTACGAATAGACTAACTTCACTTTGAAGGAAACTCCGATGTGGGAGAAAAGCGTCTTAGATTTCCCACCTAAACAATGGGAACTACAAACAAGCAGAAAATAGTTGACATTAGGGTGTTAGTCAGAAGATTGCATAGCCACAGTTAATAAGTGGGTGTTAATAATAGGACTCCTGCCATCCAGATAAATGTTTCAAGGATAAGATGTAAGCACATATAGAGGTTTTTATTAGTCATCAAGAAAGCAAAAATTAATGAGCCAGGGCCTGGATGAGGTGAAGCACTCCTCAAGAACAAAATTTAAGGGAGCAACAAAAAACGCAGTAATCAAGATAAATGATATCATACTGCAACATCTGAAAAAATCAAAATCAATGCAAAAACTCCATGATGAACAATTTGTATCAAAAGTTTAAATAAAGATAGGATCTGTTGGCTGGGCCACAATGAGATACCCACCAGAACACATAAAATTTAAAAAGACTAGCAATGCCAAGTGTTGTCAGAGACGTGAATCAACTAGAACTTTCCTAAGCTGCTGGTGGGAATGTCAAAATTTACAGCTATTTTGGAAAACTTTTTAATGGTTTCTAATGAAGTTAAACATACACTTACCCTAGGACCCAGAAATCTCAGAAAACATATTTTTACAAAAAGACTATACAATTTTCTGAGATGCTCATAGCTTATTAATAAGCCAAAGCTGGAACAACTTGAATGTTCACCAGTAGAAGAAAGGATAACCAAAACAGGTCATATTCATAACATGTGCTTTTCACAGAAACTATGCGGAGCAAAAAAATTAATTAAAAAAAAGGCTCAATATTGTATGATTCCATTTCTATAAAGCTCAAGAACAGTCAAAACTAACCTATTGTGATAGAAATAAAAGAAATAAACACATAAATACAAATAAACATATGCTTCTGTGGGGGTATTGCCTGGAAAGGGACTGACTGAAATTGTTAGGCATAAAGGAAAAGAAAACACTTATTATTGCTTTGAGTGTGTGCCTTTGCCAAACCCACTTAACTCCAAAATTAAGATCAATACATCGTATTACCTGTAAAATGTACCTTCATTTCAAAAGAAAGGAGAAAAAACATGAAGGATGACCAGAGCAGCATTTCCCAACCTTCTTTTCATTGTCACCTCCAGAAGTGGCCTTTCTGGACATTTTTTTTCTAACTACCCCATGAAATTTTAATACCATACATATATCTATTTATATGGTTTCCATTTGTCTGTGCTTTATACATAACATCATAAGATTTTTTTACTCCCTCTCCAATAATTCGTTTTCGTTGATGGGGGCAATGTTACTGCCAGTGACAATGCAGGGACTAGAGTAAAGTGGGTTACACAGTAGGTAGTCAGAACCATCAAAGTGACATTTCAAAATTAATCATAACTCCTCTACTCAACGTACCCAAATGAAAAATTGGCCCAATTACTTAGTGAAGAATAAAATTAATTTCCTTGAAAAGTTGAAGTAAGGAAACTGACTATACATTTAAAGTACTATTTAAAAGATTATTAAAGGATTACTTAAAATTTTAGGACAAATATTAAACATAAAATAATGCATAAAATTTTTGTAAACAAGATAATTGATTTTATTCATTAATAGTCATTTGTATTTAACATTTTTAACACTTTTAAACTGATAGTTTATTGCATCAGAAATGATACCTCAAGCAAAGTGGGAAGAGAATTTTGAAATCTTGAAACACAAGATATTGTTTCATTACTTTACTTCAACAGGTGTTTATGTACCCTTAATTTTTTCCCCTTTCTCTATTGTGAATCTTGCTTGAAAAAAATTCTAAGTGAAAAAGCTCTTGCTACTGCCACTTTTCCATTGCTGAAAGCTGGATATATTCCAGTTATATAAATGGAGTTTTCCTTTCACCAATTGTTTAAAATAAATAGCTTTAGCAACGCAGTGGTCATCAGAGTTATAACTGAATATTTATTCCATATTTGTCTTTTATTATTTGAATTTTACATGACTGGCAAAACTATATTTTACAGTTGTAAGCTATATTATGCTGGTATATCAGGCAAATGAGTGTTTGATGGGGTGAGCTAATGTGAGCCAAAAATAAAATTCCATCTGTTCACCTTTCAAACGACACTGCATCACTACCCCGCATATTGAGTACAACATAACTTAATGAAACATAAATAAAAATGTGCTTATTTTTATCTCTCTCTAACAGTCAAAGCAGGCTAGGAGGGAACAATTCATGGATGATTCCCTGGAATGCAACAAATTTGTGAATTTGTCAAGATAAGCCAAACATCAATAAAAGTAAACAATCCAGGGACTGTTTTAGGTCCAAGAAAAATAAAATACTTAAGAATCTAGACGATGAAATTTCGATCATTTCTGCCAGATGCTTGAAGAACATAATACATTTTAAAGGAAGTATATACCCATATATTTTTCACATATAGAATAATTTATCAATTGGAAAATACATATCTTTGCTTATGAATTATTATGCTACCCGGCTAAGTAAAGGAAACCCTCTTGCTTCATTTATTTTACTTTTACAATCGGTCTTCATACCCCCTTGTGCATCAAAACTGTTCCCTAATATTTTCTATGCCGTAAATATTCTTGTTGGGCTTTACTGAGTATACAAGCCTGATGAGAAACAGGAAAAATGTTCTGGCAAATCCATTGTGTTGTTTGATGTTCAACAATGCACTTTCGTTAAAAGCATTTAAAAATTAACATTTAATATTTGCTGTGGATATTTTATTACTCCATGATCAAGAGACAAATTTAAACGTAGACACAATTCTTTCACCTATTTATCATAAGCAGTTCTGACAGCTTTTACTGAGCTCTTGAGACCACAACAATTACTTAAAGTATTCCATTTTGTGATATAACACCACTCAGTGTATGAGTAGGATAGTAACTTCTGTTTTATACCCAATATAGTATTTGACAGCAATTTATGCTTTTTTGTCCTTGAGGCAGAATTATTTTTTTACAGTGATGACTGCCTTCCTTTCCTTGTCTTTGACAAGGATAAGTATATCATGTTCTCTAGATCTTTTCCTTTGGATTTGCCTATTAATTCACACACAGATATTTTAGTCAAAATTGAAATAACCTGAGATGCAATTTCACAAAACATTGTTGGAAATATCGGCTCTCTAGTAATGGAAAGATTTGGAACCATCTGCTCTGAGGCGATGCTTCCGTCTGAGGTTTCCTAGTTTCTCACACCATGTTGCTCTGACTATGGTTTCTACTTTCTCCCCTAACCCACTTGTCTGATGGCTCAGTTTGACTATTATATTTGGTTTGACAGAGCACCCATGTAACTTATTACCCAAACAAGGACATTTTAAAGAGTGAAACAGAGCACTAGTGTTAAATAAACTGAAAAAAGAAGCATTAATCAGGACTGTCCAGGGAAAAGTTAGATTAGTGGTCAATTTAAGCTGTGATCACATCAGGACAAGATTTCCGGTATCTGTCCTTCATCCCTGTACAAAGATGCCATCTGAACCCCAGTACTTCTCGCTTGACCCTAGGATCCATTGAATAACCCACCTTTAATTTTATGTGCCCCATCAGGAGAGATGGATGTGGTGTTTCTCAAATTATCACTTATCTACCACTTTTCTCCTCTGCCTTATGAGCTCTTCAGGTCAATTTCTCCTCTACTAGGTTATGTCTTCTGCTGATCTAGACTCTTCTGCAAGCTCTCAGCTATGTTCACAACTCTAGAACGTATCTCTTCACCTCTAGAAGTTTTGAGCAAACAGTACATAAATCCCTATGCATGTTATACTTTAATAAAGAGATTTCTAATGTGTAGTGGAAAAGAAGGAAAGGTTTTTTCCCCAACCAAATTTTTATAAGTTTACCTTACAAGAAATATTTATATATGAAAGAGGGTCTCGTTAATAAAGAAATTCTTATTTTGCATGAGTATCATGGGATTTAGATTTTTTAAGTTTTTAAGTAAAATATAATCAAATGGTAAACAAACCAACACAGAATTGATTAGATTCCTGAATGGACAACCTCCTTGAGTGCAATTCTTGGCAAGAGTAGATAAACATTTAGAAAGGATTCCTACTGTTGTGCTAATAGCAGCAATATTTCAAGGCAATAAATTAAAGTCATAAAAGTAAATAATTTTGAATCTCATATTTTATGAAAGAGAATACAAATAGTTAAGGCTTTATAATCAAAGAAGAGGAGAGATTTAGACAAATATTCCTGACCGGCTGGATTATATTATTACTTAATTATAGCACTGAGTAAAATATAGTCAAAGAAACGATAATATTTTAGGGGATAATCTAAAGTTTTTTGGTATAGAAGTAAATGGAGAGGATGTGAGGATGAATAGAAGAACAGATTATTTTTAAAGGACTATACTATAATACAATTTCTCATTTAACATACAAACTACTGTCTTTTTTAAGTACAGAGAATAGCACTTAAACGCTTTTCAAAACATGTATACTGCATAGTCACTTTGAGGTGGGTATGTATTACATATTTATACCTTCTGTGCAAGACTTTTAAACATAAAAGTCACTTAATTTTCATTCCTATTTTGCTCTTGAAATAGCTCAACATGAATTGGAGCCACCCCGGCTATTCAGTAAGTGCTGCTTAATGACAGGCCAAGTGCCAATGCCAGGGCCGTCTTGTGACAGTCAGTGTCTTTCAAAGTAACAGGGTTAGATCGTTTTCTGTTTACTGAAAATTCAGAAGCTTTCTTTTTTTCAAAAGTAAAAGAACTTCAATAGAATATGACAGGTTATTTGAGATACTCTTTGAAGTGAATCTCCCTTCGTATCACTATTTCGTGGGGCTCACCTGTCTTCCACCTTACTGAGTGTGTCTTGTTTCCTTTAGTGAACATCTATCTTTTTTCAAGTTTCTGTACCTTGCTTCTTCAATCTATCAAGTGTCTACCATCCTGCACAACCCAGACAATTTATGTCATTTGAGAAATATCACTTTATATCATTTCTTCTTTCATTATTTTGACAAGAACAATTTAAATTGATAGCCAGATGATTCTAGGAGAGAGCAGTTTACAAGCACTCTCTTTTTACACAACTTTCATCATATAGAAAAGAATATGTTTATTAAAATGATTACTTACATCATTTACAGCACTTCAATCAGCACAATGGCTAAAATCCTGTTGTTGGAGACAACTCATTAGCTAAATAAGATCTGACAGTAACAACTAGACAGTCCATTTACCACATAGGGATTATTTTCCATTAAATAATACATTCAAAAAGAAAAGCTTTCAGTGCAAAATTGATGTATATGGGAAAATCCTGCTGTATTAAGACAGAATTTAATTAACAAACCAATACATGCATAAACATATATTCTCATCTCATCTAATTAAAGAGAATTTATGTTATGCCAGTAAATTTTTTATGTTTTGTTTGCTTCTTCCCTGAGTTACTACTTCGTATCTTGATGAACGCAGAGGGTAGTAGTAAAACTCAAACTTAAATGATGATATGTGCTTATTTTGAAGTTGGAAAACCTGCTATTAATTGGTGTTATGGCTTACCATCCAACAGGAAGTGATGAATTACTAGAATAAAATTGAAAGAATGCTGGATATGAGTTCTAGCAAACTTACAGTATGGAAATCCTGGAGATTGGATATTTTATATATTTAAATGGAAGCGAAACAAGCTTTTATGCCATCAAGAGCCTATCAGCCTTTTAGTAAAACTACATTTGGGGACATTGTAAACAAATGTTTGCCACTGAATAATATCACAGATTGTTCCATATTATCTTAACAGTCCTAAACATTTAGTCCAAATGTCTAAGTGGGTGTTGCATATTTAATGTGACTGTAACCATGCAAATACTCAGACATGTATGCAACATGTGTTTTTGTCTATGTATAAAGACTGTGGGTGTGTGAATATGCATGGATTTGCTAAAGTCGAATTTTATCATTCTGGTACAGAGCACACTACGAGAGAGAAGGATTCATCTCTGAACCTCTTAGTCGTCCGTTTAATAATACTCTTCTGTGTTCAGTGCGTTATACTGGATTATAATTTGAGATTGGGAAGCAGAGATATGAACTCTTTATTCAGAGTTTTCAGAATTTACTACATGACCTCTGATGAGTCATTAAGTACTCTTTGCCTTACTTTACATATCATAAAATAAGTTTATAGTAAGTGTATAGAAAGATGATTTCCCCAGGTTTGAATTTTTATGATATTCTACAGCAAAAAGAAATTCCTCTTCAACTTCTCCACTGTAATTGAATTTCTTCCAGAGTTGGATTAAAAAATGATCTTCTGTGGTCATAAGCATAGAAATTACAATTAGAAATTTCCATGATGGAACATAGAGAAGAATGAACACCCCCCCCCCAAAAAAAACAGAGTTCAGCTACCAGCTTTATCTCCTTGATTGACCCAAAATTTCCCCAAATATTTCTAATTTTATGGTACCCCCATATGTCAGAGGAAAGACAAGCATTAAAAAAAAATTGCAATGCCTGTCATTGTTTAAATGTAAATTAAATTTAAATTTTAAGTTGTATTTAAGTATATTTTTTAAAAAGCAGCAGTAATGATACATGAAACTTACTGAGTGTGTATTACATGATAGTTACTGTGATGGGAACATAACAAGGTCAGTTTCATTTAATCCTCAGAACAATCCTACAAAGTTGATTATATTAACCTGGGAATAGACTTTCTGCAAAGTGATGCTTCTAGTACAAAAAAAACTTGTTTTAGTCTCATAAAGTTGTTTATCTAGAAATTCTCTATTCACTCTTCTACTTCTTGACTGATTCTACATAAAACATCCCAGAAAAATTAAATTGTGTTTTTTTTTTAAAACCTTCAGGGAGAGCAATTAACTTTCCTCCCTTGGAGCGTAAGCAAGTTGTACAATCAGCAAATTATTTTTCTATCTAGACTTGATCCTTTTTCACTCTATTCTAAAACTATAGCTTTTCTAACTTTCATAGAAATTATAAAATATCCATTAACATATTTCACATGATAAATTGTCATATATATGAAGACAATTTTTAAATACTGATGCAGAGAGTGTTAATTGTGATAATTGTCAACGCTGCCTTCATTTAAGCTAGTAGCAAAAATAGCCCACTAATGAGAGTTAGGTCAGAGAATTCAAAACTGTGGTAAAGAGATATAGATATTTTAACTGGTTGTGATAATGAAAAGGGAGAAGGTAATAATCATGGCATGTGGTTCTGAAAATAAATGACCCGAATAGAACAGAAGCGGGAGGTGGAAGGCTAAGGGAGAGGCCAAAGTCCACTTAACCTTGGCAACTAGAGACATAAAACTCATTGAGAAGGTTCTCCCGCAGGCAATATTCCAACCCCCTTTCTTGTCTCCTCCCATGTCTGCCTCAGATTTGTTGTTTTGTAGGATTTTTATTTATTTTTCGGTTTTTTCTATTTGGCTGTTTTTAGGAACAATTACTATCCAAGCATCTATTGTTCCGTTTTGTCCCTTTCCTTCCTTGTTATATCACGTCTGAAAAGAAATTAGTTTGTATAGTTGGGCATAAGCAGTAAGCAAGGAAAACTGTGGTTACAAGAAAAAAGTGGCAATTTTTTATTTGTTTTACTGCATGAGGCTGTATCCAAACCAGTCATTCCCTTTAATGTTCTTACTCAAAATGTATTCTGGCTCAGCTATGAGAAAGTGTTGCTGATAAGCATTGCTTTATTTCTAATGAAAATGTATCTTAAAAAATTTCCCTTAGGGGCCGGCTAGTGGTGTATTTGTTAAGTTCGTGCTCGCTCCACTTCAGAGACCCCAGGGTTTGCTATACACGGCTCATCAAGGCAAGCTGTGGCGGGGTCCCCCATACAAAATAGAGGGAGATTGGCACAGATGTTAGCTCAGCGACAATCTTCCTCATGCTCAAAGAGGAAGATTGGCAATAGAAGTTAGCTCAGGGCCAATCTTCCTCAAACACAAAAAAATTTCCCTTATAGGTTTTACCTAAAGTAAGGATTAACATTTTATATAGATAGATAGATAAATACATACATATATATCAGTTAATATTTTACTGATATATTTTACAATAATTACTTTATTCATAACTAAGCTATAGTTTTCCAACACAACTAAAAATAAGCAAGAGAAAAATGATAAAAATAAATACAACCTGAAAATTAAGAGAAAATTTAAAAATGAACTCTATTAAAGCAGGACAAGAACTCTGAAATTTCAAAGCATTAAGGAATGAACACACAAAAAAGAGACTATTCAATGTCAAAGCCTAAATGCTATAATAATAATACTGTATCTAGATAACATTTTACAGAGTTGCTTTGAATATCTACAACAGAAAGAGTGAAAATGATGGACGTAAGGATTAAACTGAATGTATAAAATAAGTCAAAAGAAAACAGGAAGATAGAATTACTAAAGTTGAAATTAATGAAATACAAGAAAAACAGTAGAGGACTGAAAATGTGAAATTTGACCTTATAGGAAATGAATAGCAGGGCCGGCTCCATGGCCGAGTGGTTAAGTTCGTGCGCTCCGCTGCAGCAGCCCAGGGTTTGGATCCTGGGCGTGGACCTGGCACTGCTCGTCAGGCCACGTTGAGGCGGCGTCCCACATCCCACAACTAGAATGATGTGCAACTAAGATATACAACTGTGTACATGGGGGCTTTGGGGAGATAAAGCAGAAAAAAAAAAAAAAAGATTGGCAACAGTTGTTAGCCCAGGTGCCAATCTTTGGAAAAAAACAAAAGAAATGAATAGCACGCATAAACCCTTGGCGATCCTAACACAGGTAGGGAAAAAGTAAATTTAAAAACAGACCATTGAGAATAAGAAATCAAATATAACCACTGCCTTAGAAGATATCAAAAGTGTCACACAGACAATTTCAAAATCTAAAGGAAATAAATATTTTCTAGCAGAATACAAATTGCCAAAATTGACAAAAGAAGAGGTAGTATGATAAATTATAGAATTTAGTCAATACTCACTGGTGAACACCAGAGAACCATCTATGATTTTGAATGGAACAGTGGTCTTAAACACCACTTCTCATTTTAGGGGACCAAGAACTGCATAGGCATGGTTGTTATGGTGTTACAAAGGCTGCCATTCTTATTGTCACTGACCTGACATTGCTTTTTCAAAGTGTTCATCTCAGAAAGTAGGACCATTTCAAAGGTGTTTACCCCACACAAAACAAAATTTACTGAATAAGATTAACAACAGGATTCCTTTTCTCCACTAACATAGGAACTGGCTAAGTCAAGTATCAGCAACTCCTACTGGAAACTCAGTACTTTGATCATGATTCTCTGAGACATTTTTCAGGTCAATCGAGCAAGCGCTAAGTTTTAATGAGCACCCACAGGGCATGCAGCCTCTATCCTGCCTTTTACTAGGCTCTAAATCTTGCCTTTCTGCAAATAGTTTCTTGTCACCTGTTATAGAGAGACATGCTATCAAGTTGCTTCCTAGTAGATTTCAAATTTCTGTTGCAGAAGTAAACCAACAAAACCATTCTGTGTGCTCTCACTTTTCATGGTGCCATGTTTGGCAGTGTAGGCAAAGGTAGCCACCCCCACATTATGTCTCCAAGCTGCTGTCCTTTATAATTCAGTGCAATATGCATTTATTGAGCATCTACTAACTTCCAGTCATTGTATTCAGAGCATGGGGACTAAAAGTTGAATAAAACGGTCGAATTCCCTTTAAAGTATTTATACTCCAAATGTCAAAAATAAAAACAATTACAAGAAATTCTGATGTGCAGAACAACGGAAGTTTGCCTCCTGGTTTGGCCAATGCCTCACTGTGAGAACGCTGGCAGCTTTACCATTAAAAAGAAAAAAGTAGTATGTTTGGTACTTTATGAAGACATTCCTACATAAAAAAAATTACATCCATAATTATATTTATAATTTTATTTATAAAGAACAAAACAAATACCCATGTGCAAAATTCAAGATTAAGAAATAGAATATTTCTTTTTAGAATAGAATTTTCTGTCTTCTTGCCATCTTCTCCCCAAACATTGCTTTTTCTCCTCCCGAATACTAAAAGAACTTCTGCATTTTATTTTTCATTGTTTTATTATGTACGTTTTTATTTGTGAGCAGTATATAGTTGATTTAGTTTTATCTGATCTTGAAATTTACAAAAGATATCTTAACTATGTGATTTTTTTTTGGAAACTTGATAGTTCTCATTATGATGACAGAAATGCCAGAGGGCAAGCCCACCATCATGAACACTTATCAACACCATGCTCACTTCCTGCCCGTCTGCATTCCATTGGCCAGAGCAAGTCACGTGGGCCAACCTCAACAGCTGGGGGAAAGATACACCCCTTTATTGGAAGGAATTGCAAGGGGCTTGGATAGCAGGACGTATGAATACTTGAGAATGTTAATGCTGTCTTTCACACCGAGTGTTTTTTTGTGACTTCTTTAAGAAAACTTCTCATTTTTTTTTTTACGTTTTCTTTTAAAGTCTTAGGAAGTTAAGAGAGATCATGCATAATCAGTGAATGAGTTCAAATTTTTACGCTCTTTGTAGTCTTGTTATTTGACATTAACTCAGAACGCATCTTACCAACACATGATAATGTTTCACATTGTTCTGAGCGTATAGGGATAGACAGAAGACTAATGCAACAAACTCTAAAATGGTAAAAAAAAAATTCTAAGTATTGTCAATACTGGGTGTAATACGTAAAGAAGCTGGAGTGACTTTTATTTAGGAAAATAAAGTAATGTTCATTGCTAATACCAAAAGAATCACCTAAAACTAAGTAGAAAAAAATGCAGATATTTGAGGCAACTAAAAGCAATTCTTTATCTTAATTATGGTGATGGCTTTGTTATACTCTTTAAAAAAAATACTCTTTATATTTTAATAAAGTCATGTTTAAAAGTGCTTTAGCAAATTATCTCTGAGATTCATGGGCCCTAAGGCCTTGTTAAGTTGGACAGATGGGGGCTAAAATCCTGGGTCAAGTGGAGTTTCATTTCACAAAATACCTGATCAACAGTCCTCAGCACTGTCAAGGTCATCAAAAACAAGGAAAGTCTGAGAAACTCTCAAAACCAAGAGGAACCTAAGGAGACATGACAACTAAATATAATGGGGTCCCTTAGATGGGATCTTAGAAGAGAAAAGGGTCATAAGATAAAAACTAAGGGAATCTGAATAAAGAATGGACTTCAGGGGGCTTTTGGGGTTTTTTTTCATGAGGAAGATTGGCCCTGAACTAACATCTGTTGTCAATCTTCCTCTTTTTGCTTGAGGATGATTGTTGCTGAGCTAACGTCTGTGCTAATCTTCCTCTATTATTTTTCTGTATGTGATGCCACCACATCATGGCTTGATGAGCAAGCGGTGCTAGGTCTGTGCCCAGGATCTGAACCTGGGAATGCCAGGCCGCTGAGTGGAGTGCATGAAGTTAACTACTGCACCTCTTGGCCAGCCCCCTGACTTTAGTTTTTAATATGCATCAGTGTTAACACATTAACAGACTAATGTACTATTTTTGTAATTTTTCTGTAAATCTAAAACTGTTCTATCTAAAAAGCAAACTACTTTGAAAGGAACCATTATTGCCATTTATATATGTATGTATGTGTATACATATCTCACTCTCTTTGTGTGTGGTGGTTTTAAGTACAGTATTCTAAAAGCAAATTAGTATAATACACAAGGGGATAATTAAAATATAAGACTATATCTCAACAGAAAGTTCATTTTTTGTTTTTCTTTTATAGTTAGTTTGCTTCTGCACATCTTTATTTCTAAAATATTCTGCATTATTTTGGTATTTTATATCATATATTTAAATTTTATAAAAGTTTGCCAACTGTTTTGTAATAAGAAATATTTTCTGTTTTCTACAATCTTATTTTTGGGGGTGTTTGTGAACACAAGAATGAATAAAACTATTCTAGATCCGTATAATTACACATGTAGAAGAATTCTCTTTCAAAACAAAAACAGAACATTTTTAACTCTCTTCAGTTTCAGGCTGATATTTCGATAACTTCTAGGCCTCCTTTTCCTTCCCATCTACAATTCCACAGGCTCTGTCTGTGGTCAGGAAGTCCCATCACCGCCGTCACCTCGCTCTATTCAAATCTGGTCCATTTACAGCAAAAGCCAATGTACAGACGCAACAGGTGCAACTTCTGTTCTAACTTGCTCCTGATGCTCCAGAAAGAAAAATACTTAATCTCAAAAAGTAGCAAATAGAAACATCTGAATATTTTTGTTAAATTTTGTCAATTTTCGATATTTACAAACAAAATTCTGTATATGATAAACCTAGATTTGGGGCTTGCAGTCAATTGTAGACTAACAGGTTTTTATCTCGTATGTGTGTGTGTCTATGTGGGCTCCGTGTTCGTATATAATGTTGCTTAAATAGTGTACATCCATATCTGTACATAACCTATATAAGTAAATGCCATGTCCAACAACAAAAGGAAACACATTAAAACGAAAACTTTTCCCTTAGCAACTCTGATCCAACTGGATTCTAGTTCCTACTGCCTACTAGTAAATAAAGCATGCTTACAATTCGTAATCATGTCTGAATTTCACTAATTCTACATATCATTCCAGGGTGCCAATGCAAACAACACGTATACTTAGGTTTTTCCTAGAGAGAAAATTTGTTTTGGAAAAAGGGCATCATGTTTGTTGAACCAGCCTCTGTGGTTTTGCCAAATACTATTACAATGGACAATAAAAATCATTTGATCTTCATTTTTAAGGATACACTCATTTTCAGATAGTTAGTGCTAAGGGTACTTAATTTCTTAACTAAAATGTTTAAAATATTTCAATATCTAATTTATATTACTCTCATTTAAATAGCAATTTAATTCATTGTGTGCCTTCCTTTAGTAAATGACAAATATATAAATATGCACACACATGTTTACACAAATATCTCTAAATGTGTGTGCATTTATATACTATGTTTGTACTCATATGAAAGATTATGAAGTAAAGCATACATGCACAAATTTCACGTGATGATCAATTTTGTTTTCATTATATTATGCACAAACTCTATTTTTTATTAACCAAAACTGTTCCAAAATATAAAGGAACAGTAAACTATATGTTTCCCATATTTATTCTACATATGGCTTTATTTTTATTTGAAAATGTTAATAAATTATAAATTTTGAAATTTTTAATTTAAAGCAGTTGCTATAGAAACATAAAGTGTATTAATTTTACATCCGCATAACACATACATTTTATTGAGAAGCTGAGGATGAGAAAAGGAGTGAGGACATATAGTATCCTTACAAAAACAGTATAATAAAAATATCTAATACTTTGATTTAGCTATTGGATTACCAAAAGGAGTACTCATATTCTATATTTCTGCAAGCACCTAGTCTTATTTCTTTACTTAAAAAAGAAAAATTAAAATAGTGATAAAAAACCAGCAGGTTCCCTGGAATTTTCTTTCTTCCAAAAAATTTATCTGGACATAAACTCTAATATTTTGTGTGGATAATGCGGGGCAGAGATTTTAATCTTTAAATTGAGTAATTTATTATATATTCATGTAATAACTCATAGTCTATAATGTTCAAATACTCATTACTGTCATTTAATTTGGTCATTTTATCCAAAAGTAAAGAAATTTTGAGCTCAAATGACTTAAAATTCATGTAAATGATACATGCATACTTCAATGACTTTGATCTCTTTCAATAATATAGAAATCGTGTTATATAATTCTCAAATCATATGGCATTTATAAGAAATAGATGGGAGGGGCCGGCTCTGTGGCCGAGTGGTTAAGTTCGCGCGCTCCGCTGCGGTGGCCCGGGATTCGGATCCTGGGTGCGGACATGGCACCGCTCGTCAGGCCACGGTGAGGCGGCGTCCCACATCCCACAACTAGCAGGACCTGCAACTAAGATATACAACTGTGTACAGGGGGGTTTGGGGAGATAAAGCAGAAAAGAAAACAAACAAACAAACAAACAACAACAAAAAGATTGGCAACAGTTGTTAGCCCAGGTGCCAATCCTTAAAAAAAAAAAAGAAAAGAAAAAAAAAGGGAAGTTTGGAAACAGTTGTTAGCCCAGATGCCAATCTTTAAAAAAAAAAAAACAAAGAAATAGATGTGAGATATTAAATATATTTGTATTTAGTATTTTATGGATTAAGTATTCATGTATAGTGCGCCAAAATTAATAAAATTAATTTATGGAGAACATTACACACTCAAGACGTGCATTTAACAATTAATAATAAAGCATAAGAAGAAAATGTATAAAGCTGTGCTACTGAAAAGCCTGCAAGTGCCCCTGTAGGGAGAAGTCAAATCAAGGAAAACACGTGGATGGCTGGATATTGTCCTGCATTTCAAAGTAATTTGTAGGCACAAAAACAAAATATGAAAACATACTAGTGTTTTTATAAAATCACATTTAATTTTCATAAATCTAATGTAAGACCAAAGACTCACAGTGCTGAACAGAGGATTGTTTTACTGAAGTTGTTTGAATTTTGTTCATGTTTTCTTGTACCTTCCTACTCTCATTGATACTACAGATCACCAACACCAAGAAGCTTTTAGAAGATTTTAAAACAAGTATTCATCCATTCTAAAAGCATAACACATGAAATATATTTAATATTATGCAATAGTATTTACAGAATTTTCAGATAAAAAGCAAATTGTGATTATAGCCCATTTTCAGAAAACCTAGAACAGTAACCAAATGGGTTTATAAAATCTCATTCACAAACTTGCCAAGGGGATGCTTGAGAGTTTCAATATATTTTATTTTACATGGAAATAATTATTTATTTAAAGAGAAGGCTACAACTACATTGAAGTTTTAAATGTTTAAAACTAGCCGATAGTCAAGATTCTTTACAAATGAACTTAGTTCCTAAAATAAATCGATACTCCAAAAACCTCAAATACAACAAATGATTCCATCAAATGTTAAAATATTGACATGAAGATCCTTAAAAGTTAAGCAACCCCTCCCAAAGGAAAGATAGGGATGAATTATTCACAGAAGGAGAATGTGATCTTCTCTATAAATCAGCCTTCTGAGCCCTCGGCCCTATGGTCACGGCTGGAGAGAACCGATTAAGCTTCTTGATCAACTTAGGGATAACAAATTTTTATGGAAAATAAAAATAATTCTTCAAGCCCAGAGGGTCACATTTGACTAACAATAATGTGAGCTACATAAGGAATTTTAAATTTTCTAGTGGCATATTTATAAAAGCAAAAATAAACAGATGAAATTAATTTTAACATTCAAAATATCATGTTAATGTACAATCAACTTAAAAATTATTGATATTTCACATTTTTTTCATTCGTACCAAGTTTTGAAACCTGGTGTGCATTTTACATGTGTACACGTCTGAATTTGTGTCGGACAGTGTAGCACTATGAGATGTCACAGCAACTTCAGTACCAGGAAGTTAAACAACGTACGTATCCGAAATTCTCTGATCTGGGAGAATGGAGGCCTCTGCCGCTTGACTGACCTCCTCCTACTTTTTTGTTTGTTTGTTTCAACACTTTTGGATCATGGCCTCCATTGGAATGACCCTGTTCCCAAAGAACTAGCCAATTTTTCTCCTTCCCAGCCTCAGAGAGCCCAGAAGAACCAGCAATAACTCACATCTAGTTTAACTTTCTTTTTGATCTGCACTCGATTCCTCATACTCTTCATAAGTAGTCTAGAAATTGTTTTCCAAGCTGATTTCCCAAAGCCTAAGAACCATTGCTAAACTTGCCAAACATCAGAAATATTGAGTCCCAAGTGACACTTTTCTGTCTTTAGAAAGTGCCACTTCCAAAGGGAGTTGTTCCCTAGAGATGAAAGAAAAAAAACACCAAAAAACAAAAAAAGGCTGCTACAATACTACTGTATTTGAGTAGGAAAATTCAGAGTATTTTACTCTGAAAATAATTATTTAGAACTGAAAGATGTCAATTTTGAAGAAGGAATTCAGCTACCATGGACCACAAATGTAAGACAGAATCTGAATATTGAAATGCATATAATATATACAATAGGTATATATTACATATGTCTAGCAATAGGGATTCCATTGGCCAATTCTGAATTTGACTGGCTGAAACTTGCCATTTATCCTTCACATCAAAACATTGTCCTATGGTTAAAATTCCATTGAGCTGGTCTTAACTGTTAGACTGACTTCCAAATTTGTTTCTGTGCTACTGGGACTTAAGATGTCATGACAGTCTGTCACAATTCTTTCAATATAATTTGCTATTTAAAATGTTTTATTCACTGTGGCCTTTCTTAAACATTACAGATGTTTAAGAGAGGTTAAAAAACATGTCCTTCCATGTGTCACTGTTTGGCTTTTGCGTTATGAAAAGCATGTTTAACCTTTTAGTTCCTAGAGCAAAAACTATATAAAGGTATGTGAGTTGTGTAATAACTACACAATGAGTGAGCTCTTTATGCCTCCAGAAAAGCACTCTGACATTCACTACATAATGTGTTAAATTTGTGCTCTTGTAAAGGTCAGAGTGAAAAGAAAATTTTCAAGGCACTAAGTATAGTTAAGGTGGGAAAAAACTTTGTGATTTGTTGAATGACTCTTTCAAAAGAGTCTAACATTTTCTAGAAGAGTTGAACCATTAACAATGTACCTGATTTATTAACATCCTAATAAAAAGGTCTTTCAAAAAGAGTTGATCCATAAGGAATCTAGGTGACATATAAACCTACAATCAAAATTTTAATTACAGAGAAAACATTAAGTATCTCTTAAAAGCCTGTACCAGCATCTCTGGGATCACAATGTCAATTCCCAAATAACATCTAAAGGATTTACTGTATTTTCCACTATTAATCTAGCACTTGCTCACACTGAAGAAAAAGCCAGTATGCCAGACAACTTCTACCAGTATTTTCCGAAACCGCTTTCTCTAGTAACTACAATCAATTTTAGGCTTCCAAAAAAGTCAACAAATAAACCACTGAGAAAAAAAATAGAAAAGCATTTTCAAATTAATTGTTTATGAACACATGGTGCTTGTCCTTCAGGGAAAAATTCTATTAAATAATTGCAGGGTTTTTTTCAAAGCATGTTATTATATGAACTATATAACAAAATATCCCTTATCCTTATAATAAGGAAAGGTATGAGATTATACTTCTAATAAGAAATAAAAACCATACAACTTTTTCTTTTGTTTTTTTCTTTTGTGAGGAAGATTGGCCCTGAGCTAACATCTGTTGCCAATCTTCCTCTTTCTTTTCCTTTTTTCCTCCCCAAAACCCCAGTGCTTAGTTGTACATCCTAGTTGTAGGTCATTCTGGTTCTTCTACGTGGGATGCCACCACAGCATGGCCTGATGAGGAGTGCATAGGTCTGTGCCCAGGATCCAAACCTGTGAACCCTCGGCCACCAAAATGTACTGTGCGAACTTAACCACTCGACCACGGGGCCAGCCCCAAAACCATACAACTTTTTATTTTTAGTAGTGATGTTTGCCTGGACAATTCAGATTGTCACAAAAGAGTTTTTCCAGAAAATATATATACATTGAGAGCCTTTATATTTTCCCATGAAAGAATGTAGCTCTTGTGTTTTAAGACTAATCTCTTTCTTTCTATCCCCTGGTCTCCAAGTGCATACACAAACATAATTTACAATAAATCTAGAATAAAATCCTTTCAAAACAAAAGTAGATTTGGGTGGTACCATTACTCTCCCAATATCATTGACAACAAACTTTGAAATGATTTTTAAGTGTTTCCTCTAAAACTTAGCACTTATCCAGATTTTCATGAAGAGTAATTGATTTTTCCAACATGAAGTTTCTAGCCATTGGTTTTTTCTCTTTGTCCATTGATAGATAGTTGATAAACTCACCACCTCATTTTATTTTCTTCCCTCTATCTACTCCAGTAGTTTCTCCAGTACATAATTGCCAAGTTAAACTTACTAAAATATGACTTTTCTTATTATCTCTCCCCACCCCACCCCTTACAATTCTAAAACTCTTTAATGGCATCCCAGTGGCCAAAGAAAACGATAAGAGCTCTTTACACTGACATTAAAGATCCTTGACACTCTGATCATCAACTACTCTCTACATTTTGGCTTGTACTACTCCCTCCATTTGTCTGTCATCTAGTCTATTTAGTCACTTTGTTTTCCCAGAAACCTCTCAGGCATCTCCACGTCTGCAACTTTCCTCCTCTTACTCCTTCTGCGAAGAATTTTCTTCTACTCATTTCCAGTTACCTAGTTCCACACTTCCCTTCAAGGCACAGTCCTGTTCAAGTCCCTACATGTAGTATATGACAGTATCCCTTTTTTAAACAGTTTATATGCTGAGCTTTTTCACATTTTTCAAATGTACAGCCTTATATTTCTACACAGATCGTAAGCTCCTTAAGGACAGGGAACATCTCCTACTCGCCTCTCAAGCCTTAGGATTCTAGCGTAAGACTTCGCATACACTACGAGTCAGGTAGCACTTAATAAATGAATGCTATTATCTTGATATTGCTGACAAGATGTAATTTCAAAACCATTTACAGTTGAGGTTAAAAAAATTTTCAGCTTTCTGGCTACTAACAATCTCCCCAGTTCTACCTAGAAAGACTATTAATAATAGCCATATGCCGGTAGATTTCATTCCCTCCCCAAATCAATGAAAACTCAGTAATTCACCTGTAAGTTCTTGTTCACCTTTCATATGATGATATCACAGGTTTTGGAGATGAACTCAATACTAAATCCAATACATGCCTTTATACAGTGCTATACATAGTAATCCGCTGATCACTAATTCTGCAGAATATGAAAAGTATTCTATCATAAAATATGCACTGTATCATAAAATGTATTTGTAATACATTTAACTGACAAACTACTAAATGGTGTTCAGTATCAGTAGTCGTTAGAAAAATTCCAGTGAAACCATAATGAGGTACCAGATACACACTTAACACATTATCTAAATTTTAAGAGTCTGAAAGCAACAAATGCTGCTGGAGATATAGAGTAATGAGGACTCTTATGCCACACTGGTGAGGATTTAAGTTAGTATATTTTAGCAAGGAATTTATCATTATCCAGTAATGTTAGCTGTATACATAGCCAATAACTCAACAATTCCACTCCTCAGCCTAATACTCAAAGAAATGTGTGCATTTCTACATCAAAATGCATGTACATGGATGCTAATAGCATTATTATGGAAAATAGCTCAAACTGAGAGCAACTGAAATGTATATCTGCAGTAAGTTACACAAATAAATTATGCTGTGTCAACCCAATGAAATACTATACAACAACGACAATGGTTGAAATATAGCAATAAGCAACAAATGGGTCAACCTCAAAATGTAATGTTTAACGGAAGAATGAAAGAAAAAGAGAGAGGGAGGCTGGGAGGCAGGGAGGGAGCAGGGAGGGAAGGAAGGAAGGAAGGAAGAAAGGAAGGATGTTTCAGTTTTTGAAAATGCAGACGGCCACCTCCTCACTGTGTCCTCATTGCATTTCCTCAGTGTGTGCACGTGGAGAGAGAAAGATCTCTATATGGCTCCATTTTCGAAAATTAAAAAAATAAATTTATATTTCATGTATACAGAGACAGGAGGTAAAATATGAAGAAAAGAAAGTTATAATCATAAAACTTAGGCCACTTGGTAGGCTATGATCCTGGTAATGTTCTATTTTTTGACCTTCGAAGTTATTCATGAAGCCATCATTTATTTTTGTGCACTTTTCTATCGGTGTGTAAGATTTGCCAATAAAATAATTTAAACATTCATGTTCTTTCCAGAAGAAAAGAACATCAAATTTCAGTCAAAATGTCATCCTGTTCTCAGACTTCTCTAAAGCAGAGCTCAATGCAAAAAAGAGTGAAGATACTCTCAGAGCTCAGAAAAATGAAATGAACATAATATTATACTCCTACATTTATAAAGAAAATACATATGCCTAAGAAAGAAATAACACAATGTTGAATACTCCATTTTTAAAAGAATATGATTTGATCAAAAATTAAATAAGATCGAAATGACTGAAAAAGAGTGGTGATGAAAATTGAATAAATGCAACTGTAAAACTAAAACTTGAGGGAATGACTGATACAGATCAAATTGTACACTTCATTATGTGCATCCAGACAAGCTAAGTAATACTGTCGTAACGCGCACCGCAATGTCTCAGTGGCTTAGCACAAGCATCGTTTCATTCTACCCTATGCTACATAGAGATACGGGTGAGAAGTGGGCTCTGCCGATGGTATTCCCTCGGAGAGCCAGACTGAGGAAGGGCTTCATTTCTCCCTGTAGCAGTGGAAAGGGAACGTGGCAAATACAAGGTTTTTAAAAATTTCCACTCAGACTTTTGGCCAGAGAAGTCATAAGGCTACACTAATTCTGAACAGGGATTTCTATGGTCTGAATTGTTATCTTCCCCCAAATTTATATGTCGAAGCCCTAAGCTCCAATGTGACATATTTGGGGCTAGGGCTTTTAGGAGGTAATTAAGATTAAATGAGGTCATAATGGTGAGGATGGATAGCATTATCAGAAGACAAAAAGAAAGAGAGATCTCTATGTCTCTCTCCAAATGCACACACCGAGGAAAGACCATGTGAGCACGTAGCGAGAAGGCAGCTGAATGCAAGCCAGGAAAAGAGCTCTCACCAGAACCCGACCATATTGGCACCCTGATCTCAGACTTGCAGCCTCCAGAACTGTGAGAAAATCAATTTCTGTTGTTCAGGCCACCAGTCTGTGATATGGGAGCCTGAGCAGACTAAGACAGGGAGGCAAAGTACAATTCCACCATATGTTTGGAAAGCAGAGAGCCAGAAATATTTATGAACAGCACTAATGCATACCACAATTATAAATATTCAAAATGTAAAATTAAAAATATGAATGACAAAATCTGGCAGAACAACAGGGAGATGGAAATAAAGCAAAAGTGTGTTGTTAATTTGCTCAAGTTTATAGCAGAAAAACAGCAGGTATTATAAAACTGGAAAAGATTTAGCTAAAAAAAGTAACTCTGAAACTAATAATTTTTTCATATTTTTTTAAGTTCAGAAAAATTCTGTTAGAATATAATATCTCTTGTTGTGAAGGAATATAATTTTAACTTCAACAATTTCTTTAATTTCACTTCAGTTTTTTCCTAATGAAAGTATAAAATTTGATATTCATTTTTATGAATAATATGTATTGCACAATTTCTTTTTTGTGTATTATTTCTCTCCATTTTTCTCTCTCAATCTTTCGTTCATTCTCCGTTAAGTATATATCACATTGAATGACTCAAGTGACTTTTTAAAAGTTACCCACAAAAAGCAAAGATGGATTATAAGGCATTAAATATGTTAAATTAAAATCATATCACCAATACAACCAGTGTAATCATATTATATTTTATCCTTTTGACTTTTTAAAAATATATGTTCTTTTAAACTCTTTAAGAAAGTTCACTTATCTGGAGCCTTATACCCTGTAAGAGCTAGCTCTCAAATTAACCATGATTTCTTTAACTAGATGTCCATTTATTCACTTTTTTCCTGTTATAGAAGTCCCAAACTTCCTCTAAATTATAAGACAACTGAAAAGATATAGTGCTATAACTGCTGATGCAGTGCACCACATTCACTCTAATTTTTTTAAAAAATCATGCAATGCTATAAACATTAGTTAATTTTACAATCCCAGCTCTATTGTCTGCTGACTGGTAACAGCTTTCCTTATTGGTAAATCCTGTATTCGTGATAGATGAAGACAAAGCCTGAAATCACAAATAAATGTCTTTGTTTTAATCCCCTTCTAGTTTTTTATAATAACTAATTTTGATTGCCAAATGTGTTTCCCAGTATTTCTCTGCATTACCAAAATCACCAGAGAATTTTAGAACCAGTTTTCTTAAGTATTTGCACAAATATTTTATGGTATAAAGAAAAAAGCTTTTACTTACAAGTAGAAGGATTAAGACAAAATAAAGAAGGAAGAATTCAGTGGGTGATTCTGAACGACAGTACTACAATCAAGTGATATTTTCAGGAAAATAATCTTCAAAGTCAGACACCTTAAAGTAAAATTCATTATGAGTTTCAGGAAGCTCGATCACATTTAAAACATCAAGTCTGGGATTCTATCTTTGTCTACTTGCTGCAGTTTTAGCAATCATTGAAGACTATCACATCCTTAGTATATTTTTCTTCAAAAATGAGTTCTTAAACCTTTAAGATAGGAACAAGAAAAATTAGAATTAAATGTGTGTTTAAGAAGATCAATAGAGGGACATAATTTTAAATTATCTTCCCTCTGAGGGAGATATTCACTTTTATATGTCTACCTTGTGTCAACTTTGATAATGCAATGTTTAAATCTGTGCAGCATATGATTTGGATTATATGAATTAGATATGTAGCTATGTGTCCTGGAAATCTATAGTATATTGGTACAAGTTTGACCTTTAATTTTGAAGCAGGATATACTCTTTCAGGAAAAAAGATTATGTTTTAAGCAGTCTATATAACATTGATTGAATAACATCAAATTTCTTATTTATTAACTTTTGTCAATCTTTAATATTGCCATTTATATCATAAATTTCTCTTTTTTGATTTTCTGTAACTTTGAGAATGGCTCTTTTTAATTAATATTATAAAGTAATGGATATTTTCCAACTAAATGGCAATAATTAAAATATAGTTTATTATTACCCTTTTTTAGTATAGATATGAGTATACCAACAAAAACTATTTAGGTACATTTAATTAACCTATACTTCAATGAAAATACATTGCTGAAACAATAATTTATAGTTTAAAGGTCACTATAAGATTTGAAAAGCATTTTCTGAAAAATCATAATTGAAAGTAATAATCCTTCTCTAAACATGCACAAAATTGATCACAAACAAGAAATTAACCAAAGTTTAAAATTTATGAAAGAATATGAATTTGGAATTCAAAAAGTTCAGACATTTCTTAATAATTATTTCCAAAATTTTCTTCCTTTCACCTTCATGCTCACATCCCATCACAAAGCATATCATTTTATAGAGCCTATTGTTCTGTTCTAACCATTCACTATTCTGAATAATAGAATATCTACCATATATGTGTGTGTGTGTATATGTACATATACATAACTTTCATGTGCATGCATATATATCTCCCAAACTATAATAAAAGAGCCATTCTAACAAAAACTATAATGAAAAAGGCTACTATCTTTTTGTGATTGCTTGAATGTCTACTTATGTAAAGTACTTAAAAAAATTGTTAATAAATGCCTTCTATATCCTCATGAGGAAACAGAAAGACTGATATTCCATGAGGGAGCTCCATGTTCATTCAAAACAACGTGTTATTTCTTTTCAAACCTTGAGACTCTCTCTTTCTGTATGAAACAAAATACAATGAAGAAATGCATATGTTACATTGAGAAAGATAGGTAAGATGCATGACTTTCTGATGTGTTTAAAGTTCCCTGGCTTAATAAATACAAAGGGAATAAATCTTGCTACCATGCATAATTTTGGAGTAGGAGAATATCTAGAGGTGGGCAAAAAGCCATGTATCTTAATTCAAGAAGTACAAACATGGTAGGGAATCCAGGAAAATAAACCAAGGAAGGAAGATAAAGCTCTGATAGTAAGGGATATAGTAACTGAAATTTTATTTATTCAAATTATCATCACTGGTAACAATTTAAGTTTACCCTAAATTTGGTGAACATATGAATTTCACAGAGAAAATGTTCTCCAAGTGAGTGTAAATTTCTAGGTGCTGCTTCAGTTTAGCAAGATATCTTCTTCAGCTCTGCTGACACACTGATTCACCTCTGTCTAAACCCCTCTCTTTGGCCCAGAGATCAATCTGAACCATAAAAACGTCTATGCGGCTTCAAGGCTTATAGTAAAATCCATCTTAACAGTTCTACTCTCATTTGCATATTGATCCCTATTCCCCTAAGTATTCGCTGCCCCATCATACGGGAGACCAAGTGGAGACAAAGGCACAGGGTAGAACCTAGCCAGCGTCTGCATGTCTGCTGTCTAAATTCTTCGAGGTTTGTTCAAAGTGTTTATGTTCTTAGACGTCAGCAGGTTTGTTGGATAGCATTTATTCTATTCTTGGCCATCTATTAGTTGGAATATATATTATCAACTGTCGTTCACCTTAACCTAAGGATGCTCTAGGAAGCAGAGAGTTTTCAAAAATCTTTTAAACACTTGGGCTTTTCAGGGAACTGAAAGCACAAAGAGAATTTCCAAAATGTAACATGAAAAGTGCCATTAAGATCTGGCGACTAACAGGCGAAAAGATCTTAAGCAACCTACCATGATGGAAAGTCACGATGCATTTCAATCTTTAATGTTGTTGGAAAGTCATGCTCTTTGGAGGATCAGACTGTGAAACGTCCTTAGCAGCAAGATTGCCTTGCTAAGAGTCCAGCTGAATCCACTCACAGTGGCTCCATTCGAGAGGGTGAATGCTGCAGCCTTGCAAAATGCTATGGAGTCTTCTCGCTCTGGAGCTCTTTGCCAGCTCTTTGGTCTTTTAAAAACAAGGTCTCTCAGTCTTTGTTCCTTAGTTTTGGTGGATCACTGATGCTCTATCTGCCTCCCACTCCATCCTCTCTTGACCCTGACATGTGATCAGTTCTCATGTGGTACTGCTGTGCAATAGTGACTTCAATGGTGCTAAAAGGTAAACCTTATTTTAAAGGAATCTTAGGTAACCATATGCCATAGAAGCAAAGAGAATAGATTTTAGTAAGGTCCCAGGATAATTTAAGAAACTTCTTACAAGAAGGTTACATGTAATAATTTATTGAGTGATCAAAATTATTAACATCGGCTGATAATCAACGTTTGATAAATTATAAAATAAATTGTAAGATGTGTAATGAAGAAAAAAATTATTTTAGCCTATGGGATAGCCAGAACGGAAATAGAATGTTTTCTTCCCGCTATCTTCTACACACATGCCTGATCTTTTGAATATACTTTTACATGTTGGTTAAAAAGGAGAAAAGAAGAGTGTTCTATGAAGTCAGTTAATCTATTCTTCCTGCATTTTGCTGCTGCTTTCTGCAAATAGCTGCTTGAAATTATAAGACTTTGAGCGCCATTACCCACTCAGATGTATCACGGAGGCTTTGTGTTAGAAATGTTACCCTAAGTGATGGTGTAATGACACAAATGTTAAATACTGGTTCGGGAAGAATGGTAAAAGAAGAACGCAGTCAGAAGTCCATAATTTCTCACTAAAACTGCTTGAAACATTTATGAATACAAAGGATATTCTATCAGTTACATTGCTCCCCATCACTGCGCTGCTCCAAGTTTTTAAATTAATGCACTTATCATAAACAAATGTTGAAATTATTTATCCCAACTGACCCTATCAATAAAAGACATCAAGCTATCTTTAAATTATTTAAGAAGAATTAATGACATTTACCATGAATGTTAGTTGCTGAAGCAGCCTTATACTGTAGGTGAAACTTGCATTTTGTTGAACAAAACAATTGTCTAAACTTTACCATGACATTTCCTGCACAGCTTTCAAATAAATTATACAAAGTACTTTTTTTGTTCTTTTCATAAGCTGTTGACCTATTAGACTCAAAAAAATATTTCTTAAAATTCTCTCTCAGATACTGAAAATAGGGATAGTTTAAAGCGAAAATGTCACCAAATAAGTGGTTGCACTTTGACAACACATGCAATATTTGTCAACGGAACAAAAGCGTGTGAAATAGTTTGGGAAAGAAAATGCATTGAGTGAAATCACACCACTAAATGAAAACACAAAGTCATTCTACTGACTGTCCAAAAATTGTCAAAAAGAATATATAATGGAGATTGTTTCTTTTTGAAATCTAGTATTAATATTTAAAACATGCAGTTGTATGGTTTACCATTTCCTCCCATAGCCAGAGAAAATAATTAATAGGAGTAACATTTTCTGAAATCAGTCAAACTAGACAAGCCTGGAGGCAGCTTTTGGACATGAGAGAGGGTCCTGTTTAACAGCTCTGGCTGAAGCTGGGCAAAAGATGAATTTCACCTTTGCAGAATAGCAAATGAATTCCAATGTTCATGCACATAGACAATTCAGTCATGACTAATGAGATATAAATATATTTTTGAGGAGATTATATTTTAGGTCCATGAAGACAAGGAATGGCTGGTTGACAAAAAATATGAAATTAACTAAATGCATAAATCTATTTTTTAAAACCAAGGTATTATTATAAAAAGCATTTTTTTTTTTGAGGAAGATTAGCCCTGAGCTAACATCTGCCACCAATCCTCCTCTTTTTGCTGAGGAAGGCTGGCCCTGAGCTAACATCCGTGCCCATCTTCTTCTACTTTATATGTGGGATGCCTGCCACAACATGGTTTGGTAAGTCGTGTGTAGGTCCACACCCAGGATCTGAACAGGTAAACCCCAGGCCACCAAAGCAGAACGTGCAAACTTAACCGCTGTGCCACTAGGCCAGCCCCTAAAAAGCATTTTTTAATCCAAAAGAACATTCAATGGAAACCATATCATTTAGTTCTAAAGAGCCTGTGTTTCGGAGAAGAGAGAACTGCATTTGCATCCTACTTCTGAAGGATAATTCACAGGTTACCGTAATGAATTTAAATAACTTCTCTGAGTCTTACTTTCTTTACTTTTAAGAGGTATAATAATTATGAGAAAGAGCTTAGAATAGTTTTTCATATTTAAGAAGACATAAGTAAATGGTGGATAATATTATGATCTTCATTATTAAGGAAGTAAAGTACGATCTTATTCTCCTATGTTTGGATAAATTTTAATATTTAATATGGGCAATCATAAATAAATTATATAAAATAGCATTATATCTGAATATTATACTGAATTTTTGACTTTACCATTTGAGATTTGTAAAGGTAATAAAAACTTTAATTTCAGTCTAATAGAGAATATTAGCACCCTTGCATAATTAATTTTTTGTAATTCTAGGTTAAATAGTTTAAACAGAATAAAACTGAAATTCAACCTATCCAATCACTTTACAAATTCTTATGCATTTTGCTGCAAAAGCCAGCCTCTTCTATGTCCTGCACATCCACTGATTTAATCTGAGGCTTCATTGTTTCTTTCCTGGATCCCCACAAGTATCTCCTAATTTTCCTCCCTATGGCCAGCTCCCCTCCGCTACAGGCCATCTTCCAAATAGCTAATAGAATTGTACTGCTAAAACAGTTATCATCTATCTCAGTCCACTATTTTGCAGCATCCTTATATCTTCTTGTAATTCTAGTTATAAATTGAACTACGAGTTCCTCACAATCTAGTCTCAATGTAAACATTTCCCGCACTCTATCCCAGAATCTCTCATCCCAGCCACCAATAAATACCCACCATTTCCTTATGGGCCACAACCGTGAAGGTGCTTTGCATGTCTTTATCCTCTGTTTGGAGAGCATTCTCCCACCCGCCTACTTTATCTCCTTTTAAAGACTCAGTTCAAAATTTACCTTTTCTCAAGTCTTCTCCTGTGTCGCCACAGGAGAGCACATACCCTTGCTCCTTACTGCTCTGTACCACAGTACTGTTCAAAATGCCACTATATTTCTTAATGCACAAAACAGACTTATTCGTCCATGGTTCTCTTCCTTAAAGATCTCCTTTTACTGACTTTTTTCCTAATTGTTAGAGCATTCCCAATTTTTCTCTAAATTATAAGACAATTGAAAAATTGTGTTGTAACTGTTAATGCAGTACAACACATTTTCTCTAATTTTTAAAATCTCCATGCAATGCTATAAACATGAGTTAACATTACACTTCCAACTGTATTGTCTGCTGTCTGGTAATGGCTTTCTTTATTGGTAAGTCCTGTGCACAAGATAGATAAAGACAAAGACAAGAAATCACAAATAAATGTTTTTGTTTTAATCTCCTTATTGTTTTTATCATAATTAATTTTGATTACCAAATGTGTTTTAATAAATTTTAAATTTAAGAAATTTAAAATTTTTTTCCCTGTTGTACTAGATGATCTTCAAGAGTAGGAGCTGTGTCCTATTCACTTTGTACTGTTATATACTGTAGTGTTTAGTACCTAATAGAGACATTCAATAAATGCTTATGGAAGGAAGGAAGAAAGGGGTGGAGAGAGGAAGAGAGAGAAGGAGAAAAAAGAGTGAGAGAGAGAGACATATATTGATCCATTATGCCCACTCTGTATTTAAAAAGCTCTTTACTCTCTCCACTTCTGCATTCTCATTGTTATAATCTAATATCAGGCCTTTGTAATTCTGGCAAAATTGCATTTATCCCCAAATCATACATGCTTGCTAGCTAGATATGTTATCATCAAATTGATATTTTGCACTCGTTGGTATAAGTTATGAACATAGAGACAAGAGACTGGTAAGAATTGCACTAATTATAATCTACTCTCCTATTTCTCCCATCTTCCTCTTGCATCTGACTTTCTGATGTTACACAGTATAAGACATAGAGATCAGAATGTAAGATGATCTACAATATAAAATGCATAGACTATGGAGAATAAGATGTGTAGAGTACAGAGCATAAGGTATTATAGAGTTGTTGAAAGCTCTTGGAATTGGCCTTCTGGGGTTACATTATGCCTTCACCATTTACTAGGTTAGTGGCCTTGGGCAAGATATTTAATCGCTCATTCTCAATTTCCTTTACAAATGGTGATAATAGCATTAACTACCACACGGGATTTCTGTGATGATTAAAAAAAAGAACTCGTGTAAAGCACTTAGAACAATGTGTGGCACATAGTAAGTTTTGATCAAATATTAGCTGCTATTTTTATTAGGTGGAGAATATCTTAATTTTGACATTGGTAGTCTTGCTATATATTCTCATGCTGTGTTTTGCCATTTTTTGGTGTGCCATCCTTCACTTCATCATCCAATATGTCCTTGTGCTTAGATATTTAGAGCAGACTGAACAGCACAGTATCATCAAGCACCCATATGATTAATAGATATTTTCACTCTTTCATCAGATTTTTTGGTATCTTATAAATACTATGCCTGTTAAATTGGTCAAAGTTAAGTGCTAACATTAGGCAGCTCTTATAATTCAAACAATGACCAAACAGACGTACGGGGGATATGAATTTGTACTTATATACTTCCATCAATTGGCAGAGATTTTTAGGAAGAGCTCTAACATGGATATTTGGAATACAAGAATGTAAAGATCCTCTAAATTCCATAATTATCTTTTCAATTTTTCTACTCTGAAAATCTTAATCTAATATTTTTCATGAATACTTTTTACCTTATATTCATTGCAAATTTAACTCAGTTACCTAAAAATTATTTTTCCTCATTGAGTTTATCATTTATAAGTACTCTGAAATATTTATAATGTTTAATACATGAGGAATGCTAGGCCAATTAGATAAATAAGATGGTTGAAACACTTTCCATGGCACTTATAGGTGTATGTATGATTTTTATAACTACTTTGAATATATTTAAAGTTTCTGGGAAAAAAACATTACAATTGTATTTCTTTGGAAAATGTCTATAAACTTATACAATTATTTTTTTCTCATGAGGTACTGAAATCTTCATAACCTTGTGGTCAACTCTGAGCTCAACATAAATGTGCTACTGAAATTTTATAATCAGGTAACAACAGTTGTCCTTTAGAATTTAGATAGGTTAATATATCAGACTAAAAGGGTTAGTCTAATACTTTAACTATTAATATATTTCTTAATATTTACAAATAAAACTATCAACCTTATAAAATGTTATTGACTATAATGAAAACATTTAGAAATATGCTATTAAGTAATGGTGATGAAATATTGAGAAAGAAAATAATTTTATTGGAATTTGGATTATACCATAAAATTATCAGAGAAGATTCTAGCACTTCAAACTTCTGAGAGAGATCCTGGAGAGAATTTCTGCTCTCATAGAGCAGTTAAATAGTTTATGCTCTAAAGTTTCCTGTAAATTCTAAAATTTTTAACTAAACATTACTAACTCTTCTACCATAAACCTACTTCACGCTAAAAAGTTCCGAAGCTCTATAGTTGCCTTTATCTGCTTTTCACGGGACACATTCACTCCCCCCTGCAGTTGTGAGGCAGCACACAGGTGAGACGGACTCAGAGAAACCCTCTGAGGTTACAGTTTCAAGGAAGCCAAGTGAAATTACCACTTGCAACATAACTACTTTCTGCTCACCCTCACACTTTGCGATTCTGAAAGCTGGTACTATATTAAATACAACAAGGAAAAAGAAGAAAGAGTATAAGTGGACTTTAAATTTTTCATGGAATTAAATAATGCAAAAGTATCCAATGGGGGCTTTAATATTCAGACACAAACTAGTTGTATACAATAGCATCATATCCAGATAAAAATCTGATAATTTAATGACTGCTTTTAAAACACTTTAAGAGGCTCTAAATATTTGGCATTGTTTTGGATAATGTAATAACAAAGCGTGGACTTTTACAGGAAGAAATGATCTCAGACTAGATCATATCCTTTAGTTGTTATTGAAAAAGTAGACTTTTTAATAGAAATATATTTATTTGGAAAAGTTAAATTGCTTCTGATATTTGGAAATCATTTAATAAGACAAAAATCATTTAATTTGAAAACTGTTTTCTTTACACTATAATTCTACTTAGCAATGAAAACTCCTCAAATGAAAATGTGTTGTTACTCTAGGATCTAAACATTTCAATGATGATGCAGCAGTCACACTGGAGGTATTTACTCAAATGAGTTGACAACTTATATCCACGTGAAAACCTGCACACACATGTTTATAGCAGCTTTATTCACAATTGCCAAAACTTGGAATCATCCAAAATGTCTTTCAATAGATCAATGGCTAAACTGTGGTAGATATCCATACAAGACAATGGTATTTAGCCATAAATGAAATGACAATATGTGGAGGAAACTTAAATGCATGTTGCTAAAGTGCAAGAAGCCAATCTGAAAGGGCTATATACTGTATGATTCCAATTATATGACATTCCAGAAAAGCAGAAACTAAGAGAGAATACAAAGAACAGTGGTTGCCAGGAGATGCGGAGTGGAAGGGGAATATATTAACAGCTGGAACATAGGCTATTTTTAGGGCAGTGAAACTAAACTATTTTATATGATACTTTCATGGTGGATACATGATATTATGCATTTGGTAAAGCCCATAGACTTGTATAACACAAAATCTTCCTGATTTCAATCTATATTACAAGCTTACAGTAATTGAAACAGGATGGTACTGGCATAAAAACAGACACATAGATCAATGGAACAGAATAGAGAGCCCAGAAAGAAATCCATGCATATATGGTCAAGTAATTTATGACAAAGGAGCCAAGAAACTACAATGGGGAAAGGATAATCTCTTCAATAGATGGTGTTTGGAAAACTGGATAGCCACATGCCAAAGAATGAAACTGGACCACGATCTTATACTATACGCAAAAATTAACTCAAAATTGATTGAAGATTTGAACATAGGACCCGAAACCAAAAAATTCCCAGAAGAAAACATAGGTGGTAAGCCCCTTGACATAGATCTTGGCACTGATTTTTTGAATGTGACACCAAAAGCAAAAGCAATAAAAACAAAAATAAACAAGTGGGACTACATCAAACTAGAAAAGCTTCTGCACAGCAAAGGAAACCATGAATAGAATGAAAAGGCAACGTACTGAATGGGAGAAAATATTTGCAAATCATATATCTGATAAGGGGCTAATATCCAAAATACATAAAGAACAACAGCAAAAAAAAAAAATCTGAATTAAAAATGGGCAGAAGATCTGAATGGACATTTTTCCAAAGAAAACATACAAATGGTCAACAGGTATATGAAAAGGTGTTCAACATCATTAATCATCAGGGAAATGCAAATCAAAACCACAATTGGATATCACCTCATGCCTGTTAGAATGGAAATTATCAAAATGACAAGAAATAATAAGTAATGGCAAGGGTGTGGAGAAAAGGGAGCTCTTGTGCACTGTTGGTGGGAATGTAAATTTGTGCAGCCACTATGGAAAATAGTAAGGAGATTCCTCAAAAATTTAAAAATACTACTACCATATGATGCAGCACTTCCACTTCTGGGTATTTATCTGAAGACAGTGAAAAACTAACCTGAAAAGACATCTGCATCCCCATGTTCATTGCAGCACTATTTACAACAGCCAAGATATGGAAACAATCTAAGTTTCCATGGATAGATGAATGCATAAAGACAGTGTACATGTATATACAATGGAATATTATTCAGCCATAAAATAGAATGAAATCTTGCCACTTGTGGAAACTTAGGTGGACCTCGAGGGCGTTATACTCAGTGAAATAAATCGGAGAAAAACAAATACTGTATGATCTCTCTTACATGTGGAATCTAAAATAAAACCCAAACAAAACACAAGACAAGGTAATTCAGATTATTGAGCCAAGTTGTTTTTTAAAAGAATCAGTTTAATTTAGACTCACTAAAAAATTTTCATATTCATGAAAATAGATACATAAACAAATGCATGAAAGATGAGTATGAATGTTAGGTTAGCTAACTTTACACAATTAAAAAACAGAAGAATAATTTTTATACAACTTCATAATTGCCACTTGACTGGTCAGCCATTTGTTTGCTATGTAAAGATGCTCTTAGAAACTTGTACTTCTTTAATTTTCCTCTTTATTCTCTACTGGAAGAAAGAGGGAAAGAAGATTTTCATAGGCTAGGAATGTTCATTCTTTCATTTATCTGAAAAATGTGACCGTTTTATAACATTTACATACTCATGCAGACTAATTGTCATTTCTATTACATTATATTCTGTATCTTAAATAACATTGCCCTTGAGCTTCTAAGGTATACTGTAAGAGGCTATCAGAAGAGTCCTTTCCATAGCTTTCCCTCATTTAATCTTTCTTGGTTTTATAAGAACATAGTGCACACCTGGTGAGAGCTCTTATAAATCACAAAAGGAAGCTTATAATGTAACTCATATTTTAAAAACATTTCCTCACTGAGTGCTTTTTTTCCTACCTGGAAAGAATGTCAGCACCTTTACAAGTATATTATCTCCCGATTTTCTAATCAAAACAATCCAGGCTGGGAGACGGCAGGAGCCACTTAAAACAATGAATATCACTGTAATGCATTTTAGTTGAATCATTTGCTAGATGTAGAAAACAAAAAAGGTCATTTCAGTGAAATCTGAACTCCTGTAATAGACATGCATCTTTATATTCCACACACTTTGTTAATCATTGACTGAACAACATCGTGCCTGGAGCCCACTGACAGGAATTTTAACCTGATTAAATGTCCCAGTATGCCTTAATACTTTTAAATGGAATTTTTATGGCCTGTTCTGCACGCGTATTATTAATATAGTGCCATCAAGAAAACCACAGACACGCATAATAGCTCATCAATTTGTAACTAAGCACTTTTGACCTTGAAAAATCAGCTGTCTTTCAGATTAATGTAGTTACATTTTAAGCAGAAAAAGAAGCCATAAAATTATCATGCTTATTTTTGTAACATGTCAGGATGAGAATTAGGAATAAGGGCCATGCTGATGGCTTCTTATTGATATTGCTGCCAACCTCTGACATCTGAATTAGAAACTCTGAGACCTCGTCCTCATAAAAACCCACTTAAACATTAAAATTTCATCTAAAGGGATGCATATGACATACTGCTGATAAGTTGAAGGGGTAGAGTATAAACTGCCATCTCCACTGATGTTCACATTCCTTAGAAAATGAAAAGAAAGAAAAAAGTCCCCAGCCTTTTCTCTCTCAAACACACACTCACATAATAATGAAAATGATTAAAAGAACAGCTCATTATGAACATAGCAAGGTCATATCAGTCAATGATCAAAAATGAATAAGAAATGAGAAAGGATGCCAAATGGACATAGAGGCAAATTGAAAAATAGTGGAGAATGATCTTTTATTCAAGAAGAAGACATATCTGGAGATAACTATGCAGTACTAAATGGATTTGGTGATTTTTCTAAGTGTAATTTTTACAGCTAATGCCAATTTAATTATTTCAGAAAGATAAGTTGAAGCTGCAAAACGAAAATTGAGCACCTCAAAAAAATTGGACTATCTGACCATAAAGATACTATTTATTTTATAATTAATGATTTAACGTCAAAAAAGATTAAAGTTTTGTGTGAAGTTACTGAGAATGGAGAGAGTTCCTAGAAGCTTCCAACGCCAGAGCTAGAACAGCCCATCTCCCTCATATGGGCCTCCTCGTCAGAGGGAACAATTCCTTAGATAAATTTCAGAGCTATCTGTTGACTTACAGTTTCTGCCTTCTATCTTCGATAGCCTTAGCACAGTTTTATCCCTTATAATATTTTAACTTATAAGCAAGTTCCAGTGTTTTGTGATTTTTATTTTTGAAAGTAATCAGTTAATTCTTTTTCCTCCAAGAAATAAGAGACTTTCCATCGTAAAATTAGGAAGAACCATATACAGCTGGAATCTCATTGCTTTTTATTTGAAAACAACCTATTTAAGGACTACAAAAGAATCAAGATGGTTCTCAAAGTTTGATTTCCATCAGCCCTCTCTCCTCACCGCCCTAAAAGAAACCAATCAGTATAATAGTAAAAATTGTCTTTCTCAGTGAAAACTGGATAAGGGTCACATTCCTGCTGAAAATAGATCATCCAGTCATTTCCTGAGGAATTGCTACAAACAAAAGTGAAGTGAGGAATAAGAGGAAATTAGACGAATGGTAGAGAGTTTCTTTCCTACACTGTCACTAACATCTCCTTGATTGTGCAAGGACTGCAGATGTGGACTACTGAGCAAGGAAAGAAGGATCTGATAGTGCTGATCACAACCCCCAGGCTTAGGACTATGCTTGAGATGATTACTTGGTAAGTAGACATTAAGAATATTGACTCAAGAAGATGCAGACAACTGAAATTATTCTTAACCATGTGAGAAATTATGATAATTTTAAAGAACTACCTCGTCCTTCTCACCAAAATAAGTTGGACACAGGTAATTTAGCGGAAAATTTAAAAAACAAAACAAAAAATGAGGCCCATGTAATATGCAGTACATAAGAAAAAGAAAATAGAATCACACTAAACATTTTACCGATCTATAGTAAACCTGATATCCAAACCTGACAAATCCAAAAAATATGGAAGCATTTTGGATTCAGCAGTGTAGTAAAAGCCAGTGTGTCACGATTATGTAGACTTTATTTTGGGAATGGAACAGTAGATCAATACTGGATTGGCCACTAATACAATTCATCATATTAATTCAGTTACAGGTTAAAGGAAACAATCATAATCTTAATATTTACCAAACAAAGCCATTTTACAAATGTATATATTCTTCTAAAATTTGCTTCTTTGGCAAACAAGGATTACAACGATGTTTAATGTTACAAGAGGGACCTTTCTGAACTTAACAGCAAATAATATCTTTAACAATGAAACATTAAGTAGGCTTCTTAATGTTGGTTAAATGGAGAATATGAGCTCCGATATTTATATCATTTTGTTGGGAGAAAGTCCATAGTTATTAGATTTTGTTCATTGAACCAAAGAAAATCTGAAAACCACTGTACTCTCGTCATGATGCTGGGCAATGATCTCAACCACAAATTTTAATAAGATCAAAAGAGAGAGAGATACATATTGGAAAAGAAGAAAAATAATTGTACACATTTACATATAGAATTAAATCTAAAAAAACCCAAAAAGAATATAAAGAACTCCTTTAATGTACTATTTTATTAAATTCTGTCATTGTTTCTAAGATGTATGTGTCTTTATGTACCAGCATTTGGGTATACTTAAGAAATATGCAGTTCAAATAGCAAAAACAAATATTCGATTAATAGCAGTAACTTTAAAAATATAATTATTACATACCTAAAAAAAATAAGGCATTTCACTGAGGGACATACATGAACGTTTGAATAAGTAGAGAGAAGTCATATTACTGATTTAGAATATCAGATATTAAAATGTTTATTCAACTGATACTTATCAAAAAATTTAGTACAGTCATATAAAACCTCTAGAGAGTGGATTTTCTTTTTTTGTTGCTGGAAATCCAACAAATGATCTAACCATAGTAGATATAATACAATCAGGAGATGATATATTTAAATAAATCAGAGCAATTATAAAGGATTTCTTGTAGTAGGTAGTGAAACATATTATAAGCTACAATAATGAAAACATTGTTGTACTAACGTAAAAAAATAGGCAATGAATGGAGCAGAATACAGATGTAGATACCATTATACAAACTAGTTAATGAGTTAAAATAAAATACAATTAGATGTCTTTCTCATATCTTAAACTCAAACGTCAGAGTTATTCAAGATTGACATGTTAAAAAATAAAAATGAAAATATAGATTTTTAAAGAATACTAATCTTGGAGTAGAGATGTCTTCCTAATTCTTAAAGTCCTCGATTCCTTCTATATTGCCTATTTTTGGATTTGATATCCTTTAATATCCCTCCAATGTCAAATAATAAACATTTCAAAAGTGTGTTGTATTCTGGTTCCACTATTTCCGCAGCCTAGTTTTGCTATATCACAGTGTTGTTTTCTGAAAATCCGGTGATTTTCGCTGATTCCTATGCGGGCATAGATCAGCAGCATTGATAACTGGGATAAGCTTCCTCGACACGTGAAATTTACAGTGTGGCAGCCTTAAATGCAAACACTGATTATAAGGATCATGCCAGTTGTAAATTACAGCTGGATTTCCTTGCCAATTCTTTCCTATTGGAAAGGAATTTGCATTCTGAATTCAGGGCCACCTTTGTTTATCTGGAATGGTGGAAATTACATAGAGATCAATCTTTTGTCTCTGTGGCCCCAGGGCTCACTCAGTGCTCTCATTGAAGATGCTCAAATTTATTAAGACAGCTCTACTTCAGATACGAAAATTTACACTTAAGCACAGGGGCAACTGTTCTGTGAAGCTTTGAAGAATTCTTCCATTCACTTCCCAAACCCATACTTGCTTCTATTATACTCTCTCCAATCTCAGCATCTTCCCAAGGCTTTTACTGGAAGACTCTTTCATGGGAGGTGGAAGATCTTTCTTCAGCTTTTATTTTGTTGGGGGTTCTTCGTGTCTGTTTAATTTCATATTAATCTGATCTCATTAGCTTGATATTTTCAAGAAATTCTTATAGATAATTGATGCTTTTCTTGATGTTAGAATCATTGCAATATGTTTGTCCGTATTTTTATATTCTTCTGGCACTTCAAATAAATTTTTAAGGAAAGATTAGATAACACATACATCTTCCAACATCAATCAATCTTGAACAGAAAACCCAGAAACAGAGATCTTTCTAAATGAAACAGCAAAGCCAGAAATTATTTTAAAAACATACTGGCTCTTGACCACATAAAAAATTATAAATTTACTTATAACAAAAATAAATGATAAAAGTATTACGAATGAATTAAACAAAATTAACACAAATGACTAGAAAGTGAAAATTATAGAGGAGAAACAGAGCAATGATCTAATCCCCTTAATATATAAATGAAATTCAAAATAAGAGAAAGAAAAAACTGCAATTGAAAAGTAGGCAAAGTATATTTATTATGATGAAATGTAGTGACTCAAAAACATATGAAAGATGTTCAGCATAAGTATTAATTGAAGCAATGCAAATTAAGGTATTGGGGGGGTCTCTGTCCCCCCTCTTCTAGTTATTTAATTTTTGATAGAGGTGTGGGAAAGAAGATAAAAAAGAAATACGAATACTCTGAAACAAAAAAGATAGGGGGAAATTGACATTCTCCTACACTAGTAGTGAAGGTGAAAATGGTGGGGAGCTTTTTAAGGTCAATTTAAAATGTGTGTCAAAACAATTGTCAATAACAATAAAAAAATATGGCCACTTTTAGAAATCCATTCTGAGGAAAAATATATGCAATGAAGTAACATATAAATACTAGGATGTTTATTGTAGCATTGATAACATTAATAGCAAATATGGAAAAAGATTATGAATAAATAAAAGATTACTAACAACTGAGAATGGATATATATATTAGGACACATTCTTAGGACTAAATGAAAAGATCCTTGCCCTCATATATATTGGGAAACTGTCTAATGTATTAAGTTGAAAAGTGTGTTAAGAATAGTACCGTTAGGGGCCGGCCCAGTGGTGCAGCGGTTAAGTTTGCATGTTCCACTTCTCAGCAGCCTGGGGTTCACCAGTTCAGATCCTGGGTATGGACATGGCACTGCTTGGCAAAAAGCTATGCTGTGGTAGGCGTCCTACATATAAAGTAGAGGAAGATGGGCATGAATGTTAGCTCAGGGCCAGTCTTCCTCGAAAAAAGAGGAAGATTGGCAGTAGTTAGCTCAGGGCTAATCTTCCCCACCCCCCAACAAAAGAATAGTACTGTTAATATGATTATCTTGATGTGCAAATCATATATATATATATATATATACACGTACACATATATACGTGGATGTGTATAATATATTTGTACATGCACATAGAAAAATGATGCGGATGCTTATAAATAAAAACGTTAATAATGGTTACCTCTTGGAATCAGATTACATATCATATTATGCTGTTTTTATATTTCACATCACTTTTGGATTTTTTTGCAAGAACCAGATATATTAATTTTATAATTCTACAACTGAATAACTAGTCTTATTATGGAAAATGGGGAAGTAGAAAAGTCATTTCACCTATAAAGGAAATTATTTCCATTAGAAAGATAACTAAGAGCGTGTATGAAGGACACAGTTTTGAAAGCTGTTCTGTTTTAGGTTGGAATAGACTGATTTTCTTCATGCTATATTCTTATTAAAGTGTTTCTGGGTGGTTTTTTATTCCATTAGGTAAAAGTTCCTCTCTCTGGCCCCTCTCAACCAGCCCTAGAAGCAGAGAAGTGATTTTGAATTATAATAAAACTACTACATTTCCTTCACATTTTTCAGCCCAAGTGAATAGTCAAATACAATTTGTGCAGCATGATATAAAACTGAGTTTTGGAAAGCTTGGCTGCTATAATCAATAGGCAAATTTTATTTTATTATTTTTCCTTATTTGGTAGACTTTATTTGATGTGCTCAATTAGCCTTGTGAACCTTTTCATAGTGGTGGATCCTATCAAAATTGCCTTCAAGGGGCCAGATTCTTCACTAATTCAAAAACAGAACTGACAAAATAGCAATTTTAGCTTTGCTAATACCTTTTAATACCAGAAAACAAATGAAATGGGGTCTTCTAACCAATTAAGAAAATGAATTATAGTAAAAATATTGATGTTTTTGTAAAAGTTACATTAGCAAATTATTACAATCACTTTCATACTTAACTTTTAGCTGAATGAATTGCTATCGTACTTTCTGTGTGTGAAGGACTTTTTTCTATTTAAGAGTATTTTAACATTCTTCACAAAGCTATAATTAATTTGCAACCACTCCTAATTTTTACTACTTTTGAGAATAGAATATTGCTTTTAGAGAGTCCTGCTATGCAAAGCTAAAGCAAATATTCAATTGATTATTTAAATAAAGCCTTGATATTTCTTTTCTTATTCTTTCAATTCTCTCTATAATTAAGTAAGAACTTTGCATTCCAAATGTCCATGCTTTGGTGCTCTCCCTCGCTCCCTAGGAAAAACTACTAGGAAATCCAGTAATTTTATTATAATTCAAAGTCACTGCTGTATTTCTAGGGCTGGTTGAGACGGGCCAGAGAGAGGAACTTTCACCTGATGGAATCAAAAAAAAAAAAAAAACCCAGAAACACTTTAATAAGAATATGGGATGAAGAGAATCAGTCTATTTCAGCCTAAAACAGAAGAACACCCTCTACCTCCCACATACACACATAAACACACTTCTTTTGGTATTATTCAGAACACCAAGGAAGACATCACAATTGAACTCAGGAGATTTAGTGTATTATTCATTTTATGGCTGATCTTTGAAGATTTTTGTATGTATAGATATTGCAGTATACCATTCATATCTCTTATTTCTTTAGATGCCAGAAATGGTGGCTGCTGATGGCTCAAATCTGATTCCCAGTGACCTCATTAAATTTTATGTTCCCTCCATGAGCACCTTGTCATGGAGGGAACCTCAGTGACTGATTGATACAGGGGTATGAATCCTGCTTTCTTTCCTTTAATCTGGGGTAACTTTGAAAAGCCATACCAGTTTAAGAACACCCAGGATGATTATAACATCCTTAGATGAGCTAATGCCCTTGTGCAACTGCATTACAGTTGGCTTCTTCATCTATGCATTCTGCTGCCTCTGTTCCCTTACAGATTTTGTTGCAGATAACACACCCCAATAAACTTCCTACAAGCACATCTTAGGGTCTGTTGCCTGGGAAACTCCACCTAGAATAGTCTGAGATTTTTTTAAATATTTCTTAGAAAGTGCTTATATTTGCCTCCTCATAGCATATTTTTCAGTTTCTTTATATGGGGTAATATCAAAAACTACCTTGAGTTTTCTGCTATGAAGGATCTACCTATTTCACACAGAGATAATTGAGGAAGGAAGTTGAGTACAGACCCATGAGTGATTGGATATAGCACATATCTACTCATCTTAATGGCTATCACCAAATGGATCCATTCCATTGCTGATGAAATGGAAGGAATGGTCTATGTACATCCATCCCTATTATCATATGTACAGCCAGATGAGATATGATTCTATTAGTTCCAAGAATTCATTAAGGTCAAGTCAGGTTACCATTCAGGAAGAAAGTATAATGGAAAATCATGCTGCTACAGCAGTATTAATGATTCATTAGGTGACATTCCACCCTCTAGATGTTCTTGAAATGATCTAAACCCAAAGTGTCATAGCAGCTACACCAGAGCCATGACACAATACAGAAGAAATGTTATGCTCAGTCATACTAGTGGACAATTCAGCCTAATACACTATGTATTTTTTTGTTCAGCGGTAGCGAAGATGGACGTAATTTTTTGATATTTGAAAATTACATTTAATAGTTCACTATGAAGTTGCTTGTCATAAATCAACCTAAAATGTTTTTACTTGATATATATTTGCAGTTTACAGTCATAGAGCACCATATGCTGACTACACTTTTAGTAGGGAAATACTTCATTTTACCCAGCCCTAGGGTCTTCCTTCCAATTGCAATGGCTCCACATTTCTGCATATATACTTGGTCTTCATCCTAACGGAAATAGCTGTTTTGTAATAGTAATAATAATAGTGAATTTTTATATAGTGTGTACAATGTAGCAGACACTATTCTAAATCCTTTACATATTTGAACTCATACCATCATTATCATTATGTAAACCTAACTTTAAATACATGGAAACTGAGGCTGAGAGCATATAAAGGGATTTGCTAAAGTTACACAGCTAGTAACTGTCAGAGCTAGAATTTTATAATATACATTCTGGCTTCAGACTTTTTTGATTGAGTACAAATTCTGGGCTATATATTAAAATAAACCTAAAGTGATAGATATAAAAGATAGAAAACTTAGGGGCTGAAAATATTCTAGGCCAAGAGCCAAATATATCAGCAATTAGATAGTTCATGCTGCTGACATACATCAAATACTGAGACATCTTTGGGGTTGGGAAAGCCGGGAGAAGATGAGTTTTGATCTTAATATTAGAAGAAGATAGGAAGTGAAGAGTGAAGTTGGAAAGGTACACCATGTAGACGAATCTCTCGTGCAGTCATAGATGCAGGTCAGCATACGGCATTTGGGCAAACACAAGTAGTTTGGTATGGCTGGAATAAAAGGACTTGTGTTGCAGTGTGAGAGGTCAGAATAGCAGGCAGGAACAGTTATAATATCAAGGTCCTTTCATGCCACGTGGTAGTTCTCACCTGATGGAAAGTCTCTACGATTTTTGAAAGGTCTAGTTGTACAGTTGTAAAGTCCCTCGGCCTGCAGCGTCAGGAGAAATTCCGTATTAGAACAGTGTTGTCTTAATGGGTCTCTGATTACCTTGCAGTCCCACTGAGAATAGATGATGGAGCTGGCCCTACTGTCATAGGTCAGGAGGCAGGTCACTGGTTCTGCCAAAGCACAGGACTGAAGCCTCCATGACTTGTACCTTCCCATCATTCTCTCTCAAGTTCAGGGGAAGAGATAAACCAGCCTCCCCATTCATCTCCCTTTCAGCTACCTGAGCCTCTTCTTGGGAGAAGAGTAGCCAGAAAGACCAGACATGTAATGTTGATGTCAACTTTCTCTCTTAGTTTCAATAGACACCTGCAGAGATCTTCTGTTCCTTTCACTTGGGCTTCTGACACTAGCTATGAGAAAACAACATAACCTATAGAAGAGAATCCCAATTCTCACCAGGCCCCAGTTGTAAGAAAGTCTCAGCAGCTGTTTTGCTCTGAAGAGGCTCTGGTTTCTAATTGGTGGTAGAAGAAAAGGGAGCCATGTTCAGATGACTGTGGATCCTTGTTTACTTATCTTGATTATTTATCTTATCAACTAAGAGAATATCTGATTATTTGTCAATCTGTTAGCTATCTCCCAGGATATATTTAATTTCTTAAAGATAATTATTCATAAGTAAAATATTGTACTATTTTCTTTCATGCCTATGTCTAAGGACTGATAAAGAATAATGATATGAGCACATGTTATATAACGTTTATGTCCTATTCTAAAAAGGAAAGAGAGAATATTAGTTCTAATAGTTAAATCTCAGTTTCTTTATCTATCAAACAGGGTTAATATTGCCCATTCTATAGAGTTATGGAGTATGTTGGAGATGACAAATATAAAGCAGGAAGACGAGGGAGCCAGCCTGGTGGCATAGTGGTTAGGTTTGTGCATTCTGCTTTGGCAGCCCAGGGTTTGCAGGTTCAGATCCCAGACATGAACATACACACCACTCATCAAGCCATGCTGTGGTGGTGTCCCACATATAAAATAGAGAAGGATGGGCACAGATTTTAGCTCAGGGACAATCTTCCTTACCAAAAAAAGAGAAGATTGGCAAAGATGTTAGCTCAGGGCCAATCTTCCTCACCAAAAAAAAAAAAAAAAATAGCAAGAAGATGATAAATATAAAGTAGTACCTGGCTCAGACTTGGCTGTCAATAAATATTGACCATTATTTACCAGTATAGATATTAGCATACACCATAACAAAACGAGAGATTTCCAATTCTATATATTCATATCCATAGTGAAAGTAAGAGTATAAGATAATTAATTGATTCACAAGTGTTATTGAGTAATGACTATGTGCCAAGCATTGTCATATTCAGTGAAAACAAAAGTAAACAACAGAGGATTTTTTCTCAAGACTTTGATCTTTATGTTGAAACATATCGATTTCTAATCTAGAAGTATTCAAATTATTACTTACAGAATAATAATAGTTAATACTTTTATGGAGTTTATTATGTAGCTGATATAGTTCTAATCACTGTGTGTAGACATATATATATATAGAAACATACACACACATATGTATGTGTATATAACAATCTTAAATAATAATAAGTACTACTATTACTTTCACTTTACAAGTGAACAAACTGAGGCACAGAAAGATGACCACTTACCCAAGGTCCCCAGGTAAATGACAGCAAATCTGGGTTTTGAACTTGGACATCTGACTCCACAGTTCATACTCTTCACTATTTTATACAGCCTTCTCAAAACAGAATACACACATACACACAAACCACTTTTAACAGATGCAGAAATGAAGTCTCAAAGAGTTAAATGAATCGCCAAAAGTAACTCAGCTATTTAAAAAGCAGCACGACTTTTTAACTGGCTGGATAACGTTTGGCAATTCACTGGTTATGACTGTGGAAGCCAGTGACTCAATACCAGATCCACTGTGTTCTCAGTGATGGTTTATTTTAGCTTGACACTATTCTTTGCCCTGGCCACAGAGTAAGGCAGGCGCTTCCTTTAGGTGAACATTCTGCATCATAGTTAATGCTGGAGGATCAAGATACCAGACAATCCACTTGTCGACAGCACCAAAAAAGAAAGCTGCTTTGCTTATTTTGTTTGTGCACTGAAAATATTTCTAATAGGGTCCCTGAAGAACTTATCTTACAGCAAGAGCAGTATCCATTTCTAAAGAATGCTGACATATGACGGCAGTTCTAAATAACGATGCAATTACCACCCTTCAACTCGCATGTTAGAGACACCGTCACAGGCCTCTGTCTGCTTAGTGAATTTTCAGTGAAGGTACTCTCCCTCAGGTGGGATGTTAATATTGAGAGCCATGATATTAAAACATGCCACTGCTAACTGAGAACAAAATAAATTTTAATAAGATTTTATAACACAACTTTCTTTTCTAAACAGTTGTATTAGTGAAACTTAAGCTGCTATAGATTATGTCTGTAAATTGTTTGCTTAATATGACTCTAATTTTCAGATTAAAAAAAAATTTACAAATATGAAGAGGTTTTGTCAGTCTCCATAGTCCCCATAGAGCTGAATGAAGACAGTTTCTATCATATCTATTTCCCATAACAATTACACTTATTCTACAGTGTGTGCACGTGTGAAAAAATAATCTGAGAAGAATGCGGAGATTTCCAAATATCCCAATGCAGTATAAAGAATTTTGCACATCTCTTCCTCAGTAGGAATATTTCAGAGGCCTGAGGCGGTCGGAAGTTGGTCTATATTGGTTTAACAGCCTTCACAAAATCTCATATTCACTAAAAGATCAAAGTACAAAGGGAAGTGCCTTTCTCCATCGTAGATCCAATATCTGCCGCTCCTTTCAGGCTGAGAATTGACTAGAGGACTGTTCAGTCTAATATTCTCACTCCTTTTTTCAGAAAAGTGAGGACATAAAGTTTATTATGCACTTGAGTCAGTGACTTCAAATGAAACCAGACATTTCTGACACCAGAGCAAGAACTAGAGGACGGAAACGTGAATCGTTGAACGCGGGCTCAAATGCACTGCCTCTCGTAAGTAAAGATGATAACACTCGTACACCAGCAGCAGTCATGGGTGGGGATTTTTTCCTGCTGAATGATGGTGACAGATTTGTACTAATGCACTCATACTACCTTGCCAGGGCCCTCTTTTGACCGGTAATATACCATTTGTCAGCCTCCTAGCGAGGCAGACTGCAGCCTGCGGATGTGAATCAGGGCAGAGCCAAGAGCTCTCACGTGGGCAGTCAGCTTTGACTCAGTACAATGCGCTAATTAGCCGAGCTCACCAGCTACAGTCATATGCTACCTAACCAGACAACTGGACAAAAGGGGGCATGTCAGCTCAGAAGAATTTCAGAAAATTTATGTCAGAGAAGTGTTAATCTGTTGGCCTAGATTGTTGGAAAATACAAAACTTAAAATGAAATCACTATTGAAATTTGAAGTGAGCCATATGGACATCAGTATATTATAACTCATCCTGTATGAGTAACTAAACTTGACTATGGTATTGACTGCTGGGAAATACAGAGAAATCCTTAAATAACACCAATTAACTAAAAGAAAACAATTTATGGTTAACTAATAGAATTCCTCTAGAATTTTAAGAAAGTGATATAATGATGCCGTGTCCTTCCTTGTCTCTTTTTGCATGAATGCACTTATACACATCTATCTAGAGACCAAGCCAAACATAAAAGGCTAGTTATGAGGAGATTAGAAGCATACTTTCATAACAGAAGACCACTTAGAGGAATTCTGAATTCATTAATATAATTTTAGATTCAAGCTTTACTCCTTCCAATTTTTATTCTTTTCCTTGATCCAAATATTTGTTCCTTATTTAAGAACAACAGTGATCTCTTAAATAGGACTTACTATTTTCCAGGTACTGTCCTAACAACCTTATAAGGTTCTATTATTATCACCGTTTTACTGATATAGAAGCTGAAGTATAAAGAAGTTAATGAACCTGTCCATGCTTACAAAGCTAGTTAATTGGTGAAGTTGAGATGTAAACCAAAGCAGTTAGCCTTTAGAGCTGTGTTTTTAACCACTAAGCTATGGTTTATCATTAAATAAAAATTGTGCATTAAATAATTTAGTTTATGCCTAAAGAAGAGAAGACTGTATTTAAGTCAAAATAAGATTTGCGTTTCCTAATATTGCTATCTCACACCCTGCTTTTTGCCTCAAAAGCGTTCTTTACAAGTCACTCATTACTTTGCTACACAGTATCACCATCAGTCTTGGTATGTGTCTTCCTCCTAGACAGTGATCCCTAGGATGGCAGGAGACTGGAACCAAATTTTGGCATTTCTTTATAACTAGCATCATGCCTGGTGCAGAATACAGAGATTATAAATATTTGTGGAATAAATCAGTAGATTTTCTACTTCTGTTTAAATGGATACTTTAATATAGTTACACCATGGTTTTCATTTTATTTCATGACTGGAGAACATAAAACTGTCTTTTGAGAGTTTTAATTCCATGCTCACTTTCAGATGGGTGAAGCTATTGTAAGCACAGAATTCTAATAAAGATGGTGGCAAAAGATACTCAAATGCTTACCATTTTAAAAAACATTTTACTAAGTAATTATAGGATCAAAGAAACTCTAATAATAATTATGTTACTAAGAGGAAAAATAACCTATTATAGGTGGCTGAAACACTGTACAGAGAAGTAAGTATGGATGTTAAAACTTTTATTATAATAAAGTGAAGAATTAAAATTTTAAAAAGCATTCAGTTGAAGAAAAGAATATCAAACTCAGGAAGAATAACTAAAATATTAAATAAAAATGAAATGATAAATGTACTATAAAATAGAATAAGAACAGAAATTATGACACAATAGTAAGCGAGATAAAACAATAATATAACAATTTCTTAAATCATAAAATACAAGTTCAGAATTTTAGGAAGTTGGAAGGGACTATAATCACAACCATAAGACCTAAAAATTAGGAATAATTACTATTTGTAATTCCATACTACCAAATTTGAAAATCAGTTCTAAAAGGATGATTCGTTTGTAAAATATGAATGGCCAACTCTCTGTTATCTTTGGCTGCATAACAACTCACCCCAAAACTTAATGGGTTAAAGCAACTGTATGTTATTTCTCAGAATCGTTGACTCGGTAGTTTGGGGCTGGAGAGCTGGGCTGTTAATCTTAAGGTGTCACCTGGATACACTAATGCAGCTTTAGTCATTTGGAAGCTTGAATGGGATTGGAAAGTATAATTTAACCTCACTCTTATTTCTGGGGCCTCGGCAGGGGTGACTGTAAGTCTGGATCCCACTCTACTTTGTGGCTGCTTAGCATTCAATGTGCCAAATCAAGCTTTTTTACATGGCCTAGCCCTACACGCAAGTGTTTGTCAAGCATCTCCTGTATTACATTTTCTGGCATCTCTTTGAGCAAAGCAAGTCATATGGCAAGCCCAGAGTCAATGTGGGAGTGGATCTTGATTCCACCTCTAAAAGAGAAGAATGGCACAGAACCCCCAGCCATTTTTAATCTACTGACAGCCCACCCTCTGGCCACCACTATTTACACTCCTCCTACCTGTAAAACACACTCGTCCCTTCCCAAAACTATCAAAAGTCTCATCCCATTAAAATACTAGGCTTAGTTTTGAAGTTCAGGATCTCTCGCCTAAACTATAAATAGGTATGGATGGCGCCTCTCGGTGTGGCTCCTTGGGTGAAATTAATCAAGCAGAGCCTGTAAGCTCAAAAGGCAAGTCATCTGTCCCACTGGCACCCCCCACACACACCCAACATACCATGTTTATATAGGGGCAGGATGACTACAACAAACATTCCTATTCAGAAAGTGCAAAACTGGAACTACATTGCAGTGACAGGTATATAATTATTCTGACATTTGACCAAGCACTTCTCCTCAGTTTCCCTACTTTTGCGGCAAGGAATGTTCCCTGATAAGACTCTGGTTCTGCTCCTTGGGAGTGATTTCCTAATCAATTCATCTCCTCTGCTCCTTGCTGTCCCATTTGGACTCTGAGACAGATCCCCTTACATTAAAAGCAACACCTCACCTTATCTCATGATAAGGTAAAAACACATACTATCTAATACTCAGAAAAAAAAATGACTATAGATTTTATGAACCAGACCTTATCAAAAAGATACACACGTATGGTTTCATAACAAATATATTCCCAACATTCAAAGAAGGGATAAGCCATATGTTCTTTCAAGCATTCAAACTCTTCTGGAGTAAAGGGAAAAGACTATCTCCAAATCATATTTAAAAGCACTTGTGATGCTGATACTAAAACCTAGCAAAACAAAGAAATAACGCTTACTCCAAACAAATCTTACTTATAATATATGTTGTGAAATACATAATACTGTGGTATGAAGAATAAATGCCCCCAAAGAGGTCCATACCCTGATCTCTGGAACCTGTTAATATGTTACCTTACATGGAAAAAGTAACCCCTAGTCTCCCACGCTACTACCACCATGTTCAGCAAACGTCAGAGAGGAAGTCTTGGCAGAAAGATAAAATAGCTCTCTTTTGGACTTACAAAACTCCAATCCATCATGCCAGCCAAAACGGTTTTAAGATCTCTGCCGTTTTCTCTTTATCGCAGGAGAGTCCCCTATTTACGGCAGATCCAGTCCTCTAGTTTCCTACCGCAGGACCCAGCCAATGCAGCCGGGGTCGTCAATCAGTACTCACATAGGGAGGGCTCCTTCTGAACTGCAATTGATTTCCTACGCATATCTTTTTATACACAGATTTTGTGTTTAAAATATATATGTCATGTTTTACTTGTCAGTTATTTTCCAGTTGTTACCAAAGGAGCAGTGGTCTGCTGTAAGTCTCTTTATTCTAAAAAAAAATTTAAAACAAGGTGAAACTTCAAGTTATGAAGTTCTAAACAGCATTGCAGTTTATTTCTGGTTTGGATATATCAACTCTCAGCATTCTGTCTTGTTTGGTTCCAATTTCAAGATATTTTTAAAATGTATGGTTTCAACATGGATAGAAGTTTCTTGTTTTTTATGTTTCATTCTGCTAAAGTAAGTTTGGAGAAAAATATTGCTTAACAGCTTTTCCTGGAAATATGGGCAACCATATTTGTAGTTTTTTGTAACTTTTTCATTGCTTCATTTGTATTTGTTTTTTGGCACTTAATATGTTACAATCTCTATTAGTATGAGTTATTTTTCAATCATGAAAATTGCCCCAGACTAAAAATGAGTCACTAACATGTTCCACCTAAAACAATAAATTTCTTTAAGTGATGAAATTGTCTATATTCACACTGAAAATTATCGTAGCCAAAGCCATAAGAGGCTGAGAACTTGAGTACAGCTGAGGAACTGGATTTTAATTTAATTAACTTAATATAAACAGCTACACGTGACCAGTGGCTACCATATTGGACAGCACAGACCCAGCACTCAGTCCCTTCCAGAGAGTATATTAGGATTTGTCTTTGTACTGATTTACAAATCTACCATATTGTTTGCCAGAGGCAAGTACTTGCCACCCATGTTCTAACTAAGCCTGTGCATATTTCACATGTTGAGTTTGCCTATTTAACTGTCAATTGGCCTAATTTTCCCATTTCTAGCATGTTAATTCTGCTGGAGCTTGATCACTATATTGAACACCAATCCAGTGACCTGGAACCATTCCACTCTGATTTGCTCCTTTTATCTCATTTCACTAGATGCCAGTTTCTGCTATATAGACCCCCCAGCCTCTTGCTGAAGTACGACTGTGAATTCACTTCCTGACCCAGAGCAATGGCATTACACTTAACCTTTTCCCCAAAGCCTTATCCCTCCCACCCAAAGGAACTCCTTAAATGTGGATTTGTTTGCCATACTCCTTAAAACTGAGTGCATGGGTTATAAACTGACCTTGTTAGCCATCACTTACTATTCCTATGCAATCCTATTATTATTTTTCTCATTACAGCTATCCCCATTAAAGTCAAGTCTCATTACAATTCACTGAGACTTCCTCTTAAGTAATGAAACTAGGCACTTGGCTAGGATTCAATGCAGTAGTTTTGATTGGTTGATAGATGTGAAATTAGAGAGAACAAAGGATCAGGTAAACAATGTAAACAATCAAGTACTAAAAAATGTTGATGAATGAACTGGTTACCCTTAGTAGGAAGAGGAAGAGATTACTCAGATGTCAACATCAAACTAGGAAAAAGAAACATTTTTTTCACTTATAATTGCTCCTCAATGTTCTCATGTCAGGTTTGAATATTTGCTGTCTTTTATTTGTTCTTTTATCAAGAAATCACTAATTTAGAGCTTGACAGTAGCTATCTCTGCTACCTGCTGCTGTGGCTGCATAAATTTGCCTTTTCAAGAGTACAATCCCACTACTGAAGCAGCACATGATATCTAAAGTATCTGTTCAGTTAATATTAATTACGCATACCTTTAAATTTTACTAGAAAAAGGATTGCTTTATAGACATTTTAGACTCAGTTCATTAAAAAAAGTAATTACCCTATTAATGGTTTGGGGTTATTCTCTTTTGTAAGTGAATAAAGTTAGAACTGAATTATTTATTTAAAAAGAATGATTTATGGATCTTTAAAGACACATAATTTTAAGGGATTCTATTTTTCACAGTCTTTGAAAGATATGCCATTTTGGTTCAACTTTTAAGATCTGCGATTTTGACACTAAAAGCACAGAGAACTTTATTAATCTCAACAATAGACATCAGTTCTAAAGGAATATTCCATCAGCCCCAAAGTAATATATACCATAAAAATATATTTGGAATTTTTACATAGAATTCAAAAGAACTACTCACTTATAAATGTCTTACCAAAGATAGAGTGAATATCTGAAACTAATTTTAGTTACATACTTGCAGCCACTTGAAATACATCGTTTTCTAATGCTACTAAGCTGAAAGAGCATATGGATTGTATTTTTAGGCAATCTAAAAATTTTTGAGTGAAAGAAAAATCTGTAAGTGGAAAGAATAAATAACATTTTCTGTCAATGCAGAAAGTGTTACTCTCTCTTAATAATCATAGTAAGGAATGTAATGAGATCAAATAAATTCAGAGGAAAAATCCATACAGGGAGTGCAAATTTGGAGAAATAATTCCTGTTCACTTGTGTGATATCAAATTTCATACTTTGAGATTTTCAAAAGATTTTCCCTTTCACATGAAAGTAAAATAAATGCTTTATAGTAACCTAGATAATTTTAATTCCAAACTTCATTATTTCAGTTCTGTACACATAGTTTCATTTAATGGCTCGGATATCCAATTCAAAGCCTCCACTTCATTAATATGTAGACACAAGAAAGGAAAAAGCAATAAGTTTATTCAGCGTTAGGAGATGATTTTAGAATGAGCATCTGGCTGAAAGAAAAGTGCAATCCTGAAATCCCTGTGAGTATCCACATTTTAGTGATAAAAAATTAGGGTTAGTATTTAATGGAACACCCCTAAAAAGGAAGTAGTCCTCAAAATCACAACCTAAAAATAATCAAATGTAGTTGGTGGTGCACAAATTTAGATGTCTTTTAAAACACTCATTCTATGTGAGGGGAAAAGTAAAACTTCTACAGAGAAATAGGTTTTGAGAGATGTAGTTTTTACCCATAAAAAGGCAAATAAAAGATATTAGACATTATATGAAGATACAAAGATGTATATCTTCTTTTTCAAAAAAAACTTTAGTAAATACTTGGCTTCTTTAATACAAAAATTTTTCTTACAAGTAAATATTATATATAAAATGTTCTTTAAGTATTATTTTAGAAAAATCCATTTATTACCAAAGACTTACCGAATCCCAGACAAAATCTCAAATTATTTTTGACATACCATACTCATTTATCTATGTATCAGAATTGAGTGTCTCCTCTAGGCAAATTACTCAACTAAGTGCTATGGGCTCTCCTAGGCAAATATAACTTGCTGCTGATCTTAAGTAATTTGCAGTGGGGAAGAAAAAGATGACTAGTAAGAGACTGGAATAAAAGTAAAATAAAAAGCCAGGGTGTGATAAGAAGCAAAATTAAAGAAGGAAAATGTTAGTTACAATAAAAAAATATGGAACTAGTTCAGATAACACTTGAGGAATATGGATAGACTTTTGAAAGATAGAAATGAATCTGTGACAAAATCATGGAGGGTGAGCATATTGAGGAGAAACGTTATGAAACACATAGAGTAGGACAGGATTCAGGAGTCAGCAAACTTTTTCTGTAAAGAAAAGAGAGTAACTATTTTCAGCTTTGCAGGCTACACGGTTTCTGCTGCAGCTCCTCAGCACTGCCACTGTAGAATGAGAGCAGGCTTAGAGGATATGTAGATGCATAAGCCTGGTTGTGTCTCAGTAACACATTATTAAACAAAATAAACAAGTAGAAACCAGATTATGAACATTCATGAATAACATTCACCCATCTACCCATCTAACTAACCTTTTTAAAGGTTCAGTGAAAGTTCTAAGACGCTACAAGCCTCAGGAGCTATAATGGTGAATAAATAAGCTCTCTGTCTTCAAGAAGCCTGCATCTGAAAGGACGAGTCATCTTACTCCAAGTCATTCTACTTCATATTTATATTAGTCTTAAGTTCAAAAGCTTAATGGAATTTTTTTCCCTAAGACTACTTGAATTTAAAAGAAAAAAAAAAACCAAAAGACTAAGATAGCGAGATAATCGCTCCTAAATTTCTAAATCCTCATTAACCTCCTTTTCCTTTTCTGGCTAGAAGATACTAGCTTGCATCAGCACAATCCTCCCGCAATAAACAACTTTAAAAATGAAATTAGGTTAAAAGTCACACGTACGTTTAAGTTTTTTGTATACGGGGGCTGCCTATTTTGTGTTACTCATTATCTTATGTAAAAGATAAAACTTATAAAGTAGTCTCAGTTGTGCATTCTATTTGTATCTGGAATTTTATGTGAAATTTCCAAGTAAGCTACCAGGCCAGGGATTGCTAATTTTAAGATCCTATACCCTCTTTTTGTATATTACTTTGTAGAGTTAGTTACTTTTTTTGGGTGTGGCAGAGGAGGAGAAAGAAAAATGTTAATATATAGGCTTTCTTTACTTGATTATGAAAATGGTATTTATTGTTGTAAATTTAGAAAGTAAAATATAAAAAAGAAAATAAAATGACCCATATATTATTACTATCAAAAAAAAAAAAATGAAATTAGGGGCTGGCCCCATGGTGTAGTGGTTAAGTTTGGTGCACTCCACTTCAGTAGCCGAGGTTCGCGGGTTTGGATCCTGGGCACAGACATATACCACTTGTCAGCCACGCAGTGGCAGTGACACATGTATAAAGTGAAGGAAGACTGGCACAGATGTTAGCTCAGGGCTAATCTTCCTCAGCCAAAAGCAAAAGCAAAATTAAAAATTAGTTTTTCTTTTTTACTCCCAGCATCTACCTCCCATCATGCCATACTAATTTCCAATGTACTTTCTGTCTCTATGAATTCAACTATTCTAGATATTTCATATAAATGGAATTATACAATACTTGTCCTTTTGTGTCTGGCTTATTTCACTTGTAATGTTTTCAGGGTTAATCCATGTTGTAGAATGTATCAGAATTTCATTCATTGTTATGGCTAAATAATGTTCCATCATATGGATATGCTACACTATGTTTATCCATTCATCTGTTGATGGACAATTGTGCTGTTACCATTTACCTCAAGGATCTGTTTAATTTCTGTTTTCAATTGTTTAGGATAGATAGGTAGATATGGAATTTGAAATTTCTGGGTCATATGGTAACTGTAATAAGCCAGTGTTACTGTACTTTTGTTTGTAACTCCTCTTCTGTTAACTCCTATTTTCTTATGTGATTTATAAGCCAAAAGCATAAAGGAATAATTGTAAATCTATGTTGATGGACACCTTACGTATAAAAATGCAATGTGTGACAATAACAATGTAAAGGAAAGCTTAGAGATGTATAGCAGCAAAGTGTTTATATACTATTTAAATTAAGTTGTTACTGTTTAAGATATGTTTTTAAAACAAGGTATTAATTGTAATCCCCAAGGAATTCACTAAGAAATCAACTAAAAAATATACAGAAAAGGAAGGGGGAGGAAATCAACTGGTACACTTACAAAAAAATAACTAGTTAACAACAATAACAAAAAGGCATAATGGAGAAATTGAGAAAACAAATAGCAAAATGACAGTAGTAAGTCCTACATTACGAATAATTCTTTAAAAAGTAAATGGATTGAACTCTCCAATTAACAGGCAGAGATTGGTAGAGTGGATAAAAAACATGATCATTGAGTCTTACAAGACCTCAGCTACAAAGATCACCTAAGATATAAAGATGTGAGAGGTTAAAAGGAGAGAAAAAGATATTCCTTAAACACAGTAACCAAAAGACACCTAGGTGGCTTTATTATTATCAACAAAACAGATTTTAAGTCAAAAACTTTTAAAGGAGACAGAGAAGGACATTATATACTGACACAAGTTTCAATCCAACAAAAACTATAACAATTATAACCATATATGCACCTTATAACAGAGCCCCAAAATATTGAAGCAAAAATTGACAGAATTTAAGGGAGAAGTAGTTCTACAATCACAGTTGAAGACTTAAACTAACCATGCTCAATAATGGATAGAACAATGAGCCAGAAGGAACTGGAGGAGTTGAAGAATGTAAACCAATCAGACCTCAAACACATACACAGAACGCTCCACCCAAAACAGGAGAACACACGTTCTGTTCCAAGTTCACATGGAACAATCTCTAGAAGAGGGCATCGGTTATGCCACAAAATGAATTATAATCAATTTTAAAAGATTGAAATCATATAAAGTATCTTTTCCAACCACAATGAAATGAAACTAGAAATCACCAACAGAAGAACAAATTAGAGTTTATCAGAGAACAGGAATCAAGAGAAGAATTCAATTTACATTTAGACCTAAAAAATCAAATCTAACTCCTTAATAGGCTTAACAGCAAATTATGTACAAAAAGACAGATTTTATAAACTTGCTGATAGACCAACAGTAAAAAATATCCAAATGAGGCAAGGAGAACAAAAAGGGATGGAAAATAGAAAAAATAATGTAAGACTATATGTGGCATCATAAAAATTCCCAATATATGCAATGAGGGACCAATAAACAGTAAGCAAAGAAACTAGAACACAGAGAATGACAACTTGAAATAGCTAAGAAACAATTGCCAAAGTATAATTTTTTTTAATCAGGAAAGTATACTTTTAAAATGAATGTAAAACAAAGATATTCTGGAATGCTGTTATCCTTGTTGAGACTAGGAAGCCCAATTCCATAAAACCTTTCCTACTGTCAATCAGAGCCTAAAAAGACAGCAACTACTGAGCAACTTAGCCGTGATGGTACGACCTGTATAGGTACATTCCTTTTCTCCTTAGTGAAGGATATCTCTGGGTCCATCTCTGCTTTTTGTTTGTTTGTTGAACTTGTGAAATTTTTATTAAATCTACAGAAGTGAAAAAAAATAATACCATGTGGGATTGGGAGCTGGGGCCACCAAGGAATGGGAGCCATGCCATCAGGAGGTAGGATGTGGACAGAACAGAGAACAGAGCCAGGTCAGGCTTGCAGGGGGCCCCAGCCTCAAAGAACTCCAGGCAGTCCTAGGGTGCCCCTAACAGTGCTGGGCAGGCTTAGTGGCTGGGTTTCTATCAGCACAGCCACTGAGAACTTAATGTTGCAGGAGGCCTCTTTAGTTCGTGCATGTCTCAAAGAAATGGTGCAGACCAATGATGGACTGTGTATCTTTCTCATCTTCAGTCAGTTGTTGACCTTCATGAACATGTGGCCCATGTCCTGGATAAACCCCTAGAGGTGGGCATGGATCAGCATCAGGTCCTGGGTGCCTTTGGGCTGTTCCAGGGACAAGGCAGAGCTGATGGCCAGCACGTGTAGAGGGCAATAGGACTTGTGGCAGAACAGGGCCAGCAGGATGCTTCTTACACTTCTACTAGTTGGCCAGCAAGAGCTTCATAGCTGATATATAATAGGTTTTTTCTCACGTTCACTTCTCTTAGCATGTTGATTTCCTTCCTCAACCTTCTTTCAAGGCTATTCTGGAATATATACACCATTTAAAACTGAGCCTCTTTCTCTTCCAGGATTCCCAAAGCCAACCTAGCAGCATGTTAGGACTAGGTGCAATATCAAGTTAAATCCTTTGAAAGGTAGCTAACTTTGCCTCAGTCTTGCATGGCGATCCTCAAGAAAATGTGGGGCACAACATAGGAGATAAGGAGCACTAGCATTTATACCCCTGCACTGGTCAGTCATTGGTTAACAGCCGATGGAGTTCCAACTGTCAGTGGACAGCTTTCTGTCCATGTAGGCAAAGCAGGTGTTGGCAGCCTAGAGGCAGTCTTCTGACAAAGAGATGCAGGTGCTGGTTGCTGGGAGAGCAAATACATCACAGCAGGCACATGAAAATAGTAAATGGTTCTGAAGGGATATGGGTGGACCTGTAATAGTGTCTGCTACACCATAGTTTATATACATTTTTTTCAGCTGCCTTTTCAACATATATACATCCTTATATATGGCATATTTTTTCTTGCATAGAGTTTCAAAATTCTATTTTGTTTGTTTATATGAATTGGTTATAATCCAATATTATCATTTTCAATACCTTCAACTTTCAAGTAAGTTCATATCTAGAGGAGGGAACCAAAGCAAACTTTTTTCCTTCTTTGTAATAAGCATACATGTAAACGAAGATGGTCTGTATCATCAAATCTCACAAACAGCAGAAAAAAGGCAGTATCAGTCTCCGTAAATATCTAGGGGCTTTGTGAGACCACTGACTTAAATATTTAGGCCAACTGATTTTGAGGTGCTTGCACTCATATGTTTAGCAAAAATATTATCAGGGATAAATAAGAATTTTTCTGTACAGAACTACTCCATGAGTTGGAAATATTTCATTCATTTAGACTATCTGCTAAGGCTCTAAATTATATATGGGGTTATATGCTTCAAATATGGGTCGTTCTGTCCATAATTATGGGTACTTTTATAATATATGAATATCTGAAGTATAAAGTTTTTAAAAGTATGTAGTTTATAATGAAAAAAATGAGAAGAATAAGAAAAAAATACTGCATAAGCATAAATTAAATAAAAAATGCACTTTATACTCTGGAGTAACCAGTATCAATACATTATATAAATGGAAAAATAATATTATATAATGAATATGGGAAAATACAAGTTCACTTTCCACAATCCCATTCAACATCTTAACTAATATTGCTGCATTATATGAACTCATATGAAGCTTATGATTCATAAATAGTAAATTAAAATAAAAATTCAACAAATGCTTTTAAAATTAAATTTAATGTGTAAAGATCCCCCCAAATCAATTATCATTAGTGAAATCCAACTAGCTAGGTATTATTTCACAGACCCTCTATCTTAATAAAATTTAAGCCAAATGAATAATATAATCACATTCTATACAAGGAACATTTAACCAGATAAAGCTGCTACAAATTATTTTGAAGAAATCCAGGAATGAGAGTTTAGTATTTTAAAATAAATTTAAAGAATTACAAATTTAAATAAAAGCTGATAAGACCATTAATTTTTTTAAAAAAATAATAAAAGCAAGAAAGCCTGATAAAAATTAATGCATCATTATTCCTTTGGAAGATATTTGCATATCTTTTGCAAACTCTAGATTTTTGAATCACCTGCACATCACAAAAGATTAGCAGGTGAATGGACTACTTTCAAATTGCCTGGAATATATTTTCAGAGTTGACAGGTAATCAGCAGTTGGCCTGTGGTAACAAAGACAGAACTGCTTAAGTTGTAATTTATAGGAAAGGGGAAACATTATAGAATATATGGAATTACAATGTTGTCCTTGCTGCCATCACTCCTTTGCCCTACCATAGTGCCATGATGATTCAGTGGTAAGGTAACTACAACCATAATCTCATAATCTATAAACTGAACAATTGGCAACAAGAAAAACAATTAGAGAGATAGAGGTGTATATATGCATATAAATATGCATAGATAGTTAGATAGATCTACATGTATTTCTCTATCTATCTATCGATCGATCTCGTGGTCAAGAAATCCCAACAGTGAATCTCAAATGGGTGACAAATGGAAGAATAATTCAGAGGAATAATTATTCTATTCCTACCTATAATGCTGCTTTCTGACATTAGGTAAGTTACTCTTCTTCCTTTCTTTAAGTATGGCTTCTCATTTTCTATTAGGTATGGTAGAAATCTCATTAAACTGAAGAACTATTTGTTATGCTGGATGTTATTTTGAATGTCTAGATTATGCTCTCTAAATAAAACCAACTACCCAAAACATAATAATAAAGACATGGAAAAAACGTGAAAGGTAAATACCTCCATAATGTTTGAATTTAGAATCTGATAAGATATAAAATTTCTAATGCTGTATTTGAATTCCGTTAGTAATTAAAAGTAAAACTGCAAGGTACTAAGGACATTATTAGATATTAATTTGCATAAATGTTTACATATTATATGCCTGTTTTAATTGCTTAATTAGTTCAGTGACGAAAGTAAAATCACAATTATCTTAAATAAGAAAAACAAATGTTATATCCATTATATGGGAAACCAAGCTTCAAGTTTGGGAACCCAGTTTGTTACCAAGCTGTACAAATTTTCAAAGTGACAAGGAATGTAAAATATGATATTAGTTATTGGATGATGTCATAAAATGGAATCAATCACACTTTCCATGTGGAGATCTCCCTTCTCTGTTCAATTATTCATGTGGAAGACACCCTAGAATCACCCTCCAATCATAAATAGAGTTCTGGCTGCATTAAAGAATTACTTAATTAGAATTTCTAAGAAATAGTCCCATTTAATTTTTAAAACACAGCAAGGTTTAGAAACACTGCCTTAACAATCTTAAGGATTTAAAATCCATGTATATTCATTCTTTCATCAGAGATTTATGGAACACCTACTGAGTGCCAGGCACTTTTCTAGGCACTAAGAATATAACAGTGAACAAAACAGACAAAATTCCTTCCCTCATGAAATTAATATTCTAGTTTGGAGGTAAAGAAGTAAAAAAATTTAAAAAAAAATAATTTCATATAATAAGAGCTATACATACTGATAAAATGTATTAAGGACAATAGGTAATTCTGGGATGAGGGTTGAGTGGGATTGGTCATTCTATACAAGGTGCTCAGGGAGGAACGTTCTGACAAGAAAACAATAAGGAATTGAAAGAGTGAATCATGCAGGAATTTGAAGAGGGACCAGAGAGACTGGAAAGCCATGTGACAGGAGCATGCTCTGCCTGTTCAAGGCACAGCAAGGAAATCCAGATGTTGGGAGCAGAGTGAGCAAGAGGCATCATGGTGGACAATCACCCCAGAGGGAGAGCACAGAAATTATAGGGGATTGGGGAGCCGTGCTAAGGACTTTGGTTTTACTGTAGGGTTATGTGACGAGAAGTGACACAAGTTAAGTTTCAAAAGAGTGATAACCTGGTTACGACTTTGAGAACAGACAATACAAGGGTAAGGTTGGAAGTGAGGCAGACCATTTAGGAGACTTAAAAAATTCTACAGGCCAAAGCATAACAATTTGGACAAAGATAGTAGTGAAGTGAGAATTGGTAAGATTTTTGCAGTATAGTCATCCATAGCTTAACAACTGGGATGCATTCTGAGAAAAGCATCCTTAGGCGATTTTGTCATGCGAACAACAAACCTAGATGGTATAGCCTACTGCACATCTAGGCTCTATGGTATAGCCTATTGCTTTCAGGTTACAAACCTGCGCAGCACGTTACTGTGCTGAATACTGTAGGCAAGTGTAACACAATGGTAAGTATTTGTGTATCTAAACATAGAAAAAAAGTATAGTAAAAAATATGGTATAAAAGATAAAAAAATGGTACACCTGCATAGGGCACTTACCATGAATGGAGCCGGCAGGACTGGAAGTGGCTCTGGGGGAGTCAGTGAGTGAGTGGTGAGTGAATGTAAAGGCCTAGGACATTACTGTAGACTTCACAAACACTGCACGCTTAAGCTACACTAAATTTATTAAAAAATATTTTTCTTACTTCAATAAGAAGTTAATCCTAGCTTACTGTGAATTTTTATTTTTATAGGCTTTTTAATTTTTTTAACTTTTTGACTCTTTTGTAATAACACAGCTTAAAACACAAACACATTTCACAGCTGTAAAAAATATTTTCTTTCTTTATAGCCTTATTCCATAAGCTTTTTTCTATTTAAATTCTGTTTTTACTTTTTAAGGTTTTCATTAAAAACTAGACACATGCATTAACCTAGGCCTACATAGGATCAGGATCACCAGTATCAACGTCCTCCACCTCCACATCTGGTCCCACTGGAAGGTCTGCAAGCAGTAACGTGCACGGAGCTATCATCTCCTATGATAACATTGCCTTCTTCTGAAACGTCTCCTGAAGGACCTGCCTAACATTCTTCTTGAGGAGGTCTGACTCTTTTAAGAAATATGTCCACAGTGTTTTGCTTGGTGTTTCTTCTTTTCATCATAGATTTGCTTGTAAGCAGATAATACACCATAAGCATTCCTCTCTATTAAAGAAAACTTTTCAATGTTGGGGTCCATGTCTTCAAACTTTTCAAAGCACCTGTTGATATCTACAAAAGCTTCTGCTAAACCCTTCATTGTGAATTTTCTTGGCGGTTCTTTTTATTCTCCTGTAGTTGCCTTTTCTCTTGCTTCTTCTTCAGCAAAGCGTTCCTGTTCCAGTTCCAACAACTCCTCCTTAGTCAGTTGAAGCTCCTCAATGTCATCCTCATCCACACGCAGGTTAAAGTTGTTTGCCATCTCAAGCACAATGTTGTTGATTTTTGCAACCTCCTTATCCTTGGCAAATCCTTTGAATTCATGGATGGACCTCTTGAATGTCTTCTTCCAGATGCCATTCGTATACCCTTTGGTGACGTTACCCTGAACCCAAGCATGGTCCTCAATGCAGTCACAGATGTTATAATCCTTCCAGAATTGCATCAGTGTCTTCTCAGTTAAAGCAATAGGCTGGGAAAAGATCCCCTCAGGTACTAGAATTTAAAAGCTGCTATACCTCCTTGATCCGTTAGTTGGATCAAAGAGGTGGTATATGGAGGAAGAGACACCACTCTGATATGGGGACAAAGATCACCAATAAAAGGAGAATGTCCAGGAGCATTATCAACGATAAGCAAAATCTTGAAAGGCATGATGTTCTCCAAACAGTACTTCTCTATTTTGCAGGGCATCTTAGAAGAGGAGCTGGTCATCCATGATTTCCTATTGCTCCTGTAATACACTGGCAGCGTGTGCTTATTGATGTGCTTGAAGGCCCTGGGGTTCTCACTGTGCCAAATCACAAAGAGCTTCAACTTGTAACCTACAACATTGCCCCCAAGCAAGGCTGTTATTCTGTCCTTAATAGTCTTCAAATCTGGCTTTGACTTGGCCTCTTATGGATAAAACTCCTTTCAGGCATCCATTTCCAGGATAGGGAGGTTTTAGCCATAACGAATATTTACTCTGGCAAGTAATTTTTCTCTACAATCAATTTATCTAGAGTTTCCATAAGATTCTTCAGCTGCCTTCACATCAGCACTCACAGACTCACCACTCATTTTCATATTGTCTAAGGGGTAATGATTCTTGAATCATTTAAACCACCCAGAGCTAGCAGTAAATTCAACATCATAGACAGGTGCAGCCTTTTCTTTCAACATTGTAAACAAACATTTTGCTCTGGCTATGACTGTCATGGTGCCGAGAGAGATATGCTTCTGTGTCTGGGCTTCAATCCAGGTCATTAGAAGTTTCTCCATGTCTCATATAGGCCCATCTCAAATTTTGTAGGTTCATTGCTTTCAATGAAGCAGATCCTTTAACAGCTTCCATCACTTTGTTCTTGTTCTTCAAGATTGTAGCTGTGGTGGATGGGACATGCCTGACTGGTGAGCAACAACCATCACTGATTTTGCAACTTTGTAGTCCTGAATTACTTTTACCTTCATTTCCGGGTCAGTCACTCAATGTGACCTCTTATTGGCAACATCAGCAGTGAAATTCGTATGCTTAGGGGCCATGATGAACAAAACAACATGAGATTAAATCAAGCACCAGAGAAAATGATGCAATCAAAAGACATGGTAAACACAAGATGTATGAGACTGCTGCCAGCATAACATGACATACTGTTTTACAGTAAACTTTTTTTTATATTTAGAAAGAATACACTCTAAAATAATGATAAGGGGCTGGCCTGGTGGCGCAGCGGTTAAGTTCGCACATTCCGCTTCGGCTGCCGGGGGTTCGTCGGTTCGGATCCCGGGTGCGGACATGGCACTGTTTGGCAAGCCATGCTGTGGTAGGCGTTCCACGTATAAAATAGAGGAAGACGGGCATGGGTGTTAGCTCAGGGCCAGTCTTTCTCAGCAAAAAGAGCATTGGCAGCAGATGTTAGCTCAGGGCTAATCTTCCTCAAATAATAAAAAAAAAATAAAATAATGGTAAAAAGTATAGTATAGTAAATACATAAACTGATAACATAGTTGTTTATTCTCAATATCAAGTATTGTGTACTGTACATAATTGTATGTGCTATACTTTTATATGACTGTTAGCATAAAAGAGTAGTTTACACCAGCATCACCACAAACACATGAGTAAGGGGCTACACTCTGACCCACGTTACAACAGCGACGACGTCACTAGGTGATACGAATTTTTCAGTTCCATTATAATCTTATGGAACCACTATCGTTTATAGGGGCTGCTGTTGACCAAAATGTCATTACGTGGCACATGACTGTAACCTGAAGCGAAGACAGCATTTACAGATGATTTGGTTCTGTCACCAGCACCATACACCAAGGGACCCAGAAGGAGTCATGCCTGCCCGTGTGTCAAGTAATTGGTATACGGACCTTGGTCCCAGCTATGGATCCTAAAGTACCCTGTGAACCACCTCCGGCCCCTCTTAGCCATGGTTCTTGAGCCCCTGCAGGGAAGCCTGCCAGAGGTCATCAGATTGTAGCTTCTGAAAGAGCCCTATAACTGGGCTCCAGCCTGTCCCAGCTGCCGTCCACAGACAGTGCTGCTGGAACAGGGATCAGTCAGGAGGCACTCTTATCTGTGCCCCAGAAGATCCTTAAAAGGCCCTCTACTCAGCTCCAGCCCTTTCCCAGTGCACGAGCAGACCTGCTGGCACAGAGATCCAGCAGGAGACACTTCTGTCTGTGCTTCCAGAGACCCTGAAAGGGCCCTATACTTGGCTGCACCCCTCCAGTCATAGTCAAGAAACAGTGCAGCCCACCTGGTGACCTGGCAGGAGAAAGAAGACAAGCCATTTGTGCTTCCAGAGCCAGGTCTACAGTTTTAGCTGTGAAATCTGAAACAGCCCTGGGCCTTGGTTCCAGCCCCTCACAGCCATAGTCAAGGGCCAGTTCTGATACCCAGGGACCCACGTAGTGACCAGGCAGGAGTACTCCCAGGGACCTGGTGGAAGCCACACTCATCTGTGAACCTAGTAATAGGAATGCTGTCTGAGGACGCAACTGTGACCCTGAAGTGGACCTTTGTTCCAGTGTGACCCTACTTAACAAGGTACTAGAGGCAGTTATATCCATGCAGGGACCATATAGAATCCATGCCTGCCTGAGTTCCTAGTAACAAGCCTGCCAACCACGGACCCCACTGCAGACCCAGCAACAGTCTGGTAACCAGCTCTAACTCAGCACAACTTCGATTCTGGAGGGAACCCCATCAGCCTCAGGAAATCAAGAGAAGCTCTTATTGCTCAGAACAGTCTGTAAAGACTGAAAAAGGTGTTTCTTTCTTCCAATACACAGAAAAAATTGCAAGACTACACAGATCACACAAAATCAGGCAAATATGACACCACCAAAGACATAAGCAAGTCTTAACAAATTTAAGAAGATTTTAATTGTATACAGTACTTTTTCAAACCACAATGGCATGAAATTAGAAATAAATAACAGGAGGAAAACTGAAAAATTCACAAATGTGTGGAATTAAACAACACACTCCTGAACAAACAATGGATCAAAAAGGAATCAAAAGCAAAATTAGAAGAGTATCTTGAGACAAATGAAAACAAAAACACAGTATACCATATGGTAGGCAGCAAGCAGCTCTAAGAGGGAAGTTTATGGTAATAAATGTCTACATTAAGAAAAAAGAAAGATTGCAAATAAACAATCTAATGTTACACCTCAAGGAATTAGAAAAAAAGAACAAAATAAACCCAAAGTTAGCAAAAGGAAAGAAATAATAAAGATTTGGGAAGAAATAAATGAAGAAAGACTAGAAAGACAATAGGCAAAAAAATAAATGAAACTTAAGAGCTGGGTTTTTTTTTAAAGCTAAATAAAATTGAGAAAGCTTTAGCTAGACTACCGAAGAAAAAAAAGAAAGGAACCAAATCACCAAAGTATAAATGAAAGATGAAATATTACAAATGATACCACAGAAATACAAAGGATCATAAGAGATTATGATGAACAATTACATGCGAGAAAATGGGATAACCTAGAAGAAATGGATAAATTCCTAGAAACATACAACCTATCAAGACAGAATCATGAAGAAATAGAAAATCTGAATGGACCAATAGCAAGTAAAGAGATTGAATCAGCAATCAAAAGTATCTCAACAAATAAAAACCCAGGATAAGAATATACAATGAGGAAGGGATAGTCTCTTCAATAAATGGTGTTGGGACAACTGGACAGCCACAAAAGGACCATTATCTTACACTATACATAAAAGTTAACTCAAAGTAGATTAACCACTTGAATGTAAGATCTGAAACTGTAAAACTTCTATAAGAAAACATAGGCAATAAGCTCCTTGACAATGGTCTTGGCAATGACAATGAACACCAAAAGCAAAGGCAACAAAAATAAAAATAAACAAGTGGGACTACATCAAAATAAAAAGCTTCTGTGCAGAAAAGGAAACCATTAACAAAATGAAAAGGCAACCTACTGAGTGGGAGAAAATATTTTCAAATCATATATCTGATAAGGGGCCAGTATCCAAAATATATAAAGAGTTTATATAATTCAATAGCAAGAAAAACCCCACAATCCAATTAAAAAATGGAGAGAGGATCTGAATAGACATTTTTCTAAAGAAGGCATAGAGATGGCCAACAGGTACATGAAAAGGTGCTCAACATTGCTAATCATCAGGGAAAAGAAAATCAAAACCACAATGAGAGATCATTCTACACCTTCCAAAATGGCTATTATCAAAATGACAAGAAAAAACAAGTGTTGGCAAAGATGAGGAGAAAAGGGTATCCTTGTACACTGTTGGTGGGAATAGTGCAAATTAATGCAACCTCTATGAAAAACCAGTATGAAAGTTCACTCAAAAAAAATACAAATAGTACTACCATATGATCCTGCAATTCCACTCCTGGGTATTTATCCAAATATATGTATACGGAATGAAATATTATTCAGCCATAAAAAAAGAATAAAATCTTGCCATTTGTGACAATATGGATGGATCTTGTGGACATTTTGTTAAGCAAAATTAGTCAGACAGAGAAAAGCAAATATTAAAAAATCTCTCTCATAAACAGAGTTAAAAAAAATACCTCATATAAACAGAGAACAGATTAGTGGTTGCCAGAGGCAGGGGTGGGGTATGGGTGAAAGGGGTCAAAAGGTACAAATTTCCAGTTATAAAATAAATAAGCCATGGGGATTTAATGTACAACATGGTGACTGTAGTTAATAATACTGTATTGTATATTTGAAATATACTAAGAGAGTAAATCTTAAAAGTTTTCATCACAGGAAAAAAAATTTATAACTATATATGGTGACAGATATTAACTAGACTTATTGTGATCATCATTTTACAATATATACAAACATCAAATCATTATCTTGTACGCCTAAAACTAATATATGCCAATTATACCTCAAATAATAAACAATCTCCAGGACCAGATGGCTTGACTGATACATTCTACCAAACATTTAAAGAAGAATTAATAGCAATTCTTCTCAAAATCTTCCAAAAAATAACAGAGGGAACACTTCCAACCTCATTTTATGAGGCCAGCATTACCCTGATATCAAAGCCAGATAAGAACAGTACGATAAAAACTGCAGGACAATATCCCTAATGAATATAGATGCATAAATTCCCAACAAAATTTTAGCAAACTGAATTAAATAACATATTAAAAGTATCATACACCATGTTCACGTGGAATTTATCTCTGAGATGCTAGGATGTTACAACATACACAAATCAATAAACATGATACACCACATTAATTGAATGCAAGTTAAAAATCATATAATTATCTCAATATATACAGAAAAATTATATGACAAAATCAATACCCTTTCATGATAAAACCTCTCAACAAATGGAGTATGGAAGGAATAGACCTCAACATAATAAAGGCCATATATGACAAACCCATAGCTAATATCATAATAAATGGTGAAAAGGTCAAAGCTTTTCCATTAAAATTAGAAATAACACAAAGGTGCCTACTCTCCTATTCAACATGGTTCTAGAAGTCTCAGCCAGAGTAATTAGGCAAGAAAAAGAAATAAAAGGAATCCAAATTGGAAAGGAAAAAGTATAACCGTCTCTGTTTGCAGATGACATAATCTTATATACAGAAAACCCTGATGACTCCACCGAAAACCTGTCAGAACTAACAGGATACAAAATCAATATGTAAAAATCAATTGTGCTTCCATACCCTACAATGAAATAGCTGAAAGAGAAATGAAGAAAAAAATCCTCATTTGCAATAGCATCAAAAATAAAAAAAATACTTAGAAATAAATTTAACTAAGAAGGTGAAAAATCTTACATTTAAAACTATAGGATATTGATGAAAAAAATTGAACACACAATTGAAATAAATGGAAAGATATCCTATGTTCATAGATTCAAAGAATTAATATTGTTAAAATGTCCATACTACCCAACGTCATTTATAGATTCAATACAACCTTTATCAAAATTCCAAAGGCATTTTTCACAGAAATAGAAGAAACAATCCGAAAATTTATATAGAACCACAAAAGACCCCAAATAGCCAAAGCAGTCTGAAGAAGAAGAATAAAACTGGAGACATCATACTTTCTGATTTCAAATTATATTACAAAGCTATAATACTCAAAATAGATTGATACGGGCTCAAAAACAGACCAACAGAATAGAATCAAGAGTCCAGAAATCATACATTCATATACAGTCAACTAATATTTGAAAAGGGAGCTAAGAATACTCAATCGGGAAAGGATAGTCTTTTCAATCAATGGTGCTGGGAAAACTCGATATTCCCCAGCAAAAGAATGAAATAGAACCCCTATTTTACACTACTCACAAAAAAGTAACTCAAAATGTATTAAAGACTTAAATGTAAGATCTAAAACCATAAAACTCCTAGAAGAGAACATAAAGAAAAACCTCCTTAACATTGGTCTTAGGAATGATTTTTTAGATATGACACCAAAAGTAGAAACAATAAAAGCGAAAATAAACAAGTAGGATCACATCAAACTAAGAAGCTTCTACACATCACAAGAAACATTCGGCAAAATGAAAAGGCAGCATATGGAATGGGAGAAGTTGTTCGCAAACCACATATCAGATAAACGGTTAACATCCAAAATATATAAGAAACTCGTACAATTCAATAACAAAAGAACCAAATAATCCAATTAAAAAATGGACAGAGGACGTGAATAGACCTTTCTCCAAAAAAAACCCATACAAATGGCCAACAGGTTCATGAGAAGATGCTCAATATCACTAATCATCAGGGAAATGCAAATCAAAACCACAATGCAATATCACCTCATACTTATTAGAATGGCTATTACCAAAAAGACAAGAGATAACATGTTGGCAAGGATTTGGAGAAATGGAAACCTTTGTGCACTGTTGGTGGGAACATAAATTTGTACAGCCACTATGGAAAACAGTAGGAAGTTTCCTCAAAAAATTGAAAAATAGAACTACCATTCCCACTTCTGGATATATATCCAGAGGAAATGAAAACAGGATCTCAAAAAGTTATCTGAACCCCCATGTTCATTGCAGCATTGTTTACAATAATCAAGATGTGGAAACAACCTTAATATCCATCAAAGGATAAATGGATAAAGAAAATGTGGTGTATATATATATACCACAATGGAATACCAATCCATATAGATATTCCATGAATACTATTCAGCCATAAAAAAGATGGAAATCTTGCCATTTGCAACAATATGAATGGATCTCAAGAGCATTATGCTAAGTAGAATAAGTCAGATAGAGAAAGACAAATACTGTATGATCATATTATATGTGGAATTTTTTTAAAAAGTCAACTTTACAAAAACAGAATAGAATGGTGGTTGCCAGGGCTGGGGGTGTGGGAAGTGAGGAGATATGGGTCAAAAGGTACAAACTTCCAGTTATAAAATGAATAAGTTCTGGGAATCTAATATACACAATATTAACTATAGTTAACAATACTATATTGTATACCTTACTGTGGTAATCATTTGGAAATATATATATGTATCAAATCACCACATGATATACCTTAAATTTATGCAATATTATATGTCAATTGTATTTCAATAAAGCTGGAAGAAAACAAAAAGAGAGAGAATGGAAGAATGGAAGTGAAGACAGGAAGTACAGAGAGCTGTTTTTAAGGAATTTTGTAGAATAGGTCACCAGAAATATGGGGTGATACCTGAAGGGGATTGTAGGCTCAAACAAGAAGAATTTTTTTAAGAAAGCAGATGTAACAGCAAGTTAATATGCTAATGAGGATTATTTTGTATGAGGGAAAAATTAATGCAGAAGAGAGGACAATTCCTGGGGCAATGTATTTGAATAGGCTACAGGGGATGGGAGTCAGTGCACAAATGGATGGACTAGCCTTTCCCGTGAGCTTGTAGAATTTTCCATAATAATGGAAGAGATGGCAGAGTATATGGATGACAGATTTAGGAGGTTGGTAGATTTGCTGCTGGAGAGGTCCAAATACTTTTCTGTCTGCATTTTATTTTTCTCCAGTGAGCTCCAAATTCTTTTCTGCTGCCATTTTTCTTTCCCCAATCAAATAGAAATCGAGGTCATCAGATAAGAATGAAGGAAAGATAGAGGTGTTGAAAGTTAGAAGACATAAACAATGCTAAAAATTGTCTGGACTTTGAAAGAGCGAATTGGCAATGGAAATTCAGCAGGCTACCTAAGGGTCATCTGAATTTAATGACTTGGAATTTAAATTGAGACGTGTAAACCTGGTTGTTTATTTCCAGCCATACTCATCTGCCCAGAGGCAAGTATAGAGTAAGAAAAGGGTTGGATCTAACTTGTGTTTAGAGTTCGTCAAGCAAGGAAAATGGAGGGTGAAATGGACAAATGAGTAATGTGTATATGGAAGAAAATGATCATAATGATGGATCATTATGAGAAGTTTGGAGGGACAAGGAGGAAAAAATCAATCAAATATTAATGAAAGAGCTGTTGGAATTCAAGTATAAGAGGGATCTCTACAAAGAGAAGATGGTAGTTGAGAAATAGGATGCTTGAGTTGAGTCTAAGGAGAGAGTTCTAAGATCTAGGTGGTGACTAAGCAAGCAGGCATGTTGGAGTTGAAGATCACTACAGGCCAAGAATCTCTGTAGCTAGGGTATGGGATGGATTGTCCAAGAAGATATTCAAGATTACAATAACTATGACAGAGTAGTATTGGAGAGAGAGAAAGTAAATTGTGTCCTAAAATCTTCAGGAAATGAAGAAACGTAATCTGATAATCCGTAGAGGGCTACAATGAGGAGCAGTAGCAGGGATATGGTCTAATAGTTTGTGCTCAAAGTTAGGGATCTTACAGAGAGAGAGAACTCCGGAAACAGCAATGAAAGAGGACAGCTCCCCACCTAGATGTCCTATATACCTGGAGATACTGTTCAAGACTTATGACTATCAGATGCCGATAACTCACCAAGTTGCATGTATAGCACCGACTGCTGCTCTGACCTGCATGGGATTATACACAACTGCTTCTTTGACGTTTTTCCATGGGTTTTGAATGGCTATCTCAATCATTTGTATGACCAATTTCCCTTCTCCCTCTCCCACAAAAATTCCTGCTTCTCCTCCGTCCTATCTCAATAAACGCCATTTCTATCTACCAAGTTACTCAAGCCAAATAATCCCAGAAGTTATTTTGATACCTTTCCCTTATCCCTTAAATTTCATCCATCAACACATTCTTCAACTCCGTTTCCATAATAAATCTAACTTCCATCCATATTTTTTCCTATTTCCAGTATTAAAATCCTAGTTGAAGTAAGAGTCCAACTCTATTCTTGTCACACTTGTTTTCTTTCTGTCCCTTTACACGTGAGAATTACTTTCATTTTAGAGCCTTAACACTTTATGTGCCTTCTGTCTGGAATGCTCTCGCCAAGATTGTCTAATAGACTTATTTTTATTTTTCAGATATCAACTCAAATATCATCTTCTCAGAAATGCCTTCTTTGACCATGAAATCAAAATTATTCTTCCCTTTTCTCTCTTTACACTAGCTATTTGATTGATTGGTGGTTTGATCAATTTAGGAATATTTATCAATATCTGAAATTATTTTATTTACTTACTTATCATCTGTCTTCTCGCTCTAGAATGTATGCTCCAGGAAACCTCCTGTCCTATTTACCTTCGTATCATCAGTTCCTAGTTCAGTACCTGATATATGGTTAGTAACAACAAATATTTGTTGAACAAATGAATGAACTGCTAGTTCAACTCCCAGCAGTATAAAAGTGTCATTTGTGCAATCAGAAGATATCATAATCTAGAATTTTGGAAACCTGGATTATATTTCAAGTTCTTTGTTTTATGGACATTATATTTTATTTCTCTGGATTTAACTTTCCTCAGCCCGAAATTAGAAGTTTAAAATGAATTTACCAAATGCTTCCTCCTGACCTAAAACTCAATCATTATAAATCATAAGTGATTTTGACTGCATTTCAAAATAAGACATTTGAACAACCTAGAATTTTGTCCTAAGTTCAAATGTGGTGGGAAAAAAGTTATTTCACTGTTTCATTTACCATCATTATACATTTCCAATGCCAGCGAGGCTCATGGGCCCTCAAATCTGTGTGTGGCTGCTTGACAGATCTGGCAAATCATCGTTTACTTGGAAGCACATATGGAGCAACCTTATGCCAGCCTGCGTTTTGCCAACAGGCATAACAGTTCTGGGTCATTATATTGCCAACTACTTTGACACATTTTTGCCTACACAGAGCCATGACTAAGACTTGAACACAACTGAAAGCCCCAAGATTTTGGCTTCTCTCATTGCTGGTACTTCAGCAAAGAGGAATGGAAGACTCCAGCCAAGGCTATGATCCATGATGAGAAGACAAGTATTATAGCTGATATGTGCTTTCCATTATTCTGGTTGAGGTTCATTTTTCATGTCAGAATAAATGTGCCAGTTGTCTGTCTAATGCTTTTGGGTCGCCTAATGCTCTTTGAGGAAATGTACTTTTTTTTTTTTGCAGCATTAGGATTTTTGTGTTATTTTGGCTCTGAATAACTAAGCAGAGTGTACTTTTGATGCTTATTTAAATGACATCTCCACCCTTCTTGTCTCTTTTGGAAAGACAGTATCACAAGCTGGCCAGACAAAGCTTATATAGTCCATCTAACACTGACAAGAACCAGGCATTTTGCTGAGGCCTGTTCTTCTGGCTATGGTATACAGAAGGTCCCAGAACATTAGCCTGCACTTCTTAATTTGGCATCACTTGCAGGCTATCCTTAGAAAGACCTCCAGTGACAATGTTTCTGATCAGAATTGTAGTCCAGCAGCAATTTTGTTAGAAAAAATAACTTCAACTGGTCTAGCTATGGCAGTCAATTGTTATTTTCATAAACACTGACACTTTCTTCAAAAAAAATAAGATAAAGTTATTTTAAACCCATTTCATGAATTTTGTTTTCTATTATTTTATGTATTAGGCAATATTTGTAAAGTAGATATATATTTTACTGAAGAAACTTGGAACACAATAAACATTGAAAGTGAACAGAAAATTTTTTCCAATGGCAAGAATATAAAAACAACCTTCGTTGTTTTCCTACTGTCTCTACAGGAAATAACCTCCACAAAGGAGGAAAAAAATAAAAATAAAAATAAATTTTAGACAAGCCAATAGATCACAGAGGAAGGAAATTTACAAGATATCATCATCACGCTGTTCCAGTTGTTAGCTTGTCCTTCTAAGGCTCTCTATGTTCAGTTACTTAAATAAGTTGGTCCATTTAAAACTGCAAGGCATAAAATAGAGCTGCTTTAAATGGGTCACACTCACAATATAACTAAATTTTCTGCTTTTAGACAGGCATGATTTTGATTTTCTTTCTTAGGAAGGAAGAGAGTTTTTTATACACAGGGTTGAGTGCTTTCAATTTAAAAGAAAATGGAGGAAATGAGCCTAAATTATAAGTCTTAGGAATCGGGGATATTTTAGTTACATATAGAAGTGTCAAACTTGCTATGTTAGAGGAATCTTAAGTTCTAACTTAACATGGAGATGTTAAAGAGAATTAAAACATATTCATCAATTGATTAGACATATTTTTCCTAAAGTTGGAAAGAAGTAAAATATTTATGAGGACATAGGCCTTAATAGTTCCATGTGTATAAACGTGAATTTTCATTCAAAATACAATTCTCGAGCACCTCTCTTCAAGGGAACAAGCAGAACACGTGGACATTCCTATGAGTGCTGATGAAACTGGTGCACACAATGCAATTATGGCTCTGTATGGACTCACCGAACAATTTCCAAGTAAATAAATTCTCTCATAAATTTCAGTTACATTTTTGAAATGAACAATTTGATTCTATTATTAATTACTTCTATATACAGAATATTTATCATCTCTCTAAAAGTGAGGAGTATTTAGTAAGAATGAGTATAATTTAATCATAACCTTTCTAATAGTTACGTTCTCTTCATTGCATAAAAATAATCCACGATAACCATTCAGATTTTATATTCAATAATTTTTGGAGGTTAAGACAAAATGGCAATAACAAATTTTTGTCTCTTGCAGACTATTTTAAATTATAATTGAAAAAAATAAAACTTCAATTTGAAAAAATACAAAAAATGAACACGTAATGCTATATTGTATATGCCAGCAAAAGAAACAAAAATACATAAAAAGATCATTCAGAGAACAGATCTCCCAGATGAATTTGATATCCCCAAAACATAATGCGGAGAAAGGAAAACGGGAACAAAGGAGGGAAGGAGAGAGGGAAAAATGGAAGGAAAGAAGGGAGGGAGGGAAAAAAGGAGGGAGGAAAGGAAGGAAGAAGGAGGAAAGGAAATGGCAAATAGTTTTGGTTATTTTCTCATTTTTAATTAAAATGGCTATTTTAAATCAAGCTCAAAAATATAATCAAACTTTAAAATGGTTGAAGTAAGTTTAATAAGTTAGCTTCTTTAAATCAGAACTAGATTCCACCATATATTAATTGACACTAGAAAAATAGTGCAAGAATTTTGCTGATACCTTATTTTAACTATGGACTATCATATCACTATTTTTATCAAAGCATTACTTGGCAGATGAACGATCTTATATTTAAAATGTGAATCATTAATTACATAAAACCTAATAAACGTAGAGTACAATTGACTTTGCATAAATTTCATGTCCATTTTACATCACTTCCATATTAAAAGACCACGGCAAATATTTAAAATATAGAACTATTTTTATGTCTAAAAATTAACTATAACATAGTGGAAAATAATTACACCTAATTTTAGAATTGATTTGGTAATTGATCTACTTCTGGAAAAAGGGTTTATCCTTATAACTGTGCTTCTTTCTACACCACCACCACTTCTTCTTATTTGTACTTATTTTGTCTCACATGTAGCTTTTGCTACTTTGTGATTTTAACCTTGCATCTCCTAGCATGGTTTTTAGAAAAAGGTATACCTTCATTTTGAAGTCAATAGTGATCAAGCAAGGTTAGAAATGAGACCTTTTAGTACATTCTTAGTTTAATTATCATTGCATAAATGTGCTATGTGTTAGGTTTATTTTAATCTAGGCTTTACACTTTAATAAACTGTCAAGTAGGCGGTAAACAAAATTAGACAGGTTGCTATTATTGTGATAAGAAGATTTTAAAGGAAACATCAAGGAATTAAGAGATTTACTTTGAAACAGTATTCTGAGGCTTTATAATGTGGATTTAATTTATTTATCAAAAGGGTTAATATTTACATAAATGTTACTGTATTAAAAGAAGAAACAATTTTTATATAGATATCAACCACATAATTTTACTGTACCGTCTATTAAAATTCATCATAAGGATATGAAGACTGTATTTAATGATGGAGAAAGAGTATTTGGAAAAGAAAAATTAGTAGATTAATGATTTGGCCAATTTTATTATACCCAAAGGATTTCATTAAAAACAGAGGCTGCCCGAATGTTAAGAAAAAACATTCATGTGCTCACATTGTTGAGTAAAATGATAATCTGTTATATAAAATTCCACAAAGGAGTTCACGGTCATTTAAAGCATTGTGCATACATTTCCAGGTAAGTGCTAAGAGTTTAAATCTGAATGTTCAAGGTGGCTGCCTTGAGTTCGCCACCACATTCTAAACCAAGCAAAGAGAGACTCAATTACCTACAACTCATAAATCATTCAGTGCCTCACTTTCCACCTCCAGGTTTGTGGGTTACTACAAGCTTGGCAATATTCATGATGATTATAATAAATAGTAATTTATTGATATTTCTCACATCCTTAAAAAAAAAGTATCTTGACCCGATAGCCCATCCCTTTGTTCTTTATTTTTTCCAGAAAATCCTCTTGAAACAGTAGCCCATGCTTAGTTTCCAATGCGTTTCTTCTCATTCGCTCTCAAATCTTTGCCATTTAGGCTTTCACCCATCACTGCCCCTCTAAAACTACTCTTGTCAAGGGCATCAATGGCATCTGGGTACAAAATCCCAAGGTCCATTTTCATTTTACTCAGCCTCACAGCAGCATTTTTTACAATTCACACTCCTCATCACCAATAGCTTTCTCGTCTTGGCTTCCAAGATGACATACTTTCTAGTTTGCCCTGTATCTCCCTGACATCTTCCCCTTTCAGTCTCCTCTGCTGGTTCCTTCTGTTTTCTACCTCCCTATGCTCAGGTGCTCCAACCTACTTCTTCACTTGTTTCCCTACACTAACTCCTCTAGTGATCTCATTCAGTTGGTTGGCTTTTAAGTGTGCGACCACTGCAGATGCACAGGTCCCTGCTTGGAGTTTAATGCTGTGAAGTGTCCTTATTGAAATTTTTAATAATTTTATCTTTGATTTTGTGTTTTATAAGTGAAATCTCATGAAAAAATGCAGCATGTGCCAAGCACTTGAAGTCACAGCTTATGTGCGTTCCATCCTCCCACCATCCCTCCCAGCTCCCCAGAATGGGTTCCTTGCCTTCTGCTCTACTGGCTCCAGCCAGCAACAACTGCACCTTCTGCACCCTGTGAGGGTCCTGGATGCAGGTACAAGGAGGGTTGAGGTTGGGTGCCTGTGCCTGTGTGTCAAGTTGTGAGGTGTGGTCTCAGTCATCTGTGAAGATCTGCACTCAATCCATGAGTTTCCCACACCAGAGGAAATGCAACATTAAATAGCACATAACAAGCACCATGGTGGGTTGAAAGAGAGACTGCAGACGAAAGCAAGAAAGTTTTTTCCTGCTTTTTGAAGAAGGTAACCTACATTTTCTTGCTCTGGTCCACACAAATTACCTAGCAAACCCTGCCTTCAAAAATGTCTACATTCCTCCAACTCCCGAATATTGATCTATAATTCAGATCTATCTCCCAAACTCAAGACTTCTTTAACCAACTGACTTTTCAGCATCTTCATTTGGTTGCATAATACAAAATTCTCAAAATCAAATTGTCAAAACCTAATTGATCTTTTCCTGGAGACTTGTTCCTCCATCTCAAGTGATGGCAATTTCACATATTCAAATAATTGGGCCAAAACTTACCTCCTTTAACTCTCTCATGAGCCAAATCCTTTCCTTCAGGAAATCCAATGTTCTCTACTTTCCAAATATATCCACAGTCTGGTAAATCCACACCATTGCAATTGCAACAAACTTAATCTTTTGTCTGCATAGCCACAATAGTTTTAGTTTGGTCTCTTCACATTTTTGTCCATTACCCTCATAGTCATTTCTGAACCAAGTAGCTGAAGTGAACCACTAAATGAAAGGAGTCTGTTCATGTCAGTCTTCTACACAAAACCCTGCTATGTCTTTCTTCCCATTTTTCTTAGAGTAAAAGTCCTCTCAATGATCTAGCCCCACTCTCTAACCTCATCTACTACAGTTCATACCTTTGTTGCCTCCTCTCTGGCCTCCCTGGGTTTTTTGGTTTCTTTGAACATACAAAGTTGGTTCCTACCATAGGGACATTGCACTGGCTATTCCTTCCACTTGGATCGTCTTTACCCCATATTCGCAAGGACAGAGACTTCAGCACCTTCAGTTCTGCTCAAAAAAGGCTCCCCTGACCATCCTGTTGTGCACTGCAACTTGCCACTCTCTTCTGTATATCTGATCTGCTTTATGTTGCTTGGTACTTTCATTTTTTTCCATGGTGTCTATCAGCTACCATACTATCTAGTTTGCTTGTTTATTATACTTACTTGTTTATTATCTCCCCATGTTAGAATATAATTTCTAAGAGGACAGAGACCATCATCTCTTTTGTCTGCCAAGGTATTCCAATCACCCAGAAGAGTGCCTGGCACATAGTGGAAGTCAAGCAAACATTTGTGGGATGAATGAATATTCAAAATAGCAGATTAAAACATTAACCCTAAAAACATGAAGGGCTGTAAATAAATCCATTTTGTGATAATTGTAAGACTAAGTTTGAAATTAACATTAAATATTAAGTATTAATAAATCAGCAAAGAGAACCTCTATAAGACATATATGAGTATGTGATCATCTTGGTATATATATGCACATGTCTGAGTGTGAAAAATTTCCCATAGGCCCACATGAACATTCAATTGAACTTATTTTCCAAGTACATGTGGTATGCTGGTAAACGAACAATTTAAAAAAATATTTATTTGTAGCAAGCATTTGCTGATTTTCATGATGTAAATACTTTCACCTTGGTCAGTTTGAATCTACCAACATGGTGTCACCGTACTTGGAGTTGGGAAGAGATTCACATAGTCAACTCTTGCAATCAATGAGGGTTGGCTTCAGCACAACACTGGATGAATGTGTGTGTGTGTGTTTACATATATGTTCTCTCTTTGCTAACAGTTCTCACTTTGCATAGCACTGTGGCACCACTAATAAAAATTACCATGCAATTTGAAACCATGTAAGCAATCTTAATAATTAATGAACAATGGTTCAACTGCTATGGAGAACAGTATGGAAATTCCTCAAAAGATTGAAAATTGAGCCACCATATGATCCAGCAATCCCACTTCTGAATGTTTATCCAAAAGAATTGAAATCAGGGTCTTGAAGAGATGTTAGCACTCCAGCGTTCATTGCAACATGATTCACAACAGCCAAAATGTAGAAGCAACCCAAATGTCCATGAACTGATGAATGGATAAACAAAATATGGTATTTGTGTACAATGTAATGTAATTCAGCCTTAACAAGGAAGGAAATCCTGTCACATGTTACAACACAAATGAAACTTCATGACCTTATGCTAAATGAAATAAGTCAGTCACAAAAAGCAAATACTATATGATTCCATATATATGAGATATCTAAAGTAGTCAAATTCACAGAAACAAAAAGTAGAATTGTGGTTAACAGGGTCTAAGGGGAGAGGAAAATTGGAAGTTGTTTACTAAGCATAGAATTTCAGTTTTGCAAAATGAAAAAGTTCTTGAGATCTGTTAAACAACAATGTGAATATAATTAACACTACTGAGTCATTCACTTAAAAATGGTTGATAAGGTAAATTTTATGTTACGTGTTTTTATGAAAATTAAAAAATTAATTAACATGAAAATTTGGAATTGTTATACGATCTTTAAAAAATTTTGGTCAAGAAATTAAAAACTCCCCTTTTTCAGTTATAAATGCATAGGAAAATGAAAATGCTAATAAAACTAATGTTTATTTAGTACACTGGAGTTTAAAACATTAGGTACTTTAAGAACTAAACTGTTCATTTCTTTGTAAAAAAAGAAAAACCTATCAAGAGGAGCTTGAATAGTGCTTACCTCCTATTTATCATATAACTTACAATACAGAACGAGAATCTTTTCTATGCCATGGCAAATTGTCGTAGTCCTTTCTAAGTCTGGATCACCTTACATTTTATCCTTTACACTTTCAATGTCAGGAAATATCTAACAGTTCCTCTAATGTAAAGATTTTTTTTTACTAGCATCACTTTCTCTGGGATATTTTTGTCATTTTGGTCATAACAATTTATGTCAATAAGTTTGTGTCATTTATATAAATAAGTCCATCCTCACTAAGTACCTTTGGCAGCATATCTAGACTCTCTCAATGGCAGTGTTTATCCTAAAACATGATCTATAGTGAAGACCTGTTTTTGCTCAGGGCGTCACAGTGGGGGGATGGGCAGAAGGTGAAGGTGCTAGAGTCTGAGGAGCTGAGTGATTCATGCAGGCACTACATGTCTATGTGACTGAGCCCCCAATAAAAACTCTGAACACCAAGGCTTGTGTGAGCTTCCTAGGTTGGCAACACCTCATGCAGGTTTTCATATATTATTGCTGGGAGAATTAAGTACATCCATGTATGACTCCATTGGGAGGGGCTACCTAGAAGCTTCCTCCTGATTTTTCCTGTATTTTGCCTAATGAACATTTTCCCTTTGCTGTTTCGCTATGTATTCTTTTATTGTGATAAACCACAACCATGAGTATAGAAGCTTCTGAGTCCTGTGTGGCCTGCTAGTAAATCATCAAGCCTGAGTGTGGTCTTGGGTACCCCCACCACACTATGCTATAAGGTAATATATGGAAAATGATTATACAGTATTTGGAATACAGCATTCCATCACATTAGACCCTGTCCCTATGATTTTATATTCTAATGGAAGAAGATGATTGAATGCAAGGGAGGGAGCCCAAGACTGGTCTTATTCATCATCATGTGATTGACCTCACACAGGTTATGTGTTAATTACATATAAATTATATACACTGAGCTCTTTAAAAGAAGAGTATGCATAATATAGATTATTATTGACCTTTTAAACAGAGTGACCTGAAAAGAACTTCCTTAAAGATGCTACTTCAATACATTAAGTATTCATTGAGATAGCAGTGAAAGGAACATTTTGAATAAAAGTAAAAGAAAGTTAAATTGTCTTAAACCCTACTTTATAGTTTTTAAATGTTTGTAAGTACTAAAAACACTTTAGAACATCAAATTGCAATTTTTTTCTTAATAATCTTATGTCTTAAAACTAACACCTTTCTGGCGCAATTATAACAAGATTATTATTAGAGGTGAGAGACTAGGTCACAAAAATATGCTAGGTTGCAGTAATTCACAACAATGTTTAGCTTCACAATTCTAGTGTGAGAATCTGCCAGGATCTGTGGTCTGCAAACCACAGCAGAAAATGTGTGGAGATTTAACATGCTCAGCATAGACACTCTTTGAAAACAACTTTTTTCTCATTACAGAGGAATACACATTCTTAAAAATTTTTTAATTCAGTAAGGAAAGTTAAATAAAATCATCATTAAGCCTACCACCCATACGCAGATTTCTTTAAACCACCAGACGTACATATTATTTTAAAATTTTTTTATTTTAACAAATATATTAGAAATAGTTCATGCAATTAAGTATCAAAACAGCGTTTCAATTACCTACTTAAAATAGGTCATTGTAGTTACTACCTGCCTTCTAATGTCGGTGAAAATGTAAATCTGGCTCAATATCTAAATCCATGGTACTTTTCTACACCTATCTATTTTCAAAGCCTTATTTTTCTTTATAAAGATCATATACGGATACCAAAGTGAGTAATTCTACTGGCAATTGTGCCTTCGTTAAGAGATGTAAGTTAGTAATTGCTACATTTACCTGCCTCTGAAAATTCCCAAAACTGGAAAATGGTTACGTATTGTCAAACACGGCTAATGTTAATAAACACCCAACTCCAGATAAGTCTGTGTCAAGAACTCTGAAGGGACTGAGATTTTACTCTACCTGCAAGTTATGATGTTAGCCTGTCACAGTTTCATGGAGGCTGTAGGGACACAAGACTCCAGGGTCAGAAACAAACTACAGTTTGTGACTCAGAGCAATAGCACTAGCCAGCGTATCATTATTTTCTTGCACTGGTCTCCTTTTCCCCAATTCAAACTGGGTAACACAAAGAAGACCAAATGACATACACAGCGGGTCGATTACAGGAGAACTTCCTAGAATGGCAGTTTTATATAAAACACGTGTTTTGTGTAAAACACATTTTTATAATGCTTGCACTTTTCTCTGCAATGAGACAGTATTACACTGAACTCTAAGCATGTTTGCTCTTTTTTCTGGAAGTAGATACTGTCTCTATCTTTCAGGGTGTAAATAAAGCTGCACTTTGCTCCAGAAGAAGACGGTATCTCTACCTCCCAAGGCCTTGCACTCTACAAATATCCTTTTGGTACAAGGATATTTGCACAGTCCAAAACAAAGGGTAATCAGTGCCTCCCTGGTCAAACATGCAGAAATAAGAGTTCTCCATGAAAGATTGTCTCCCAATAGTCTAAAGTTATTATATTTTTTCAATTTTTAAAATATGCTGCAATATAGTAATATTTATATTTTTAATTCCATTGAATTTCTCTCAAAACTGTAGTCGCGTATTTCCTTACAAGTTGTATTTATTTTTTACAATAGTTTCCTCTCCTGCCGCTTCTTTTCTCCTCTCTCTGCAGCAGACTAGTAGAAACACTGTGTCACGCCAGTCACTATGAGTCTGGTAACATCTGCACCCATTTCCAATCATACCAAACTTTGCCCCTCAGGTGGAAACAATCCACTTTTTCCTTTTTCTTCTTGTCATCAAATATTAAACCTTGACTCAACTTGCATTAATTAGTTAATTCATTAGTTAAGTTTACACAATGACTACCAATATACCTAACCTAGAGAAGATACTCAATAAAATGTAGGTAGAATTACTATGTGGCTGGAATTGTAGTAAATGCTAGAAGACAAAGATGAATTATTCAACATCATGAACATTGCAATGAATGCTTCAAGGTCAAGTTATAAAGAAGGACATTAAAATGCAAAGACTCATACAATCTATTATGAACCAAATTCCTACACAGGAGAACAGCTCAAATATAACAGGCTAGACTTTGGAGATTATGATTTTTTTCACATTCGTATTATGGATATTAGCTATAACAATATCTTCCATTTGGGAAGTAGGCTTGAACATGGTGATATTGATGTATTCCGATCAAGGTGGAAGAAAGGACACCAGGGAGCAAAGACGGTCTGATTCATATTCATGCTTCAAAGACCTTCTGTTAGAAAAATCACATAAAGTTGAGAAAGATTGTATTTCACAAGAATCATACACAAGCATCTTCCTTTGTATTTTGGGTCAGAAAAATAAGAATTTTTTTTCAAATAGGAATGTTTGTTTAATTCTAAAATTAGTGTCACTTCATAAAGAAATCATTTCAAAATAGTAGTAAAGGCTGACACAGAACTAGTGAAGTGATAGATCAAGAGTTATAAATGACTAGCAGGATGCTTCTTTCTTTAAAATTTTAATTCCAATGCCTTGGCATAATAACCATCACTCCCTATTATTTTTGCCCGACTACCATTTTTATACATTCATGTGATATTTCTTGCCCATGAAGGAGTTTATGGACCTGAAAATAATGTTAAGTAATTATTTGAAATTTGTAACACATCGTCGATATAGTTCATTACACCTGTTATACCATAGTTGCGCAGTTCAGTTACCATCAACCTTCTACTTGAGATAGAGTTAAATTAAAACACAGATTTGTTTTTTCAAGAAGCATTCAGTCTATAGATTCCTAGTAACAGAGATAAAAGACATAAGCATAGTAGTAGTTCACATTCATGATCAGATTGGGAATGAAGAGAATTTAGCCTTTTTAAAGTTAGAGTAAATACTTGTACCTAAATCCCCTAAGTAACAAAGTCTATAATTATAGTGTTGAAAGCTACCCCTGTGGCTTTCCTAAATGGTTTCTAAAGTTTCTGAAATTTTTGTCTAATCAGAATTAAAAACATAAAATTTAGAAATTAATTTAGATGGTAAAAGCCAATGCTGTCATGTTGCTGATAAGCACATAGCATTTTTAAGAGCATTTTTAAGAACTGTTTCTGTAAATATGAGTAGTACAAGGGGAAAAATAAATGACTACTTTATAAAGTTGGATTTCAGTAATAAATCAGCAGCAAAATTAGATATAAATAATATTAGTTACAAATATTACATAATTTAGGATTATTCACATAATTTCCCCAATTTTTTTATATACATATATATATCAATCTACACTGATATTTGAGAATTTCATTCTTCAATTAGTAAGAAATTATGCAAAAATGTAATACGTGGCTAAATTAACTTGGCTCTGGGTCTGTTAGATGCAAATATTTTCTTCTCTTAAATTCTGTAAATCCTTGAAAAGTGCAAAAGACACCAGGATTATACTTCCGACTTTAGAAAGAGAAAAATCTATGAATTAATCAAGGTTGATATTCACATTATGACTGTTTAAAGTTGCACCTTGATTTTCAAGAGGAGATCAAATGCTGCTCAATGCTGGAGCAATTTCACAAAAGGTCTGACGATCCACTATAAGATGGGCAGGGGGAGTATATTTTCTGTCTGTTCTCTGCTTACTTTTCATTTATCTGGTTATAGACTTAAAAAAAAAAATGAGAAGAGACTGAGAGGCAGTGAGGCTGGAATGGAAGGATGAAGCCAATTTGGTTATCTTCAAAACCACGTAGTAAATAACCAGTATTCCATTTCATACATTTTGCTCTCCATTAAATGAATCAACTATTTTCACTCAAAGTTTCTGATAGCAATAAATCAGCTATTTCACATGAGAAAAAAGAAATTGTATAGAAATGACATGAAGAAAAAAGTGTTTCTTATTTTTCTATTCAAAAATTTTGTGAGGATTCATGTAAGAAAACAAACACGCCATAAAAAAGTTTTACTAAGTCAAGCAAATACCTGAATAGCTACATAATAAGGAATTAACACATATTCTATTTCATATTTAAGACCCACTGGAGGTATCTAGCACATGTGTTACTTGGCCAAGTAACAGTATGGAGAAATGTAGACCTTTCATTTTCCCACCATCTACTCCTATCAATGTCTCCAAAATCTAGAGTCAAATTCTGGTACCTTCCAAAATAAGACAAAGAAAGAAATTCTTTTCCTACCCTTTAATAAAACTCAGACAGCTACAGAAAACTATAAACAATTAGCCCTATATATAGGGGATAATTGTATTGTAAACACTTTTCTAGGAATAGGATACATAGTAAATACAAGGTTTTCCATTTCCTGAAACTGGCTCATTTTTTTTTAACACGAGAACATGTTTAGCTAACTATTCCTTAGTAGGCATAGGAAGTTTTTCCAAAAAAATCAGTCTCTCACTACTCAAGGATTTTTGCCAATGGTTCATTGCCAACTCCCTGCCAGACAGAGGGCCCATTTTCACATCAGTATGAGCTCACAGGATAGGATTAGCTCCATGAGAGCAAAGACCGTGTTTGCCTGCTTCACTCTTGTAATCCTGCTCTCTAGAATAGTGTCTGGCGCAGAGGAAGTTCTTAGCATTCATGAATGAGTAAATGAATTTAATCTAGATAGCCTAGGTCCAGCAGGCATTTCCAAAATATGCTGAGGGTCTTATAAAGCAATTAGCCTCATTATCTGCCTGTACCAGGGTGAAGTTCATTTTTTTCAACAATGGCTGAGTATTTCCCATCCTTTTGAAGAATGCTAAAGGAGTAAGGATAACGATAATAGAGTAGTGATAAAGGAGTGCTGATCTATAAGGTCAGATCTCTGCAGCAAACCTCAAATCACCACCATTCTTGGTCATTCATTGCCCAAAAGTAAGCTCCCCCTATCCCTGACAAGTCCATCTCCTCATGCATTCATCCTTATAGTGCCTGTGATTCCTTGTCTCTAACCCAACCTCCCATGGCCTGACACCTTTCCAATCTTTCATCTGTGCCCTCTGAAACCACTCTCTTGGAAAACACATTTGTAAACTACTAATCTACTCAGGTACCGTTTCTCCTACCTTTTCCCATAAGTGAATCCTGGCTTTTTTCTGATGCATTTCTTTCTTATTCACCTTCTCAACAGGACTCCAGTTCATTCTCCTATACTCCATGCACTTCCCACTTAAGGTAGGCGTAGTGTGCCTGACTCCTGAGTACCACTCCTCAGTACCACTTCCAGAACATTGATGCCCCTCCAACATTGGATAGAATATCCTCCTTTGAAACTCAGCTCAGTCTAATAAATGAGACTCTCTCCCTTGTTATCATTTGCATCTGTCAATTTCCTGATTCCTCATTCCTGAAATACTTCTTTTCTAACAAATCTTGCCATCATTATAGTGATCTTTGATAATGCAGAATACATACCCAAATTACCAACTACTTACCCTCTTCACTTTTGTAACACCAATAGCCTCAGCTACCTATCCATTCCCATCCAGTCATCTCAGAAGTACTTATAAAATTTTGATACTAACATCTATTCTTCCAACTCTCACATTATTTATCTGTTGTTTAATCCTACCAAAATCTTTGGTCCCTCTACCTTTTTACATTTTCCCCTTGAATTCCATCTAGTTTTCACCTCCTCCCAAAAACAGCTCAGACTTTGTTGCCCATTGTTTCAAGCAAGCATTCTTTTACCAATATTCTCAGATCTTTGCCCCATTCTCATCTGTAGCCCAACTGTGTAAAATCCCTGCCCTAAGGTAATCCATTCAGTACTTCAAAAATTGGTATGTGCAATTTTGAGGTGTTTCAAAATTGATGTGATGCACTTTAAAAATTGAAGAATTTAAAAATTTTGAAGTACTTTGAAAATTGATATGTTCAATTGATATATTAAAAAAATTGACATGCTTTTGGCTGTACTATCTACCTCAGGAAAGAGCATCAAGTGCCCAATTTCAGAAACATAAGCATCATTCTTGACTCTCCCTCTCTCTGATCCAAGTCCAATCAATTAGAAAGTCTTTTGACTTCTAAATATATTGATACCCACATGGTAGATGTCTCCTTAGTTTGCAAGACATGAAAATATATGTTTTGGGTGATGAAACAAATGGTCTGCTTGACATAGTATGCAAGTAGAAGGTTTATATTGGGGGTAAAATACCTACCATTCTATCAATGATAAGAAGATAGTAGTTTCCATTTTTCTTCTACTAATGGTGGAGCCAAGAGGAGAACTCATAGCTTAAATAAAGGAAGAAATGAGACAAAAGCTTGAAGGAGAAAACAGGGCTAAGAAATAGTATCATAGTCATGGGCTTTTAGAGGTTCATATCTTGTACAAGATTCCCTACAGAGAGAAAAGACCAATTTTCTTTTCTAACATTTAAATGAGAATTGTTTCTTTTTCTTTTCTTCAATTACTGTGATTTCCAAACGCTTAATAGAAATCTGTTCTTGACCACGGCCTTGTTTTAGCGTAGTTTTGTTCCCACATTACATAAAATAACTCACATTCTTGCTAATATCTGAAACGTAAAAGTGATGCAATCCAAATTCAAGAGAAGGTAGATAAAATCTCATTTGAAAGTGGATGCAGTTAAATAATGAAGTAAAATGTCCTCAGTGACCACAGAGAACTATACCATATTTTCATTTTCTAAAACATAGAACTAACTCTAAATCCCATTTAAAGATTCCATGACGATGCTGGAAGAAAGAATTCTCTATGAATGTAAAATGTCATGTCAGGAAAGATCACAAATTTGATTCTCTGATCAAAAACGTTGAGAGTGAAACAAGCAAACAAAAAAATAAGTGTCTGTAAAGAAATGTGTCATTTGCTTTGTCTTGTAAGACAGTCAGTACTTTAAATGAGCATAGGGTCAAAGTATCATTGTGTTCAATATCCTGACAACTACACAGTCGAGGGCTGTGTTCATGAGGCAGCGATTCACCCATTACACACAGAAAAAGAGTATTTAAGAAGAAAGAATATTAACCAACTTTTTACCTCCCTAACAGAGAAAATTTAGATATTAATGTAATAATTTAAAAAAAATCCTTGGCAAGAATGTTATTATGTTCAATATTTCTCTCAGTTAACTTTGGATATAATTTTACCCAAACATCACAAAGAGGGAGAATAATCAACAATAAAATTTTGAACAATTCAACCTTAATACAGATAATGGAAAGATGTCTACTTATTAGGGATGTCTACTTGGGATCCTAGGGTAACAGAGAACTAGTCTGGTTTGGAGAATCATAGGAAAGTTTACCGACATCAAGATGATGTCCTCCACATTACAGGAAAGGACAATGAAATATCTCAAGCCTTAATCATAGGAGTAAAGATTCACAAACCCTCACATTACCTTCTGGAATAATACCCAGATAGAGCTGGGCATATTTCTCATCTTGGTACCATAAGTCTGCTCAACTCCAACAAACTAGTAAAGATTTTAAAAAATATTAAATCTCAGAATATAATATACCTAAGGGATACTAATATTAAAGTGAAAATAAATACTTTTTGCTATTGGGAAATATGAATCTTAAAAAAATGATATTTGGAAATGAAAAAAAAGCAAATTGATCAAAGAATAATTTGGGTTATTCCTTAAATTTTATTTAAGATTTTTAACTTCTCAATATGAAGATTAGCTAAAATACTGACTGCAGAAATGCTGCCCAGAATACGTTCTTAAAGGGCATGCTCTAATGAATGGATAGGAATTATTTGCAAATAGGTTATTCTACTAATTTTAACAATTAGTTGTGCTTATAAATTCTTGGAAAATATGTGTTCTTGAACAATTTCATCTCCTCCAACAAAATCACAGATTATTTTATAGACACCCTATAAATCTGATTAAAGAAAATGAACACACAGGATTCAAAAATGACTACTGGTAAAAAAAAAAAATAGATATTTGAAACATTTATACTCTGGAGAGTGTAAAGTAATTTTCCATATGTTAATTATCCTGTATTCCAATTTAGAGAGTTCTGATTAATGAGATCTTTGCACATCAAACTATTAGTCAGAAGCAATAATGGATGATGCCTGTTTTGGAATTTGTCAGTGGGATGGTTATAAAGCAAGTGTAAGAAAAGCTGTCCTTGTCTTCTAGGTGTAATGTGCCATCAGTACACTCCTCCTCACCATCTACAAAAGCAGCAAGAAGTTTATCAAAATATCACTTCCAAACACACCCAGAACTGTTCTAAGAAGAATTCTGATCAATTTTCTCCATATTTTTATAATTGAGTGAAGGTAGACTACCCAGACAAATACCCACTTAGCCTGCTTCTTAAACCAGCTGAAGTGGGAGGTGATGAAACAGGTTTAGCACAAATTCTGACAGTATCAGGCATAGTTAGAAAATAAGGATATATGTCTTCTTTATGGCTAAGACTTTAAAAGCATTAAGTAGGTTTAATACTTATTTCTTTCGATTTATCAAAATGTTCTCCAAAATAGGAAGTGCAGTGTAGTTGAATATTTGTGTAATGGTTCTTTTGATTTCTCATTTGTTTTCTGTGCTAAATGAGTTCCAGTAGGGCAATGGTACTCAAAGGACATTTATGCAATAAGAGCTTGAAATACTGAGGTGGAGAAAATTATATACAATTCCTGGATGCTCTAGTTGATGACTACGTTTCATTAGGTACAGGAAGAAGACCCAGAATATGTATTTTTAAATCTTCCTAGATGATGTGGTGGAAGCCAGATTTTAGAATCTCTATTTTAGAATCTTTCCCGTCATATAAAACTGTTTTGTGGAATTCCTGGTCCCTCGACTTTTTTTACTACCCAATACCGTACAAGCAAAGATGAAGTTTTTGAGGTGAGTAAAGAGAGACAAACTTTGGATACTGTATGATAACTTCTGTATCGATTCCTGAACCTGTTATAGAAGTTACTTTCCTGTCAACTTAGAGAAAAATTGGTTTGCCACTTTCCGGGTGATTAGGGTCTAAAAATGTCTAAGCCTTTAAGAAGAGTTACTGAAAAGAGTGATATTTCTATGTCATAGATAATCCTTTCCCCACATAATAATGTACACTGGTCAGTAGATGAAACCTACAAGAATGTAATTGGTTGTTTATCTACTCATGGATGTTTTAAAGCAACTTTTGACACTGTAACTCTGGATTTCTTGTACAATTTTTTTTCATAATTTCACAACATTATTTGTCAAGAAAATTCATGTACTAAGAAAATTCCAAGACAGTGGGATAACTGAACATTTTAAAACTAATGAAAAAGAGTAATGTTAATGTATTCTAGAAATTCTTAAGGCACTGCGATTTCCTCTTCTTCCTTTTACATGAATTTTGGTTTTAGACGATTTGGTGGGAAGGATGGAATGTGGGAGAAAAGGAATAAGAGGACTCATATAATTTATACAAGAATCTTTATAGGAAAAAAATAATATTTTTTCTCTAGTATTTCACCATTTTTTTCAAACTAGAAAATAAATACATGATAACTGCCATATGTTAGTAACCAATGTATTATATTTTCTTTTATTATAGGTCATCTCTTTATTTTTCATTCATTCAACAAGACTTACTATCTACCACGGGCTAATATTGGATCTGTATATCAATAAGACACAATGGCTGCCATCAAGAGGATCAAATTTAATTTCGCAACATAGCAGTTATATGTAAGTTTTGACTACAATCCAAGTATTCAGTTCTATAGTAGAAGCTATAAGTATGTCCTGTGATCAAGGAAGGCAATATTTATTACTATAAGGGAGATGGGGAACATGAAAACATTCACAGAGGAGAAGCTATATGAGCTGACACCTGACATGAATAGTACAGATTATAGTAAAATTCGTGGGTTCAAATATTAGCTTCACTACTTGACTGTGGTTCATCCATGGGCAAGATGTTTATCAACACTACACCTTAATTTCTTCCTCTGCAAAATGGGAATACAAAAGTGCTTTCCTTACAGGGCTGTCTTGAAGATTAAATGAGAAAATCCATGTAAAAGGTTTAGTACAACAAAAGGAAATTGGAAGCATTCAACAAATCTTGGTTTTTAACATGAGTAGGAATTTTCCAAAAGGCCGAGACACAAAAATCTACATGGTGGAAATGGTAAGGGGAAAATGAAAGGGCTTGGTTCACTCAATTATAAAGTGTGGTACACAGTGTAATTTGAGGGAAAACTGGTGAAAACGAGTTTGGAATGTCAGGTTAGGATCGGATGGTTAAGAACTTTATAAAGCTGGCCAAGGGTTAGACTTCAGTGGAAACAAACCAGAATTATCATATCTATGCTTTAAATATAGTGGTGAGGGTTAAATGTACTGAAGAGATGAAGATCTGTAAGGAGGCTCTTGTAGTGTCCAATAATGGAGGTACATAAAGGTAAAAATGATGCATTCTGATGACCAATTGAATATGAGGAATAAGATAGAATTGGGACAGCTCTTGTCTCTAAGTGTGTGTTTAGGCCACTTATAGACTCATTTAAGTGAAATAGGGAGATAGAAAATAAAAGAAATTTGGTGGTGGAGGGCAGGGAGCCTGAGTGACAATCTTGTATTAGATGCATGTGGAAATGTGCAAGAGGCTCCTGAAATGCAGAAATGGAACTCAGATGAAACGTCAGATCTGATAATGCAGAATTGAGAAGATAGGTAGTAATTGAAATTGTGGGAGTGAAATTACACAGAGAGAGAGGATAAAAAGAAGAAGCTTTAGGATGGAGGGTAGAAATTGAGAAAATTGCAAGATTAAGAAAATAAGTCAAGAAAGAAATAAAGAGGCAGGAAGAGAGCCAGGAGAGCAACTTGGATGCCACGGAAGCCAGAGAGATGAGGCATTTGAGAATCTAGCACTGTTGGAAACCTGTAGAACAGTGAAGTAACACTAGATTTGAAAAGAGGTTACTGAGTATGGCAACTGGGTGGCTATTAGCAGTATCTTTAGCTTTGGTGGCAGGGAACAGAAGATAAATGTAAGAGTTCAAGGATGAAGAAGAAATAGGAATTTGAGAGAGGAACTTCCCAGGCTAGAATCCTGAGTCTACTCCTTACCGTCTGTATGACCTTGAGATATTGGCTGAACCTCTTTACATCTCAGTTTTAGGGTTAAAAGAATTATTTAAAGAGTTATTATATAGATCATGCAGCAGAGTGCCTAGAATAGACGCTTAATAAGTGTTAAATATTGATTAGTTATTATTATTCTATTTTCAATAAAATTTTCCCAAGTCAGTGCCGTATTAGGACCAAAGTATATGGCTGAGTGCTTGATCCTTTCCCTTCTCAACTCATATTTAGTCTGACCTCTGCTTTATGTGTCTGTTTCAATACTTTTATTTACTCATGTTTCTATTCACCTATTATTTATAGATTGTCTACCATGAAGCTGAACTTTATGGTATGATATAGAAGAGATAAGATATAAAATACGTCCTTGCCATTGTTACAAACAAAAAATAATTGGACACTAAGTCCTAGACCACTAAGAAACAGACTTTGCATTTACAATGAGAAAGAAAAACAGCCCCTGACATTCAGGCTTTGACCTAGCATCACAGCTAGGTCTCGGTGTTCCCCTCTGGAACATAAAAACTTTCACAGAACATCAACATCAGACAAGGTCACTCTGTGACCATAATGGATCAAGACAAAAACAAGACCACTTCATGATCATGCCTGAACACAGACAAAAGATGAACATTGTCCAAGCCACAAAATTCGAAACATCCCTACTCTAGGCTTTTATGAGTGAATGCTGCCTATTTATCAATTATAGCTTTAGCTTTGCTCTAATCTGCCCAACCTATGGATAAGATTTATTGAGATACATCATCATAAAGTTTTCTCTGCTTGCTGCAAGCTCCCAATTCAAAGTGAGCCCCTGCCTCATTGGACTGTCCCAAGAATCATGCTACCAAGGTCTAAATCTTACAAGAAGTCCTTTCTAACATCTTTTTACTAAGACGCCCCATAGTTGCCCTTGGAGTGCATGCTCACTCACTGCACTAAGTAATAAACCCAAGTTGCTTAACTATAGGTATGTTCCTGGTAGTCTTTGGCTAGAGAGCATTGACAATAAATAGAAAATGATATTGTGAGCATACAGTAAACATGCTTCAGCTTAGTAAAGCTTCTGGATCAAATGTGCTGTCCAGGCCAGCTATCTTATATTTGATCATTATTTTCAAGAACATGTGACATAGATTTTAGGGTATGTCTACACTATTGCGTGAAGTCCATCTTGTTGATGTTTGACACTATACCTTACTGGTTGAAGATTTTATAGACTACATTAGTATTTTATTTTCAATAAATACCTAATATCTTTTTGTTGAAATGCAACACAAAGAAATTTTCTATATATTGTCAACCAAGACAAATGACCCAGTGAAGGGAGCTAAACCTTTGAGTCTGAAGTTTAGGGGAAGTTGTCTCAATAGGAGTGGCTTTAAACCTTAGAGTTGTAGCCACAAGCTCTCTGAGTCTGGTATTCTGATTAAGGATACCCAGCTTCAAATCCTAGTCTATGAATTCTAAAGAATGAAGCCCAAAGCAAAGGACAGGTGTGAAGAAAAAAGGAAAGGTGACCTTGGAGTAGGAAAGGAACTAACACACCAAATCACACTTTCTTCCTGCATCTGCTGTTCATTTAAATTTAATGCTTTTCTTACCTCCATTCCCTTTCTATTTAACCCATTTCTTTTCCAAACAATATAGTGCTTTAGATATTGTGATCCAAAGCAACTTCCCAGTTCCTGCTAATAAATTTGGTCTTCTATCATGACATATACTTAACAGGCATCCAAAGGAAAGCTCTCTATTTTAAAACAAATGGAATAAAGATTATGAGATGATACTGATGATCATATAGGCAAACTCTATACTTGGAAAGAATATTAAGAACAATAAAATGTAATGGCAGTTTTTTGTGTTTTATTGTTAAAAAAAGGAAAAATTATTATTAGAACTAAAATTATGAAATATCTTTTACTTATATGCAATGTTTCTCATATTGTCCAAATATTGGCTTACAAGTAAATGTTTTTCAGCTTGGTAAAAATAAATGAAACATTAATTATTACATCCCTGATGCCTGAAACAATTTAGTTACTTTATCAATATGCCTTTTGGGCAAATCACCCCAGTGATTCTGTGATGAACAGAAATGCTGCACATAGGCAATTTTTGCCTGAACTTTTAGATTACATTATTAATTCCACATAGATTCTTCATTCTAAAATCAACCTACCAATGTTTTCTCATCTCTAACCAAGTATTCAAAATTAATCAACTCTCTGAAGCATCATGTTTAGTGACATGACAGTAATGTGTCTGCCATAACCATTCAGGTGAAACATCACTGTAAGACAGGTGTTTCAAAGATAGGACTTCAAAAATTAATGAGCAAAGGGAGTAAAACATGTATACTTTCAACCTTTCTTTTCTTTGAAGGATCTAAAGAGAACAGATATGAAAACTCAGCTTTCTTCAAAGGCAGTTATTTAAATTTCAAATGGACTGTTTTACATTGCTAAATTTTCAATAAAATTAAGTATCATGTAGGCATGTATCAATGTCCTTAAAAGTAAAAAATAATCCTTCTGTAATCTACTTATCTCAGCTCCCTCTAACCCTTAATGTACTATTTTTTCACATTCAATACACTCTTCACCCTATCAACTTCTTCAAACCTGTTACTCTTCAAAGACTTTATATCATTAGAGGTATGTGAACATAAACTAATATAGCCTCCAAAAATATATTTTGTTTTAGCAAGCTACACTGTGTCCTACCCTTTTATTATTAACCTATATGCATATTTATATTTGAAGTTCATTTTTCGGAGGCATATAATTGTACAGTACTTGTTTAGCCAATCTCACCAGCTCTGCCTTTTGATTTTTATATTTAGGCCATTTACATTTAGCTTGATCATTGACGTGGCTGGGTTTATATCTGTCTTGCTATATGTTTTCTATTTGTCCCATTTGATTTTTTGTTCCATCCATTTTTCCTTTTTTTTCTGGTTTGCCTTGAATTAATTGTCTTTTTTGTTGTTTTTATTTATCTCCATTGTTGGCTTGCTAACTAAAATTCTGTGTGTGGATATGTGTGTATGTGTGTTATTTTACTGGTTGCTTTAGAGTCAATATCATACATCTTTAATGTATCACAATCTGCCTTCAAGTGATATTACACCACTACATATTTAAGAACATTAAAATAGTATACTTTATACTATTTCTCTATTACATAATTTCTCCACTTGTACTTTATGTCCTATTATTGTCATACATTTTATTTTTACATGTGTTACAAACCCAAAATCCATTATTATTTTGTTTATATTTTAATTATCTTTTAATTATCTTTTAATGAGATGCAAATGAAAAGAAAAAAGTATATATCCATCCATATAATTATCATATCTGGTGATCCTCAGTCTTTGTATAGATCCACACTTCTGTGTAGCAGCATTTTCCTTCTTCCTGAAGAACTTCACTATATATTTATTTTAATATTGGTATGCTAGTAATAAATTCTTTCAGCATTTATATGTCTGAAAGAGTATTTCATCTTCTTTTATAAAAGACACTTGTGCTTGGTATAAAATTCCATATAGACCATATGTCTTAGTACTTTAAACACACTGATCCTTAGTTTTTCCACTTACATTTTATGTCTGAAAATAGTTGTCATTTTTGTCCTTGTTCCTTGATTCATGATAGATCTCTTTTTCTGGCTGCTTTTAAGCCTCCCTTTTTATCACTGTGTTAAACAATTTAATCAAGATATCCCCTGGCATAATTTTTTTCATGTTTCATCAAATTTGGAAATTTTCAGACATTGTTTCTTCATATATTTTTTTCTGTCCATCCCTCTCTTTCCTTGCTTTCAGTTACTCCCTTCAAACAAATATTAAGCTGCTTGAGGTTCATCCACTGTTCACTGATGCTTCATCATCCTGTGTTATTTTTTCCCCCGTGTTTCATTGTAGATAATTTCTATTGCTATGATTTCAAGTTCAATAATATTTTCTTCTTCAATGTCTAATCGGACTTTAATCCCATCCAGTGTATTTTTCATCAGACACATGAAGACTCTGTCTCCAAAAGTTTTATTTTATCTTTATTTACATCTTATTTATCTCAACATATCTTTTTGAACACTTGGAATGCAGTCAAAGTAACAGTTTTAATGTCCTTGCCTGCTAATTCTAAAATAGGTATCAGTTCTGGGAATGTTTTGATTGATTGTCTTTTCTCTCCATTATGGAGCACATTTTTTCTGCTTCTTTATGTGCCTTATTAGTTTTGATCAGATGTTAGACATTGTGAACTTTACCTTATTGGGAACTGGATAGTTTTGTTTTCCAAAAAATATTCTTGAGTCTTTTCTGGAACACAGTTAAGTTACATAGAAACAGCATTTCTGTAAACAAGTGTTCACTCGTGTCTTTCTTTTAGCTTGGTTAAGTGGGAGTGAGGGAGTGAATGTTTAATCTAGAGGCAATTAGTCCCCACTTCTGAGGCAATATACTTTTGTATACTCTACCCAAATCCTCACGAAACTTGGAATTTTTAGTCTGGCAAGTGGGAAGAAGCACCATTCTCAGTCCTGTGAGAGTGCTGAGCACTGTTACCTCTAATCCTTTCCCCAAAGTTAGGAAGTTTTCCCACACAAATGCACTAATAAGCCCTGAGCTGAGTACTGAAGGGGGACCATCTGCAGATTTCTAGAATTCTCTCTCAGTGTAGCTCTCTCTACTCTGATATTCTGTCCTGTGAACTCTAGTCACGTTATTCTTCCCAACCTCTCAGCTCCATATCCTCAACTCAAGGAGTCCACTTGTTCCCACCTATGTTCCTCTCCCTATGTCATTGCTTGAAAAACCTTTCAAGGCTATAACCTGGGGCAATCTTGGGGTTCCCCTCATTTGTTTCCAATCTCTTCGGGATCACTATTCTTCACTGTCTGACAGCCAGTATCTTTCAAACTGTTGTTTCATGTATTTTGTTTGTTTTTTGGTTGTTTTATAACAGCCAAATATGGAAGAATAAAACTCTTCTGTTACTCCCTATACTTACCTAGAAATGGAAATCCTAGCAGTCTTTTTTGTTGTTGCTGTTGTTGAGGAAGACTGGCCCTGAGCTAACTTCTGTTGCCAATCTTCCTATTTTTTTTTTTTTTTTTTTTTTGCTTGAGGATGATTATCACTGAGCTAACATCTGTGGTGCCAACCTTCCTCTATTTTGAATGTGGGACACTGCCAAAGCATGGCCTGTGTAGGTCCACACCCAAAATCCAAACCCATGAGCCCTGGGCCACCAAAGCAGAACATGCAAATTTAACCACTATGCCATCAGGCCAGCCCCATTATGCAGATATTGATACACTGATTTTAGAATTTATATAGGAATTCAAAGGGGCTAAAACAGCCAAAACTTTCAGGGAAAAAAACATCTATACTACCCTTTTTCAAGTTTTTCTTCAAAGCTACATTAGTAAAGACTATTTATTATTTGTAGAAGGAAAGATGAATAAATAGTGGAACAGAATAGATTATTCAGATACAGACCCACACACACATGGTCAACTGATTTTTGACAAAGATGCCAAGGCAATTTAGCCAGGAAAGTCTGGGTTTCCAAAAAATGATGCCAGAATAACTAGATATTGATATGCAAAAGAAAAAATTGAACTTCAAGCATTACTTCACAACAAACACAAAAACACAAAACTTATCTCAGAAGAGATCATAGATCAAAACATAAAAGACAAAAACAATAAAATTTACAGGAAAAAAAACCCACATAGAAGTAAAATTTGCAACCTTCAAGTAAACAAAGATAACATAGTACTTAAAAAGAATGACATTGGTAAATTGAAAAATTGAACTTTTTAAAAATTAAAAATATCTATTTTTCAAAAGACACCATTAACAAAATGAAAAGGCAACAGCAGCCTGGGGGAAAATATTCACAATGCATATATTTGGCAAAGTAGTTGCACCAAGAGTAGATAAATATCTCCTGTATTAGTCATCAGAGAAAATCAAATAAAAATCACAAAATACCACTTCATACCCAGTAATTTTCTCAATGGATAACGCCAAAATTTGGCGAGGATGTGGAGTAACTGGAACACACAAATTTTCCTGCTAGAGAAGTAAAATGGCACAACCAATGTGGAAAATTATTTGGCAGTTTCTTAGAACTCAGGTCTGAGTTATAATTCACTGTTACTTATTTAGCAAAGAGAAATGAAAATGTATGACCACAGACTTGCACAAGAATGTTAATAGCAGCTTTATTCATAATAGAAAAAATTGGAAACAATCCATATACACATCAGCACGTGAACGGTAACAAATAGGGATATATTTATATAAGGGAATATCACCTCATAATAAACTATTGGTATAAGAATAAAGCTAGATTAACCTCAAAAATAATATATGATTGAAAGAAACAGAACACAAAATCAGTGTGTTTCTTGGGGTAGAGAATTAACTGTAAGTACGCGTGAAGGAACTTTTTGGGGCAATGTCAACATATACTAATTCAGGTGATAGTTACATGACAGTCCATATTTGTCAAAATTTCTCAACTTATATACTTAAAATTTGAACACATCATTTTATTTAAATTATACCTCAATAGAGTTGATTAAAAATATTTAGCTGTCAAGTTTTCAGTGTAAAGTTGGAGTTATTTTAGTGGCCACTATTGTTGTTGATATTTATTAAAACATCTTAATCAACTAATATAGTATTTTACAAGGCTGGAAATGATATATTTACAACTCATTTGCTGTGTATTATAGGTAAATACCAATAGCAGGGCATTTCCAAATCATCTGTGAGATAAAACAAAGTTAAAGTTCAAACCAAATAAAAATGACATATCAAAAAATCACCATTCAGGGGCTGGCCCAGTGGCATAGCAGTTTAAGTTCTCATGTTCCACTTCAGTGGCCTATGGTTCACTGGTTCAGATCCTGGGCATGGACCTATTCACCGCTTGTCAGGCCATACTGTGCCAGGTGTCCCACATATAAAGTAGAGGAAGATGACCATGGATGTTAGCTCAGGGCCAATCTTCCCCAAAAAAAGAAAATCACCATTCAAAGATATTATTTCCAAGGACATCTATTTATAATCCAAATTAGACTGCTTGAAATCTATTGTCATTTTACTTAGATCCACATTCTTTCAAATACTGTGTTCAGAGCAGATTTTTATATTTCCCATATTTTGAAGTTGTTCTATTTATTTATTTATTTTAATTGCAGTAACATTGGATTACAACATTATATAGCTTTCGGATGTACATCATAATATATTTCAAATTCTGTGTAGATTACATCATGTTTACCACCCAAAAACTAACTATAGTCCATTCCCTCACATGTGAGCGTAATCATCCCTTTTGATGTTGTTCTTAATGCACCCAGGATATGTTTTCTCTCACAGTCTTTGGGAAAAATGCAATCTTCTGGAGACAACTAAAATTGGTGCAAGTTTTACACAAGTATGTTTTCTTCTGAGGTTAAGCATTTGGTGTATTATGCATTGTTTACTCTTAACGTGAGAACAAATCATGAAATATTATTTACTTTTAATTTGACACTGGCAATGACACCTAGATGCCTACCTCAATTTTTTGGAGACTCGACTGATAACAACTGTCACTGAGATTCCCAGAACCCTGGGGTATAACCTGTCTTTTGGCTTAGAAGCCAGCTTGCCCATTGCCTTTGCAGAATGGTGACTGACTCTTCATCCCTGACCCACAAGTAGAGAAGGAGAGAGTGAAAGAGAGAGACAAAGAGATGTCATGCTTCCAAATTTATCTCCGAATGATTATTATACCACAAGCCTAAAAAGCTAAAAAACCAGGAATAGATTCAGAATCACTCTAATGTTGTTTAAGATAATTTCAGTTTCATTCACTCTTACAGTAAACTTTTTTAGGCCTATTTTGGGTTTTTTCATCTCTGGGTTTAAGTGATCATCTGCTAGTTTTGAATTCTCCTTTTTTTCTTCATAACGTCTTATTGCAAAATGGCAACCGAGCTGAAATTTAGGTTGACGTTCATAGGCATGTAAAAGGTCAGTGGCTTATGCAAATAGACAATAATCAGGTTTTGAATTTTATCATCACTATAAACAATAAATATGAGCTCCTGTGTTGTAAAAACTATCTTATTCATCTTTTAAACTCTCCAGAGCTTCTGGTATAGAGTTGAATTCACAGACTCTCTTTTAACGCTTTCTGACTTAAGCATTTATGTACAGATTGCAAAACTGGTCCCAAATTTTCACCTCTCCCTGCATCCTCCCCCTTTGCTATGTAACTATACTGCCCTGTCATTCTGATTCTAGGCCTAGTGCTGTGAACAGCTTTAGACAATGGGATGATAGCAAATGTGCATGCAGAGGCTTGAGAAATGTTTACACATTTGAACTCACCTTCTTATGCTCTTGTGTGTTTGCCACACTTTTGTCAATATGCCAGGAATAGCCAAAGTTAGCCCTGGCTTATCTCAAAAGAAAATACATTAGGGAGTAAAGCTGACCATTCTAGTCACCCCAGCCAAAGCCAACCTACATCAATCTAGACCACGCTAGCCAGCCAACATCTAGAAATTTGTTCAAGCCCAGCCTTGATCAGCAGAAGCATCTTACTAATTTTCAGCTGACTGCAAATGTGCAAGCAATCATTGCTTATTGTTCTACGCTGATGAGGCTTTGTAGTGGCTATTACTCAGCATTATTGTGGCAATCAATTATTCATACAGGTGCAAAGACATTCAGGCATATTTTTCTTCTGATATAGACAGAAAAAAAGTGAGAGCCTTTTTGATAGAAAAGGTAAAAACCTTTCCATATTTTTAAAGCATGGCAAAGGAAACCATCAACAAAATGAGAAGACAACACACAAACTGGGAGAAAATATTTGCCAATCATAGATCTGACAAGGGGTTAATTACCAAGTTATATAAAGATCTCATACAACTCAGCAACAACAAAAATGAACCACCTGAGCAAAAAATGGGCAGAGGATGTGAACAGACATTTCGCCAAAGCAGATATACAGACGGCCTACAGGCACATGAAAAGATATTCAGCATCACTAATTATTAAGGAAATGCAAGTCAAAACTACAATGAGATATCACCTTGCATCCATCCGAATTGTTATAGTTAACAAGACAAGAAATAATAAGTGTTGGAGAGGATATGAAGAAAAGTGAACCCTAATGCACTGCTGGTGGGAGTGCAAACTGGTACAGCTTCGATGGAAAACAGTAGGGGGATTTCTCGAAAAATTAAAAATAGAAATACCATATGATCCAGCTTTTCCATTGTTGGGTATTTATCCAAAGAATATGAAATCAGTAATTCAAAAAGATATATGCACCCCTATGTTCATCACAGCATTATTCACAATAGCTAAGACATGGAAACAACCCAAACGCCCATCAATGGATAAAGATGTGGTATATATATACAATGGAAAACTACTCAACCCCATAAAAAAGACAAAAATTTGCCATTTGTGACAACATGGACAGAGCTTGAGGGCATTATGCTGAGCAAAATAAGCCAGAGAAAGATTTCACTCAAATGTAGAAAACAAACAAACATATAGATAAGGAGAACAGATCAGTGGTTACCAGAGGGAGAGGGGGTGGGAGGAGGGTGAAAAGGTTAAAGGGCCACATATGTATCCTGACCGATAAAAACTAGACTGTTGGTGGTGAACACACAGTCTATACAGAAACTGAGATATAGTGATGTACATCTGAAATTTACATAGCCAATGTGACCTCAATAAAAGAATTCTTTAAAAAACATTTATTTGGGTATCAGCCCAGTGGCATAGTTGTTAATTTCATGTGCTCCACTTCAGCGGCCCAGGGTTTGTGGGTTTGGATCCCAGGTATGGACCTACACATACTCATCAAGCCATGCTGTGGCAGCATCCCACATACAAAATAGAGCAAGACTGGCACAGATGTTAGCTCAGCAACAATCTTCCTCAAGCAAAAAGAGGAAGATTGGCAACAGATGTTAGCTCTGGGCCAATCTTCCTCACTAAAAAAAATTTATTTGCATTTAAAAGATAGATCTAACTTGATGTCTATATATTAATCTATATTTAGATATATATGTCCTAGAGCATCAATAACAATATTCACAATAGCGACTACCGAAAATAGTAAGGAACCTGCAAATAGTTCTGATGAAGACTGATTAAAGAACAAAGGAATGGCAATCTAGCAAAGTAAAAACTTGGAGGGTAGCCAGGAGATATGTAGTTTTCCAGAAATAACCTTTTGTAGAAGAAAATGTGTGTGTGTGTTTCCTCTGTTGCTCCAGAGAGCGGAATATGGGCACACTTATACAGGTGCACATCACAGGGAGAGAGACATCAGATGATACAAGTACTCAATATTTTGAGCTCTAACAGCAAAATGTACTCAGAAATTCAGTGTACTAGGTTCTTGCCAAAATCAGGAATAGCTTCGGTAACCTAGGCCTGATTTTGTTTTTTTATGATAAGAAATGATGTAGAAATCTCAAGACACAGAGAGGCTAAGAGGGAAATTGGCTGCTATACTCAACATACTATTATGCAAAGTTTAAATATTACCACTTTAGTATCAGCTACTGATGACAATTTAGATTCAGACTTTGCCTCAAATCAAACATCTGTTTCACAGAGGAGAGTTGTTTTGTTCTTTAAAATTTTCTCCCCTCGGGCAGAAATGATTGGCACTGATGATGTCCAGTGCCAGCTCCATTGTCCCATTCAAGATGGCTTCAAAACTAATTAATAGTAACAATAAAGATTTAGCCAGTACAATTTTTGAAGAAATATTTTTTTCCAGGAACGTATGATATTTGAAAGTTCCATTCATTGTAATAATAGGAATTATATCTTTCTGAGAAAAGTATACACAGATGATGATATTTATTGAATACCTGGAGTTAACAGTCATATTTTCCTTTATATGTTTCCCTGAGATTAAAAAAATTATTTTGAGTTTTAAGAAACTACAAGACTGTAAAGAGAAACTTGACCAGAGTTACCCTAGAACTACGACTGTTAGGAATATTACAAAAATGATTACACTTTCAGGTAAGAGGTTGGACGTTGACCATTCCTAAGATTCTAAATTTTTTACTTTAAAAATAAGTTCAAATCAAATTCATAAGCATCATATTTTATTTACTAAGGAATACTAAGTACAGAACTACATACTTATTGATCTGTTTATCATGAAAAAACTGCAAATTTGAATCTCTCCTAGCTGTCCCAGTGAGAATGATCATGATAGAGTCACGTTCTGCTTTCTTTCTAAGCAAGACTTAGTCGTGGAGATCTACTTGTAATGAAAGCTGTCTTAAGGATGCATTTGTGTGGGTGATTGGAAAAGGAGACGATGAAGATTAGCATGCGGTGGTAGGGAGAGAGGGAGAATAAATCACTGCTTTGTCTATTGTTGGCTGTTCTAATTCTTAGGAAACATGCATTTCATTTTAAGTGAGCACTTCCAGTAGTGGCAAAGTTAATGTGTTAAAACTTTCCTCTTAGCTGTATTTTAACATCTCCATGACAAACAAGGCTATTCAACTCACCTCCCGAGCCATACTTACTTTGCTTTCATATCTTCTAAATATTTAGTAGCATGCTAAATATCTCTTTCCTAAAACATCACTCTGGATCTCAAAAAGGCCAGGAGGCAGCCTCACCTATCTGTCCCAAAATCAGATTAAGGAAATGCAGCTGAGCATTACCAAGAGTACAAGAGGATGATAGATATATTGACAAGAGCCAGTGTGAAGACATACAAATGACTAAAGTCCATGGGGGATAATTTTATTTCTCATGAGATTCCACCACAGAATGAGTGTGGGTACATTCCTTCATGAACAATCACAATGCCGTGAAAGCCACAGGAACACAGCCTCTGTAACAGAAAAAAAGGTGAAGAGGAAAAAGCCTGAATTTGACTAAGCCTACCTGTAAAATACACTGTGTTCTCAATGAATTTCCTTGGAAGCGAATTTTCTGAGAAGGGATTAGGCAGTTTTATGCCGTCAAGTTTAGGAATGTGGCTTGAGATACAGATTAAGCTTGGTTTTCAGAAAAATGTAAAGAGCAATATTTTTTGCATTACTGAGTTTGTGGGCTGTAAAAATGTTCAAATACTTTTTTTAATGTTGTACTTTTAATTTAACAAAGTTCTGGGAAGTTATATACCCATTCCCAGAAGATAATGTATATTTAGTATGACATGCACTTAGCATATTGGCCAATGATATGAAAAATGATAAAAATTCATTGCTTTCTATTTCTCAATCTCCATAATGTTCTTCACAGAGTCAACACTATTAAATATAATTGAAGTAGAGTGCTACAATATCCCCAAATCCCTCCTTTCAATTTATCATCCTTTTACTTTTTAGTGCCTCTCATCGTCTCCACTTACAGTAGGAAGAGAAAGAAATAAAAATGAAATTATTAAAGTTTAAAAGGAAGAAGTTTAACGGAAAGAAGTTTAAATGAAATGGAAGCTCTGATCATTGGTGAATGAATAGGGTTAGAGAAATTAAGAGCTTTATCCATAAGATGAAAAGAGTTAGATGTCACACTGTATCAGAGGACCTGAAGCAAAATACCTTAGAACAATAAGGTGATTTATTACTTCACAAAACAATAGTTACTAAGGTAGAGCAGCTCTGGGGATGGGTACTGTGACAATGATGTCATCAAGGATGCAGGTTATTTCTTTCTCCCTGTCACCTGTAGCATTTTGGCTTAGTTATCTCAGAATTGGATGACAGCCGCTGCAGCCCAGAGCATTATCTACAAAAATGACCACATCCTACGAAAAAAAAGAAGCATTTCCTCCTCGTTGGCCTCTTCTCTCTTCCTCTTCTCTCTCTCTCTCCCTTCTCTCTCCTGTCTCTCTCCTTTCTCTCTGCAGTGGAATACTTGCCCAGAGCCTTTCAGTAAATTATATTACATACTTCTGCCTAAACCACAAAAGGAGAGAAAGGGAATTGAACTCCTACTGTTTGCTGAAAATTGTTGGGGATGAGGAGGCATACGGGCGAACATGGGTTGGCTGATAGGTAACTACGTTCCTTTCTTTCAACTTGAGAGGACTAAAAGCGAGTGTAAGTGTTTGCTGTACACACAAATGCAGCTAACGTTTGTTCTGTATTTAAGGATTTTTTGGGTGGAACTGGAAATTGTGTAAAGGTTCAAGGAGAAACAGTAGTTCTAGGCTTGGATTGTCAGGTGACACCAAAAAGCACATTACATTCTCTTTGGAAAGTATAGCAAAAGCACTTAGTTCAGATGGCTATAGGAAAATGGAGCACACAATCACCTTCAACTGCTGCTCTGCTAACAATCTAACAAAATCGGAGTTACAACGTAAAGTTGACTATCAGCAATCACATAAACGAAGAACAGATAGCTGTTAACACATTGCTGTAAGCTTAACATATTTTTTTAAACTGAATGATTATAACTCACTCACTAAAAAATAACCAAAACAAAAGCTCACTAAAAGACTCATGAACTTGCTAATATTTTAACATGGCTATATTTCATTAGGAAAAGGGACTATAATTTTGCATTAATTTTCTTAGTTTAAAGCAAAGAAATTACTTTGTATATCAAATAAAATTATTTAGGGCCGGCCTGGTGGTGCAGCGGTTAAGTTCACATGTTCCGCTTCGGCGGCCGGGGGTTCACAACTTTGGATCCTGAGTACAGACATGGCACCACCTGTCAAGCCATGCTGTGGCAGGCGTTTCATGTATAAAGTAGAGGAAGATGGGCACGGATGTTAGCTCAGGGCCAGTCTTCCTCAAAAAGAAAAAAAAATATTTAGAAATAACACTTACAGATCAGAAGATAGTTAATACATAATTGATACGTTGAATATTATCTTAGAAGTGACCACATTCTAAAATGAGATCTCTAAGCTTTTGATTTGTTATATCACGTTAGGAGAAAGAGGTGGGATAAAAAATGGGAGCTGACTTATCCAAGAAAATGGTCAGTTATCCCTCTATTGGCATTTTTTGTCACTTGAAAACTATGATTTTAAAAACACAGAAAACTCAGCTGCACCATGGGAATAACATATCTTATATTTAACTTAAAAAAATTCCCTTGCTTATTTGATATTCTTACCATGACTTCCAGGTAGAATCTAATTGCATTTAAAGCCGGTTAACAAAGGTTAGCGGCATCCTCCAACGCAGCATTCCTGCGGAACCAGGTGGGAGATAGAATTCCAGGGGCTCTTACACAGCAGGAAAATAAGTTAAGTTAGTGTGCTGGAGAATCTCAGCTAAATTGGGCCATAATTATGAAACACATCTTACAATATTTTTATTTGTCTACAAGTGGGAAAAATGTTTTCATCGGAAATTATTAAGCTAATAAATTCTGCTAGAATAGAGAAGCAAACTCCTTTATAAAAGAAGATAGTAGGAGCAGGCGTGTAAACAGATAAAGGGATGACGTGAGGCACTTCAACTGTTAGGGGACACATTCCTTTAAAGAGTCCTTAGATCTGCTGTGATTACATAATACTGGAAGGAAAAAAAACTACAATTCTAAATGCAAAATCTCTCTTTATCCCAAGGAAGAGAAAGAGGAGCTTTAAAAAATATGTAGTAGGGCTACTCAGAGATTTCCAGGGGATGTTGAATTTTTAAAAAATGACAAATTCTGAAAATACATGCATGGGATCAAGGATTACTATGAAGGACTGGCGTGCATTTATAAAAATGGCAAGTATCAAGAAAGCTAAACACTAAAGTTTTATTTGCCAACAAACAAAAACAAAAAATGTCGAAGAGAGAAAAATTTATTTTTCTTCATTATGTGAATATCCAAAAAGAACGAGAATGTTCTGGACTGCTTTTTGGCAACTGAAGAAATATCACTAAGTGATGAATCAGCACTATAAGAAGGCACAGAAAAGGCACAGCTCCCCAGCACGGTAGAGAAAATGTCAACAGCTGAGTTTGTAAGTCATGACAACCAGACGCATCTCAGGATGCAATTGGGGGTCAGAGATTAGTGAATCTGCTGTCACCAGAAGTGTTCAATAATAGATGGTATCAAGCAAACTGAGAATTGTTAAGCTACAGGGATTTTGAATTTCCTTTCAATGCCGAGCTTCTTTGACTCTGGCGTGATTGTGGACTTGGTTTTCTGAAACTGTGTTGTAATCTGCAAAAAAGAGCAGTTTCCAAACTCCACAGATAAGCACACCTCGTGCTAGTCGTTCTTCCTTAAACTAGCAAATTATCAAAATTAAAGATGCCTCCTAAAGTAATTTGAGATCCTTAAAGCCTGTTTACTAAACACTAGCAAGTAAAACATCAATTACTAAGAATCACATATTTTACAGGAATAACAGAAACTACAAAAAATATACTTGAAAACTATGAGACAGAGAAAGTGAAGTTGCATGTTCCTTCTGAATAATAAGTGCTCTATATGTTGATTCACATTCTTTTCTAGATTGGAACCTGATATGCCAGGAATACTGTGCATTGTAAGTGGACGGAAAATATTCATGAAATTTTCAAGTGCTTTTCAGGTGGCGCTATCATTCTGTATTGAAAGACTAGGTGTGATAATATCACTAAGGTGGAGACATGGTGAGAGACTTTTCTTATAACAGGAATAGGGATAGACTTCTAAAAGATGATACAGGAATAGGAATAGTCTGAATCTATAAAATGCTTCCGAAATAATGACATTTTCCCAGTAGTTTGTGGTAATTTTATCAAATCAATAAACCAAGAGCGCCTACATTCTGCAGAGCACAAAATCACGCCAGTCTGTTTCTACAGAATTCTAGGACTCCAGACCCTAAAAAAATCACTGGCATATCAGATCTACTTTAACCTATATTCAAAAGCAGAAAACTATTTGGATTTTTGAGATGCATAACTGCTGCCAGCTGTTATTTACACTTTTCCTTATTTACTCTTTTCCCTACACAGAGTAGCTGTTCTATTTAAATCAGAACCCTCTGCAAACTTTCCATTTCTGTTCTGCAGATAATTCTGCCAAGAACTATCAGCAGGGCCACACCTGGCTAATTATTGCAAACATACAGGATCTTTGCAGTCATAATTTCATATCACGTGTTCATGCTTTTCAAAAGGACATCATTTGCTGGCCTGCCATCATCCTGCTCTTCCTCACTGAATCCCATTTTCCCTACTCCATAATAGTCTCCTCATGACATCCATGGTTTCTAAAGTGTGATTGGATAAAAAGCTATGTCTCCTATTCCGAGGTCCAGCTGCTAGAGAATCTATAGCTTAGCATTGGCTATACTCATTTTCTCTGGTTGTGGTTATTTTTAGCTTAACTGGCATGTTGATGTGGGCAGGAATTTGGTCTTATACATCACTGCATGACAGAAAGTATCACACTATCTGGCATACAGTAGGTAATCAATGCATATATATTGACTGAAATGACAAATAAATGAATGGCCAACTGAATGAATTAAATGCTAAATAGTCATATAAAATACAAATAATGGAAGTGGAAAAGCTATACTACTTTTTAACAATTCTCATTTGTTAAACCATCTGAGTACCCCCGTTTGTTTCTGAATAAAACTGTGACTCAATCCCAAAGGGAATTTCCAGGATGCGATGCCTTAGAATTCCTAAGAAATAACAAAACCTGCAGTGTCTGAACTTTCTGCTTTCTATTTGAACAAAATATCATCACAATATTTATACAGGCCAATCTCTACACAACCCAGAAATTATACTATAGTTCTTCCTTTTTTGTCTGTTTACATTGTATCATTTAATACTTTATAAGGGCAGAAAATATAGCACAGTAAAATATAAATCTTGCCACATCACAGCCAACATCATTTTTTAAGACATCTATTGAATGCCTATTTGTATAGGTGTTATTCTAGGAGATAATATCTCATTTAGTCCCTAGAACAAGTTCTAAGGACCCCTTTATACTCAATAATTGTTGAGAATCTTAAAGAATTTTTGTTTATGGGGATTATATCTATCAATATTTGCCATATTAGAAATTAAAACTCGTAAACGCTTAAAATATATTTCCATTCATTTAAAATAACAATCATAAACTCATTACAGGCATGAATGAAACTGCCCCCACCCCCCAAACCCCCAGCCTAACAGGTGAGTCTAACAAGCAAGCTGCTCGGGCTTAAAGTCAGTACAAACGCCCCCGCTGCGCTGTGTGGCGGCCATGCAGGCCTCATAAGCCTGTGTCCAAATGACCTTGCAAGCTCTCATCTCATGACTGAAGATGCCAGCAGCATGAATTAGCAACAGGAAGAGGTAAAGGGTATATCGCTCCCACATCTCCCAGCTGCATTTCTTAGAGACTGAGGGAAAAAGTGTTGACCCTGGCCCTTGCCTCCCTCCACACACAGATAACACCCTTGTTTGACATATAACCAAAAAGTTCTTGTTCTCCTTGAAGTAGATGACTATTAGACATGTAAGCCCCTTCCTGCACTGACACTGCTTTGTTAAAAAGTATGTAAACTACACTCGGATCTGTAGACCTTGGAGCAGTTCTCCAGAATGCTCTGTTGGACTGTTTCCCAGGACTCGAGATCCTCATCTTGTCAAATAAACTCCTTTCATTAACCTTGACCTAGACTCTTTATTTTAGTTGACATAGGTTAACATCATATAATTTAATGAAAAAGACTGTTTCTTAAAAAATAATAGTAATGACATTGATTTGCATGTCTACAAACGTCTTTAATTTCTGGCTAAATAGAAGACAGATGGTCTTCATATCTGCTTCTACATTCAGTCTGTCATGATATCCCATGTCACAGAGCCAATGGAGAATTCCACTGTACATATGTGAGAGAATGGGAGTGAAAGGGGCAAATAATGTCTTGGTGTTATTGTGAAAATAATTTTCACCTCACAGACCCTATGAAAGTGTCTCTGAGATCTGCTAAGGTCCCGAAAGCACTCTTTGAGAATCCTTGCCCTAGAATAACCTTGTGAGTAAATACTGTCTCATTTTACCTGTGAGGACATTGAACCTCAGTGAGATTAAATGATTTGCCAAAGATGACAGAGGAAGTAAATGATGGTTGCATAATTAAACTTCAATCACACTTCATTCTCACGTACACTTCAATTCAGATTACACTTCAATCTCTTGATCCAGGGCTAGAAGTATCCCAGTTACCACACATAGCCTCCTAATATTTTTTTTTTAAGGAAGATTAGCCCTGAGCTAACATCTGCTGCCAGTCCTCCTCTTTTTTGCTGAGGAAGACTGGCCCTGAGCTAACATCCATGCTCATCTCTCCCTACTTTATATGTGGGATGCCTGCTGCACCATGGCTTGACAAGTGGTGCGTAGGTCCGTACCCGGGATCCGAACCAGTGAACCCCAGGCCACCGAAGTGGTACATGCAAACTTAACCACTGTGCCACCAGGCTGGCCCCACAATACTTTTTTTTTTTTAAGATTTTATTTTTGTCCTTTTTCTCCCCAAAGCCCCCCGGTACATAATTGTATATTCTTCGTTGTGGGTCCTTCTAGTTGTGGCATGTGGGATGCTGCCTCAGCATGGTCGGATGAGCAGTGCCATGTCCTCGCCCAGGATTTGAACCAACGAAACACTGGGCCGCCTACAGCAGAGCACGCGAACTTAACCACTCGGCCACGGGGCCAGCCCCATGGCCCCCCAATACTTTTAACCACAACTTTCATTTCTATTTCTGATAGAGTATCCATTTACTAGAGGAGTAGAATTTCAATCGTTAAGT